>NC_134087.1:68608620-69808620 GCF_000715075.1 Nicotiana tabacum
AGTCTCTACCGGGATCTCGAAGTGAGTATTATAAGTATAAGGCTCGGGTGCTTTGAAGGTTGGTTCAGGGTTGTAATATTGATTATCGTGAGCCTGAAACAACGGCTCGCTGGATGATCTTTGCAGCGTGGCTGGTGGGGGTGCCATGAAAATAGGAACATTTGGTGGAGGAGGGTTCTGATTGGGTTGTGAAGCTTGGGGATCATAGGCATTTCTTCCCTGATAGTATTGGTGATTGGGGAAGCTTGTCGAAGGGCCGGGGGGAGGGTATTCTGGCGTGTGTCCTGGTGGGAGAGTGGGAATAACAGGAGGGCTAGGCACTTTTTGTACCCTAGCTAAGGCCAGCTGCATTTCTTTCATCTCCTGTCTCATCTTATCCATTTCCTCCTTCAGCATTTGATTCTCCGTCCTTTCATCCTCGACACTTTGGTCTGAACTAGTCGTGCTTTTTAGTACGGTCCCTTTGGATCTTGTTTGGTAATAGTAATCTGCCAGAACGTTCTAACAAACTAACCGGTTCGAAATCTCTGATAATACAACAAACTTGTTAGCGTTAGAGTTTAACACATATTGCAATTTCGCGTTGGGGGATGCAATGTTCCTAGGCAGTTTAACCATTTCTAACATGTCTTTGCTTCAACCGCATGCGTCATTCCGGCTTACTTTGTTTGTGCCTCGTTTAAGTGTTTCTGAAGCTTTCTTTATCTCTCTTTTTATTTCTTTCCTTTCCTTTCTTTTATTCACTTTGCCTTTTCCTCTTTTTCTTTTTAGTGGTGGTCGACTCTTATGTGGATTGCCTACGTATCATGTCCCCGCATGAATCAGACCGGGCGTAGTTCTGCCCTATAAGTGCGGAAAATAAAAAGATAATTTTGGAAATTTTCGATTTTTCACTAATAAACATTCTATTACAAACCAGACGCTTTTTTGGAAAGGAAAATAACAGACTCGAAACCAAACCAAGTACGAACTCAATAACTACTGACATACTCTGATGCGAAATAAAGACAGACTCCAAGAAAAAGAAAATGCAGATTCAAACTATGAACACATTAAAGCTTTAAATTTGGGTGCCCGCGGGGCGTCATTCGGCCTCGCCGCGGGTTTAGGTGTAAGGTTCCTTTCCAGCTATTCCAATTCATACATGATGTGCTTCACAAATATCATCACCGCCGAGAAGAAGGTAGTACGGGTCATATTTTCACACTCCCGACATTTCCTGGTAATAGCACGAGCAATAGTCAGAATCTTGTTCCTGGTTCGGTCTTTCCCTAGGAGTAGGCGTTCTATCTGATCTCCTCTAGCCTTCAAAACCCGAGAATCATGCAGATGTTGTTTCCGTAACTGCTGTATTTCATCTTCCATTGAGGCCATCAGATTATAGCAGTGTTTACTCACGGTTTCAAAAGCCTTGGCTTGTTTAGCCGTCTCGCTCTCTAGGGTGGTCACCTTCCTTTTTAGACTGGCAATGGTCTTTCCATAATCTTTCCTCGCCTGCTGTAAGTACTGTGTGCACTCTTTCGTTCTTTTTGCCCATTGTGCCTGGAGTTGTGCTATGGTATCCTCATATTTCTTTAAATCATCCCGGCACTCACCGATTTCCTTTTCCAATACTTTTATTAACCGTTCATCCGACCGACTCCTTTGTTGTTTGTCAGCATCGCTCCGCATTTGTCGGATTTGGGCTTTCAGCGCCTCATTTTCTTGGGCCAGTTTGCTCTTTTCTCCACGGTCGGCATCAACTTGCAGACTATTTTCAAATTTTAGGTCTCTAATCAGTTGCCTCAGCTTGCCTATTTCTGCCCTGTAACTCTCTTCTTTAGCCAACCAATCCCACTGTTCTTGCGATGCCTGGACGAACTCCTAGAGATGGGGCCTTTTGGCTGGTCTCCCAAACTCGATTTCTTTCTTAAATTAAGCAAGGTATCCCGGCAAAATTTCACCCTTGGACCGATCGCATACACATGTATTGGCTGTTAAGTATTGACACTTGCTCCAAATTTGTTGGACTACTGCTTCAGGAAACTGTTCGTTGGGCCCGATCTCGACTACTTTGCCACTAAGATCTTCATCTTTTGGAACTATTTGGCATCTACCCAACTGTCTCAAGACTCGATACGGGGCATAGGGCTGAATACTCCGGAGTCCCATCAAAAGGAAATGGGGTCCAGTGGCTGGCATATATATGATTTCATCCACAGGCAACCATCCTAGTGTCCACTGTATTTGGCTGGCGGTGAGGGTCCGAAAGAATGATGTCCACACCGTAACTCCCTCGGGTAGACTGACCCCCTTGATTCTTGTGTAGAACTCTTCTATGCAAGTTTTCTTCGAGGAACCATAACTCAAGAGCTGGGAACGGTGGCAGAGATGCTCAGTCATCCATATTTGTAGCAACAAGTTACACCCTTCGAAAAAGTTCCCTCTGGCTTTGCAGGCTGTGAGAGCTCGGAAGATATCAGATACTATCATAGGCGCAAGAGTGCTTTCATCTTGAATGAGCAAGGTACTGACGACCCCGGCTATTTTCAGATCAATGTTTCTGTCTTTCCTTGGAAATACCAAAAGGCCCAAAAAGGTTATCATAAAAGCCACCCGTCTATGCTCGTCCCACTTCTGACGGTTACTTTTGCTGCATAACTTGTTACTCGGGTTGTTGAATCCTCCGACATGACCGTATCTGTCGTATATAAAGCGCGGATTACAAAAACCTGCGGCCAAATCTGGGTTATGGACCGTCTTGGGTATCTTTAACGAGTCTAAAAACCGATGCACAGTGATAGCTCTTGGAGAAACCAGGTATTTTTGCCTCAACGGAACTTCAGCATTTCCGATGTACCCGGCTATTTCCTCCAAAGTCGGAGTGAGTTCAAAATCGGAAAAGTGGAAGACATTGTGTGCCGGGTCCCAGCAGGTGACCAAAGCTCTTATGATATCCCCCTGAGGCTGGATTTCCAATAAACCCGTAAGACCTTTTAGATATTTCTTGACCTCGTCTCGCCCTTCACCACCTAAATCATCCCACCATAGCCGCAATTGGAAAGGGATTTTAGTCATTATTGAAAAAGGTTCATTTTGCATCGTGCTCATCCTGCACATTTATTAAGGTGATTAAGAAATAAAAATTATTTGACTCAACAAATTGACTATTTTTAATTTTTCACAGATTAAAAGGAAGATCCGGCTTCGCACACGGCTTTTCAGCACTTCGGGAACGAAGATTTTAAAGCTGGGTGAGTCGACCGGTCAAAAATCCAGAAATGACTAAAAGTGGTCGTTTATGCAAAGTCAGCCTTCCGGCGTCCCTTTCGGGAACATTCGGCTATTCTTGCCAAAAATGGCATCACCCGACTTATTTATGACGAAAAATTAAAATTTTGACGTTTTTGTAAAGGGGAGGTTTGACCCGATGAGGGTTGCCTACGTGTCCCGCATCCTGTGAGAATCAAACCGGCGTAGTTCGGGTCGATAAAACAAACTTCTTTTGAAAACAAGACTCTTTTTAATGGCAAATAAAACCATTTTTCATAAACAAAACCCCCCTTTCTTTATTCTTTGTTTTTTTCATTTTCTCAAAAATTCGACAGAGTTTTGACACTATTGATTTTTCAAAATAGGCGATTAACCATCTCTATCTCTCTTTTCTCAAAGTAATCAAAAGTCGATCAGCATGTGAGTCCGAAGCAAATAAATGCACAGGTAGCAAGTAAGATGCATCAGGATGGTCATTTCCATTTTTTGGTACACCCGTCCTAGACAGACCTAACCCCTGTATTGAGCCTCCAAATTCAAATGCACGTGATGCAAACAAACGTTCCTACTAGGGATCTGGCATGAAGCTGAGTTATTCTAGGTTCATAACCTGGGTATTTGCTCTAGACTGTGTACCCGAGCGAACAACTCGAGTCGAGGAGGGGGCTACGTACTGGGAACCAAAAGGTCATCCGGCTTAGCAACTTGTCCGGCCTCTTTCTTATTTCAGGTATGACACTAACAGAATAGGGAGTCTTGACCAGCAAGCACATCCTCGGAGGTAAGAAGAGAAGGGTTTCAGCACAGTTTATATACAGTTCAGATAATATCAAAGCGGTAAAAGCAGCATTTAGCACATTAGGCCCAAACATGTAAAAAAATCAGATAAAATCCAAATATAACAATTTATCTGAACCAGAGATTCTGGGTTCGGGTCCCCAGCAGAGTCGCCAGAGCTGTCGAACCTCATTAAAGGACAATCGAAACGGGATTTATTATTTAACTCAGAGTCGCCACTTGGGAGATTTATGGTGTCCCAAGTCACAGATTGAATCCCGAATCGAGAAAAAGAAATGACTCTTTATTACAGTCCGCGAACCAGAAATCTGGATAAGGAATTCTGTTAACCCGGGAGAAGGTGTTAGGCATTCCCGAGTTTCGTGGTTCTAGCACGGTTGCTCAACTGTCATATTTGGCTTATTTATCTGATTTATACATGTTGGACTTGTGTGCCAATTTTAAACTCCTTCCCGCTTTTATTGTTGTTATTTTAAGAGAGAATTGCAACGTTGTGAAAACACGTCTCAAACCATGTCACATCAATGCACCCATGGTTATTGATACATTTTGACTCCGTTGAGATTTGGATTTGGGTCACATAAATGTGCACCCGAGTTTAAGAAAGCAATTTATTAAAAGCGCGCCTAAAGTGACTAGCGCGTTATCATTTTTAGGAAAGCCGTGAAATTCATTAGACGGTCCGTCCCCGAAATCTAAGGACTTGAATATATACATCTCAATGAGGGCCCCGCATTTTATGCATTTTTATTAGGCAAAGCTCACCTTTATTTTATTATTTTAAAGGTTCATCCTAAAACAATCTATAATTTTCTACTTAATTCGTCTCTAAAATGCAAGCAGTCCTAGTTAATTAATGTGCGTTAAAGATCCGAAATTGCATAACTCACAATTATTTGCTCATCCCTATTAGAGTAGAAATGATATTATCTATAACTCACTCCAACGAATCACTTATCCAATAATGATTTAAATCACACACAGAGTCATGGATAATTTCCAATTCTAAACTAAACATATGTGACCTGGACTAACGTGAATATGCACTTATTTGCTGCAATTTGTATTTGATTTTTAGTGTGGCGAGCAATTAACCCGAACAGTGACTATTTGACACTTTGGACTTGATTCCATCAGAAGTGAGTTACATATTGGAGTAATCAGTCCATCACCATTCAAAACCACTCAAATTGATTAGACAATTATCTTAATTATGTAGGTACCCATTGTCCACCAGTTACAAAACAATACATAGCATGTTAATGACCCAACTAGTCCCTACAGACGCGTTAAGGCACAAACTTATCATACAAATCTTAAAGCTAACTGTATCATAGTAAACTAAAAATAGTAAAACTTTAATGAATGTCAAACAACAACTGCCTTTTCATTTCACTGGAGAAATTACACCAAAATAAGTTCAAATGTGTACCTGGAGAAATGCAACACAGGAAAAGGAGAAAGAACAGTCAGCAGCAATAACGCAACAGCAGTTACAACAGCAGTACAACAACAGTACCAGTTCTGAATCAGAAACACACTCAAACCCAAACAACGAACAGATTTGTAAGACCACACCGCAACAATCAACACCCAAACAGAACAAACTGAGCTCGGATAAATTCAGAAACATAATCAATAGACCTTTCTTTTAAACTCTCCCTCAGAACTGATTCAAGACTCAAAAATGTTCTTCTCAGATTCACTTTTCCTCTCTCCAGGTCTCTCTTCAGATTTTTTAGGATCATCCCCTAAATCTATCTTAAATGACTCTATTTATAACCAAACACTGACCCTGCCAACTCTTAGGAGCAATCAAGCTAATTAAGAGAGTATTTTTTGCCCATGATATTCCCTGACAGCCACTACTAAGTCTTGTTATGGGTGACTTAACTTATTTAATCAACTTCTCTTGCCATTAAGCCTTGTTCCCCACTATTACTAAATAATTCATTAGTTTATTGGCACTTTAGTACCCCGCTGTCAGACCATTCAACTTAAACCTTTTAAATCCCAAAATACCCTCCTAGAGTCCCTAAAATTGCAGCTATAACCAATTCTCTTAAGTTCTGAATGCAACCTTATGACTCACTACTATCTAGTTGACATTATCATACCAATACTGAATTCAAACCAATGTCAGATTCATTTCAGACCCTAAATAGTAGGATTCGATTCATCAATTGCTTAAGCTTGAATCAAATAGCAACAAAATAAAGGCCAAGGCTTTTAATGACTCAGAACACCCTTACAGGGCATGACACAGCAGGTTTAGGTGACAACCAAAATAACAGTTGTGACGAAGCAGTTCGACTGACCAAGTAATTCAAAACATTTCAAATGACCAAGCAATTCAAAAAAATGTGACGAACTGAATATACCCACAGGCTCAGTTCTAAGTTCAACTATACCAACAGGCTCATTTCAACACAACATTTAGGACATAAACGAAGCAGGAGGGGAAACAGACTAGAATGAACCATGAAATCAAAACCAAAATTAAACTACTATCAGGTTAAACTAACACTCAAACCTACAGGACTAATCGACGACGCTTATTCAATTTATTACACAGGCTATAACATTTAGCAGTTAACAACAAACAATCAGAATAAACAGACCAACCAGTGATTCGAGTGGTATTGACAAATACAGGGAACTTATAAACTAACAAATTACATGGCTTATAACATATATTCGACCATGAACAGAAGCAGACTCGACCAAATAAAAAGGTCTGATCGTAGAAGAAGAAGAAGCAGTGAACAAAAATTGGATTATAATTAAACTAAAACACAATTATCCGTAACAAAAATAGAACAAGAAAGAAAGGAGAAAAAATACCTTAACAAAATAGAAACTAGACGAACCTAGGTCGAACTCTTAACTCGAGCTTTTTGAGGTCGAACGGACCTTAATCGAGTGTTGTCAATGGAGAACACTTCGACTAAGGTCGATTAGACGCCCAAATTCCTTTAATTTTGGATAAAACCCATGTTTGGTCTTTATAGGGTTCTTGGTTCAATTTTGGGGTTCGAATGGTTCTAGCAAGATTCGAACGGAACCAAGTGTGTTTTGGGCATGGGGGAGGTCAGGGGGTGCCAGGGGGTGAGTTCAGGGCGGATTGGGGTAGGTCCAGGTTTTGCTCGAATCTTCAAATGAAGATTCGAGAAGTTTGAGGATGATTCGAAGCAAACGGGTATTGGATTTGGATTGGGGGTGGTTAGATGTTCTAGGGGTGTTAATTTGGGGGTCATTGGACGAACTAGGGTTCTAGACTGATTCTTCGATCTGATATTCGAAGCAGATAATGATGATTCAAGGACAATGGAGGGTGGATTTGGAAAGAGGAGGGCGTGGTGGTTCAGGGGTGTGAAGATGGGGGTAATTGGCCACCGTTCGCCGTCGTGGACGATTTTCGGCGGGCGGAAAGCGGCGGAGTGAGGCAGTGATTTTTGGTCTCTGAAGAGAGACGAATGAGGGGGGTTTGTTTTGGGGTAGAGGTAGGGTTTTGGGGTATATTAAATTAGCTAATTAATTTGGACCGTTGGATAATTGAAATTCAACGGCTCTGAATAACCTTCTAATGAAACGGGGTCGTTTTGTGTATTAACTAGGCGGTCCGGGTATGGGAATGGGTCGGGTTTTGAGGAACGGTTTGGACCGTTCGATCAGGCTGATTCAACGTTTCAGATCAAAAGGCCTGAAACGACGTCGTTTCGGTGATGCTGGAGACGGACTGAATTGGACTGGTAATGGGCTGGATCAGGTTTGGTTTGGGCTTGGCTGCTTTTGGCCCAAGTTTGGTTCTTCCTCTCTTTTATTAATTTTTTTTTCTTCCTAAATTATTTTCAAAATTAAAACCAAAAATCCTAACTCAAATTATAAAACCGAAATTGACTTAAAATACTAATCCACTTTAAATAATATTTATCACAAGTAATTAAATACTAAAAATAAAATAATCACACAATTTGACATTAAACACTTTAAAAATGTAATTTTTTTTTGATTCTTTCATTTTTGTAAAAATAAGTAATTTACCATTCAACTCAAAATTATAAAATTAAATCCTAAATGCAAATGCAATCTATTTTTTGTATTTTTCATTTATTTAAACATATAAACATGCACGAACTCATGCAAATAATGACAGAAAATACTATAAAAATCTACAAAATTGCAAACAACGGAAAAAATTATTTTATTTTGAGTTTTTGGGAGCAATTCTCATAGGGCAAAAATCACGTGCTCACACCTTTCAACTAACCTCTCCGCACTCTATTTGAATGTCATGCGGACCATGGCAGTGACAGGCAATCCACGGGCAAACTTCAACAAGCCGTTGAATGACTCCGACACATTTGTAGTCAGGGCTCCCCATCGTCTGCCGCCATCAGCATGCTATGTCCACATGCGAAGCTCATGTCCCATCAGCCAAGTATAGGCTTGTGGATCTAACTGCCGGATCGCTTCCATGCGCTTCATGAATTTGCACTGCTGGTGCTCAGTTGCAGCCATCCACATTAAGTCATGCAAGGCCTTGTCAGGATATTTCTTCTGGAAATTGGCCTTCAGGTGCCTCACACAGTAACGGTGGTATGCATAGGGTTCCTGCCATTCAGGCAAGTGTCGTACAGAACTTAAAATACCACCATATCGATCAGATATTAGACAAATACCTAAACACTGTTTGACAACGTGCTACTTCAAGTGGTTCAAAAAAAGCGTCCACGTCTCTTCGCTTTCGTTGGCACAAATGGAAAAAGCTAGTGGAAATATTTATCCTTGGCATCTACTGCAACTGCAATCAAAAGCTTAATATCATACTTTTCATAGACATGAATACCGTCTATGGAAATTACAGGACGACAATGCACAAAAGCCATCAATTGCTGGTTTAAATGACCAGAACACATAGTTGAAAATATATTCGGGTCTGTCCGGACTCCGCTCACGCCTCCATTCAACAACAATCCCGGGGTTAAAGTGTTGCAGTGCGGCCATGTACCTGGGCAGATTTGAAAAAGACTTATCCTAGTCTCCATAAATAAGTTCAAAGGCACGTTTGCGACCGAGATATGCCTTTCTTTTGGTTATAGTACAACCATACTCCTGGTGGACGGCTGTAATACACTCTTTAATCTTGAACCTAATGGACACTTCCAAATATGGAATCAAGACAAGAGAAATCAAGTCCACATCCAGGTTGAAGTGATTCTCATTGAATGTGTCCATTTCACATCTGTGGGTGCTAATAAATTTACCCACTTTCCACAAACCTGATTTTTTCTAGCTGGCACGCAACATCCAGTGACAACCCATAAAGTCTCTACGGCATACCGCCTTGTATACTTCCGTAGTTGACTCCCTTACCATCATCTCACGGCACTCTCTTACACTGTAGATTTTTACAGCCCTAATTAGGTGAGCTTTATCGGGGAAATACATGCCCTTTGCCAATACCGCTGGTCTAGACAAACCCCACATCGCTGACCGAATTTCGTCATCATCCCTTGTGAGGGCATCCACGTCCGGCATACTTGGCAAATTATCAAGGTAGGGAATATTCCGCTCATGAGATGGAACGTGGGGCTCGTACACTCTTGGTCTAGCGGGAGGTGGAGGAGCATGCTCCCTCGTTAGCTCACGTTCGGCATCCACTTCCTGCTTGTCATCACCCTCATCAGGAAAGGGTGTGTCATCTCCAGACTCATCCGCACTATTGTCATAATCACTATCATCTTCCTGACTCTACGCATCTGCCAAATCACGAGTCAGTACGTCGTCTATGGGCAACTGTGTGAGGTCAGGAACATCAAGATGCTCGTTTTTACTGCACAAAAAGAACAAAATGATAAGCTACCCAACTAGATAAATACTTTACATATAGCTATATCACTTTACTTACAAGTTGTACTGTCTTGACGTTTCATGATGGATATTTCTGGTTGGTGATGACTCTCGGATGGACCACCGTGGTCCAATAGGCCAGAACTACGCATATTCCAACTAAGAGCGGGGTCATAACTAGTAAAATTCATTTCCGGACGGTATCCCCTATGAAAAATATGAGGGTTAATACAAATCCAATTAAAACATAAAATAAACATCGCTAAAGCATAGAAAAATTTAAGTTTACCAGTCGTTTTGTGGATTATATAAAGTCAAAAAATTATTTTGTGGCTGCTCATTCGTCGGTGATGACAAGTTTAAATCAAGGCAAGCTCTTTCATCAGCAATCTGTCCGGCAAAAACTGCTCCAGAATAACCACCAGATGACTGGGGATTATCCCTATTATGCACACCCTCATTATTGGGAACGTCTTCAACTTTGACGTACATTTTCAATAATTTTATTACAATAAATTCTCTGTATTCATCCGGAATCCGCAAAAAATCTCTAAGAGTTTCATCATCTTCGATGTTAAACTCAAAATAATAAGCAAACCCCTGCGGAGTCACTGAATACAGAAATCCACCGGTTACTTTAAGGTTCACTGAACGTTTCCTCACACTCATTTTTTTACGTAACAACGATACCAATTTATCGTACTCCATTGTAAGCGGCAATTTAACATGACACTGTGGAGGTGAGCTATACCTCACAGAGTTATTCTCCAGCACAACCTCACCCCCCAATATAATGAAACCCTTATTTTTGGCTCTTCAGACATTATAAAAAAATGATTGATAAGAAGAAGAGAGAAGTATGAACGGAAGTTTGAAGGAAAGTTTTGAATGGATTTTCATAAAATTCAAACGCCTTTAAATAAGACAAGTCCAAGCTTGGGGTGCAGAATTTTTTTATGTAAAACACAGTACAATACCACGTTTTATGTATTTGAATTATTGTTATGTCAGTTATCCGTTTTTTATGGGCCCACGTTTTATGTTACTTATTGGTGGGTCCAAAAAATAGTGTAAAACGCAGTATAATAATACGTTTCAGTGTAAAACGCAGTTTTATACTACGTTTTACACTAAAAAATAAATTATTCTCTGCAGTCTTGCAGAACTGTTATAAGGTGGGCCCAAATTTTATAGGGAAACGCAATATAATACTGTGCTTTCCTTAAACGCAGTATTGTAATGCGTTTTCCTATAAAAAAATTAATTTTTTAATAAAACGCAGTATAATACTGCGTTTAACTTTAACGGACTGTTAAAGTAAAACGCAATATTATACTGCGTTTTATGTAGAAATGTAACTTTTTCTTTTTAATTGTAGAAAATATTTTGTGCCAAAAAAGACATCATTTCAGTTTTGGAGTCTTATAATTAATACTCCTATTTCAGATCCTTTTAAGTTTCAATGTCACACCTAATCTCTTATTTAAAGAGCAATTAATTGACTAATCAAACAAAGGCGATGGTGATTGTGCCTACTACAGCTAGTTAGTTTCCGTATAATAAATAGGTAGGCAAGATCTGAAATTCTTTCATGCTGGCTTTGCCTGGAGTGCCCTTGAGTTGTTGCTTTCAACCTTCATTCTCTTTTATCTCCAAAAAAAGAACCTCAAAAACTCAATAAAGTCAAGCAAAATTACCCAGAATTCAACTTTTTCTTACCTTGTCAGAACCTAACAAAGCCTGCAAGAAGTTTGAATTTTCTCGTGCTTTTTGCTGTAGAGTTTCATTGGTTAATGATAATTTATTTTACTACTACTATAACAAATTGCGAAATGCAGGCTTTTTCAGGTCAGCATCAGCTTTTATGAACATACTGCTGCCTACACTGAAAATTATCACAGATTATTATCCAGGCCGTCTTCACAAAGCTTTTGTCATTGATCCTCCCTCCCTTTTCTCTTATCTTTGGAAGGTATTTACTACTATTATATTCGTCCCATTTATACTGTCTGCATTTTTAGCTAGCGTTTTGGCCATAGATTCTCAAATTTCTGGTTTGAGTAAAGTTTGATTTGAAGATGAAAATGTGTTTGGACATAGATTTTCAAAATATATTTCATTTTTTTTTTTGAAAAAACAAGAAATATGACTTATACTCACAAGTTCTAAAAACTATCACAAGTACCCAACACTACATTTATCAATAACGTTCATTATATTATCGCAAACTATAGTCCTGAACATAAATAAATTTGGTATAAAATTATTATTTTTATAATGAACTACATAATGCACTATCAGATGACTGAGAAGACGAAGCAACATTGTTGCAAAATAATAAGTGGTGGGTTGTTTTATAAAATACAAAAGTTTGGGGCAATTTCTAAAAAATGTAATAGTGATATTTTGCTGGTTTTGGGATTTGGATTTTGGATTTTGGATTTTGGATTTTGGATTTTGGGAATTTGCTAAAATGTGGATAAAATCTATGGTCAAACATATATTTGCCAAAAAAAACCCAAATATATTTTGACAAAATCTATGGCCAAATGGATCCTAAATTTTTTGCGCTCTTAATTAACATTGATATTTAATCCTTAATTATAAGAGTAATTATCTAAAACCTTTTTATTTATTCTTAGATATTTAACTTAATTAACATTTCTACTAAATGAAACAACAAGGGTTAGGTAAAAAAGTAATAAATGCTTGTTGTTTTGCCGAGGGATTAGTATTTGAGATTGGACAGAGTAATTTATTTCAAGTCAAATTAGTGAAATGCACATCTATAGTAGTGCAAGCAACTTTTACACTAGCAGAGTTTCTTTACTAGTTATAATAAGTAACTTAGTTTTATTTTGAAAATACATTTTAAAGAGGCTTGCATGCAAGTGTCATTTGAATAACGTGATAGTATAAAAAATTCTTTATACTATCCACAGAAAATCTTTACTGTTGTTGTTGGTTTATGATAGGGAGTGAAAACATTTGGTGAGCTAGCACCACTTACAATGGTATTGGATTTCAACTACTTCACTTGGTATGATCCAAAATCAGCATCCCACAGATTCAACTCTCCAAGATCAAGATTGGGTCATGCTCGATTTGCCTTCACTAGCGTTGACACGTCATCTTCCAAATTAGGCCCAACAATCTCACCCACCCCTCAATGCTCGATCCTACTCCTTTGCTCACCTGTTGCTAGGACTCCACGTGGCAACATCGGAGCCGTTAAAAAAGGATTCTTCCCTTCACACCTTTGCCCTAGAAAACGTAACACAAGATTTATTAGATCCAAGGGCTGTGAGACCTTCATTTTTTCAATCACCAGCAATGTTCTTCAACAAGGAGGGACACGTAAGCAAGACAGAAAAGCCTCGAGAGTCATTTGTACCGTTCTTGAAGTTTTATCGTAGACCGTACGATGAGACCTCCATTAGGTCTTCAACGCCATCATATTTCAGTAAGGCTGCTTGGTGGGCCGGGCCTGAATCGGACCGGACCGGGCCCGCGGTCCTAACGGGTCTGGTGGGCCGGTCTTGGTGGGCCTGGGAAGCCCGTGACGGGCGGTCTTCTAGTTTGAGCCCACGAGCCCGGGACCGTCAGGCGGGCCTGGCGGGCCTAACGGACCCAACGGCTATTTTTTTTTAAAAAAAAAAAATTAAAATTCTCTAACGGCCATATTTAAAATCTAGTCGTTTGGGCTGAAAATATGACCGTTTTTAAGTTTAAAAAATGGCCATTTGGCCCCCAAACTTTATTTTAACCCCAAACTTTATATAATTACAATTTTCCCCATTTCTCAACTATAAATACCTCCTCAATCTTTCATTTTTATTCACTCATTCATCAATATCTCTCAATATCTCTCAATCTCTCTCAATCTCTCTACTACAATTACTTAATTTATTGTTGAAATTTCGTGAAAAATTGTGAAGTTGTTGAATTGAAGTTTTCAAGTGTTCAACGATTTTCAATTTTCAAGAAGTTGTTCGGCAATCCGGTAAACTCGTTTCAACTCTTACGTTTTAAGAATATATTTTTGTGTGGTTTAGTTTGCATAATTATAATTAATATGGCATTTACTTTGAAAAAAATATTTGGTAAAGGAAAAGATAAAACCGGTGAAAGTAGTGGCCAACCAACTACCCTTCCCCCGACTCCCCGACCTAGAAAAGATAAGCAAGTTGAAAGTAGTCGCCAACCTAGACGTCCTCCTCCTTCCGTAATTCTTGATAGTGATCACCTTTGTTTTCAATTTACCGATAGTGAATTTTACCATAATGTTGCACCAGGTGAAAGATTAGATGATGAAATTATGAATGCTCTTTATCCTAATGAAACCATCTTAGAAAATAATGAGGAAAATGAGGATGATGATGAAACCCAAGCACCAGATTTAGATGATACACCTACTAGTCCTCTTAATAACCCAACTGATGCACCGGTCGACCCACCTGTAGAAACTCCTACTTTTAATAGAGAACCTGCTAAACGCCTAGAAACATCATTAGTTTGGAATTTTTTACTCAAGTAAGAGAACAAAATAAGGCTAAGTGTAAAACTTGTGGGAAATTAATGGTGCATAAATATACTGGAGACCGTAGCGGCACGGGTAGTTTGACTAGGCACATAAAAACACACCCTAGAGATAAGACTAGATTTTTTCAAATGAAAGCGCAACTAGAGGGGACAAGTGTAGATTCTGCGGTTAACCCTAGTACAGGTTCAAATCTAGTTCAACCAGGAATTAACACTGTCACCGGAGGTATTTTATATTATGATCCAAATAGAGATCGTGAAGAATTAGCAAAGATGATTACTGTTATGTGCTTACCTTATACTTTTGCATCTAATCCTAATTGGGTTCATTATATTAGAAGAGTTTTTAATCCTACTTATAAAGGTTGGCCTCGTGCAACAGTTAAGAGTAATATTTATAAATTCAAACATGAAAATGAACAATATTTGCGGTATTTATTTACTCATATACCTAATCGGATTTCTATTACTACTGATATTGGTAGAAGTGGTAATGATTGTGATTATCTAACGGTTACAAGTCATTGGATAGATGAGGAATGGATAATGCAAAAACGCATAATTGCATATAGAATAATTAATTCGCGTCACACAGGTAAGTTTATAGCTAACACTGTTGCAGATATTTGTCGATATTTTTGCTTTAGCGATAAAATAATGGCAATTTCAATGGATAATGCTTCTAGTAACACTAGTGCTATAGGCATGCTTACAACAACACTAAATCCTGCATTTACTAATATTTTCCATGTTAGATGTATTTGTCATATTTATCATTTAATTGTCGGTGATGGTATGCGAATATTAAACATAGAAATTGAAAAGGTTAGAATGGCTCTTAATTGGCTTTTTTATTCAAACCGTAGAAGTAGACTTAGAGAGTATTTTAAAAAATGTGATGAATATGGCCTTAGAGAAAGAAAGGTTCCTAAACCTTGCCCGACTAGATGGAATTGTATGTACGAAAGTTTAGTAGTAGCATATGAATATAGAAACCCAATTAATGCAACGTTTAATTCTCGGGTAGGTGGTGAGGATGATGATGAAATGCTTACTACTCAAGATTGGACGAATGTTAAAATTCTTTTAGATTTTTTAGAACATTTTCAAATTGCTACAAATGCATTTTCTGGGCAATATTATCCTACAATTTCAAACTGTTTAGTTTATATTGCAGCACTATCTGATTTATTTGTTGAATTTAGTGAGGGTGGGGACAATTATGAACTTGCTATAAATGAAATGAAACAAAAGTTTAAAAAATATTTTTTTCCTATCCCTCCTATTTATGGTCTTGCTGTAATGCTAAATCCTACAATGAAATTGGGAGGTCCTCATTTTTGGTATTCAAATATTTATAAGGCTTTAGATCTTTCAAATGAGGAAATTGCTACACTTGCAGATGCAAAAGCTTCAATTAAGATTAATGCTCAAACAGTTTATAATGCTTATCAACTTGCCTTAGAGCATGCTAGGCCAACTATTCCAACCCCTACTTCGTCTAGCTCACAATCGTCTAAAAGAGTTGCGGGCTTAAAAGCTCTTAAATCTTGGACGGAGTTCAGGGGGTCTCAAGGTGAAAATTATGATGAAACTTCACATCTAAATGAGCTTCAAGTTTATTTGTCTCAGGGACTTGAAAAGGAGAATCCAAACGGCTCTTTTGATCTTTTGGAATGGTGGAAGGCAAGGGAAAAACATTTTCCTGTTCTTGCAAGGATGACTCGGGATATTTTATCAATTCAAGCTTCAACTGTTGCATCAGAGAGCGCTTTCAGTCAAGCAAGACTGCAAATAGGTGATCATAGAGCGTCTATGAGGGATATCTTGGAAAAATCAGTATTGTTTAGAGATTGGATCCGCTCGGAAAGAAGAAACTTTGGAATTGTAGAAGCACAACCGGCGATAGATGAAGCGTATGAAGAAATGATAGCGGAACTTGCGGAGGATTCGGCTTCGCCCGGAAGTGGTGATGAACAAGCTTCTTTTCCACCACCACCAACGCAACCTCCTCCGAACCTTGAAGGATTTATGAGATTTGTTAGAGATAATACATAGACTAATATGTAACTTGTATTTTGGCACATCTTCCTTAGTTTTTTTCCTTCTAATGGTGGTATTAGTACCTTGTTGTGCTCATTCCATTGGGGGAAGGATGACTAAGAAAGATATGCCATTTTTGGTAATAAAATTTATTGCTTCTACCCATGAATATCTTTTCGCAATATTTCTTTGTCTATACTTAGAATTATTTATAAGCTACAATATATACATAAGATACAATATATATACTACAAGAAAATATATTATGCGAATATATATACATAAGATACAATATATATACTACAAGACAATATATTATGCGAATATATATACATAAGATACAATATATATACTACAAGAAAATATATTATGCGAATATATATACATAAGATACAATATATATACTACAAGAAAATATATTATGCGAATATATATACATAAGATACAATATATATACTACAAGAAAATATATTATGCGAATATATATACATAAGATACAATATATATACTACAAGACAATATATTATGCGAATATATATACATAAGATACAATATATATACTACAAGACAATATATTATGCGAATATATATACATAAGATACAATATATATACTACAAGAAAATATATTATGCGAATATATATACATAAGATACAATATATATACTACAAGACAATATATTATGCGAATATATATACATAAGATACAATATATATACTACAAGAAAATATATTATGCGAATATATATACATAAGATACAATATATATACTACAAGACAATATATTATGCGAATATATATACATAAGATACAATATATATACTACAAGAAAATATATTATGCGAATATATATACATAAGATACAATATATATACTACAAGACAATATATTATGCGAATATATATACATAAGATACAATATATATACTACAAGAAAATATATTATGCGAATATATATACATAAGATACAATATATATACTACAAGACAATATATTATGCGAATATATATACATAAGATACAATATATATACTACAAGAAAATATATTATGCGAATATATATACATAAGATACAATATATATACTACAAGAAAATATATAAGGCGATACAATATATATACTACAAGACAATATATTATGCGAATATATATACATAAGATACAATATATATACTACAAGACAATATATTATGCATGACAATTTAGTGTTTTACTATTGTTTTGTTATTTTCTTTTTCGTCAAGCACTTTAATAATTAGATCTACATATATACTACATATATATTTTTAATATAGCCATGATACTACAAGAAATTGCCTTAAAAAAAAAACACGCTAGGCCCGCGAAGCCCACGAGCCCGGCCCGTTAAGCACAGGACCATGTGGGCTTAGGCCCGTCACGGGCCGGTTCCACCCATTGAGCCCACGAAGACCGGAACCGCCAGAGCCCAGGACCACGAAGCCCGGCCCGTTAGGCCCGCTAAAGCCCGGGCCCGGGCCAGAATACAGCATTATATTTCAGTCTCAATTAACCCCAGTGTCTCGTGGTATTTATTATTATTTGTGTTACGTACTTTGTTACTCCAATATCAACAGTCATGGTAAATTGATTTTGTTTGGCAACTAAGCGCTATGCGGAATATGAAATATCGTGAAATGTCTCATTTCGTGACATGTGATATGTGATTTGTACCTTTGAGCCCACCTTACTAGGCCCAAGATATCATTTTCCTAGAGGTCCAGTTTGGTGCCACATGTCAAATAATGTGGCACGATAAGTTAAACGGAAAAGTCAATAGGATCATGTCATGTGTCAAAATGTCAGGGCATGCCAAGTCAAATTAAAGGGCCAATGAAATCGCGTCACGTGTGCAAGTGATATGTTCAGGCCAATCAAATGTGGCCTTGTCACACTTGAATTTGATTGGTCGAAAAGAGTTTGTGCTTATCATAACTCTTCATAACTTATAAAAAGGACCAAAAGTTATAACAAAAAGCAAGAGAGAGCTCGTGGATCAAACACCGCAAAGTTTTCTACAAGTATCAAGCTTTAAGCAATCAAATTCAAGCTCAAGAACGAATAACAAATCAAGGTCAAATTCAAACAATCAAACTCAAGCTCAAGAACAAGAACAAGATCATCGTTCGTGACAATAGACATAGATTCAAGATCAAGCTCAAAGGCCCTTGAATTTATTTACTATTGAAAAGAAGAATCAGATGATTCAAAGAGATTGTAACACTCAAATATTTGAAATAAAATACTACGATTGTTATAATATTTTTCGGTCTTGATTTTATTTTCTCGATGCAAATTTATTGTCTAAAGCAATCCATTTTATTTATTTGAACAAGTGTTTGGACTTTATAATGGTGGATCATAAATCATAATATTATATATAATAAAGTATAAAAAGTTTGAAAATCCTTATCTTGTAAGTTAGTCATCAATTTCTTTTAAATTCAACAATTCTTGGTTTCTCAACATTGGGGCCGAGTACTGCAGAGCTCTGAATTAGTACGTGGTGTTGTATCCAAAAGTCAGATGGCAGCTAGACATAGTTGACCATATTCCTCTTAATTTAATTATTACTAAGTGGTAATTAAGTATTATTTAAAAGAAAATTTATGGTCAGGACCCTCATTGGGATTCATTGGAAATTGAAATGGTACACAAACACGTATGCGTGTCAAACTTAAAGAACTACTAATTGTTTCGGAAGCCAAATGTATATAATGTGAATGAGTCACAACTATTATACCAAAAATTATGATAGCCACCAAATAATAAATAAGACAATAAAGCAATAATAAAAGGAACATCAGAATTTACGAGGTTCGGCCAATTTTGCCTACTTCCTCTGACACAACCAATATTTTATTTCACTCCAAAAATACAAGTGAAATAATACTAAAGAGAGAAGATACAAATGCCTTAAGAAGATAAGAAGACAAACGAGAGGTATATCTAAATCCTAAACATTATGCTTCTTTTATAGGGAGAAATTCTCCCCAAATTAAGTCTTCTACCGATGTGGGAGTTTGCCATTTTCAACAAATTTTCACCTTGGCAAAATTTCACATCTCTCGGTAACAAATTTTGGTTGTGTCTTCTGCTTCAATCTTCAGTGTTCAACAATGTTGATCAAATCCAAACAATGTTGAAACTTGACCGCAATCACCACTTTTGTCAGCATATCAACAGGATTCTCTATAGTATGAATTTTCTTCACCGTGACTCCACCTTCTTCTATGATTTCTCGTACGAAATGATACCGAACATCAATGTGCTTCGTCCTTGCATGATAAACTTGGTTCTTCGCTAATTGAATAGCACTTTGACTATCACAAAAAATTGTGATACTTTTTTGTTCAACACCAAGCTCTTTTAGCAACCCCTGAAGCCAAATTGCCTCTTTCACAGCCTCTGTAATAGCCATGTGCTCCGCCTCTGCTGTAGACAAAGCAACTGTTGACTGCAAAGTAGACTTCCAACTAACTGGTGTCTTTGCAAAAGTAAACACATAACCAGTAGTTGATCTTCGTTTGTCCAGATCACTCACAAAATCTGAGTCACAATATCCAACTATAGACTAATTGCCTTCCAGCTCAAAAACTAACCCAACATCTACAGTATTGTGAATATACCGTAGAATCCACTTCACAGCTTGCCAATGCTCCTTTTCCAGGATTATGCATATATCTGCTAATAACTCCAATAACTTGTGAAATGTCAGGTCTCGTACAGACCATTGCATACATCAAGCTACCAACAAAATTTGCATATGGTACCCTTGACATATACTCCTGTTCAGCTTCATCTTTTGGTGACATAGTAGTACTTAGCTTAAAATGGGAAGCAAGTGGAGTACTAACCGGCTTAGTCTTCTCATCTATGCCAAAACGCTGCAGTACTCTCTTCAAATTTTCTTTCTGAGATAAACAGAGTTTCTTTGAACGTCTATCTCTTATTATCTCCATGCCAAGAATTTTCTTGCCTCACCTAGATCCTTCATCTCGAACTTCTTCTTCAGTTGAATCTTCAACTTATCAATTTCTTCCGAATTCTCAGAAGCTATCAACATATCATCAACATATAGGAGAAAATATACAAAGGAACCATCTTTAAGCTTGCGCAAATACACACAATGATCGTATTTGCTTCTCTTGTACCCTTGCCGCAACATAAACTCGTCAAATGGCTTGTACCATTGTCTAGAAGATTGTTTTAATCCGTACAATAATTTTCAAGTTTGCACACCATATTTTCTTTTCCAGCAACTTTGAATCCTTCTGGCTGAGTCATGTAGATTTCCTCCTCCAAGATTCCATGTAAAAACACAGTTTTTACATCCATCTAAACTAGTTCCAAATCCAACTGTGCTACCAAAGCCAACATAATTCTAATGGAGGAATGTTTTACAACTGGAGAAAACACTTCATTGTAATTAATTCCCTCATTTTGAGCATATCCTTTGGCCACCAATCTTGCTTTGTAGCGAACATCTTCTTGGTTAGGAAATCCTTCTTTCTTTGCAAATATCCATTTGCACCCAATTGCTTTCTTTCCCTTCGGGATATTGGCCAATCTCCATGTATGATTTTGATGAAGGGATTGTATTTCATCATTCATGGAAATCCTCCACTTATCTTCTTCTGAACTTTGGACTGCGTCTTTATAAGTGGTAGGAACATCATCAGCTACAATTGAGGCGGCACAGGCAATCGTCTTTATAAGACGAATATATTTTGTTATTGTCCTTTTTGGCCTGCTAGTTGCAATTGATTCAAGTTGTTGTTGAGGTTCCTGAGTTGGAATCTCCCTCTCTACTGGATCTTCTTCCAGAGGATAATCTTCATTTGTTTCCTCTTCTGCTTCTTGTGTAGGAAAAATAAATTTTCCCTTAAACTCCACATGCTTAGAAGCACCCTCATTTTGTTTGGTATCTTCTGTTACCTTATTTACCATAGCAGATTCATCAGAGGTAACATCCCTACTGAATATTACTTTCTTTGTCATAGGACACCATAAGCGATATCCTTTGACTCCAGAAGTAATCCCCATGAAAATAGCCTTCTTTGCTCTTGGATCCAATTTTGACTCTGTCACATGATAATATGCAATTGAGCCAAACACATGCAAAGAGTCATAATCTACAGCAGGCTTTCCATACCATTTTTCAAATGGTGTCTTGCCATCAATAGCAGTAGATGGTAAGCAATTAATGAGATGGCATGCATATGTAACTGCCTCAGCCCAAAATTCTTTTCCCAAGCCAGCATTGGACAACATACACCATACCTTCTCTAGCAAGGTCCGGTTCATACGTTTTGCCACTCCATTCTGTTGTGGTGTATGTCTGACAGTGAAGTGTCAGATGATGCCATCATTTTCACAGACTATTAAAATGATCATTTTTGTATTCATATCCATTGTCTGTGCGAATACACTTGATCCTCCTGCCTGTTTGATTCTCCACCATCATTTTCCATTTGAGAAATTCCCAACACTTCATCTTTGATCTTGGTTATATACACCCACACTCTTCGAGGAAAATTATTAACAAAGATTACAAAATAGTGCTTCCCACCCAATGAAGGTGTTTTGGAAGGACCCTAAACATCAGAGAGTACATAATCCAAAATACCTTTAGTAATATGGATCGCTGTACCAAATTTAACCCTTGTCTGTTTCCCTTTGACACAATGCTCGCAAAACTCCAAGTTGCAAGCCTTTACTCCTTTTAACAATCCTTGATCTGATAAAGTTTTCAAGGATTTTCCTCCAGCATATCCCATGCGCATGTGCCATAGCCTGGTTGCTTCTGCCTCTTTTTCGTCATTGGATATTACTGTTGCTGTCCCAATAACTGTACCACCGCGATAATGGTACATGTTATTGTTCTTCCGATTGGCCTTCATTACCACTAGTGCACCGGATTATACTCTCATCACTCTATTTTCTGCAATGATTTTGAACCCTTTTGATTTTAGGACTCCCATATAAATGAGATTTTTCTTCAAACCCGGTACATATCGAACATCTGTTAATGTTCTGATCATTCCATCATGGTTCCTTAATCGTATTGAACCAATGCCATATGAGGTAAGAGGGCTATTATCCGCTGTGTGGACGACTCCATATTCTCCTTCTTGAAAATCCACGAACCAGTCCCTGTTGGGACACATATAATAGCTACAAGCCGAGTCCAACAACCATATGTCTGATAATGTTGATGGCTCTGTTGTAACTAATGAGAAGTCTGAATCATCACCATCAGCTATATTTGAATCCATAATGGCATTTCCATTGTTATGTTTGGCCTTATTCTTCAACTTCGGACATTCTTTCTTCCAGTGCTCCTTTCCTCGACAAAAGACACATTCATCTTTGCTGGGTCTAGATTTTGACTTGGATCTTCCTTTCTTTGTCCTCGTTTGATTTTGAGGACGACCCCTCACAACTAATGCTTCTCTTTCTCCACCCTTCTGTTTTTCTCCCTTTCTTTGTTCATAGCTGTACAAAGCCAAACAAACTTCTCTGAGAGAAATTTCATCATTTACATAGAGTAGAGTAGTTTCAAGGTGTTCGTAGTCATTAGGAAGTGACCCCAACAACATCAAGGCCAAGACACCATCATCAAAAGTTGCATCCATATTTTGCAAATCTGTGACCAGCTTATTGAAACTGGTGATATGTTCATTCATTGTGGTACCAGAACATAAGTGAAGCGAAACAGTCTCTTCTTCATGTACAATTTATTTTGACTGTTTTTCTTCAAAAATTTATCCTCCAGTGCTTTCCATAATTTACTTGCAGAAGTTTCTTTCGTGTATGGATATTTCTGCTCTCTAGCAAGGTAGGATCGAATGGTACCGCAAGCAACACGATTGATAATTCTCCAATCTTCTTCTCCAATAACATCTGATCTCTTTTCTTCAATATCAAGATCTAGCCCTTGTTGAAAAAGGACATCTAGAACCTCGCCTTACCACATCCTAAAATGTCCTAACTCGTCAAAAATTTCTACCGCAATTTTCGCATTTGATACAATTCTTGTCATAAGCGAAGATGTCAATGATGACGTATTGTTGACACTTGATTTAGATTCTTCTTATTTATTGTCACCCATCTTTGACACAAATATTATTTAACAGCTAACGACACAAATAAAGATTATTTCCTTTCTAGTGTGGAAGATCAGACTAAGTTGCAACCACAGAGCATACTTAGACAGAACCTTGACTCAATTACCAAGATAAATTTTTTCTGATGTGGAAGATCATACTATGCTGCAACCACAGAGCATACTTAGACAGTACCTTGGCTCTGATACCAATTGTTGCGGAAGCCAAATGTATATAGTGTGAATGAGTCACAACTACTATACCAAAAATTATGACAGTCACCAAATAATAAATAAGACAATAAAGCAATAATAAAAGGAACACCAGAATTTACGAGGTTCGGCCAATTTTTCCTACGTCCTCGGACACAACCAATATTTTATTCCACTTCAAAAATAAAAGTGAAATAATACTAAAGAGAGAAGGTACAAATGCCTTAAGAAGATAAGAAGGCAAATGAGAAGTATCTCTAAATCCTAAACATTAGGCCTTCTTTTATAGGGAGAAATTCTCCCCAAATTAAGTCTCCCACTATGTGGGAGTTTGCCATTTTCAACACTAATAACATTACAGCCTACGAACATGCATAATATATGTATATTTATTTTGTAACTACTGTCGAGAAGCAAATAAGGTTTCTGCAGCTTCTCAACTGGTCTTTTTATTCAAATTTTGGGTGGGTTGGGACTTTGGATGGGAGATGTGTCCGTATGTTTTGATGCTATTTTGTTCGTTTCGTTCACTCAAATAAGATTTGGTTTGGATTTTACTGGATGGCGATTTATGATATGGATGTGAGGAGATTTGTTTGTACTATCTATTGGTTTATTATAACTCATTTGTATTTTGACTGTTTGTCTTGTTTTTATTTCTCA
This sequence comes from Nicotiana tabacum, assembly GCF_000715075.1. Taxonomy (NCBI): domain Eukaryota; kingdom Viridiplantae; phylum Streptophyta; class Magnoliopsida; order Solanales; family Solanaceae; genus Nicotiana; species Nicotiana tabacum. The sequence continues at coordinate 68,633,106 of NC_134087.1, forward strand.
TACTTACCTTTCTGTGTCGTTGATAAACCAGAGTATAACATGTCAAAGAAGAAATAGAGGAAGTGATAGATGATCAATCACTAATCAGTGTATCACAATTATATATGGAACTGATCAATTGGTACCCTTTCTTGATTAAATGGATGTTTTTGCTCTATCAATATTGGCATTTAAACAAAACCGAGAATTTCTCATATATTCTAGACTTTGCATTTGTGGTTGAAGGTGTGGTATCTTTTGAATTAAAAAGCAACAAAATTCACTAATTACTGCTCACCCTTAACAAACTCAACAAGAGGTAGGCTTCTTTAGTTATATATCATGCTATGATTTGAACCATAATATTTTATCAACTACATACTAATTTATGATAAGTTGAAAATTTCTACGGAGTATTACGTGTTAAATAATTTAACAGATGTTTTCCTTGATTTTTCATCTTAATCGGAGGTTTCATATTGGAGCATTCCTTTCACTAGGGAATGCATTACTTCTTTTTATGGATTTATCCCACTCTAATCTAAACTAATTAGTTGCTAATCTAAGTTAATTAATTACGCCAATGAAAATTGAGCATTGAATGATTAAACTGAAAAAATAAAATAAAAAAGGGAGAACCTCGTGTCTTCTGCATGGGAAGGTGTAGTAACCCGTATTTAAAAAAAGAGGGCATAATTATCCTTTAGCTAGAACTTAATTAAAAAGACAAAAGAGGAAAATGAGATAAATAAACAAATAATTAAATAATAAAAATCAGTTGGGTCAAGCCCACAAGAAAGAAAGGAACGTATTTTAGCACATCAAAGAAAAGGTAAAAATTGCACGGGGTGCCTTATTTGGTCGCTCTCATTTAACCTATACCCATTTTTTAAAACGTTTTAACTTGTACCCATTTTTTAAACAACTGCAGCTCTCTTTATCCTCCTCCTTCTCCTCCTTTCTTCTTCTTCTTCTTCTTCTTCTTCTTCTTCTTCTTCTTCTTCTTCTTCTTCTTCTTCTTCTTCTTCTTCTTCTTCTTCTTCTTCTTTTCTTCTGTTGCTGTTGGTGCTACTATGAAACTTCAATTCATGGGATGATTGTCATAAGTATGTTTATCAGATTATTTAAAAATAAATTATAAATAATTACGTAAGTTAGTAGACAATAATTTGTGAATATTTCCATGTACAGGAAGTTTAAGGTCACACTTAGTGATTCTTTTCATGATAATTTTGTTCTTTTCCCGTTTATTGTTTCCAAAATTTATGATTTAGATACTGTTGGCAATCTGATTATTTATCTAGTATGTTAGAAAGCCACTAAATAACTTCAGCATCTTCTGTTGAAGTTTTTGAAAAAACTTTATGACAAACTAATGAATCCAGGACAATAAAATTTCAGCTTATTTAGTGCTGAAATTTTTACAAATGAACTAAATAACTTCAGCATCTTCTGTTGAAGTTTTTGAAAAAGCTTATCCAGGACAAAAAAACTTCAGCTTATTTAGTGCTGAAATTTTTATAAATGAACTAAATAACTTCAACATCTTCTGCTGAAGTTATTGAAAAAGCTTAATAACAAAACTAATGAATTCAGTACAAAAAAACTTCAGCTTATTTAGTGCAATTACAAACAAAAATTTCAGCAAATAGAGAACAAAACTTCAGCTACTATGCTTAAGTTCAGCAATTACAAACAAAAACTTCAGCACACTTGGTTCAACAATTTTTGCTACTTCAGGCCCGTCTACTAGAATGCTGAAGTTTTGCGTGATTGCCTTTGCTACTTCAGCCCCATATGTTGAAGTTACGTGAAAAAGTAGGTACGCTTGCAATTTTTTTTTGCAAAACGGGCACAAATTAAAACGTGACCCAAAAAACAGGAATAGATGCAAATGCCCCAAAGAAAAGGGATTAGGGTCTTTGGAATTGAGGTCAAAAATAACAATTGAAGATTAAGAGAGTTCAATGAATTGAAGAGAACCAAAAGCAGTAAAATTATCCATGTTTCACGAAGAAGAAAAACGTGCAAAACTTGACATTGCAAAATTGTAAAGCCAAGAACGGTATCAATATTCTGCAACATCTGCGAATTCAAATAACTTTCAATTTCTTCGGATATCATTCAAACTCTTTATTTGAGCCTTCATGACAGATTCTTAAATTTTCTTATTCAGTTTACTAACTACATATCAGTCTATCTATATATTACAAAGAGGGCCTAATGCACAGGTTTTTAATTTGGTGTAAAATAATGAATAAATTTTATAAATAGGTAGAATTGTCAGATTATCGACTGGTTGAATTACCCTTCGCATGGGTAAATATGATTAGATGAAGTTAGACTCAAACATGATTCCCCGATGATTGGGTATTCTAAATTAGCTATGAATTAGTCTAAACAAGAAAATTAACATGAGATCGATATTATGAAATTATAGATTGATTGGAGAAATTTGTACGAGTTGCTTGAGGTGAAGCAGTTCGTATTTCGGCACGAGTACTATGAGTAGTAGTAATCTTACCGCAATTTGTGTTTTCATAACTTGCATGATTTACACATGATTTTTAATATGAATATGTTACCGATTATTTTGAGTTGCATGTGGGACAAGTCTTTTACTTGATATGATACCGAAATAGTTATTTGAGATGAATACCGTGGTTTTAAATATTTTCGTTGTCACTAGATCTGTTTTACCGTTACTTGAATATACTGTTATCAAAAAAAAATTATATGATTTGATAAGAATCGAAATGCCCTATATTGTTTTAAAATATTTTCTACGAGTATATACATATTACAGAGACAAGTATAAATGGGAGTAGACATTGAAGGATCCCGTAGCTAACGGTAGGTTCGTTAGACCTGGTGCACCTTGTAATTACCGATTACCGTTATAGCTCTCGCTAGTGGGAAGGTAGAACTAGCATACCGTTACCGACTTCCCTCGAGTAGGGACTACTGTTATATATGACTTCTTGCAAAGAAGTCCACAACCGATTACACGATCCATTCATTGAAACCTCCCAAAATGTGAATACTGATATTGTACAGTGGTTACCGAGCTTATTATTGAATTGTTAATTATATTATACTACAAGAAAAATGTGATGAGACTAAAAATTATTTATTGTTTTCTGAAAGGGCATTTTTATGTTATTTTCTATTTGAGATACTAGCATGTTTCTTACTTGTTCCCAATAAAAACGGTTGTGATTAAGTGTTATTGCTCACTGAGCTAGCGACTCATTTCCCACAAATTTTTTACAGAGACAACAATTGACGCGGACGAGGATTTCATTAATTAGAGCGCACAGGTTGATAGTTCTTGGTGAGCCTCGCACTTGTTCGCGTGGGTAGAAACTTTATTTATTATTATGGTCTTTCTTTGAACTTTTAGAGTCGCTCCATAGTCAATATTTTAGTGTCACGAGTATTATTTTGTTATTATAGTTTTATGTTGAGTATCGTTCTTTAGTATCAAAGTTGGAGATAATTAGTATTTCTGGTTGTTAATGGGTTGATTAGTAATGGTGGAGACTTGTTTTGGTAAATTGATAAGTTGTCAATTGTTTGGTATGAAATTAGGATGTTTGATTGTTGATTTGAGACAGGAAATTTTTGGGATAGTCCAAAAACAGGGAAAACTCTGTCCGATTTTCTGTAAAATACCGATGAGACTTACTTGGGGGCATTTGCTCATACGTGGCGGTCATGATCCTAAATTGGGTCGTGACATAATTGGTATCAAAGCTTAGGATTTAAGTCCCGAGTCATGGAGCAATGTTTAGTAGAGTCTTGTTCATGGGGTATGTAGGCGCCCATACTTATGATCTCGAGGTTACTGAACATTTAGGAATGTTTTCCCTTCTTTCATTCGTTGATCGTGCGTTGAGATAACTTGAGATTGACTTTGGAATATTTCTTGTGCAGATGGATAGGATACGCACACCCACATCTGCTGGACGCGGTGTTGGACGTGGTACTACTCGGGGTGGAAGTCAAGTTGGGGTTCATCAAACTAGAAGATAGATTGCTTCTCAACCTCAAGTTGGGAACATGGGTCAACCCCAAGCTATTATGCCAGATCAAGTGCAAGGGCAAGGAGTTCAGGATGCTCCACCACCAGTGCCAACTGTTGTACCTACTGTTGTCTCACCTGCAGATGCAATGGCAAGGTTATTGAATGTGTTAGAGGCATTGGTGCCTACTCAGGGAGGAAGTTCTGCTCCTCAGGCTACTTTACAAACACAAGCACCTGCACAGACTCAGAATTTGGGGAATAAAGAAGTATCCCTACAAGAGTTTCTGAAATTGAAATCACCAAAATTCACAGGTTCCGATAATTCAACAGATCCTCAAAGTTTCTTGGATGGGACACTCAAGGCATTACGTGCTCTAGGATGTTCTAGTGAGAGAGTTGTGGAGCTCATAGCATACAAACTAGAGGATATGGCCAACACATGGTATGAAACTGTATTGCTAGGAAGGTCAGTAGGAGCAACACCACTGACATGGGATGAGTTCACTAAGTTGTTCAAGAATCATTTCCTTCCCGACAGCCTGACGCAACAATATGCTAGAAACCTTGAGAGATTGGTTCAGACTCCAAATATGGATGTGTCAACATATAAAACTAAGTTTTGTAAGCTAGCTATATATGCTCTTTACTTAGTGCCTACTGAAGAAGCTCGAGTTCTGAGATTTGTTAATGGATTGGTTGGTCGCCTATACACTGCAGTAGACCCACAGATGAAGACTTTATCCTACTCTGATGTAGTCAACCTTTCTAGATAAATTTAAAACAAGGGACGTGATGAACGTGCAACTAGTGATTTACGTAAGAAGGCCAAGACAGGAGGGTCTTTTAGCAGCGGTTTTAGTGAAAATCGAAGACCAAGAAATCAGGGACAACAACAACAGGGTTCTCAGACAGGGACACACTTGTCTTCACAGACCACATACATACCACATTATAGACAGGGTACTAGGGGGTCGTCAGCATTTGGACATCGTAATTCTGGGCAGATATATGCCACTACTCCAGTCTACCAGACATGTGGTAGATCACATTTGGGCTAATGTCGTGTTCTAACTGGAGATTGCTTTCAGTATGGCCATATTGGACATCACTTGAGGGATTGCCCTCAACCTCCAAGAAATTTCAACCAGGCTTCTATTCAGTAAGTTGTACCGACTCAGACTACTCATAATACTTCATGTGCTACAGGTACAGGAAATAGAGGTCGAGGTGATGGAGATTGTGCTAATGTGAATCAAGGACAAGGGAATGCTGGTAGAGGTCAGGCAAGAGTTTTTGCATTTACTAGACAAGATGCTCAGGCCTCGAATGCGGCGGTTACAAATATTCTTTCTGTCTGTTCATTTGATGCACTTGCGTTGATTGATCCAGGATCTACTCACTCCTATGTGTCCTCGTACTTTGCTTTGAGGTTTAGTAGATATTCTAAGCTATTGAATGATCCTTTTCTAGTTGCTACTCCTATTGGAGAGTCTCTATTAACTGAATACGTATATCGTGCTTGTCAGATTCGGGTTGAGGGTAAAGATACTCTAGCTGACCTTATTGTACTTGATATAATTGACTTTGACATGCTGATAAGAATGGATTGGTTATCTTCTTGCTATGATATAGTTGATTGTCATGCAAAGATAGTAAATTTTGAGATACCAAATGAACCCCGTTTTATTTTAAGAGGGAGTCAGGTTCCAGAGACTTGCAAAATTATGTCTTTTATGAAGGCTCAGCGACTTCTGAAGAAAGGTTGCTTGGGTCTCTTAGCTATTGTAAATGACATAAGAAAGGAAACATTTAGTATAGAAAATGTACCAATAGTGAGACAATTTTCTGATGTATTTCCTGAGGATTTACCAGGATTGCCTCCAGTACAAGAAATGGACTTTGGTATTGATTTGCTACCTGACACACAACCCATATCGATACTCCCATATCTAATGGCACTAGAAGAGTTGAGGGATCTAAAGCAACAGTTACAAGATTTGTTAGATAAGGGTTTTATTAGACCTAGTGTATCACCATGGGGTGCACTAGTACTGTTCGTAAAGAAGAAAGACGGATCCCTAAGAATGTGCATTGACTATAGGAAATTGAACAAAATAACAATACGCAATAAATATCTTCGCCTCATATAGATGACATGTTTGATCAGCTACAAGGAGCTGCCCACTTTTGAAAGGTTGACCTCCGTTCTGGTAATCATCCACTTAGAATCAAAGATGAAGATATTTCTAAGACTGCTTTCAGAACTTGATAACAGCACTATGAGTTTCTTGTGATGCCTTTTGGATTGACAAATGCTCCAATTGCATTCATGGATTTAATAAATAGGGTGTTCAAGCTGTTTCTGGATAGATTTGTAATAGTATATATGTGACGACCCGGCCGATCGTCTTAAGAATTAATGTCCCGATCCCCTATTAACTGCTTTCCCCAAGTTTAGTTCTGCTAATTTGATTCTTTGGGATGTTCGGTTTTGAGTTTCGGAGAGTTTTAGGAGACTTAGTCCCTAAATGAGAGCTTAAGTGTTGGAAAATTGATCGTAGTCGGAACAATGTGAATACGGCCTCGGAATAGAAATTCGATGGTTCCGTTAGCTCTGTTGGGTGATTTTGGGTTAGGAGCATATTCGGATAGTGTTTTGGAGGTCCGTAGCTGATTTAGGCTTGAAATGCCGAAAATTGAATTTTGGAAGTTTCTGGTTCGGTAGTGCGATTTTGATCCAAGAGTCAGAATGAAATTACGAGAATTGCAGTAGCTTCATCACGTCATTTGAGATGTGTCTGCAAAAGTTCAAGTCATTCAGACGAGGTTTGATAGACTTTTTGATCGAAAGTGTATTTTATAGAGTTTTTGAAATTTTATACTTGAATTCGATGAAAAGTAGGTGTTTTGGTGTTGTTTGTAGTGTTCCGAAGGTTAGAAGAAGTTTGAATGAGGTTTTAGGATATGTTGGTGCCTTTGGTTGAGGTCCCGGGGGCCTCGGGTGTGTTTCGGATGATCAATGGATCATTTTTGGAACTTGTTGAATTGCTGAACTGCTAGTATCTGGTTTCCTTCTCTGCGATCGCAGACCTTCCTCCGCGTTCGCGTAGAGTAATCCGGAGGGTGACCATTTTGTTCTACGTGATCACATTAGTTGGTTCGCGATCACGGAGGTCTATTCCCTCCTTCTTCGCGTTCGCATCCCATTCTTCGCGTTCGCATAGTAGAAACTGAGCCGGTGGCTCAGAGACCATTTTCCTCTTCGCGTTCACGTGGATTCGACCGCGGATGCGTAAGCCAGCTTCTTCTTCTTCTTCTTTTTCTTATTCTTCTTCTTCTTCTTCTTCTTCTTCTTCTTCTTCTTCTGCGATCGCATGCATCTGGTCATGTTTGCATAGGCCATTCCAGGAGCTCTTCATTTTTCCTCTTCGCGATCGCATGCCATTTCTTGCGATCGCAATGAACAACATCTAGGCAGAGAATTTAAAATCCAAAATCGAGGGTTTAGACCATAACTCATATTTTGGACTTGGAAGCTCGGGAGATCACAATTTTTGAAAGGATTTTCACCTGGGCGACCTGGGTAAGTGATTCTTACTCGGTTTAGACTAATTTCCATGAATCTTCACTTGCATCCATCCTTTAATTTCGGAATTTTGGGGGAAAAGTTCATAGACCAAGAGATTGGGTATTTGACGTCGGATTGGGATAATTTTGATATGGTTAGACTCATGAGAGTTATAAGATTCTGAAAACATAAATTTTACCCGATTCCGAGATGTGGGCCCAAGGGACGTTTTGGTCATTTTACCTAATTTCGTGTATTAGTTTTGAATTAAATCGTAGAATCAGTTACTTGAGGTGTTATTTATAATATGCAATTGAATTGAATAGATTTGGGTCATTTGGAGTCGGATACTCGTGGCAAAAGTGTGGTTTCAAGTTGATTTTAAGCCGGTTCGAGGTAAGTGACTTGTCTAACCTTGTGTGGGGGACCTTCCTCTTTGGATTGATATATTTGGTAATTAAAATAACTTGTACGTGAGGTGACGAGTGCGTACTTGTGCAAATTGTTTTCTTTAAGTACTTATCAGTATGTCCCTTATCTTGTTTTTTATTACTTGTGCTATTAAACCTGTTGTTATCTTAGAGAAGCAGGTCTAAGTGATTTAATTGCTTTAATTGTTTAAATTTGTTTACCTGAACTTCGTGCAGCATGCTAGGCTAGAATTATTTGTTGCCTTAATATGAAATTTTCCTTCTCTGAATATTTCTTGTTGCCGCTGTGTATTTACATTGGGACTACGGATGTGGGATTCTGGTAGCTCCCCATTGTCTGTTTACTTTGGGATTGTGAATTAGATTCCCGATAGATCCCCCTGCACATTTAATTTGGGACTGCGGGTTAGATTCCCAATAGATCCCCCTGCACATTTACTTTGGTACTGCGGGTTAGATTCCCGATAGATCCCTCTACACATTTACTTTGGGACTGTAGGTTAGATTCCCGATAGATCCCACTGCACAGCTATATGGAACTACGGGAATTCACCCGGTAGATTCCCCTAGTACTGGGTATTTACATTTGGGACCACAAATCGGGATTCCGGTAGATCCCCGCGCATTGATAGTTAGACTATGGGACGGGATCCCGGGAGATCCTTCGGACATATATATGATGGACTACGGGACGGTATCCCGGGAGATCCACTGGATAGTTGTAATTGGGACTACAGGACGGTATCCTGGAAGGTGCCTGTAAGCACGTGATTTTTGACCCTCCCCGAGAATTTTCACATTTTTAGCGTGAATATGTGAAATTGGGTCTAGTATAGCTATTTTAACTATTTTACTTTATTTCGTTGCAAAAAGAAAATTTCAAAAAATATATATATAAATTTTAGTTTATGTATTTCTCATAAACTTGAAAAATACAAAAAATGCACTTTATTTTTGTACTTTATATAATTTCGAAAATTACAAAAAAAATATAGTTCTATTAAGGTTTTATAGTCATTTTTAACTTTGAAAAATACAAAAATATTACCTCATATTTTATCTTAATATTTAAAAACGAAAATTACAAAAAAATAGTTTTATTAATATTTTGTAGCTATTTTAAACCTTGAAAAATATTTAAAAAGATATAGTTTTGTTTAAATACTAGTCTTAATTTTGGTAGTTATTTTGCTTACATAGGACTAGTTAAACAACGTGTTCCTATTTCTCGGGTCCGGGCAAAAGAATAATATTCGGGTTTAAACTACCCGGTTTTAGGCCTAATTTTCGGACCTAGCCCATAATAAACAGTGTCCAGAACACATGGGGAACCCCACCACGCGTGGGGGACATATGCCTCGAACCCCACCACGCGTGGGGCTCATTTTTCATGGGCATTGTGTTACAAAACACGGGAAAGCCAACAGGAAAGGGGGGACTTTTTCGAAAATTTTGGGGACGGGCAACTATTCATCTTCTTCTCAAAAAGAGAAGAAGAAAAACCCTACGAAAACCAGGGCAAAAACCCTCCGATCCCTTCCGGTTACCTCCACGCCCAAAACCTCCATCGCCGACCGCCCGTCACCTTCCCCAGCACCCCCACTGCCCATAACCACCAGTTCCCCTCCCCTCATCGACCACCGTCTGAACCAAACAACCCCTACTCACCCGTCGTCAACCTCCTCGCAGCGTCCAAACACACAGACCTCCCCGTCACCTTCCCCATCGCCTACAACCCCGGCAATCCCCGTCGCTGCCACTCGTCGTCCTCCTCGCACCACCATCTCGTCCTCCAACCAGCTCAACACCACTCCTCCGCCCAGCTGCTCCAAACGGCCCAACAACCCACCCCCCGTCGCAGCCCCAGTCCCGTCGACCTCAACCAAAAACCCAGCAACACCCATCGACCACCCGTCAAGCAGCAGCCATCGCTGCTGCGTCGTCCAACCACCCCTCCGTCAACCGCCATAACCACCACCAGTTCGTCAGCCCCACGCACAGCCCGAACAAGAACCAACAGGTCCGCTATTTTCAGTCCAACAAGCAGCCATCGCCGAGTACCAAGCAGTCGTTGTGGCGTTTCCGAGTTTTCTGTTTTCCGTAGAGGTCGCCTTTGGTTCGTCGAGGTCCGGTACGTCGAGGCGCTGTCCGAGGTTCCGTCGTTGTTCTTCGGTCAGAGAGGTCCGGCTTGAGTTCCGTCGGAATCGTGTTTGTCGTCCTGAGTTTGCCGAGGTTCAAAGGTTAGTAAACCTCAAGTATTAGATAAGGAAATGTTACGTTAAATGTTCGAAGATGCAATATAGAAATTGGTATGATAATTTTCTGCTTATGTGTTCATCGTATGCATTTTTGCTCATTTTGCGTTATGTGATTCCTGTTTATTTGATGTCATGAAATTAAGTTGGGTTAATTTTTCTACGACGCAAGTTTGATGTTAATTTGTTCGTGGCCCTTTGCTTAGTTCATTCGGATAAAATTGGCATTAGTACTCGTTGTTACTACTCCCGAAACACTCGTTCGCTAAACTCATTTTATTAATTTTTTTTTTTGACAAGTTATGAGATTTTAGTTGTAAAGAAGTCGTAAGGTTAGTATTGTTAAAGGCATAAAAATGGCATCCCTTTAAAAAATATAAAAAAAAAATCATAATAAAAAAAAATAAGTAAAATGAGGCGAGCCTCGCCAAATAAAAGGGACAAATTGCGGGGCCCTCTAAATGTATATATTAAATACTTAGATTTCGGGACGGGCCGTTTAGCAAATTTCACGGCCCTACCCAAAAATAATAATGCGCTAGTTGCTTTAGGCGCGCCTTCAATAATTTATTATCCTCAAACTCGGGTGCGCATTTATGTGACCCAAATCCAAGTCTCAACGAAATCGAAATGTGTCTTTAATCACGGATACATTGACTGTGACGTGGTATGAGATGCCTTTCCATGACGTTGCAAATTCCTTTTAAAAAAAATAAGAACGAGATGAGCCTCGCCGAATAGAAAACATAAATTGTGGGGCCCTCAGTAAATACTTGTTTAAAATTACTTAGAATTCAGGAGGGTCGTTTAGCGAATTTCACGGCCTCCGCAAAAATAACAACGCGATAGTCTCTTTAGGCGCGTGTTTAATAATTTACTTTCTTAAACTTGGGTGTGCATTTCATGTGACCCGAATCCAAATCTCAAAACATCAAATAAAATGCGTTCCGGATTGTGGGTGCATTTCATGTGACGCAGTCCAAAGAGTGTTTTAAGCGATGTTCACATTCTTGTAAAAACAACAATAATAAAGCGGTTAAAAGTCAAAATTTGCACATAAGTTCATACTTGTATAAAATCAGATAATCAAGCCGAATATAACAATTGAGCGACCGTGCTAGAACCACGGAACTCGGGAATGCCTAACACCTTCTCCCGGGTTAACAGAATTCCTTATCCGGATTTCTGGTACGCAGACTATAATATAGAGTCATTATTTTCCTCGATTCGGGATTAAAATTGGTGACTTGGGACACCCTAAATCTCCCAAGTGGCGACTCTGAAATAATTAAACCAATCCCGTTTCGATTGTCCTTTAATTGGAAAAAACTCCCCCTGCGCCCCTCGGGCGCGGAAAAAGGAGGTGTGACAGCTCTGGCGACTCTGCTGGGGAAGATAGGACCCAGAACCACTGGTTCAGGGTTCAAGAATTCGAGCTTAAAATAATTGTTATAGTTAGCTTTATTTATTATCTGATTTTTACATGATATATGCCTAATGTGCCTAAATGATGCTTTTACCGCTTTAATATTATCTGAATTGTGTATATAAAATTGCTGCGAAACCCTTCTTCTTTCTGAGTCTTCTAAATTTATGGTGTACACGTGCGCGTGACCCACCTTTCTGTTAAAAGTCATACCAAATAAGACGAAGTTGGGACAAATAACTAGGCCGGGTAGACTTTCGTGCTCCCGGTACGTTGCCCCCGCTTCGGCTCGAACTGTCCGTTTGGGTAAGCCAGGTTTAGAACAATACGCCTTAGGTTTTTACCTAGAATAACTCAGCTTCATGCCGGCTCCCTAGTAGGAACGTTTGTTTGCATCACGTGCATTTGACTTTGGAGGCTCAACACAGGGGTTGGGTCTGTGTAGGACAGGTGTACCAAAAATGGAAATGACCATCCTGATGCATCTTACTTGCTACTACTTGCGCATTTATTTGATTCAGACTTGTGTGTTGACTGTCTTATGAATATCAGGAATAATATTTTGAAATGCGAAAAAAAAGGAAATAGCGGTTAGAGAATAAATTCCGAAAAATATTTTCTTCTTTTTCTTTAGAAAAAAAAAAGAAAAACAAATGAAAATTCAGAAAAAATATATCTTAGAAGTCTTTCTTTTAAAAAGAAAATCAATCAAAAATCCAAAAATATACTTCCTTAAAGTGGTTCTTTCACAAATTCAAAAAAAAAAAAAAAGTTAGTTCATCTACTTATTCTTGATTGCCCGAACTACGTGGGTTTGATTCTCACCGGATGTGAGATACGTAGGCAACCCTCATCGGGTCCAACCCCACCTTTTGCTAAAAAGCCAAAATAAATAAATAAATAATAAAAAATAAAAAAATATATATGTCAAATTTTAATTTTGTCATAAAGAAGTCGGGTGACGCTGTTTTATCAAGACATAGCCGAATGTTCCCGAAAGGGACGCCGGAAGGCTGACTTTGCATAAACAACCACTTTTTGGGTCATGTTTTGGATTTGGTCCAATTGGCCCACACAACCTTAAAAATCTTCGTCCCCGAGACGTTGAAAGGCCGTGCTTGCAATATTGAGTTTTCTAATTTGAAAAAATGATAAAAAGAGTCATAAATAAGTCAGGTGATGTTGTTTTGTCATAAATAGCCGAATGTTCCCGAAAGGGACGCCGGAAGGCTGACTTTGCATAAACAGCCACCTTTGGGTCATTGTTTTAGATTTGATCCAATTGACCCACACAGCCTTAAAAGATCTTCGTCCCCGAGGCGCTGAAGGGCCGTGTTTTGCAACACCAAGTTTTATTATAATTTGAAAAAGAGTCGACGGTCAGGTGAATACCGTCTTTTGTCATAATAAGCCGAGCCAGCTTCGGCCGCGTCTTAAACCGTTCTTGCCGAAATAGCCTTAGAATAATCTTTCAGTTGTCGAAGGGTTATTTTCGTAAAAGAATGGACAAGTTTGTCGAAATAATCCTCCTCGGCCTCAAAATTCATGTGAGAGTTGGAAAGGGCCACGTTTGCAAAAAACAACCATTTGGTTAAAATTAGCAAATGGAAGAAGGAAGTTGGCCATTTGTTTTGAAGTTTGTAAATCTTTTGATTAGAACATGCGGGTTGTTTAATTTTCAAGTTTGTGGGTAGTCTTTAAATCCTTGAAACCCAGTTTGTTTTAATTTTTTTTTTTTAAAAAAAATGTGTGTTTAGTATTGCTTATCTTTTATTGGTGCGAACTACGCAAGGTCTAATTCATGCGGGGTCATGATACGTAGGCAATCTCCATAAGATTCGACCACAACAAAAAGAAAATGGAAAAAAAAAGGAAAAATGAAAAAATCGAAAAAGAGATCGAAAGAAAAAGGAAATACAAAATAAATACAGGGGTTCCCAAAGTGCTTCAAAGGGGCAAATAAGCAAGTCGGGGTGACGCATGTTGTTTAAAGCAAAGCATGTTAGAAACGGTTAACTGCCTAGGGGCATTGCATCCTCAATGTGTTGTTGTCAAATCTGTTAAACTCTAAACGCTAACAAGTTTGTTGTTTTCCGAATCTCAAAACAGTTAGTTGTTAAAGAATTATGGCAACACACCCTTATCAAACTATATCCAAAGGACCGATAACAACAAGCATGGCTACTTCAGAGAATAGTACCGAGGAAGAAAGGCCGGTGAACCAGTTGTTAAAGGAAGCAATGGAAAAGATGGGAAGGATGGGACTAGATATGAATGCAATGCAGCTAGCTCTAGCCAAAGCACAAAAGAGCCCTGAGCCATTGGGGCACGTGCCGGAATACCCTCACTCCGGCCCTTCAACAAGCCTCCCAAATCCCCGTTACCATCAAGAAAGAAGCCCTCATGATTCCCAGGCTCTACCACCCCATCAACCTCTCCCCACACCCGATATTCCCACTTTTGTGGGACCCACATCAGCCCCCTTGAACAGAATGACCAGTGAGCCATTGTTTCAGGCTCACGATACGCAATACTATCCCCCTGAGCCTGCATTCCATGCCCCCGAACCACACGCTTACAATCCACACTTGGAGGTACCGGCAGAGATCGAAAAACCGGTTAAAGCCCCTGAACAGGATGAGGTGTTGAGAAAATTCAAAAGCCTGGAGCAGTCCTTCAGGAACCTGCACGGATTGGGCAACCAGGTCAGCATGGCCTACAAAGATCTATGCCCTTTCCCCGATGTCCAACTCCCGGCTGGGTTCAAGATGCCTAAGTTTGATTTAAATGAAGGGCACGGTGATCCCATGGCACATTTGCGGGGATTCTGTAGCAAAATGAGAGGGGCAGGCGGCAAGGATGAGCTGCTAATAGCTTATTTCGGCCAGAGTCTGAGCGGATCTGCGCTAGAATGGTATACCAGGCAGGATTCCAGTAGGTGGTATACTTGGGATGATCTGGCGCAGGCTTTCGCAGGTCATTTCCAGTACAATCTCGAGATAGTCCCTGACCGTCTCACATTGCTGAGGACTGAAAAGAAGCCCGGGGAAAGTTTTCGTGAGTTTGGTTTCCGCTGGAGAGAACAAGCGGCCAGAGTTGATCCTCCCATGAAAGAGGGAGAAATGGTGGACTACTTCTTGCAAACACTTGATCCAACTTACTTTGGTCACTTGGTGACAACGGTTGGGAAATCCTTCAATGAAGTGGTAAAGATAGGGGTCATGATAGAGGAGGGCCTAAGGTCTGACAAAATCCTAAATTACTCAGCGCTCAAGGCAACGACCCAGGCTATTCAGAGCGGCGTGGGAGGTGTGCTCGAGGTCGCATCAGTCGAAGCAGGTACTGGGTCCAAATTCAGAGGTCCTTCCCCTCACTACCAGCCCAGGCCCCACACTCCATACAACCTTCCACAACCCTACTATCCACCATCAGAGCCACTCTTTTCAGACCATCATGCCCAAGCCTGCCCCCGAGCTCCATATAATCCGCCTCAATATTATCCTCCGAACAAGGTCCGGTCGCAGGGTCAACCATCAGGTCACCCCCGCTGGCGAGAGCCAGCACCACGTAATGCATTCTTACCTTCACAACGTTTTCAAGCACCCAACGACCCTAGAAAACAGGGGCATGGGGGAAAACAAAGGCAAGGAAACAATTTCACGCCAATTGGGGAGTCCTACGCAAGTTTGTTTGAAAAGCTAAAGCTTTCAGGACTGATTGAGCCGCTCCTTGGCTATACTCCAGATCCATATGCAAAAGGGTTCAATCCTGCTGTACGATGCATGTACCACTCTAATGTCCAAGGACATAGCATTGAAGATTGTCGTTCTTTGAAAAAGGAAATCGAAAGAATGATTCAGGAAGGGGCAATTGTGATCGACGACAGTGACAGGGAGCAGGCGAATCATCTTGAGAACTTGTTGATTGATGTTGATAATACAGAAGTTAGGGATGGTCTTGGCAATGTTGATATAGAGCTCAATGGCTAAAATGTCATGCTTTGCAGTTGGAAGATACTCCATTTTGGGTCAGCCGGAGATGCCGTGCTTGGATAGTTGGAAAAACACTCCATTTTGGGTCAACCGGAGAGGATCTTTGATAGTCTATTTTGTTGTCATTTTCGTTGTTCGGATTATTAGGATTGTAATTCGGATTTGTTTTGTGTCAATGTCTTTCCGCTTATCTTTCCGTTTTGTCATAGCGATTTGTTTAAATTTTGTCCAAGTTGTTTAGGATTTTATTCCGGTTTGCTTTGTTTTTAAAACCATTTGTTCAGTCCAACGCAAAAAATTCAGTCTTTGATTATTCCTAGTCATCTTTCTGTTTAGTCATTATGTCATTTTTATTCAGCACCGATTCTAGTGACATGACATGCGCACACAGTTTGGGCCTAGTCTTTAAAGTTAATCATGAAACCCCAGAAAGGCGGTCAAACCATTTAAAGGAAATAAAGACGGTTTGAGATTATTCAAAGCCCGAGTCATATGGAACTGGGGCAAGTTAAACACAAAGAAAACCGTTAAAGAAAGATTCGCCTAAATTGGCATGAGGGTCGTTCATAATAATGAGAATGAGAGTGTCGCCCAACGGTGCTTTAGAAGTGACAAATGACCAAACAGATGTTGAATATAATTGTCAAGTCCAGTACCATCAGAAGAGACTACGAATTTAAGTTGTGTTGTTTGCACTTGGCATGTTTTGAAGACTGGAATGACGAAGGCATTTTGTTCTGCTACCCAAACACTTTATCCTTCGTTACCCCTTTTTGAGCCTTATTTATTTTCTTTCATACCCCTCGTTCGGAATTAGTAGCAACGAATAAAATATGCGAGCATGGCAGGTAAGAGAAAAGAAAGAAAAGAAAACAACAAAATGGAAAAAGAAGAATAAAAGAAAAAAGAGAGAAAAAAAAACAACAAAAAGAAAGGAGAAATGAAAAGAGAAAAGAAAAGAAAAGTGATAACAAAAAGAAAAAAAAACAAAAGAAAGTCGGAATGAAAAAGAGGAATTGGGAACTACGTTTGACCTGATTCCTCAAAGAGGATACGTAGGCGCTTCACGGCTCGGTCATAGTTTTGAAAAATGAAAAATTAAGTAAAATATCCCCAAGCAAGAAACTGGGGCAAAAGTTGCGTTTGATGTAAATAAATCTAATTCCGAAGGTTGTAATTAATAACCCAAAATTAATGCATTTTTGAGCCTTTAATACCCTTTCTTTCTAGCCCGATCCAAAACCCACATTACGGTCCAAAGAAAGACCTTCCGATCAGTCTTCAAAAGATGCCAAGTCAGACAAATAAGAGTCTTACCGGGGAACATAACACTCTGTTCCACAGCAGAAAAGACTCTAATCTCCAACAGAAAGAGTCATACCGGTGACACTCCAAACTCCCCAGCTGGAAAGTGATACAAATGAGAGAGTCTTATCGGTGAAAACCTTCACAGGCACCATAAGGCGATGAAAGCTGAGAGAAGAGCAAAAAATAAGAGAGACTTGATAGGGAAAACCCTTCGGGCACTACAAGTCGGATAAGATTAAGAATCCAATGGGGAATCGCCAATTGAAGATCTTGAAAGATGATTGACGGTAAAGGATAGGCCACATATGCATGTCATGGCCATTAGAGTCGGTATCTGCGTTTGATAGATTTTTATTTATAGTTTCTTTTGTAAAAGAGTCATTCGTTTCCTTTGTCTTTTATTTTGTTTCTGTTATCTTTCTCCTTTCATAAAAAATTTTCCCCAATAGAGTCTGTCCGGTCAGAACAAGTATGAAATGACTTCAAAATATGCCATCAGCTTTCCAAGATGAGATTTGACTAGTATATCCAAATGGTATAGTCAGCAAGGAACAAGCGCGAGGCCAGTGTCAAAAAAGGATATCCCCAGCAAAGGGAATTGACAAAAGGATTGACGAGCGTCAAGAGGGATATCCTTGCCAAAACCAAGGTTATAAACCTCAAAGACAAGGCCCGTGAACAAAGCAAGGAGAGCAGTGAGCATGATTCGGCGAAATCCATACTAGGCTAAAAGGTCGGGGAAATGCCAGTTTCCAAGCTATGCCACAAAAGAAGAGGGATATCCCCCAGGAGGGAGGGATTATCCCCAGCACATAATATCATCCCCAACAAGTTGTGGAACACAAAGCAAGGAGGGAGAAAGGGAAAACCATCCCAGCAGGAGTATCACAACCAACCACCATGTTTTAAACTAACAATTTTGTTTGATTTGAAACAGGTAAAGGGAAGGGCATTGATGCCAGAACTGCGTGCCACAAGGGATATTATCAAACTGGGGCAGAAAATTTTCCTTTCATTTAGAAAATTTTCTGGAAGTCAGGTACCCTCAGCTGATAACATTTTACCCCCAACAGGTAAGTAAATAATTCCCCAACAGTATTATCCCTAGCAGTTGTGAGGAGTTCAACACAAGGTTGGAAAGTCGGTACCCTCAGCGGTTCCTTTCGGGGAAAGGCGAAACGACTCTCAAGGGAGGTAGTCTTCGAAGGAAGAAGCTATGAATAATATGAAAAAAAAAGAATAATAATAAAAATGGGGAAGGTAGAAAAGGAAAATTCATCCCAACCCCCAGCAAGTATTCGAGGTAAGACATTTTCAAGTCTTAAAGATATTTTGGGTTAAGCCGCCCTCAAATAGGATCTGTTGGGTTCATCCGCCCGCGAATAGGATATTTTGGGTTCATCCGCCCGCGAATAGGATATTTCGGGTTCATCCGCCCTCAAATAGGATCTGTTGGGTTAATCCGCCCTCAAATAGGATCTGTTGGGTTAATCCGCCCTCAAATAGGATCTGTTGGGTTCATCCGCCCTCAAATAGGATCTGTCGGGTTCATCCGCCCTCAAATAGGATATGTTGGGTTCATCCGCCCTCAAATAGGATATGTTGGGTTCATCCGCCCTCAAATAGGATATGTTGGGTTCATCCGCCCTCAAATAGGATATGTCGGGTTCGTCCGCCCTCAAATAGGATCTTATTTTCAAAGTTATTGTTAAAGACAGGCGCCCACCTGAATAACGAGAGGAATACATTTTGTCTTTTCATTTCTGTTCTAGGTCACCCACCAGTAAAATGCGGGAATACATTTAAGTTCTAAGTCGCCCACCAGTATAATGCGGGAATACTTTTAAGTTCTAGGTTGCCCACCAGTAAAATGCGGGAATACATTTTAAGTTCTAGGTCGCCCACCAGTATAATGCGGGAATACATTTTAAGTTCTAGGTCGTCCACCAGTATAATGCGGGCATATCATTTTTCATATCTTTACAACCAGGCGCCCACCTGTATAACGAGAGGAATACATTTCAGTCTTTTTTTTTTTACTTTCAAGTGTTGAAATTGGGAGCCCGCCCAGATAATAGAGGCATACATTCAGTCTTTTATTTTAAGTGTTGAAATTGGGAGCCCGCCCAGATAATAGAGGCATACATTCAGTCTTTTATTTTAAGTGTTGAAATTGGGAGCCCGCCCAGATAACAGAGGCATACATTCAGTCTTTTTATTTTTTTTAGTGTTGAAATTGGGAGCCCGCCCAGATAACAGAGGCATACATTCAGTTTTTACTTTCAAGTGTTGAAATTGGGAGCCCGCCCATAATAACAGAGGAATACATTCAGTCTTTAATTTTAAGTGTTGAAATTGGGAGCCCGCCCAGATAACAGAGGCATACATTCAGTCTTTATTTCAAGTGTTGAAATTGGGAGCCCGCCCAGATAATAGAGGCATACATTCCACGTCTTTACCCATAGGAGATGCATTTCCTCGTAAGTTTTAGTTTTACCCATAGGAGATGCATTTCCTCCTAGGTTTGTTCAGTTTTACCCATAGGAGATGCATTTCCTCCTAAGTTCAGTTTTACCATTAGGAGACGCACTTCCTAAGAATAGGTTCACCAATAGGAGACGCACTTCCTAAGTTGATTTCACCAATAGGAGACGCACTTCCTAAGCTAAGTTTTACCAATAGGAGACGCACTTCCTAAGCTAAGTTTTACCAATAGGAGACGCACTTCCTAGATCTATTGTACCAGTAGGAGACGCACTTCCTAAGCAAGTTTCACCAGTAGGAGACGCACTTCCTAAGCAAGTTTCACCAGTAGGAGACGCACTTCCTAAGCAAGTTTTATCAGTAGGAGACGCACTTCCTAAGATAAGTTTCACCAGTAGGAGACGCACTTCCTAAGCAAGTTTTATCAGTAGGAGACGCACTTCCTAAGATAAGTTTCACCGTAGGAGACGCACTTCCTAAGCAAGTTTCACCAGTAGGAGACGCACTTCCTAAGCAAGTTTTATCATTAGGAGACGCACTTCCTAAGATCAGTTTCACCATAGGAGACGCACTTCCTAAGTTTCAGTTTCACCATAGGAGACGCACTTCCTAAAGTTCAGTTCCACCATAGGAGACGCACTTCCTAAGTTCAGTTTCACCATAGGAGACGCACTTCCTAAGTTCATTTCACCCATAGGAGACGCACTTCCTAAGTTTAGTTCTACCAATAGGAGACGCACTTCCTAAGTTCAGTTTTACCATTAGGAGACGCACTTCCTAAGAATAGGTTCACCAATAGGAGACGCACTTCCTAAGCAAGTTTCACCAATAGGAGACGCACTTCCTAAGCAAGTTTCACCAATAGGAGACGCACTTCCTAAGTTAATTCCACCGATAGGAGACGCACTTCCTAAGTTTATTTCACCAATAGGAGACGCACTTCCTAGGTTCAGTTTCACCAATAGGAGACGCACTTCCTAAGCAAGTTTCACCAATAGGAGACGCACTTCCTAAGTTAATTCCACCGATAGGAGACGCACTTCCTAAGTTTATTTCACCAATAGGAGACGCACTTCCTAAGTTTATTTCACCAATAGGAGACGCACTTCCTAGGTTCAGTTTCACCAATAGGAGACGCACTTCCTAAGCAAGTTTTACCCAGTAGGAGACGCACTTCCTAAGAACAGTTTTCCCAATAGGAGACGCACTTCCTAAGCAAGCTTCACCAGTAGGAGACGCACTTCCTAATTTGATTCATTTTAAGTTCGACCATAGGAGACACCATTCCTAGTCCAGTTTTTGGAAGTTTACCCGTAGGAGACGCACTTCCTAGTCGAGATTTTATTCATAGGAGACGCACTTCCTAGTTCTAGTCACTGAAGTTTTCTCCCTTAGGAGACACACTTCCTAGTTTAGCTCATTCCGATTCAACCATAGAAGACACACTTTCTAGTTTGAGTCATTGAGGTTTCTATTTTAGCAGACACATTTGCTAGCAAGAGTTTTGGTTTTACTCAGAGGAGATGCACATCCTAGCCTAGTCTTTAGTTTACTCTCATCATTGAATCAGTAGTGTAAGTGAGTTACAATTTTGCTAGCGACTCACAAATCTTCCCAGTACAAACTGGGTTAGAAAATTTTGTTTGTTTTGTTTGTTTTGATTGTCAGGGACCCGCCTGTAGAACGGAGGTTGTTGCGTATCAAAGATAGAAGAAGTCAGGAGTCCGCCTGTAGAACGGAGAAGCATGTTTCAAGATCAAGCAGTGACCCACTGGAAAGCAGAAGGTTACAACAAAAATCCCCAGCACTCAATCCAAGATAGAAGCAACAAGAAGCTCGCCCCAAGAATGCAAGTCAACAGTCTGGGATGATCAACAAAAGCTGGTCACCAAAAAACAAAAAAAAAAAAACAAACAAAAAAAAAACAAGAAGAAAAAAAAAACAAAAAAAAATGATGAATGAATCCGAAGCACGGAAGTGGAGAACAGATGTGATCTGCTCAAGAACTAGCGCCTACAACTAGCTAAGTATCAAGGTTCAGATCCAAAGTCTGTATGAAGCACCATTCAAGACTCAAGACCAAGTTTCAGAAGACTTAGGAGGTAGGAATCCTTGTAACTAGTAGCTGATAGGCTTAGTTAGTCTTTTTCAGTTTTCATTTTTGTTGTAATGACAGGACCGCGGACCGCAACCTCAACGGAACGGCACCTCGATCGGCTCTTCACCTCGGTACACTTCACTATCTCTCTCATCCCGAACTACACGTGGCCTGATTCCTGTATAACCAAGGATATGTAGGCAGCTCAGATACCAGGGCTCGGTCACATTCCCTCCCTTTCATTAAGTGTAGTCCGTTCAAGTAATGGTCGGGTCAAAAACACGTCTAGTCGTTCTTTGTCAGGAAAACTCTTCGTGTTTCCCGTCAAAGAGGGGCAGCTGTAAGCACGTGATTTTTGACCCTCCCCGAGAATTTTCACATTTTTAGCGTGAATATGTGAAATTGGGTCTAGTATAGCTATTTTAACTATTTTACTTTATTTCGTTGCAAAAAGAAAATTTCAAAAAATATATATATAAATTTTAGTTTATGTATTTCTCATAAACTTGAAAAATACAAAAATTGCACTTTATTTTTGTACTTTATATAATTTCGAAAATTACAAAAAAAATATAGTTCTATTAAGGTTTTATAGTCATTTTTAACTTTGAAAAATACAAAAATATTACCTCATATTTTATCTTAATATTTAAAAACGAAAATTACAAAAAAATAGTTTTATTAATATTTTGTAGCTATTTTAAACCTTGAAAAATATTTAAAAAGATATAGTTTTGTTTAAATACTAGTCTTATTTTTGGTAGTTATTTTGCTTACATAGGACTAGTTAAACAACGTGTTCCTATTTCTCGGGTCCGGGCAAAAGAATAATATTCGGGTTTAAACTACCCGGTTTTAGGCCTAATTTTCGGACCTAGCCCATAATAAACAGTGTCCAGAACACATGGGGAACCCCACCACGCGTGGGGGACATATGCCTCGAACCCCACCACGCGTGGGGCTCATTTTTCATGGGCATTGTGTTACAAAACACGGGAAAGCCAACAGGAAAGGGGGGACTTTTTCGAAAATTTTGGGGACGGGCAACTATTCACCTTCTTCTCAAAAAGAGAAGAAGAAAAACCCTACGAAAACCAGGGCAAAAACCCTCCGATCCCTTCCGGTTACCTCCACGCCCAAAACCTCCATCGCCGACCGCCCGTCTCCTTCCCCAGCACCCCCACTGCCCATAACCACCAGTTCCCCTTCCCTCATCGACCACCGTCTGAACCAAACAACCCCTACTCACCCGTCGTCAACCTCCTCGTAGCGTCCAAACACACAGACCTCCCCGTCACCTTCCCCATCGCCTACAACCCCGGCAATCCCCGTCGCTGCCACTCGTCGTCCTCCTCGCACCACCATCTCGTCCTCCAACCAGCTCAACACCACTCCTCCGCCCAGCTGCTCCAAACGGCCCAACAACCCACCCCCCGTCGCAGCCCCAGTCCCGTCGACCTTAACCAAAAACCCAGCAACACCCATCGACCACCCGTCAAGCAGCAGCCATCGCTGCTGCGTCGTCCAACCACCCCTCCGTCAACCGCCATAACCACCACCAGTTCGTCAGCCCCACGCACAGCCCGAACAAGAACCAACAGGTCCGCTATTTTCAGTCCAACAAGCAGCCATCGCCGAGTACCAAGCAGTCATTGTGGCGTTTCCGAGTTTTCTGTTTTCCATAGAGGTCGCCTTTGGTTCGTCGAGGTCCGGTACGTCGAGGCGCTGTCCGAGGTTCCGTCGTTGTTCTTCGGTCAGAGAGGTCCGGCTTGAGTTCCGTCGGAATCGTGTTTGTCGTCCTGAGTTTGCCGAGGTTCAAAGGTTAGTAAACCTCAAGTATTAGATAAGGAAATGTTACGTTAAATGTTCGAAGATGCAATATAGAAATTGGTATGATAATTTTCTGCTTATGTGTTCATCGTATGAATTTTTGCTCATTTTGCGCTATGTGATTCCTGTTTATTTGATGTCATGAAATTAAGTTGGGTTAATTGTTCTACGACGCAAGTTTGATGTTAATTTGTTCGTGGCCCTTTGCTTAGTTCATTCGGATAAAATTGGCATTAGTACTCGTTGTTACTACTCCCGAAACACTCGTTCGCTAAACTCATTTTATTAATATTTTTTTTTTGACAAGTTATGAGATTTTAGTTGTAAAGAACTCGTAAGGTTAGTATTGTTAAAGGCATAAAAATGGCATCCCTTTAAAAAATATATATAAAAAAAAAATCATAATAAAAAAAAATAAGTAAAATGAGGCGAGCCTCGCCAAATAAAAGGGACAAATTGCGGGGCCCTCTAAATGTATATATTAAATACTTAGATTCCGGGACGGGCCGTTTAGCAAATTTCACGGCCCTACCCAAAAATAATAATGCGCTAGTTGCTTTAGGCGCGCCTTCAATAATTTATTATCCTCAAACTCGGGTGCGCATTTATGTGACCCAAATCCAAGTCTCAACGAAATCGAAATGTGTCTTTAATCACGGGTACATTGACTGTGACGTGGTATGAGATGCCTTTCCATGACGTTGCAAATTCCTTTTAAAAAAAATAAGAACGATATGAGCCTCGCCGAATAGAAAACATAAATTGCGGGGCCCTCAGTAAATACTTGTTTAAAATTACTTAGAATTCAGGAGGGTCGTTTAGCGAATTTCACGGCCTCCGCAAAAATAATAACGCGATAGTCTCTTTAGGCGCGTGTTTAATAATTTACTTTCTTAAACTTGGGTGTGCATTTCATGTGACCCGAATCCAAATCTCAAAACATCAAATAAAATGCGTTCCGGATTGTGGGTGCATTTCATGTGACGCAGTCCAAAGAGTGTTTTAAGCGATGTTCACATTCTTGTAAAAACAATAATAATAAAGCGGTTAAAAGTCAAAATTTGCACATAAGTTCATACTTGTATAAAATCAGATAATCAAGCTGAATATAACAATTGAGCGACCGTGCTAGAACCACGGAACTCGGGAATGCCTAACACCTTCTCCCGGGTTAACAGAATTCCTTATCCGGATTTCTGGTACGCAGACTATAATATAGAGTCATTATTTTCCTCGATTCGGGATTAAAATTGGTGACTTGGGACACCCTAAATATCCCAAGTGGCGACTCTGAAATAATTAAACCAATCCCGTTTCGATTGTCCTTTAATTGGAAAAAACTCCCCTTGCGCCCCATCGGGCGCGTAAAAAGGAGGTGTGACAGCTCTGGCGACTCTGCTGGGGAAGATAGGACCCAGAACCACTGGTTCAGGGTTCAAGAATTCGAGCTTAAAATAATTGTTATAGTTGGCTTTATTTATTATCTGATTTTTACATGATATATGCCTAATGTGCCTAAATGATGCTTTTACCGCTTTAATATTATCTGAATTGTGTATATAAAATTGCTGCGAAACCCTTCTTCTTTCTGAGTCTTCTAAATTTATGGTGTACACGTGCGCGTGACCCACCTTTCTGTTAAAAGTCATACCAAATAAGACGAAGTTGGGACAAATAACTAGGCCGGGTAGACTTTCGTGCTCCCGGTACGTTGCCCCCGCTTCGGCTCGAACTGTCCGTTTGGGTAAGCCAGGTTTAGAACAATACGCCTTAGGTTTTTACCTAGAATAACTCAGCTTCATGCCGGCTCCCTAGTAGGAACGTTTGTTTGCATCACGTGCATTTGACTTTGGAGGCTCAACACAGGGGTTGGGTCTGTGTAGGACAGGTGTACCAAAAATGGAAATGACCATCCTGATGCATCTTACTTGCTACTACTTGCACATTTATTTGATTCAGACTTGTGTGTTGACTGTCTTATGAATATCAGGAATAATATTTTGAAATGCGAAAAAAAAGGAAATAGCGGTTAGAGAATAAATTCCGAAAAATATTTTCTTCTTTTTCTTTAGAAAAAAAAAAGAAAAACAAATGAAAATTCAGAAAAAATATATCTTAGAAGTCTTTCTTTTAAAAAGAAAATCAATCAAAAATCCAAAAATATACTTCCTTAAAGTGGTTCTTTCACAAATTCAAAAAAAAAAAAAAGTTAGTTCATCTACTTATTCTTGATTGCCCGAACTACGCGGGTTTGATTCTCACCGGATGTGAGATACGTAGGCAACCCTCATTGGGTCCAACCCCACCTTTTGCTAAAAAGCCAAAATAAATAAATAAATAATAAAAAATAAAAAAATATATATGTCAAATTTTAATTTTGTCATAAAGAAGTCGGGTGACGCTGTTTTATCAAGACATAGCCGAATGTTCCCGAAAGGGACGCCGGAAGGCTGACTTTGCATAAACAGCCACTTTTTGGGTCATGTTTTGGATTTGGTCCAATTGGCCCACACAACCTTAAAAATCTTCGTCCCCGAGACGTTGAAAGGCCGTGCTTGCAATATTGAGTTTTCTAATTTGAAAAAATGATAAAAAGAGTCATAAATAAGTCAGGTGATGTTGTTTTGTCATAAATAGCCGAATGTTCCCGAAAGGGACGCCGGAAGGCTGACTATAATAGCCAAATGTTCTCCCGGGTTAACAGAATTCCTTATCCGGATTTCTGGTACGCAGACTATAATATAGAGTCATTATTTTCCTCGATTCGGGATTAAAATTGGTGACTTGGGACACCCTAAATCTCCCAAGTGGCGACTCTGAAATAATTAAACCAATCCCGTTTCGATTGTCCTTTAATTGGAAAAAACTCCCCCTGCGCCCCTCGGGCGCGGAAAAAGGAGGTGTGACAGTGCCCCCGGTTCTTATCTTTGTGTTGAGCTGTATTTCTTTCCGTGGCTTGTGTTGTCTCTGTTCTAGTTGTTGTTGTTCTATAAATTCTATGTTATTTCTTACTATTGCACTTATCTATACTGTTTTATTCCACGCAGTTAACCCTTATATTGTATTTAACCTCAGTAGGGCCCTGACCTTCCTCGTCACTACTTAACCGAGGTTAGGCTTGGCACTTATTGAGTACCGCTGTGATGTACTCATGCCTCTTCTGCGCATGTTTTTCATGTGTATATCCAAGTACCGCTAATCAGGCCTACTATCATTGAGGGAGGTGACTGCTTAGAGACTCCGAGGTACATCTGCCGCGTTCGCAGACCAAGGAATCCCTTTCTACTCCTGCCTTTAGTATTTAGCCCTTCTATACTTTTCTTTTCTTTATTAGAAATTTCGGAGTTAGAGCTATGCACTATTTCTTTCTTAGCTTGTGATTCATAGATTTCCGGGTCTTAGATTTATGTTTGGTGTTGAGAGTTAAACATGGTGTATGCCGAGCGGCACATTTACACACTGTTATTGCTTTATTTCTATTTTTTTTAAAATTGTTTTACTTCCGCAAGTTTGGTTATCTTCCGCAAAGTTAGGCTTACCTAGTCGTAGAGATTAGGTGCCATCATGATGGTTCACGGAGGGCGGACCAGGGTTGTGACAATATATTGATGATATCCTGATATATTCTCGTAGCCAAGGAGAACACGAGAATCATCTCAGGACTGTGTTGCAGACATTGCGAGAACATCGACTTTATGCTAAGTTCTCGAAATGTGAATTCTGGCTAGACTCGGTATCATTTCTGGGACATGTTGTATCCAAAGATGGATTTATGGTAGATCCTAAGAAGACCGAAGCTGTGCAGAAATAGCCCAGACCTACTTCTCCTATAGAGATTCGTAGCTTTTTAGGTTTGGCAGGCTATTACAGATGTTTTGTGCAGGATTTCTCCAGAATAGCAGCGCCGCTGAGCAAGCTAACACAGAAAAATGCAAAGTTTTAGTGGAAGGAGGAATGTGAGCAAAGCTTTCAGAAACTCAAAATGTGTCTGGCAACTGCACCAATATTAGCCTTACCATCAGGTTCTGGAGGATTTACAGTATTCTGTGACACCTCGAGGGTGGGATTAGGATATGTCCTCATGCAAAATGGTCATGTTATAGCTTATGCTTCGAGACAATTGAAAAAGCACGAGCAAAACTATCCTGCACCAATTTGGAGGCATTATCTATACGACAAAACTTGTGAGATTTATACTAACCATAAAAGTTTGAAGTATATCTTTCAGCAGAGAGATCTGAATCTTTGGCAGCGTCATTGGATGGAACTACTCAAAGGATATGATGGTTCTATTATGTATCATCCTGGAAAAGCCAATGCGGTGGCTGATGTATTGAGCAGAAAATCCATAGGGAGTTTGGCACATATAGCTTCTGCAAAGAGACTTTTGGCTAAAGATATTCAGAAACTAGAAGATACAGGTATCAGATTTAGTATCAGAAATTCAGAGGCATTGTTGGCTTGTGCTCAGGCTAAGTCTTCATTAGTTGAGCACATTAAGGCCACCCAATATGAGGATAAACGATTATGTAAATACAAAGATGAGGTCTTAGCTAGTAAAAGAAAGGATATGATTGTTGAAAGTGATGGTGTTCTTCGAATGGGCGACAAGCTATGTGTAGTAGACGTAGATGGGTTGAGACATGATATTCTTGAAGAAGCCCACAACTCTAAATACACTATACATCATGGATCCACAAAAATGTACCATGACCTGAAGCAATTTTATTGGTGGGAAGGTATGAAGAAAGATGTTGCTAACTTTGTTTCTAGTTGTTTGACATATCAGAAGGTCAAGGCTGAGCATTAGTGACCCGCATGACTACTTCAACAAATTGAGATTTCGGAGTGGAAATGAGAAAGAATTACTATGGATTTTGTCACCGGGATACCACAAACCCTTAGAAGTTGTAACTCTGTATGGGTGATTGTGGATCGACTGACGAAATCAGCACACTTTTTGCTAGTGAAGACTACCTATGGTGGAGTAAGGTATGCATAGATATTTATTAACGAAATTGTCCGACTTCACGGAGTTCCAATATCCATCATCTCTGATAGAGGATCACAATTTACCTCACACTTTTGGAAATCATTTCAAAAAGCATTAGGTACACGAGTAGATCTTAGCACTGCATTTTATCCACAGACAGACGGGCAGTCTGAACGTACTATACAGATATTGGAGGATATGTTGAGAGCTTGCATTCTTGAGTTTGGAGGTAGTTGGGACGCTTATCTACCTTCAGTTGAATTTTCTTACAATAATAGCTCTCCAGTATTCAAATGGCACCGTACGAAGCATTGTATGGTAGAAGATGTCGTTCTTCTATCGGATGGTTTGAAGCTAGTGAGACTAACTTATTGGGACCTGACCTAGTACAAGAAGCTATGGACAAGGTCCAGTAGATCAGACAAAGATTGCTTGCAGCTTAAAGTAGACAAAAGTCTTATGCTGATAAGAGAAGAAGAGATTTAGTATTCACCATTGGGGACAAAATGTTCCTACGAGTCTCCCCTATGAAAGGTGTGATGCGGTTTGGAAAAAAAGGCAAGTTGAGCCCCAGGTTTATAGGACCATATAAGATACTAGACCAAGTAGGAGTTGTGGCTTATCGTTTGGCACTTCCTCCTGAGTTGTCCTTTATTCATCAAGTGTTTCATGTCTCAATGCTAAGAAAATGTATATCAGACTCATCTCAAGTTCTTAAGGTACCTACTATACCACTTGATGAGAAGTTGTCTTACAAGGAGGAACCGATGGCTATTGTGGTTAGGCAAGTAAGAAAGCTATGGTCAAAAGAAATTGAGTTCGTAAAAGTCTTATGGCGAAATCATAAAATTGAAAAAGTTACTTGGGAAATAGAAGATGATATGCGAGTCAAGTACCCCCATTTGTTTCAGTCTACAGGTATGTACTTGAGTTAAATTCGGGGACCGAATTTCATAAGGTGGGAAGAATGTAATAATCCGTATTTAAAAAGAGGGCATAATTATTCTTTAGCTAGAACTTAATTAAAAAAAGACAAAAGAGGAAAATAAGATAAATAAACAAATAATTAAATAATGAAAATTAGTTGGGTCAAGCCCACAAGAAAGAAAGGAACGTATTTCAGCACATCAAAGAAAAGGGATTAGGGTTTTTGGAATTGAGGTCAAAAATAACAATTGAAGATTAAGAGAGTTCAAAGAATTGAAGAGAACCAAAAGTAGTGAAATTATCCCTGTTTCACGAAGGAGAAAAACGTGCAAAACCTGACACTGCAGAATTGTAAAGCCAGGAACGGTATCAACACTCGGCAACATCTACGAATTCGAATAACTTTCAATTTCTTCGGGTATCATTTAAACTCCTTATTTGAGCCTTCATGACAGATTCTTAAATTTTCTTATTCAGTTTACTAACTACAAATCAGTCTATCTATATATTATAAAGAGGACCAAACGCACAGGTTTTTAATTTGGTGCAAAATAATGAGTAAATTTTATAAATAGGTACAATTGACAGATTATTGACTTGTTGAATTACCCTTCTCATGGGTAAATACGATTAGATGAAGTTAGACTCAAACATGATTCCCGATGATTGGGTATTCTAAATTAGCTATGAATTAGTCTAAACAAGGAAATTAACATGAGATCGATATTATGTAATTATAGATTGATTGGAGGAATTTGTATGAGTTGCTTGAGGTGAAGCAAGTGGTATTTCGGCACGAGTACTGTGAGTAGTAATTTTATCGCAATTTGTGTTTTCATAACTTGCATGATTTACACATGATTTTTAATATGAATATATTACCGATTATTTTGAGTTGCATGTGGGACAAGTCTTTTACTTGATATGACAGCGAAATATTTATTTGAGATGAATACCGTGGTTTCAAATATTTTCGTTATCACTAGATCTGTTTTATCGTTACTTGAATTTACTGTTATCGAAAAGAAATTATATGATTTGATAAGAACCAAAATGACCTATATTGTTTTAAAATACTTTCTACGAGTATATACAGATTACACAGACAAGTATAAATGGGAGTAGACATTGAAGGATCCCGTAGCTAACGGTGGGTTCGTTAGACCTGATGCACCTTGTAATTACCGATTGTTGTTATATCCCTCGCTAGTCGGAAGGTAGAACTAGCATACCGTTACCGATTTCCCTCGAGTAGGGACTATCGTTATATATGACTTCTTGGAAAGAAGTCCACAGTTATACCGATTACATGATCCGTTCATTGAAACCTCCTAAAATGTGAATACTGATACTATACAGTGGTTACCGAGCTTATTACTGAATTGTTAATTATATTATACTACAAGAAAGCGTGATGAGACTAAAAATTCTTTATTATTTCTAAAAGGGTATTTTTATGTTATTTTCTATTTGAGATACTAGCATGTTTCTTACTTGTTCCTAATAAAAACGGTTGTGGTTAAGTGTTATTACTCACTGAGCTAGCGACTCATTCCCCGCTAATTATTTTTACAGAGATAGCAGTTGACACATGCGAGGATTTCGTTAACTAGAGCGCACAGGTTGATAGTTCTTGGTGAGCCTCGCACTTATTCACGTGTACAGAGATTTTATTTATTGTTATGGTGTCACGACCCGGATTTCCCACCCTCGGGAGTCGTGATGGAGCCTACTAATGATAGCTAGGCAAACCAATCCTTAACTGCTTACTTCATTAACAATTACTTCTTTTAACAATTATCGGCGATGGCATGAAAGCAACAGAATTAAATAAATATGCGGAAGACTTAAATTTAAAGAAAACTGAACAATAATGCGAGAATCAACATATGCATCTACCCAAGAACTGGTGTCACATTACTCACGAACTTCTAAGAGTGCTAAATACAACCGTTTGAAAGAAAATATAAACTGTTTGTCTCGAATATATGAGATAACAGACAGAAATAAAAGATAGAGGAGACGCCGGGCCTGCGAACGCCTGCAAGGCTACCTCAGTGTTTCACTGGACTGAAGGCTGGCTCCTGCGCTACAGATGCTGTCCAAAACCTAGATCTGTGCAAAAGAGCATAGAGCATAGTATCAGCACAACTGGCCCCATGTGCTGGTAAGTGTCTGGCCTAACTCCGACGAGGTAGTGACGAGGCTAGGACCAGACTCCAGATAAACCTGTACAGTTATATAATATGTGGCAGACAAGTAAACAAGTAATAAGCAGTTTAAACTGGGAAAGGGGAACATGCTTCGGGGATAGCAGTTAAAGGAAATAACAGGGAATAATAAGGAAGCTAGCACTATAACTTCTATCATAAATGAAGAAAGTAAAGGCAACTTTCACTATCAGTTTCCTCTTGTTGCAGGCGTGCAACCCGATCCCATTTCTCATATCTCGTGGTAGGCGTACCACCCGCTCCCATTTCATCAATCTTGTGGTAGGCGTACCACCCGCTCCCATTTCATAATATCTTGTGGTAGGCGTACCACCTGCTCCCATTTCATAATATCTTGTGGTAGGCGTACCACCCACTCCCATTTCATCAATCTTGTGGTAGGCGTACCACCCCTTCCATTTCATAATATCTTGTGGTAGGCGTACCACCTGCTCCCACATCATAATATCTTGTGGTAGGCGTAGCACCCGCTCCCATTTCGGTTCATCACACAATCACAAGAAATCCCGTCAAGGGAACGTAAGTAATATAATAACTTCCCGGCAAGGGAACAAGGATATCGAAATAGTCATCCCGGCAAGGGAGAATCCGCTATAACCAATCTCACTTTGCTAGTACTCAGTTCAATTAATGGAAATACTTAATCATAGAGGATCATTAATTAAAGTATACAAGGTGTCGTTCAAAAACACAACAACTTTCAAGTTAAGACCCACGGTCATGCTTGACACCAACGTATAGATACCCGTCACCATGCTTATACGTCGTACTCAACAAGAAGCAAGTAGCAAATATGACTCAACTCCTAATCCCTCAAGCTAGGGTTAAACCAAACACTTACCTCGATGCCTTGAACACCACTCAAGTCTCAATTATAGCTTTACCTCTTGATTCCACCACCAATCCGCTCAAATCTAGTCATAAGTTACTTAATCACATTAATAAATGCTAAATGAATCAACCCCAATGCATGAAAATGAGTTTTCCAAAGTTTTAACCAAAAGTAAAAATTCACCCCCGGGCCCACGTGGTTGCAACCCGAGGTTCGGACCAAAACCCGATTACCCATTCCCCCACGAATTCAAATATATGGTTTGTTTTGAAATCGGACCTCAAATTGAGGTCCAAATCCCTAATTTTAGAGAAAACCAAGGTTCTACCCAAATCACCCAATTTCTCCATGAAAATCTTTGATTTGAAGTTGAAATCATGTTAAAAGATGTTAAGAAGTGAAGAAAATAAGTTAGAAATCACTTACCAATCGTTTCGGAGAAGAAAAGTTGTTTGGAAAATCGCCTCTTATGTTTTGGAGTTTTGAAAACTGTAAAATAACTGAAATTCACGTGTATTTATACCCCTCTGAAGCTCCCACCGCGGACCAAGCAAGAAGGACCGCGGCCGCACATGCTTCCTGAAGGCCTGCGGATCTATGCCCCGCGCGGACTGTGCAAGGCCGTCCGCGGCCGTGCAGCACCCACCGCGCACCGCGCAAAAGTGACCGCGGCCAAGCTAGCCCTTTCGCGGCCACATGCGTTTCCTCGCGGGCCGCGCAAAAGGGTTCAGAGACCTGTCAAAATCCTGAACCTGCAACATCTGATCTTTTATAGCCTAAGGCATCCCGGAACCTACTAGAAACTCACCCAAGCCCTCGAAATTCTAAACCAAGTATGCACACTACCTCAAAAACACCCTACGAACATATTCGTGTGATCACATCACCAATATAAACTTATGAACATTGAATTGAGCCTCAAGATCCATGAAATTTCTTAGATTTCCTTTGAAACATCAATTTTCCCAATTTGGGCCCGGATCACGTCAAAAGACGTCCGTTTTTTACCAAACTTTATAGGAGTGATTCAAAACATATATAAGACTCGTACGGGGCGCCGAAACCAAAATACGGGTCCGATACCATTGCTTTCTAATCAGATTTCATTTCCATTTTCTTTAAACATTTTCAGAGAACAATTTCACTTAAAAATTCATAACTCGGGCTTGGGACCTCGGAATTCGATTCCGGGCATACGCCCACGTCCCATATTTTTCTACGGACCCTCCGAGACCGTCAAATCACGAGTCCGGGTCCGTTTCCCCAAAATGTTGACCGGAGTCAAATTTATTCATTTCGAGGTCAAAACTTAGCAATTTTCACAAGATTTCACATTTAATCTTTCCGGCTACGCGCTCGGACTGCGCACACAAAACGAGGCGACTCTAAATGAGGTTTTTAAGGCCTCGAAAACACAGATTTCAATTAGAAACAGGTGATGACCCCTTTTGGGTCGTCACATTCTCCACCTCTAAAACAATCGTTCGTCCTCGAATGGGCAGAAGAAGGAAGTACCTGAGTCGGGGAAAAGATGGGGATACCGGTCCCGCATATCGGACTCAGACTCCTAGGTCGATGCCTCAGGGGGCTGACCTCTCCACTGAACACGAACCGAAGGAAAATTCTTCGACCTCAGCTGGCGAACCTGTCGGTCTAGAATAGCCACCGACTCCTCCTCATACGACAAATCCTTGTCCAACTTGACAGTGCTGAAATCTAACACGTCGGATGGATCGTCGTGATATTTCTGAAGCATGGACACATAAAACACTGGATGCACGGCTAATAAGCTAGGCGACAATGCAAGTCTATAAGCCACCTCTCCCACTCGATCAAGGATCTCAAATGGACCAATGAACCTAGGGCAAAGCTTGTCTTCTTCCCAAATCTCATCACGCCCTTCATAGGCGACACTCGGAGCAACACTCTCTCACCAAAAATAAAAGCCACGTCTCGAACCTTACGATATGCATAGCTCTTCTGCCTAGACTGAGCTGTACGAAGCCTATCTTGAATGATCCTGACCTTGTCCAAGGCCTCCTGAACCAAATCTGTACCTAACAACCGAGCCTCTCCCGGCTCAAACCATCCAACCGGAGATCGACACCGCCTACCATATAAAGCCTCATAAGGAGCCATCTGGATACTCGACTGGTAGTTGTTGTAGGCAAACTCTGCTAAAGGCAAGAACTGATCCCATGAAGCTCCAAAGTCAATAACACAAGCTCGGAGCATATCCTCCAATATTTGAATAGTCCGCTCGGACTGTCCATTTGTCTGAGGATGAAATGATGTACTCAACTCAACCTGGGTGCCTAACCCTCGCTGAACTGCTCTCCAGAAATGCGAGGTGAACTGCGTACCTCGGTCCGAAATGATAGATATCGGCACACCATGAAGACGAACAATCTCCCGGATATAGATCTCAGCTAACCTCTCGGACG
Source organism: Nicotiana tabacum (assembly GCF_000715075.1). Taxonomy (NCBI): domain Eukaryota; kingdom Viridiplantae; phylum Streptophyta; class Magnoliopsida; order Solanales; family Solanaceae; genus Nicotiana; species Nicotiana tabacum. The sequence continues at coordinate 68,667,931 of NC_134087.1, forward strand.
AATAGGAGACTGCCACCAGAATGAAATGCGTTGACTTGGTCAGCCTATCAACAATGACCCAAACTGCATCGAACTTCTTCCGGGTCAACGGAAGTCCAGTAATGAAGTCCATAGTGATTCTCTCCCACTTTCACTCGGGAAGCTCAATCCTCTAAAATAAACCACCAGGCCTCTGATGCTCATACTTAACCTGCTGACAATTCAAACACCGAGCCACATAGGAAACGATATCCTTCTTCATTCTATGCCATCAATAATGCTGCCGCAAATCCTGATACATCTTCGCGGCACCCGGATGGATAGAGTACCGGGAACTATGGGCCTCCTCTAAAATCAACTCTCGAAGCCCATCTAGATTAGGCACACAAACTCGACCCTGCAATCTCAGAACTCCATCATCACCTAAAGTAACCCATTTGGCACTCCCACACTGCACCGTGTCTCTAAGGACACACAAATGGGGATCATCAAACTGCTGATCACGGATACGCTCCAATAACGAAAAACGAGCGACCGTGCAAGCTAATACTCGACTAGGCTCAGAAATATCCAACCTCACAAATCGATTGGCCAAAGCCTGAACATCCAAAGAAAGCGGCCTCTCACCGACTGGAATATAAGCAAGACTGCCCATACTGACTGACTTTCTACTTAAAGCATCGGCCACCACGTTGGCCTTTCCCGGGTGATATAGGATAGTGATGTCATTGTCACACCTCCTTTTTGCGCGCCCCGCCCCAAAGGGTAGAAAATGCGTGAGGGAGTTTTTCCAATTTAAGTGACAATATTCGAAATGAGATTATTTATTTAATTCAGAGTCGCCACTTGGGAAAGGTTTGGCTTTTGGTTTCCCAAGTCACCGGTTTATCTTGAATCCCAAATCGAGGAAATTTTCGACTTTTCCAAATGAAGTCTGCGAACTAGAAATTCTAAATAAGGAATCTGTTGACCCGAGGGAAGGTGTTAGGCACCCTCGAATCCGGTGGTTCTAGCACGGTCGCTTAAATTGTTATAATGACTAAATATCTGAATTAAATACATGTTTGTGACTTACGTGCTTTTATTAAGTTTAAACCGCTTTTATTATTATCATTTATTTTTTATAGAATTGCAACGTCGTGAAAATACATTTCGGACCACGTCACAATCAATGCACCCATGGTTGTTAATACATTTCGACTTCGTTGAGATTGGGATTTGGGTCACATCAATGTGCACCCGAATTTAAGAATGTAATTTAATTAAGCCGCGCCTAAAGAGTCTAACACGTTGTTATCTTTGGAGAAAGCGGGGAAATTTGCTAGACCGCCCATCTCTAGATTCTAAATGTTTATTATGATTAATCATTGAGGGCCCCACAATGTGTATCTTTCTTTGAACGAGGCTCATCTCATTATTTTAAAAAAAGATATCCTAAAGCGACTACATTTCTATTATGTTTGTCTCTAATAAAATAAAAGAAGGAGAAATACACGCTAATTACATTACACGCTTGACCAACTTCGGATTCTTATTTGATTATCTGATTAGTTGTTTATGAGGCATGAATTGTTTTGTGCCTTATTTCATGGATGAACAAGCTGTTAAATTGCTAGAGGAGATTAATATACAAGATTAATAAAACTGCTAAAGCCTATGTTAAATGTTCTTCAAACCCGAATTTGAAACTCACTTATTTAAACCAGGTCAGTAGAGTTAACTATCGGAAACTGCTACTAATAGGGTTTGAACGTGTTCGTGTGAACTGCCTAACGAGATCCGATAAAGTTAGAACTCGAAAGAAGAACTACGTTATATTTGGCAAGGTTGAGGCATTCTGCTCTATACATACAAAATATAGCCGAAAGGTTAAGGCATTCTGCTCTATACATACAAGATATAGCCAAAAAAGAAGTCCAATTATCTGTGTGCCAAACACTCATGCATTCCTTATCATACAGCCAACTAAATAACTGAAATCACAATTTTAAAACAAACTAAGCTTCAATTAAGTACAGGCTACCTAATGTGTTTCTTTATTGAGTTACAAACTAAACAAGTTACACAAATCTAGTAACATTCATAAAAACTGTAAATTCAGCAATGAATGATTAAACTCCCGCGTATCTTTTATTTCATGCTTTCATTGTTACATCAGATGCGAAGTTCTAGTATGTACCTGGATGTTGGATACAACAGAAGAAGCAGGGAGGTCAGTAGAGCAATAGAAGCAATACCAAGCAAACAGCAGTAACAACAGGTAACAAATAGAACAACATCCCAGTGCAAGATGCAGCTAGAGCCGATGGAAAAATGGCAGAATGACAGCAATAACTAGTAGTATGGAATCAGACTTCAGGCAGAACAAATCCAGAAATGAACTAATGCTACACACAACCAGTAACCTCAGTCAAGACTCGGAAGAAATCAGTGTGGAGGAAGACAAGTCCAGACCAGTGAAAATCAAGACGACAATGGAAATGCAGTTCCTATTTTCTGTGTTATGCCCCTCCCAATGTGTATCTGTATATCCCCTCTCCTTCTCTCTATGTATTTCCATTTGAATATGTCTGTCCTCTCCCAAAATCAATCTGATCCTCAAAACCAGTCTAAAATCTCTCCCAAAAATCAGTCTGAAAATCCCCCCCTCTAATGGAAGTTCTGTCCCCTTTTATCCTAAACTCAGGCCATTTTGAACAGCCTGTAAAGCCATCAGGAACCCCCCTCCATGTGGCCTCCCCTCTTTTCAGTTTCCACTTAACTATTTAAGTATAACCCCTCCCATGATATTCCCTGACAGACCTCTTTGAATGGGCTTATTATTTCTAAATTAAAACAGGATATGGGCAGCCTGACTATGCCCTGACAGCACATGCTGTCCCATTTGCTCTAATTGTTAAAGAAACATAGTGCACATGCTGCCCAAGCATGCACATGCCATCAATTTTAAACCAAAATCTGAACTGCAATTATAAACTAAGCCCTGTAATGTTTCGGAATCAATTTGAACAACCCAAACAGCTATGCTTAGCTCCTAGTTGCATTCAAACAAAGCTCCAGCCGAAAAGCCAACAATATGAATAAAATTGTTACCATTTAGCAACTGAAACTAATTGACGACGTATGTCGACTCGACTATACTAATTGTAACACATAAAATCGTAGCCAAAGATCAGAAATCCAAACAGTATCAATAAGGGGTTCAGATTGCAATGTCTAAACACAGATGACCTTGGGGACTGATTAATCGAGCAATTTCAAATTTGATCGACTACACAGTTTACACGTACATACACATTATTAGTAAACGAAAGAAAGACTTGAACAGAACAGAGGTGGACGAAAACAGTTGATAAAATTTTAAAGACCCAAATTAAGCAAAAACTCTTGGCCACATAAACAGACATTAAGATACAACAGACAAAATGAAACTGATAAAGAAAACAAAATTACCTCGAAACTTGAAAAAAAAATCAGAAAACCTTGTCTTGGATTTGAATAGATCTTTCTTGGGGTTGAACGGACTTTAATCGAAGTGTTCTCAGCTGAGAACACTTCGATTAAGGTCCATTAGACCCAAATCACTTGGCTCGAACAGACATGGATCAGTCACGAGGAAACCTAGGGTTCTTAGAGGGCAGATTTGGGTTTTGGGTTTCCTTGGTTAGATTTGGACCAAACCAAGCATGGTTTGCTCACGAGGGAGGTTCGGGGACTGCCTGGTGTGAAACTGGGGCAGATCTGTGTAAGTCAGGTTCCGACTCGAATCTTCAAATGAAGATTCGAGAAGGTGGGAGGGGATTTGAGCTAAGTGGTTGATGGATAGGGGCGGCTAGGGTTTGAGGATTGAGGTCTGTGGAGGGGATGACTGAGGCAGGGGTCTTGGATAGGGGGAGGGGGCAGGGTATGATATGAGGCTTCTTATACGGGGTGGATGATTGTGTCTGGGCCGTTGGATTGAACGCGATCAACGGCCTGGATCTGAAGGTCTAACTAAAACGATATCGTTTAGCTTACTAGGGGTTGGGTTGGTCCGGGTGGAACGGGTCGGGTTTTGCCCGTGGGTATGGGAAATGCGATCTTGGCCGTTGATCATTCTGAGATCAACAGCCCAGATCAGACCATATCAAAACGATGTCGTTTGGAAGCTCCTGAGGTCAGCTGGTCTGGACCCGGGCAAACACACATTCTGGGCTTGATTTTGGGCCTCAGATAAAAATGGAAACATGCCCAAATTTGATTTCAACCCTATTTTGCACTCTTTTTTTTTAAAACAAAACCTAATTAAACCAAATTAAAATTCATTAATTAAACACTTAATACAATTATTTACACACATATATTAAAATATTTAAAGTAGGTAAAATCAAACAAGGCAACAATCAGGACAAAGATGCATATTTATGATTTTCCATTTAATAACCGGATTACGGTTCAAACTACGCATGACACACATTTTTTTGTATTTTGTTTTAATAAAAATAAAAATGTGCCAAAATCATAAATAATTAACAAAGTGCCACGTAAAAATTCAGAAATTGTACAGCAAGACCAATTGCTATTATTTTCGTTTCTTTTTGGAGTGATTGCCGCGAAAACAAAAATCACGTGCTCACAGCTGCCCCTCTTTGTTCGAAAACACAAAGAGTTTTCGTGCAAAGATAAAGTGAGCGGATATGAGCGATTTTTGCCTATTGGACTACTCCGTGTGAAGCATGTTTTGAAAGATCTGACCGAATCTTGCTTCAGAGATTTCCTACATATCCTGGGCTAAACAGGAATCAGGTCAATGTAGTTCGGGAAGTTTTGGCAGCTGGGACTACCATGGGATTGCAATGTTTGCTGTTACTGCTGTTGCTGTTGTCACCGTTGCTTTACTGACCGCCTTATTACAACCAAAGAAAAATTAAAACTGAACTAAATACTTATATACATGTCAACTGCTAGTTACAAGATTACTATCTATGATTCTTTTGCGACTTGATCTTGGGTCTTAGCTGATTTTGCTTGGAGACTTCGATCCGAATCTTGATGCTTGCGAGTTGTAGGTGCTTGTTTAATCTCTGGGATACTGAGTGAGACGCGACTGGCAGAGTTAGGGACCTTAATCAAATCTTGGAGCGATCCGCCTTCCATTTTCTCCGGTATCTCGGGACATCTTCTTTTTATCTTTTTCTTCTTTGATTCTGAGTTGAGACTTATCTCGTGGGTCGTTTTGATCCGTGTGGCTCGAGGTTAGACATGCGGGAAAAAACAAACGAACGAAATTTTCTGCCCCAGTTTCACTAGGAAAAATTTCGTGAGTTATTTGCCAGGAAGTTCATAGAATTGATGAAGGAATTTGGAAAATTTCAGTTTCCAAAAATGCCAATTCCGGGATTGGATCCACGGTACGGCCACAAGATATGAGTGTTCAGTTTAGGGTTGGAGCCCTAAGGCTGGCGGGATGGAAATAGTTCAATTTAGGGTTGGAGCCTTAATGCCGACTAGCTGGGGAGAAGTTCAGTTTAGAGTTGAAACTCTAATGCTGACCAACTGGGGAAAAGTTCAGCTTAGGGTCGGGGCCCTAATGCTGATTGAAGGAAAAAAGTTCAGTTTAGGGTTTAAAACCCTAATGTCGACTGAATGAAAAAAGTTCAGTTTAGGGTTTAAAACCCTAATGCTGACTGAATGGAAAAATTCAGTTTAGGGTTTAAAACCCTAATGCTGACTAAAGGAAAAAGTTCCGTTTAGGGTTTAAAACCCTAATGCTGACTGAATGGAAAAGTTTAGTTTAGGGTTTAAAACCCTAATGTTGACTAAATGGAAAAAGTTCAGCTTAGGGTTTAAAACCCTAATGCTGACTGAATGGAAAAAGTTCAGTTTAGGGTTTAAAACCCTAATGCTGACTAAAGGGAAAAGTTCAGTTTAGGGTTTAAAACCCTAATGCTGACTGAAAGGAAAAAGTTCAGTTTAGGGTTTAAAACCCTAATGCTGACTAAAGGGAACGAGTTCAGTTTAGGGTTTAAAACCCTAATGCTGACTGAAAGGAAAAAGTTCAGTTTAGGGTTTAAAACCCTAATGCTGACTGAATGGAAAAATTCAGTTTAGGGTTTAAAACCCTAATGCTGATTAAAGGAAAAAGTTCAGTTTAGGGTTTAAAACCCTAATACTGACTGAAGGAAATAGTTCAGTTTAGGGTTTAAAACCCTAATGCTGACTGAACGGAAAAAGTTCAGTTTATGGTTTAAAACCCTAATGCTGACTGAGTGGAAAAGTTCAGTTTAGGGTTTAAAACCCTAATGCCGACTAAAGGAAAAAGTTCAGTTTAGGGTTTAAAACCCTAATGCTGACTGAATGGAAAAAGTTCAGTTTTAGGGTTTAAAACTCTAATGCTGACTGAAGGAAAAGAGTTGAGTTTAGGGTTTAAAACCCTAATGCTGACTGAAGGAAAGAGTTCAGTTTAGGGTTTAAAACCCTAATACTGACTGAATGGAAAAAGTTCAGTTTAGGGTTTAAAACCCTAATGCTGACTGAGTGGAAAAGTTCAGTTTAGGGTTTAAAACCCTAATGCCGACTAAAGGAAAAAGTTCAGTTTAGGGTTTAAAACCCTAATGCTGACTGAATGGAAAAATTCAGTTTAGGGTTTTAAAACCCTAATGCTGATTAAAGGAAAAAGTTCAGTTTAGGGTTTAAAACCCTAATGCTGACTGAATGGAAAAAGTTTAGTTTAGGGTTTAAAACTCTAATGCTGATTAAAGGAAAAAGTTCAGTTTAGGGTTTAAAACCCTAATGCTGATTAAAGAAAAAAGCTTAGTTTAGGGTTTAAAACCTTAATGCTGACTGAAGGAAAGAGTTCAATTTAGGGTTTAAAACCCTAATGCTGACTGAAGGAAAGAGTTCAGTTTAGGGTTTAAAACCCTAATGCTGACTGAATGGAAAAAGTTCAGTTTAGGGTTTAAAACCCTAATGCTGACTAAAGGAAGGAGTTCAGTTTAGAGTTTAAAACCCTAATACTAACTGAATGGAAAAATTTCAGTTTAGGGTTTAAAACCCTAATACTGACTGAATGGAAAAAGTTCAGTTTAGGGTTTAAAACCCTAATGCTGTCTGAATGAAAAAAGTTCAGTTAAGGGTTTAAAACCCTAATGCTGACTAAAGGAAAAGTTCAGTTTAGGGTTTAAAACCCTAATGCTGACTAAAGGAAAAAGTTCAGTTTAGGGTTTAAAACCCTAATACTGACTGGATGGAAAAAGTTCAGTTTAGGGTTTAAAACCCTAATACTGACTGAATGGAAAAAGTTCAGTTTAGGGTTTAAAACCCTAATGCTGTCTGAATGGAAAAAGTTCAGTTCAGGGTTTAAAACCCTAATGCTGACTAAAGAAAAAGTTCAGTTTAGGGTTTAAAACCCTAATGCTGACTAAAGAAAAAAGTTCAGTTTAGAGTTTAAAACCCTAATGCTGATTAAAGGAAAAAGCTCAGTTTAGGGTTTAAAACCCTAATGCTGACTAAAGGAAAAAGTTCAGTTTAGGGTTTAAAACCCTAATACTGACTGGATGGAAAAAGTTCAGTTTAGAGTTTAAAACCCTAATGCTGATTAAAGGAAAAAGTTCAGTTTAGGGTTTAAAACCCTAATGTTGACTAAAGGAAAAAGTTCAGTTTAGGGTTTAAAACCCTAATGCTGACTAAAAGAAAAGTTCAGTTTAGGGTTTAAAACCCTAAAGCTGACTAAAGGAAAAGTTCAGTTTAGGGTTTAAAACCCTAATGCTGACTAAAGGAAGGAGTTCAGTTTAGGGTTTAAAACCCTAATGCTGACTAAACGGAAAAAGTTCAATTTAGGGTTTAAAACCCTAATGCTGACTGGAAGGAAGGAGTTTCAGTTTAGGGTTTAAAACCCTAATACTGACTGAATGGAAAAAGTTTAGTTTAGGGTTTAAAACCCTAATACTGACTGAATGGAAAAAGTTCAGTTTAGGGTTTAAAACCCTAATGCTGACTGAAGGAAAGAGTTCAGTTTAGGGTTTAAAACCCTAATGCTGACTAAAGGGAAAGTTCAGTTTAGGGTTTAAAACCCTAATACTGACTGGCTGGAAAGAGTTCAGTTTAGGGTTTAAAACCCTAATGCTGACTGAATGGAAAAAGTTCAGTTTAGGGTTTAAAACCCTAATGCTGACTAAAGGAAAGAGTTTAGTTTAGGGTTTAAAACCCTAATACTGACTGGCTGGAAAGAGTTCAGTTTAGGGTTTAAAACCCTAATGCTGACTGAATGGAAAAAGTTCAGTTTAGGGTTTAAAACCCTAATGCTGATTAAAGGAAAAAGTTCAGTTTAGGGTTTAAAACCCTAATGCTGACTGAATGGAAAAATTCAGTTTAGGGTTTAAAACCCTAATGCTGATTAAAGGAAAAAGTTCAGTTTAGGGTTTAAAACCCTAATGCTGACTGAATGGAAAAAGTTCAGTTTAGGGTTTAAAACCCTAATGCTGACTGAATGGAAAAAGTTCAGTTTATGGTTTAAAACCCTAATGCTGACTGAATGGAAAAGTTCAGTTTAGGGTTTAAAACCCTAATGCTGATTAAAGGAAAAAGTTCAGTTTAGGGTTTAAAACCCTAATGCTGACTGAATGGAAAAATTCAGTTTAGGGTTTAAAACCCTAATGCTGATTAAAGGAAAAAGTTCAGTTTAGGGTTTAAAACCCTAATACTGACTGAATGGAAAAAGTTCAGTTTAGGGTTTAAAACCCTAATGCTGACTGAATGGAAAAAGTTCAGTTTAGGGTTTAAAACCCTAATGCTGACTGAAGGAAAGAGTTCAGTTTAGGGTTTAAAACCCTAATACTGACTGAATGGAAAAAGTTCAGTTCAGGGTTTAAAACTCTAATGCTTACTAAAGGAAAAGTTCAGTTTAGGGTTTAAAACCCTAATGCTGACTAAAGGAAAAAGTTCAGTTTAGGGTTTAAAACCCTAATACTGACTGGATGGAAAAAGTTCAGTTTAGGGTTTAAAACCCTAATGCTGATTAAAGGAAAAAATTCAGTTTAGGGTTTAAAACCCTAATGCTGATTAAAGGAAAAAGCTCAGTTTAGGGTTTAAAACCCTAATGCTGACTAAAGGAAAAAGTTCAGTTTAGGGTTTAAAACCCTAATACTGACTGGATGGAAAAAGTTCAGTTTAGGGTTTAAAACTTTAATGCTGATTAAAGGAAAAAGTTCAGTTTAGGGTTTAAAACCCTAATGCTAATTAAAGGAAAAAGTTCAGTTTAGGGTTTAAAACCCTAATGCTGATTAAAGGAAAAAGTTTAGTTTAGGGTTTAAAACCCTAATACCGACTGGTTGGAAAGAGTTCAGTTCACGGTTTAAAACCCTAATACTGATTGTATGAAAAAGCTCAGTTCAGGGTTTAAAACCCTAACGCTGGCTGACTGGGGACAAAGTTCGAGGATACTAACTGACCTCTTTTTTTTTGAATTTTCTTATTTTAGTAGAAGATAAAGGGGAATCTCGTGGAAACTTACCTTTCGAGTGGATTCCTTCTTCTTTGGGTGACACCTGCTTCTTGCGCGGTTGTCTTGGATTATACCTGTTTCAACTTTTCAGACAAAGAACAATCGTTAGTTCGGAAATGGCGGTTGGTTCGGTGACCTTGATCGTTCCAGTTGCTTCGTTGCGTCCTTATTTCTGTTGCGAAGTCCTGCCATTGGTTGGATTCAAATGGTGAAACCCTTTAGATCGCTCAGGCTTATATTTCCAGATTCTGTGATGATTTGCCTCGTAAGGATTTTTTTTTTGTGTCTCGTTTTGCTTGGAGATTCTCAACGGGGATTTTATTGGAGGTATTCTGTGGGATTTGTACAAAGGGAAGCTCTGTGGGGGAATATTTACAAAGTGGATTCTTTGTGTGGATTTTTGTACAACGGGGACATGCTGGGGATTTGTTTCAAAGCGGACTTTCCAGGATTTGTTGGGGTAAGCTTGCTGGGGAATTTTACAAAGGGACTCGCTGGGGATTCGCTGGGGAAATCCTTTTTTTTTATTAGTATTAACAAAGGGAAAACTTTGTGGGGATCTGTACAAGAGAGAAAATCTGTGTGGATTTCGCTGGGGCAGACTCTTTGGGGAATATTTACGCAGTGGATTCTTTGTGCGGATTTGTACAAAGGGAAGCCCTGTGGGGATTTGTACGAGGCGGACTTGCTGGGGAAATTTTTCTCTTTCCTCTTTACTTCGAACGCAGTCAAACATCATGATTCATCAGGTTTGGACAAACGTACCAACGAAACGAGGTGTTTTCCTTCATGAAACGGAATTCCGTGAAACCAAACCTGCCACCTGTCCTTTCCGGCGTATCTGGAACTTGGGGTTAAACATGAAAGGGATTCGAAGAAAAACAAAGCAAGGAGAAAGCAAATTTCAGAAAAGGAGTGTCCCTTTCGGGACGAGAAAAACTTATCTGAGGAAGACAATGCTGGCTTTAAATGGACATGACATGCTCTTTGGACTGGATGCCTGACCTTCAATGAACTTGCGTTTCCCTGAACCAAAACGGATCTGTGATTCCAAACCGGTGGAACTTTGCCGAGACCTCATTGGGTGGAGTCATTCTTTTGGCCAACAGCCCCCTTTGCGGGTTTTCGCTGGCTGACCTCTCTCATTTCTCTTCCTGTCATCGCTTGATAGCACTCTTTGCGAGTTTTTACTAAACAAGCTCTCTCATTTTGGTTTCTCTACTCCCGTCGCCTCGTGGTGCCCGAAGGTTTTCACCGACGAGACTCTCTCATTTTATCTCTCTCAATTTAGAGTGTGCCGGCCTCCATTCGTGACGCTTCTTGGCTTCCCGCTATCTTTGGTAATTGATCTGAAGGCTTGTGCTTGGTAAAGAGAGGTAGATGATACTAACTTCTAAACCGTTTAGCGTGCCCCGGTTTCAATTTCAGGGTAAATGGGATTTTATTGTTGGTGTGACTGAACCTCAGGGAGAGGCTGCCTACGTATCCTTTCGGAATCAAGTCAAACGTAGTTCAGGCCTCAATCAATGTAGATAGAGTTGGTAGTGAGAATAAAACCTTCAGCATTTCAAATGTGTCAGGATCGCCGAGGCATCACTCAGACGTAGTATCTCTTGACTGCATCTGCATTTACTGCTGTTTCGGGGTCATTTCCTTCGATATCACCTAGATACAATGCTCCTCTCGGCAATATTGATGATGTATGGGCCTTTCCAATTTGGAGCAAATTACCCTTTTGCTTCCTGGTGATGTGGCAGAATACGCCTCAGTACCAGCTGACCTACTTCGAAATTCCTGGGTCAGACTTTCTTGTTGTAAGCACGGGCCATTCTTCGTTGGTACAATTGTCCGTGACAAACCGCGGCCATTCGCTTTTCATCGATCAAAGTCAATTGCTCTAATCGAGTCTTGACCCACTCACTGTCTTCGATTTCTGCTTCAACAATGGTTCGAAGCGAAGGGATTTCTACTTCTGCTGGTATCACAGCCTCGGTCCCATAAACTAAAAGATAAGGAGTTGCTCCTACTGACGTGCGTACCGTAGTACGATATCCCAACAATGCAAATGGTAACTGCTCATGCCACTGTCGGGAACTTTGGATCGTTTTCCTCAAAATCTTCTTGATGTTTTTGTTCGCCGCTTCCACAGCACCATTGGCCTTTGGCCGATAAGGAGTAGAATTCCTATGCGTTATTTTGAATTGCTCGCATACATCTCCTATCAAGTGACTGTTCAAGTTTGTTGCGTTATCTGTAATGATAGTCGCAGGAATACCAAAACGACAAATAAGATTTGAGTGTACAAAATCCACTACAGCTTTTTTAGTGACCGACTTGATAGTGACAGCCTCTACCCATTTTGTGAAGTAGTCGATGGCAACCAGTATAAATCTGTGTCCATTTGAAGCCTTTGGCTCGATTGGTCCAATGACGTCCATGCCCCAGGCGACAAATGGCCAAGGCGCAGACATGGGATGCAGTTCTGTGGGAGGTGCATGAATCAAATCACCGTGCACCTGACACTGATGACACTTCCGAACGAAGCTAAAGCAGTCCTTTTCCATGGTTATCCAGTAATAACCTGCTCGAAGGATTTTCTTCGCTAAGACATACCCGTTCATGTGAGGTCCGCACACACCTGCGTGTACTTCGTGCATGATCTTTCTCGCCTCCTCGGTGTCGACACATCTTAGTAGGTTGAGGTCCGGGGTCCTCTTGTACAACAATTCACCGCTCAGAAAGAAACCACTTGCATGCTGCCTAATGGTTCTCTTTTGATCTCCAGTAGCATGCTTGGGGTATTCTTGCGTCTTCAAGAACATCTTGATGTCATGGTACCAAGGCTGCGTATTTGATCCCGCCTCGATTACATTGCAGTAACCGTGTCTTTCCCTGATTTGGATTTCCAAAGGATCGACGTGGGCGTTGCCCGGGTAGGGTAGCATTGAAGCCAGAGTAGCAAGTGCATCCGCCAGTTCATTGTGACACCTCGGGATATACCTGAACTCTATTGATTTAAAACGCTTGCCGAGGCCCTCCACGTGCTGTCGGTAAGGGATAAGTTTGACATCTCGAGTTTCCCATTCACCTTGGGCTTGCCGGATAATCAAGTCAGAATCTCCCATAATCAGTAAGTCTTCGACATCCTGATCGATCGCCATATGCATGCCCATGATGAAGGCTTCATACTCAGCTGTATTGTTTGTGCAAAAGAAACGCAGTCTAGCTGTGGCGGGATAATGCTGACCCGAAGGTGAAATCAAAATTGCCCCGATCCCTACACCTTTGGCATTCACGGCTCCATCAAAGAACATCTTCCAAACATGAGCATCCTCCGAGACTACTTCTACGGTGTTTACTTCTTCATTTGGAAAGTAGGTACTCAATGGCTGGTATTCTTCATCGACCGGATTTTCGGCCAAATGATCTGCTAGCGCCTGGGCTTTCATTGCCGTGCGAGTGACATAGACTATGTCGAATTCAGTAAGCAAGATTTGCCACTTGGCCAGTCTCCCAGTAGGCATCGGTTTCTGAAATATATACTTCAAAGGATCCAGCCTGCTTATGAGGAAAGTAGTGTGAGTTTGGAGATAATGTCTTAGTTTTTGAGCCACCCACGTTAAAGCGCAACACGTTCTTTCTAACAGAGTATACTTGGCCTCGTAGCCGGTGAATTTATTGCTCAAGTAGTAGATTGCTTGCTCCTTCTTTCCGGTTATGTCATGTTGCCCGAGGACGCAACCGAAAGAGTTCTCCAAGACTGTCAGATACAAGAACAGTGGTCTTCCTAGCTCTGGCGGACCAAAACTGGGGGATTCGAAAGGTATTCTTTGACTTTATCAAAGGCTTCTTGACACTCAGCTGTCCATTTGATTGCCGCATCTTTCCTTAACAGCTTGAATATGGGCTCACACGTGCTTGTCAGCTGGGCAATAAATCGACTGATGTAGTTCAATCTGCCCAACAAACTCATCACGTCTTTCTTCGTTCTCGGGGGAGGTAGATCTCTGATAGATTTTATCTTAGTTGGATCTAGTTCGATACCTCTCCTACTTACGATGAAGCCCAAAAGTTTGCCCGACGGAACTCCGAAAGCACATTTGGCTGGGTTCAGCTTCAAGTCATACTTCCTTAGTCTCTCAAAGAACTTCCTCAAGTCTTGGATGTGATTATCCTGCGTCCTGGACTTGACTATCACGTCGTCCATGTACACCTCTATTTCCTGATGCATCATGTCATGAAAAATAGCAGTCATGGCCCTCATGTAAGTAGCCCCAGCATTCTTCAGACCAAATGGCATGACCCGATAACAGTAGGTGCCCCAAGGTGTGGTGAAGGCAGTTTTCTCGGCATCTCTCTTGATGCCATCGAAAGCCCTTACGCAGACATTATTGGGTCGGATTCTTCCGGTCCCAATTTCCATTCTTTGTAGCGTGGAGAGCGGGCAAATGTCAACACCTGAGCCCCCATCCAACATTACCCGCTTGACATAGTAGTCCTCGCATTTAACTGTTAGATGCAAGGCCTTGTTGTGTGCCGCTCCTTCTGGGGGTAGATCGTTCTTGCTGAAAGAGATTTGGTTAACGGCGAAGAACCTTTCTGTCATTCGCTCCAGTTGTTCAACTGAGGTTTCTGCTGGTACGTATGCTTCATTCAAAGTCTTGAGTAAGATCTTTTGATGCTCGGCCGACCTCATCAACAATGATAGCATGGATACTTGCTCAGGACACTTGCGCAGTTGGTCTACCACTTCGTAGTCTGGCATTTTCATTTGTTGGAAGAAAACTTCTGCTTCTTCAACGCTTACAGGCTTCTTTGGTGGGAAGCGTCTCCGTGTGGCGTTGTTCAGCTCTTGGGTGTTTGAATACCTTCCAATGAAAGTATTTTCCGGAAGTTCTCCCGTGACCTCTTTACCTTTGTATGTTACCAACGTCCTCTGATAGTTCCACGGTACTGTGGATGGGTTTGTCATTGGCTTTTGTGGCACGCGTCCGATAACCACTGGCTCATTCAGCCAAGGTGGTTGAATCGTCCCCCGGACCACATAGGCCCCTTTTGGTACGTACATAGGTTTTGCCTTTTTGACCTCGAAGCTATGCGGCTTCTCTGCTCGACCTTGTGGGATGTAAAGAACTCCATCCTTTACCGGTACCGCTTTCTTTTCCACCTTCTTTTCGGGTTCACACTTTGCAGTATTGGCCTTTTCCCCTTTTTCTGGTTTCTGGGCTGTTTCAAGCTTTTTCCCTGCATCGACAATGGCGATTATAGCTTTCAAAGCGGGGTCAAATTCTTTGTCTTCGCAAATCATCCCGATCAGCGGCCCGTTATTATGAGCAGGTAATGGATTGTTAGTCACATTTGGGACCTCTTCATCCCTTAGCACTATTTTCCCTTGCTCTATTAAATTCTCGACCACTCTTTTCAACGACCAACAGTCATTTGTATCGTGCCCCTCGGCCCCTGAATGATAGGCGCATCTGACTCCAGCTTTGTAAGAAGGTGACGTCGGGTTTTGCCTTGTTTGAGGGACTGGTTGCAGGAAGCCCAACTGGACTAGCTTCGGGAACAAAGTAGGGTATGGTTCACCGATGGGCGTGAAAGTCCGCCTTCTAGGTGGCTCTTGAGGGCGGAAGTTATTCTGCGGAGGTTGTGGGTTATAGTGGTTGCGGTAAGGAGGCTGATTTCTGGGAAGTGGAGCTTGGCCTCGGTTGGCTTGTTGCGGCGGATGTACATAAGGCTGGGCATTCATGACCATATAGGGTTGATGAGCATATGCCAGATTTGAGTGGGGGTAGTAGTGTTGTGAGGTTCTTTCCGGAAAACGGGGTCGGAGATTACGATATTCCCTTGTTCCCGAGGCTGCCATGGTCGCTTCTTCCTTTTTCTTCCCTCTTGCCATTCCTCCGGACCCGCTTTGGACGGCTTGGGAAGTCACCCTTATGGTTGCTTGACTCAAAATCCTACCCATTTTCAGACCATTCTCCACCATATCTCCAATCTTAATCGCTTCTGCAAACGGCTTTTCCATGGCTGACATCATGTTTTGGAAATAGTCAGACTCTTGAGCCTGGAGAAAGGTAGTGACCATTTCCGCTTCATCCATGGGAGGCTTCACCCTCGACGTCTGCTCGTGCCATTTAATAGCATACTCTTTGAAGCTTTTTGAAGGTTTCTTTTTCAAGTTCGACAGAGAATTTTGGTCGGTGCGATGTCGATGTTATACTGGAATTGTCTCATAAAATCTCTAGCGAGATCATCCCAGACATGCCATCGGGACATGTCCAGGTCCATGTACCATTCCGAGGCTATTCCTATCAGACTTTCCCCGAAATATGCCATTAGCAATTCCTCTTTTCCGTCGGCTCCCCTTAATTGGTTGCAATATTTCTTTAGGTGAGCAATGGGGTCACCGTGCCCGTCGTACTTCTCAAACTTTGGGGTCTTGAAACCCACTGGTAGGTGTACGTGAGGGAACATACATAGGTCGGCGTAAGAGACACTCTTCTGTCCGCTCAAACCTTGCATATTCTTCAAACTCTGTTCAAGGCTTCTCATTCTTTTGGCCATCTCATTTTGTTCTGCAATTTTGGGGTTCTGATCCTGCCCGGGTGCAAGCTCGCACTGAGGCGGTGGAGGATTAGTGCTGGTAGCGAACCTAGTTGGTTCCATTGAGAAGGAGGGTGCTTGGAATGTAAAGGAGGATGAGTCAAAGCTTGGCTTGTACGTAGCAGGCTGTGCCGTAATCGGGCAGGCCAGTGCAGTAAAGATGTTCGTGCTTGCATCGGTGGTTGACATTCGGGGATGAGGCTCAGAAGGCGATCCAGTAGAGAAGGCTGAAGTGGCTGGGTACCCGAATGGGGTAGCAGGATAATTTATGAGGACATTAGAAGTCCCGCTTGACCTGGAGAATAACTCAGGGAATCCGGGGACGACACTTGGAGGCTCTTTCCCATTATTCCAATCGTCCAGCATTTCCAACATGTGGAGCCGTAGGATTTTATTTTCCTCCGCAGTTGCGGACTCGGGTGTGAGCACAGCCGAGATCGAACTTTCCTCGGAAACAGGGATTGTTGGCAACGGAATCTCTGAAGGCATTTCTACACTTCCTTTTGACCTTGTGAAGTAAGTGTGAGCACTGCCTCCTGTCTTAACAATAGGTAATAGAACACTCCCTTTCGACCTCGTGAAGTATGAGTGCGAGGCCAGACTTTCACCAAACCAACTGCCTTTTCCAAAAACCTGGGATAAACTCAATGACAAACTAACGGTTAATTCGAATCAAATAACAGATAAGCAATCTCACGTTGGGGCATGATGCACCTATACAGTTAAATGGATTCCTACATGTTTGCGACGAAAGCATGTGTCATTCCGGCATTCTTTTAGGCTTTTATTATTATTTTATTATTTTTTTTTCTCTTTTTTTTTAATTTTTCTCTTTGGTTAAACCGCGACCGGATCCGATGAGGATTGCCTACGTATCACGATGCCACGTGAATCAGATCATTACGTAGTTCAAAAACACAAATGAGCGTAAAAGAAACACACCTTTTATTGTTGAAACGGTCTATTACAAACTACATTTTGCAAAAGAAAGAGCAAACTTTGAAAATAAACCTAGACTCAACATAGACTAAAACAAACTGATGGGAAAAAACAGGCAGAAGATGCTAAGATACAGACTCGACTTATGAGTACATTATGGTTTTGAAAATTGGTGCCCGCGGGGCATCATTAGGCCTCGCCGCGGTCCTAGGTGTGAGATCCCTCTCGAGCTGCTCCAGCTCATGCATGGTCTGTTTGACATAACCCATCACTGCCGAGAGGACGGTAACACTGGTCATGTCCTCACATCGTAGGCATCGTCTGGTGATGGCATGGGCAATGGCCTTGATCCTATCTCTGGTTTGCTTCTTCTCTATGAGTAGGCGTTTTATCTGATCGCTACATATCTTGAATACCTGAGAATCCTGTATATGCTGATTTTTCAGTCACCGTACTTCTAACTTCATTTGGGCTAATGAGTCGTACCAGTATCTGCTCTCAATTTGGAAATTCTTGGCCTGATTAGCTGCTTTGATCTCAAGTATAGCCATCTCTCTCTTCATTTTGGCAACAGTTTTCTCGTGGTCGCGTTTCGATTGGTTCAAGTATCGGCGATGCTTCTCTACTCTTATTCCCCACTGTGCCTTGAGCTTTGCCATAATCTTTCCCGATTCTTCTAAACCATCTCGCCATTCCGCGACTTCTCTTTTTAAACCCTTCATCAACTGCTGGTCTGATCGACTTCTGGGCTGTTCATCAAGAGACAATCTCAATTTTTAGATTTGGGCCTTAAGTTCTTCATTCTCTTGGACCAATTTATTCTTTTCGCTTCGATCTGCCGCGATTTGTATGTTGTTATTGAATTTCAGACTGTCAATTTGTAGCTTCAAATCACCGATCTCTGCCCGATACCCCTTTTCTTTTGCTAACTAGTTCCATTGCCCTTGGGACGATTCCACAAAATCTTTGAGATGCGGTCTCTTAGCTGGTCTTTCGCAAGACAGGTCGCCTCTGAACCAAGCGTGATACCCTGGGGCAACTTCCCCTTTTGCTATATCCATCACACAAGTGCTTGCTGTCAGATGTTGGCACTCACTCCAGATTTGGCGAACTTCTTCTTCGGGGAAACGACCGTCTGGACTGATTTCAATCACTTGGGTACTCAGATCTTCATCTTTCGGCACCACTTGATATCTCCCAAGTTGCCTCAAAACCCGATATGGTGCATAGGGTTGGATGCTTTTAAGTCCCATCAACAGAAAGTGGGGCTTGGTTGCCGGCATGTATATGATTTCCTCAATAGGCGACCATCCGAGCGTCCACTGGATTTGGCTAGCAGTGAGAGTTCGGAAAAATGAGGTCCATGATGTGACGCCCTCAGGTAGATTGAAACCTTTGATTCTAGTGTAGAATTCTCCAATACAAGTTTTTTCGGGCGAACCGTAACCCAAGAGCGGGGAGCGGTGGCATAAATGATCGGTCATCCATATTTGCAATAGTAGGTTACATCCTTCGAAAAAGTCGCCCCTGGCTCGACAAGCAGTAAGAGCCCGGAAAATGTCATCCATAATCATAGGCGCTAGAGTACTTTTATCTTGGGTAAGCAAAGTACTGACGACCCCAGTTATTTTTAGATCGATGTTGTCGTCCTTCCTTGGGAACACTATAAGACCCAAGAAGGTCGTCATAAAAGCTAACAGCCTGTGCTCGTCCCACTTCTGTCGGTTGCCTTTACTACACAGCTTGAAATCCGGTTTATTGAACCCGCCCTCGTGACCGTATCTAGCATACATGAGGTGGAGACTGCAGAAACCTTTGGCAAGATCTGGATGATGAAATGTTCGGGGTATTTTCAGAAAATCCAGAAACCTGTGTACCGTGACGGCCCTAGGTGCAATCAAGTATTTGAACCTTAACGGAGCTTCATCACCCCCAATGTATCCCGCTACTTCTTACAACGTCGGGGTGAGTTCGAAGTCTGAGAAATGAAATACATTGTGCGCCGAATCCCAGTAAGTGACCAATGATCTGATAATATCGCCCCGAGGCTGAATGTCTAGTAAATCCGGGAGATTTTTCAGATATTTCCTCACTTTGCCTTGCCCCTCCTTGCCTAAGTCGTTCCATCATAATCGCAACTCAAAAGGGATCTTGGTCATCATTGAAAAAGGTTCGTTTTGTATCGTGCTCATCCTGCACATTTATTTAGGGTGATAAAAAACTTTTATTAGACTCAAAAATTACAATTATCTAGATTTTTTTTCAAAAACGATTTTTTTTTTGCAAAACGGGAGGTTGGACCCGATGAGAGTTGCCTACGTATCTCACACCGTGTGAGAATCAAACCGGCGTAGTTCGGTCGGATCAAAATAGGGGAAACAAAATAAAATCCTTTAAAGAAGAATAATTTTTTTTATTTTTTTGAGAAGAGACCAAGGAAATACTTATACATTTTTTAAACTTCCTTTTTTTTCATTTTTCAAATTTTTTTGAAATTTCGGAAATCTTTTAAGAGGTACTACAAATGAATTTTTTTTTTGTTTTTTTGATTTTTTTTATTTATATATATTTTGGATTTTGAAAGTGATTAAAAGGAATAATCAAAAGGACAAGCTTTGTTTTCATTTTTTTTTTACGTATTATGTTTTTTTTTTAAAGACAATTCCGGCGAGGTTTTGACATTACTCGGACATTGGTTTTTTTTTTCTTCAAAAGAATAAGTAATTATATCCCTACCCTGCTATTTTCTTTTTTTTTTGAAAATTTTTTGGAAACCGGTCAACATGCAGATCTGAAGCAAATAGATGTGCAAAACAAACGGGATGCAGCAGGATGGTCTTTTCATTCCAGGTTGCCTGTCCTAGACGGACCCAACCCCTGTGTTGAGTCCCCTATGTCAAATGCAACATGATGCAGATAAGCGTTCCTACTAGGGATCCGGCATGAGGTTTCATTATACTAGGTTTATAACCTGGGTAGATTTTCTAGACTGTGTACCCGAGCGGACAACTCGAGTCGAGGAGGGGCAACTTACCGGGAACCAAAAAGCCGTCCGTCTTCGTAACTTATCCGTCCTATTGCTTATTTCAGGTATCGACACTAACAGAATAGGGAGCCTCGACCAGCGAGCTTCTCCCCGGAGATGAAGAGAGAAGGGTTCGGCACAGTTTATATACATTTCAGATAATATCAAAGCAGTAAAAAAAACAAACATTGCAACACATTTTGTCAAAACATGTAATAAATATCAGATAATAAAGCCAAATATAACAATTATTCTAACCTCGAATTCTTTAAACCTGAACCGGAGGTTCTGTGTTCTATTCTCCCCAGCAGAGTCGCCAGAGTTGTCACACCTCCTTTTTGCGCGCCCCGCCCCGAAGGGTAGAAAATGCGCGAGGGAGTTTTTCCAATTTAAGTGACAATATTCGAAATGGGATTATTTATTTAATTCAGAGTCGCCACTTGAGAAAGGTTTGGCTTTTGGTGTCCCAAGTCACCGGTTTATCTTGAATCCCAAATCGAGGAAATTTTCGACTTTTCCAAATGAAGTCTGCGAACCAGAAATTCTAAGTAAGGAATTCTGTTGACCCGAGGGAAGGTGTTAGGCACCCTCGAATCCCGTGGTTCTAGCACGGTCGCCTAAATTGTTATAATGGCTAAATATCTGAATTAAATACATGTTTGTGACTTACGTGCTTTTATTAAGTTTAAACCGCTTTTATTATTATCATTTATTTTTTATAGAATTGCAACGTCGTGAAAATACATTTCGGACCACGTCACAATCAATGCACCCGTGGTTGTTAATACATTTCGACTTCGTTGAGATTGGGATTTGGGTCACATCAATGTGCACCCGAATTTAAGAATGTAATTTAATTAAGCCGCGCCTAAAGAGTCTAACGCGTTGTTATCTTTGGAGAAAGCGGGGAAATTTGCTAGACCGCCCATCTCTAGATTCTAAATGTTTATTATGATTAATCATTGAGGGCCCCACAATGTGTATCTTTCTTTGAACGAGGCTCATCTCATTATTTTAAAAAAAGATATCCTAAAGCGACTACATTTCTATTATGTTTGTCTCTAATAAAATAAAAGAAGGAGAAATACACGCTAATTACATTACACGCTTGACCAACTTCGGATTCTTATTTGATTATCTGATTAGTTGTTTATGAGGCATGAATTGTTTTGTGCCTTATTTCATGGATGAACAAGCTGTTAAATTGCTAGAGGAGATTAATATACAAGATTAATAAAACTGCTAAAGCCTATGTTAAATGTTCTTCAAACCCGAATTTGAAACTCACTTATTTAAACCAGGTCAGTAGAGTTAACTATCGGAAACTGCTACTAATAGGGTTTGAACGTGTTCGTGTGAACTGCCTAACGAGATCCGATAAAGTTAGAACTCGAAAGAAGAACTACGTTATATTTGGCAAGGTTGAGGCATTCTGCTCTATACATACAAAATATAGCCGAAAGGTTAAGGCATTCTGCTCTATACATACAAGATATAGCCAAAAAAGAAGTCCAATTATCTGTGTGCCAAACACTCATGCATTCCTTATCATACAGCCAACTAAATAACTGAAATCACAATTTTAAAACAAACTAAGCTTCAATTAAGTACAGGCTACCTAATGTGTTTCTTTATTGAGTTACAAACTAAACAAGTTACACAAATCTAGTAACATTCATAAAAACTGTAAATGCAGCAACGAATGATTAAACTCCCGCGTATCTTTTATTTAATGTTTTCATTGTTACATCAGATGCGAAGTTCTAGTATGTACCTGGATGTATGATACAACAGAAGAAGCAGGGAGGTCAGTAGAGCAATAGAAGCAATACCAAGCAAACAACAGTAACAGCAGGTAACAAATAGAACAACATCCCAGTGCAAGATGCAGCTAGAGCCGATGGAAAAATGGCAGAATGACAGCAATAACCAGTAGTATGGAATCAGACTTCCGGCAGAACAAATCCAGAAATGAACTAATGCTACACACAACCAGTAACCTCAGTCAAGACTCGGAAGAAATCAGTGTGGAGGAAGACATGTCCAGACCAGTGAAAATCAAGACGACAATGGAAATGCAGTTCCTATTTTCTGTGTTATGCCCCTCCCAATGTGTATCTGTATATCCCCTCTCCTTCTCTCTATGTATTTCCTTTTGAATATGTCTGTCCTCTCCCAAAATCAATCTGATCCTCAAAACCAGTCTAAAATCTCTCCCAAAAATGAGTCTGAAAATCCCCTCCCCCTCTAATGGAAGTTATGTCCCCTTTTATCCTAAACTCAGGCCATTTTGAACAGCCTATAAAGCCATCAGGAACCCCCCCTCCATGTGGCCTCCCCTCTTTTCAGTTTCCACTTAACTATTTAAGTATAACCCCTCCCATGATATTCCCTGACAGACCTCTTTGAATGAGCTTATTATTTATAAATTAAAACAGGATATGGGTAGCCTCACTATGCCGTGACAGCACATGCTGTCCCATTTGCTCTAATTGTTAAAGAAACATAGTGCACATGCTGCCCAAGCATGCACATGCCATCAATTTTAAACCAAAATCTGAACTGCAACTATAAACTAAGCTCTGTAATGTTTGGGAATCAATTTGAACAACCCAAACAGCTACACTTAGCTCCTAGTTGCATTCAAACAAAGCTCCAGCCGAAAAGCCAACAATATGAAAAATATTGTTACCATTTAGCAGCTGAAACTAATTGACGACGTATGTCGACTCGACTATATTAATTGTAACACATGCAATCGTAGCCATAGATCAGAAATCCAAACAGTATCAATAAGGGGTTCAGATTGCAATGTCTAAACACAGACGACCTTGGGGACTGATTAATCGAGAAATTTCAAATTCGATCGACTACACAGTTTACACGCACATACACATTATCAGTAAACGAAAGAAAGACTTGAACAGAACAGAGGTGGACGAAAACAGTTGATAAAATTTTAAAGACCCAAATTAAGCAAAAACTCTTAGCCACATAAACAGACATTCAGATACAACAGACAAAATGAAACTGATAAAGAAAACAAAATTACCTCGAAACTTGAAAAAAAATCAGAAAACCTTGTCTTGGATTTGAATAGATCTTTCTTGGGGTTGAACGGACTTTAATCGAAGTGTTCTCAGCTGAGAACACTTCGATTAAGGTCTATTAGACCCTAATCACTTGGCTCGAACAGACATGGATCAGTCACGAGGAAACCTAGGGTTCTTAGAGGGCAGATTTGGGTTTTGGGTTTCCTTGGTTAGATTTGGACCAAACCAAGCATGGTTTGGTCACGAGGGAGGTCCGGGGACTGCCTGGTGTGAAACTGGGGCAGATCTGTGTAAGTCAGGTTCCGACTCGAATCTTCAAATGAAGATTCGAGAAGGTGGTAGGGGATTTGAGCTAAGTGGTTGATGGATTTGGGTTCAGGGTGGTGAGGTGCATCTACGGTGTTAAGGTGGTGGTCACCGGCGTTCATGCCGCCGGCTTTCATGGTGAATGTGCACATGGGCGGCTAGGGTTTGAGGATTGAGGTCTGTGGAGGGGATGACTGAGGCAGGAGTCTTGGATAGGGGGCAGGGTATGATATGAGGCTTCTTTTACTGACCGCCTTATTACAACCAAAGAAAAATTGAAACTGAATTAAATACTTATATGCATGTCAACTGCTAGTTACAAGATTCCTATCTATGATTCTTTTGCGACTTGATCTTGGGTCTTAGCTGATTTTTCTTGGAGACTTCGATCCGAATCTTGATGCTTGCGAGTTGTAGGTGCTTGTTTAATCTCTGGGATACTGAGTGAGACGTGACTGGCAGAGTTTGGGACCTTAATCAAATCTTGGAGCGATCCGCCTTCCATTTTCTCCTGTATCTCGGGACATCTTCTTTTTGTCTTTTTCTTCTTTGATTCTGAGTTGAGACTTATCTCGTGGGTCATTTCGATCCGTGTGGCTCGAGGTTAGACCTGCGGGAAAAAACAAACGAACGAAATTTTCTGCCCCACTTTCACTAGGAAAAATTTCGTGAGTTATTTGCCAGGAAGTTCATAGAATTGATGAAGGAATTTGGAAAATTTCAGTTTCCAAAAATGCCAATTCCGGGATTGGATCCACGGTACGGCCACAAGATATGAGTGCTCAGTTTAGGGTTGGAGCCCTAAGGCTGGCGGGATGGAAATAGTTCAATTTAGGGTTGGAGCCTTAATGCCGACTAGCTGGGAGAAGTTCAGTTTAGAGTTGAAACTATAATGCTGACCAACTGGAGAAAAGTTCAGCTTAGGGTCGGGGCTCTAATGCTGATTGAAGGAAAAGAGTTCAGTTTAGGGTTTAAAACCCTAATGCTGACTGAATGGAAAAAGTTCAGTTTAGGGTTTAAAACCCTAATGCTGACTGAATGGAAAAATTCAATTTAGGGTTTAAAACCCTAATGCTGACTAAAAGAAAAATTTCAGTTTAGGGTTTAAAACCCTAATACTGACTGGCTGGAAAGAGTTCAGTTTAGGGTTTAAAACCCTAATGCTGACTGAATGGAAAAAGTTTAGTTTAGGGTTTAAAACCCTAATACTGACTGAAGGAAAGAGTTCAGTTTAGGGTTTAAAACCCTAATGCTGACTAAAGGAAAGAGTTTAGTTTAGGGTTTAAAACCCTAATGCTGACTGAATGGAAAAAGTTCAGTTTAGGGTTTAAAACCCTAATGCTGACTGAAGGAAAGAGTTCAGTTTAGGGTTTAAAATCCTAATGCTGACTGAAGAAAAGAGTTCAGTTTAGGGTTTAAAACCCTAGTGCTGACTGAAAGGAAAGAGTTCAGTTTAGGGTTTTAAAACCCTAATGCTGACTAAAGGAAAAAGTTCAGTGTAGGGTTTAAAACCCTAATGCTGACTGAAAGGAAAGAGTTCAGTTTAGGGTTTAAAACCCTAATGCTGACTGAATGGAAAAAGTTCAGTTTAGGGTTTAAAACCCTAATTCTGACTAAAGGAAGGAGTTCAGTTTAGGGTTTAAAACCCTAGTGCTGACTGAAAGGAAAAAGTTCAGTTTAGGGTTTAAAACCCTAATGTTGACTGAAAGGAAAGAGTTCAGTTTAGGGTTTAAAACCCTAATGCTGACTAAAGGAAAGAGTTCAGTTTAGGGTTTAAAACCCTAATGCTGACTGAATGGAAAAAGTTCGGTTTAGGGTTTAAAACCCTGATGCTGACTGAAGGAAAGAGTTCAGTTTAGGGTTTAAAATCCTAATGCTGACTGAAGAAAAGAGTTCAGTTTAGGGTTTAAAACCCTAGTGCTGACTGAAAGGAAAGAGTTCAGTTTAGGGGTTTAAAACCCTAATGCTGATTAAAGGAAAAAGTTCAGTTTAGGGTTTAAAACCCTAATGATGATTAAAGGAAAAAGCTCAGTTTAGGGTTTAAAACCCTAATGCTAACTAAAGGAAAAAGTTCAGTTTAGGGTTTAAAACCCTAATACTGACTGGATGGAAAAAGTTCAGTTTAGGGTTTAAAACCCTAATGCTGATTAAAGGAAAAATTTCAGTTTAGCGTTTAAAACCCTAATGCTGACTAAAGGAAAAAGTTCAGTTTAGGGTTTAAAACCCTAATGCTGACTAAAGGAAAAGTTCAGTTTTGGGTTTAAAACCCTAATGCTGACTAAAGGAAAAGTTCAGTTTAAGGTTTAAAACCCTAATGCTGACTAAAGGAAGGAGTTCAGTTTAGGGTTTAAAACCCTAGTGCTGACTGAAGGAAAGAGTTCAGTTTAGGGTTTAAAACCCTAGTGCTGACTGAAAGGAAAGAGTTCAGTTTAGGGTTTTAAAACCCTAATGCTGACTAAAGGAAAGAGTTCAGTTTAGGGTTTAAAACCCTAATGCTGACTGAAAGGAAAGAGTTCAGTTTAGGGTTTAAAACCCTAATACTGACTGAATGGAAAAAGTTCAGTTTAGGGTTTATAACCCTAATGCTGACTAAAAGAAAGAGTTTAGTTTAGGGTTTAAAACCCTAATGCTGACTGAATGGAAAAAGTTTAGTTTAGGGTTTAAAACCCTAATACTGACTGAATGGAAAAAGTTCAGTTTAGGGTTTAAAACCCTAATGCTGTCTGAATGGAAAAAGTTCAGTTCAGGGTTTAAAACCCTAATGCTGACTAAAGGAAAAGTTCAGTTTAGGGTTTAAAACCCTAATGATGACTAAAGGAAAAAGTTCAGTTTAGGGTTTAAAACCTTAATACTGACTGGATGGAAAAAGTTCAGTTTAGGGTTTAAAACCCTAATGCTGATTAAAGGAAAAAATTCAGTTTAGGGTTTAAACCCTAATGCTGATTAAAGGAAAAAGCTCAGTTTAGGGTTTAAAACCCTAATGCTGACTAAAGGAAAAAGTTCAGTTTAGGGTTTAAAACCCTAATACTGACTGGATGGAAAAAGTTCAGTTTAGGGTTTAAAACTCTAATGCTGATTAAAGGAAAAAGTTCAGTTTAGGGTTTAAAGCCCTAATGTTGATTAAAGGAAAAAGTTCAGTTTAGGGTTTAAAACCCTAATGCTGATTAAAAGAAAAAGTTCAGTTTAGGGTTTAAAACCCTAATACCGACTGGCTGGTAAGAGTTCAGTTCAGGGTTTAAAACCCTAATACTTATTGAATGAAAAAGCTCAGTTCAGGGTTTAAAACCCTAACGCTGGCTGACTGGGGACAAAGTTCGAGGATACTAACTGACCTCTTTTTTTTTAATTTTCTTATTTTAGTAGAATATAAAGGGGAATCTCGTGGAAACTTACCTTTCGAGTGGATTCTTTCTTCTTTGGGTGACACCTGCTTCTTGCACGCTTGTCTTGGATTTTACCTGTTTCAACTTTTCAGACAAAGAACAATCGTTAGTTCGGAAATGGCGGTTTGTTCGGTGACCTTGATCGTTCCAGTTGCTTCGTTGCGTCCTTATTTCGGTTGCGAAGTCCTGTCATTGGTTGGATTAAAATGGCGAAACCCTTTAGATCGCTCAGGCTTATATTTCCAGATTCTGTGATAACAATGGTTCGAAGCGAATGGATTTCTACTTTTGCTGGTATCACAACCTCGGTCCCATAAACCAAAAGATAAGGAGTTGCTCCTACTGACGTGCGTACCGTAGTACGATATCCCAACAATGCAAATGGTAATTGCTCGTGCCACTGTCGGGAACTTTGGATCGTTTTCCTCAAAATCTTCTTGATGTTTTTGTTCGCCGCTTCCACAGCACCATTGGCCTTTGGCCGATAAGGAGTAGAATTCCTATGCGTTATTTTGAATTGCTCGCATACATCTCCCATCAAGTGACTCTTCAAGTTTGCTGCATTATCTGTAATGATAGTCGCAGGAATACCGAAACGACAGATAAGATTTGAGTGTACAAAATCCACTACAGCTTTTTTAGTGACCGACTTGAGAGTGACAGCCTCTACCCATTTTGTGAAGTAGTCGATGGCAACTAGTATAAATCTGTGTCCATTTGAAGCCTTTGGCTCGATTGGTCCAATGACGTCCATGCCCCAAGGCGACAAATGGCCAAGGCGCAGACATGGGATGCAGTTCTGTGGGAGGTGCATGAATCAAATCACCGTGCACCTGACACTGATGACACTTCCGAACGAAGCTAAAGCAGTCATTTTCCATGGTCATCCAGTAATAACCTGCTCGAAGGATTTTCTTCGCTAAGACATACACGTTCATGTGAGGTCCGCACACACCTGTGTGTACTTCGTGCATGATCTTTCTCGCCTCGTCGGCATCGACACATCTTAGTAGGTTGAGGTCCGGGGTCCTCTTGTACAACAATTCACCGCTTAGAAAGAAACCACTTGCATGCCGCCTAATGGTTCTCTTTTGATCTCTAGTAGCATGCTCGGGGTATTCTTGCGTCTTCAAGAACCTCTTGATGTCATGGTACCAAGGCTGCGCATTTGATCCCGCCTTGATTACATTGCAGTAACCGTGTCTTTCCCTGATTTGGATTTCTAAAGGATCGACGTGGGCGTTGCTCGGGTAGGGTAGCATTGAAGCCAGAGTAGCAAGTGCATCCGCCAGTTCATTGTGACACCTCGGGATATACCTGAACTCTATTGATTTAAAACGCTTGCCGAGGCCCTCCACGTGCTGTCGGTAAGGGATAAGTTTGACATCCCGAGTTTCCCATTCACCTTGGGCTTGCCGGATAATCAAGTCAGAATCTCCCATAATCAGTAAGTCTTCGACATCCTGATCGATCGCCATATGCATGCCCATGATGCAGGCTTCATACTCATCTGTATTGTTTGTGCAAAAGAAACGCAGTCTAGCTGTGGCGGGATAATGCTGACCCGAAGGTGAGATCAAAATTGCCCCGATCCCTACACCTTTGGCATTCACGGCTCCATCAAAGAACATCTTCCAAACATGAGCATCCTCCGATACCACTTCTACGGTGTTTACTTCTTCATCTGGAAAGTAGGTACTCAATGGCTGGTATTCTTCATCGACTGGATTTTCGGCCAAATGATCTGCTAGCGCCTGGGCTTTCATTGTCGTGCGAGTGACATAGACTATGTCGAATTCAGTAAGTAAGATTTGCCACTTGGCCAGTCTCCCAGTAGGCATCGGTTTCTGAAATATATACTTCAATGGATCCAGCCTGCTTATGAGGAAAGTAGTGTGAGTTTGGAGATAATGTCTCAGTTTTTGAGCCATCAACGTTAAAGCGCAACACGTTCTTTCCAACAGAGTATACTTGGCCTCGTAGCCGGTGAATTTCTTGCTCTAGTAGTAGATTGCTTGCTCCTTCTTTCCGGTTATGTCATGTTGCCCGAGGACGCAACCGAAAGAGTTCTCCAAGACTGTCAGATACAAGAACAGTGGTCTTCCTGGCTCTGGCGGGACCAAAACTGGGGGATTCGAAAGGTATTCTTTGACTTTATCAAAGGCTTCTTGACACTCAGCTGTCCATTTGATTGTCGCATCTTTCCTTAACAACTTGAATATGGGCTCACACGTGCTTGTCAACTGGGCAATAAATCGACTGATGTAGTTCAATCTGCCCAACAAACTCATCACGTCTTTCTTCGTTCTCGGGGGAGGTAGATCTTTGATAGATTTTATCTTAGTTGGATCTAGTTCGATACCTCTCCTGCTTACGATGAAGCCCAAAAGTTTGCCCGACGGAACTCCGAAAGCACATTTGGCTGGGTTCAGCTTCAAGTCATACTTCCTTAGTCTCTCAAAGAACTTCCTCAAGTCTTGGATGTGATTATCCTGCGTCCTGGACTTGACTATCACGTCGTCCACGTACACCTCTATTTCCTGATGCATCATGTCATGAAAAATGGCAGTCATGGCCCTCATGTAAGTAGCCCCAGCATTCTTCAGACCAAATGGCATGACCCGATAACAGTAGGTGCCCCAAGGCGTGGTGAAGGCAGTTTTCTCGGCGTCCTCTTCATCCATCAATACCTGATGATACCCAGCGTAACAATCTACGAAAGACTGTATCTCATGTTTGGCGCAATTATCAACGAGGATGTGGATGTTGGGCAGTGGGAAATTATCTTTGGGACTTGCTCTATTCAAATCTCGGTAATCTACACATACCCGAGTCTTCCCGTCCTTTTTCGGTACTGGAACCACATTTGCCAACCATGTTGTATACTGGACTACCCGAATCACTCCCGTTTTCAGTTGTTTGGTGATCTCCTCTTTAATCTTGTCACTGACCTCAATTTTGAACTTTCGTTGCTTTTGTTGAACTGGAGGACAATCAGGATGAATTGGCAATTTATGAACCACTAGATCAACACCTAGTCCCGGCATGTCATCGTATGACCAAGCAAACACGTCTTTAAATTCAAAAAGAAGTTGAATTATCGCATATCATATTTTTTTGTCCGTGTGAATGCTTATTTTGGTCTCCCGGATTTCTTCAGGAGTTCCTAAATTAACCGGTTCGGTGTCATTCAGATTTGGCTTAGGTTTATTCTCAAAATGTTCCAACTCTCGGTTTATTTCCCTAAAAGCTTCTTCTTCATCATATTCTGGTTCTGGGTTCATTAATTCACAGTTAAATAGCTCATTGTGATCTGGGCGTGAAGTCCGCAAGCATGTCATATTTAAAACCGCATTATTATAACTGAAAAGAAAGATAAAAGGAAAATAACAAAAATCAGAACAACAGAAAAAATGGGAAAGCAATGACGATTTTTTTTTCATCTTCTTTGGGAAGTTGGAATACAACAATGCTTACAACTTAGGAATTCAAAACAACAATTGAAAGGAATAAAACGTTCAAGTTATGTCCTGGAGATAACTTGTGACATAGGAAAGGTGGCAGGACAGGTCTACCCGGACTTTCGTCTAGTCGGGAATGGCGTGGCCTCCCAGTTTTGAAGTTTGGCGTTCAGCCCCACGTACAGCATCTCAGTCGTGCTTGTGCCTTCACCTGGTTGAACCATGTGAGTCTCGCAGAGCATTTCTCTCATTGCCCCACATATCTCCTCGATTTCCTCAGCCGTGAAAACCTCATCGTCTTCTTCTTCGGTGTACCTTGGCCTGATGAAAGTTTCATATAAATCCGGCAATGGTCGAGGTAATTTCCAACCCTCATTTTTCCTTTTCTTTGCCCACTCTTCATCTCCTGGAGTGGGTTTGAAACCTAGTCCAAAAGGTTTCTTGGTGGTCGGCAAGGTGATGGGTTCTGTTATTCCTTGCAGGTTTCGTCCAAGCCCTTTCCCTGGGCTAAATCCGTGCCGGATCATCTCTTTGGCCACCATAACCGAGGCGTTAGACAAGAAAGGCTGGGGGCAAGGTATTCCCTCTTCATGTTGTTCTGCTAGTACAATCTCGAAAGCTTGATAGACCGTATGTTCGCTCCCTTCTCTTGGTTCAAGATATGGGATGGATGGGTCCCGATAAATAGCATGCTCGTCTTCTCTATGGACCACGATCTCTCGGTCTTCGTACTCAAACTTCACCATCTGGTGAAGAGTGGAAGGCACAGCTCCTGCCGCATGGATCCAAGGTCTGCCGAGGAGAAAATTGTAGGATGTATCCATGTCGAGCACCTAGAAGGTCACTTCAAACTCGACTGGTCCTATGACCAACAACAGGTCTATTTCCCCATGGTATCTCTCTTGATGCCGTCAAAAGCCCTTACGCAGACATTATTGGGTCGGATTCTTCCGGTCCCAATTTCCATTCTTTGTAGCGTGGAGAGCGGGCAAATGTCAACACCTGAGCCCCCATCCAACATTACCCGCTTGACATAGTAGTCCTCGCATTTAACTGTTAGATGCAAGGCCTTGTTGTGTGCCGCTCCTTCTGGGGGTAGATCGTTCTTGCTGAAAGAGATTTGGTTAACGGCGAAGAACCTTTCTGTCATTCGCTCCAGTTGTTCAACTGAGGTTTCTGCTGGTACGTATGCTTCATTCAAAGTCTTGAGTAAGATCTTTTGATGCTCGGCCGACCTCATCAACAATGATAGCATGGATACTTGCTCAGGACACTTGCGCAGTTGGTCTACCACTTCGTAGTCTGGCATTTTCATTTGTTGGAATAAAACTTCTGCTTCTTCAACGCTTACAGGCTTCTTTGGTGGGAAGCGTCTCCGTGTGGCGTTGTTCAGCTCTTGGGTGTTTGAATACCTTCCAATGAAAGTATTTTCCAGAAGTTCTCCCGTGACCTCTTTACCTTTGTATGTTACCAACGTCCTCTGATAGTTCCACGGTACTGTGGACGGGTTTGTCATTGGCTTTTGTGGCACGCGTCCGATAACCACTGGCTCATTCAGCCGAGGTGGTTGAATCGTCCCCCGGACCACATAGGCCCCTTTTGGTACGTACATAGGTTTTGCCTTTTTGACCTCGAAGCTCTGCGGCTTCTCTGCTCGACCTCGTGGGATGTAAAGAACTCCATCCTTTACCGGTACCGCTTTCTTTTCCACCTTCTTTTCGGGCTCGCACTTTGCAGTATTGGCCTTTTCCCCTTTTTCTGGTTTCTGGGCTATTTCAAGCTTTTTCCCTGCGTCGACAATGGCGATTATAGCTTTCAAAGCGGGGTCAAATTCTTTGTCTTCGCAAATCATCCCGATCAGCGGCCCATTATTATGAGCAGGTAATGGATTGTTAGTCACATTTGGGACCTCCTCGTCCCTTAGCACTATTTTCCCTTACTCTATTAAATTCTCGACCACTCTTTTCAACGACCAGCAGTCATTTGTATCGTGCCCCTTGGCCCTTGAATGATAGACGCATCTGACTCCAGCTTTGTAAGAAGGTGACGTCGGGTTTTGCCTTGTTTGAGGGACTGGTTGCAGGAAACCCAACTGGACTAGCTTCGGGAACAAAGTAGAGTATGGTTCACCGATGGGCGTGAAAGTCCGCCTTCTAGGTGGCTCTTGAGGGCGGAAGTTATTCTGCGGAGGTTGTGGGTTATAGTGGTTGCGGTAAGGAGGCTGATTTCTGGGAAGTGGAGCTTGGCCTCGGTTGGCTTGTTGCGGCGGATGGACATAAGGCTGGGCATTCATGACCATATAGGGTTGATGAGCATATGCCAGATTTGAGTGGGGGTAGTAGTGTTGTGGGGTTCTTTCCAGAAAACAGGGTCGGAGATTACGATATTCCCTTGTTCCCGAGGCTGCCATGGTCGCTTCTTCCTTTTTCTTCCCTCTTGCCATTCCTCCGGACCCGCTTTGGACGGCTTGGGAAGTCGCCCTTATGGCTGCTTGACTCAAAATATTACCCATTTTTAGACCATTCTCCACCATCTCTCCAATCTTAATCGCTTCTGCAAACGGCTTTCCCATGGCTGACATCATGTTTTGGAAATAGTTAGACTCTTGAGCCTGGAGAAAGGTAGTGACCATTTCCGCTTCATCCAAGGGAGGCTTCACCCTCGACGCCTGCTCGTGCCACTTAATAGCATACTCTCTGAAGCTTTCTGAAGGTTTCTTTTTCAAGTTCGACAGAGAATTTCGGTCTGGTGCGATGTCGATGTTATACTGGAATTGTCTCATAAAATCTCTAGCGAGATCATCCCAGACATGCCATCGGGACATGTCCTGGTCCATGTACCATTCCGAGGCTATTCCTATCAGACTTTCCCCGAAATATGCCATTAGCAATTCTTCTTTTCCGCCGGCTCCCCTTAATTGGTTGCAATATTTCTTTATGTGAGCAATGGGGTCATCGTGCCCGTCGTACTTCTCAAACTTTGGGGTCTTGAAACCCACTGGTAGGTGTACGTGAGGGAACATGCATAGGTCGGCGTAAGAGACGCTCTTCTGTCCGCTCAAACCTTGCATATTCTTAAAACTTTTTTCAAGGCTTCTCATTCTTTTGGCCATCTCATTTTGTTCTGCAATTCTGGGGTTCTGATCCTGCCCGGGTGCAAGCTCGCACTGAGGCGGTGGAGGATTAGTGCTGGTAGCGAACCTAGTTAGTTCCATTGAGAAGGAGGGTGCTTGGAATGTAAAGTAGGATGAGTCAAAGCTTGGCTTGTACGTAGCAGGCTGTGCCGTAATCGGGCAGGGCAGTGCAGTAAAGATGTTCGTGCTTGCATCGGTGGTTGACATTCGGGGATGAGGCTCAGAAGGCGATCTAGCAGAGAAGGCTGAAGTGGCTGGGTACCCGAATGGGGTGGCAGGATAATTTATGGGGACATTAGAAGTCCCGCTTGACCTGGAGAATAACTCAGGGAATCCGGGGACGACACTTGGCGGCTCTTTCCCATTATTCCAGTCGTCCAGCATTTCCAACATGCGGAGCGGTAGGATTTTATTTTCCTCCGCAGTTGCGGACTCGGGTGTGAGGACAGCCGAGATCGAACTTTCCTCGGAAACAGGGATTGTTGGCAATGGAATCTCTAAAGACATTTCTACACTTCCTTTTGACCTTGTGAAGTAAGTGTGAGCACTGCCTCCTGTCTTAACAATAGGTAATAGAACACTCCCTTTCGACCTCGTGAAGTATGAGTGCGAGGCCATACTTTCACCAAACCAATCGCCTTTTCCAAAAACCTGGGATAAACTCAATGACAAACGAACGGTTAATTCGAATCAAATAACAGATAAGCAATCTCACGTTGGGGCATGATACACCTTTACAGTTAAATGGATTCCTACATGTTTGCGACGAAAGCATTTGTCATTCCGGCATTCTTTTAGGCTTTTATTATTATTTTTTTATTTTTTTTTTCTCTTTTTTTTTTTAATTTTT
The DNA here is from genome assembly GCF_000715075.1 of Nicotiana tabacum. Classification (NCBI taxonomy): domain Eukaryota; kingdom Viridiplantae; phylum Streptophyta; class Magnoliopsida; order Solanales; family Solanaceae; genus Nicotiana; species Nicotiana tabacum. Next base: position 68,702,147 of record NC_134087.1, read on the forward strand.
CTCTTTGGTTAAACCGCGACCGGATCCGATGAGGATTGCCTACATATCATGATGCCACGTGAATCAGATCATTACGTAGTTCAAAAACACAAATGAGCGTAAAAGAAACACACCTTTTATTGTTGAAACGGTCTTTTACAAACTACATTTTGCAAAAGAAAGAGCAAACTTTGAAAATAAACCTAGACTCAACATAGACTAAAACAAACTGATGGGAAAAAACAGGCAGAAGATGCTAAGATACAGACTCGACTTATGAGTACATTATGGTTTTGAAAATTGGTGCCCACGGGGCATCATTCGGCCTCGCCGCGGTCCTAGGTGTGAGATCCCTCTCGAGCTGCTCCAGCTCATGCATGGTCTGTTTGACATAACCCATCACTGCCGAGAGGACGGTAACACTGGTCATGTCCTCACATTGTAGGCATCGTCTGGTGATGGCATGGGCAATGGCCTTGATCCTATCTCTGGTTTGCTTCTTCTCTATGAGTAGGCGTTTTATCTGATCGCTACATATCTTGAATACCTGAGAATCCTGTATATGCTGATTCTTCAGTCGCCGTACTTCTAACTTCATTTGGGCTAATGAGTCGTACCAGTATCTGCTCTCAATTTAGAAATTCTTGGCCTGATTAGCTGCTTTGATCTCAAGTATAGCCATCTCTCTCTTCATTTTGGCAACAGTTTTCTCGTGGTCGCGTTTCGATTGGTTCAAGTATCGGCGATGCTTCTCTACTCTTATTCCCCACTGTGCCTTGAGCTTTGCCATAATCTTTCCTGATTCTTCTAAACCATCTCGCCATTCCGCGACTTCTCTTTTTAAACCCTTAATCAACTGCTGGTCTGATCGACTTCTGGGCTGCTCATCAAGAGACAATCTCAAATTTTGGATTTGGGCCTTAAGTTCTTCATTCTCTTGGACCAATTTATTCTTTTCGCTTCGATCCGCCGTGATTTGTATGTTGTTATTGAATTTCAGACTATCAATTTGTAGCTTCAAATCACCGATCTCTGCCTGATACCCCTTTTCTTTTGCTAACCAGTTCCATTGCCCTTGGGACGATTCCACAAAATCTTTGAGATGCGGTCTCTTAGCTGGTCTTTCGCAAGACAGGTCGCCTCTGAACCAAGCGTGATACCCTGGGGCAACTTCCCCTTTTGCTATATCCATCACACAAGTGCTTGCTGTCAGATGTTGGCACTCACTCCAGATTTGGCGAACTTCTTCTTCGGGGAAACGACCGTCTGGACTGATTTCAATCACTTGGGTACTCAGATCTTCATCTTTCGGCACCACTTGATATCTCCCAAGTTGCCTCAAAACCCGATATGGTGCGTAGGGTTGGATGCTTTTAAGTCCCATCAACAGAAAATGGGGCCTGGTTGCTGGCATGTATATGATTTCCTCAATAGGCGACCATCCGAGCGTCCACTGGATTTGGCTAGCAGTGAGAGTTCGGAAAAATGAGGTCCATGATGTGACGCCCTCAGGTAGATTGAAACCTTTGATTCTAGTATAGAATTCTCCAATACAAGTTTTTTCGGGTGAACCGTAACCCAAGAGCGGTGAGCGGTGGCATAAATGATCGGTCATCCATATTTGCAATAGTAGGTTACATCCTTCGAAAAAGTCGCCCCTGGCTCGACAAGCAGTGAGAGCCCGGAAAATGTCAGCCATAATCATAGGCGCTAGAGTACTTTTATCTTAGGTAAGCAAAGTACTGACGACCCCAGTTATTTTTAGATCGATGTTGCCGTCCTTCCTTGGGAACACTATAAGACCCAAGAAGGTCGTCATAAAAGCTAACAGCCTGTGCTCGTCCCACTTCTGTCGGTTGCCTTTACTACACAGCTTGAAATCCGGTTTATTGAACCCGCCCTCGTGACCGTATCTAGCATACATGAGGTAGAGACTGCAGAAACCTTTGGCAAGATCTGGATGATGAAATGTTCGGGGTATTTTCAGAAAATCCAGAAACCTGTGTACCGTGACGGCCCTAGGTGCAATCAAGTATTTGAACCTTAACGGAGCTTCATCACCCCCAATGTATCCCGCTACTTCTTCCAACGTCGGGGTGAGTTCGAAGTCTGAGAAATGAAATACATTGTGCGCCGAATCCCAGTAAGTGACCAATGATCTGATAATATCGCCCCGAGGCTGAATGTCTAGTAAATCCGGGAGATTTTTCAGATATTTCCTCACTTTGCCTTGCCCCTCCTTGCCTAAGTCGTTCCATCATAATCGCAACTCAAAAGAGATCTTGGTCATCATTGAAAAAGGTTCGTTTTGTATCGTGCTCATCCTGTACATTTATTTAGGGTGATAAAAAACTTTTATTAGACTTAAAAATTACAATTATCTATTTTTTTTTCAAAAACGATTTTTTTTTGGCAAAACGGGAGGTTGGACCCGATGAGAGTTGCTTACGTATCTCACACCGTGTGAGAATCAAACCGGCGTGGTTCGGTCGGATCAAAATAGGGGAAACAAAATAAAATCCTTTAAAGAAGAATAATTTTTTTTATTTTTTTGAGAAGAGACCAAGGAAATACTTATAATTTTAAACTTCCCTTTTTTTCATTTTTCATTTTTTTTTGAAATTTCGGAAATCTTTTAAGAGGTACTACAAATGAAACAAATTTTTTTTTGTTTTTTTGATTTTTTTTTATTTATATATATTTTGGATTTTGAAAGTGATTAAAAGGAATAATCAAAAGGACAAGCTTTGTTTTCATTTTTTTTTTACGTATTATGTTTTTTTTTAAAAAGAAAATTCCGGCGAGGTTTTGACATTACTCGGACATTGGTTTTTTTTTTTCAAAAGAATAAGTAATTATATCCCTACCCTGCTATTTTCTCTTTTTTTTTTGAAAAATTTTTGGAAACCGGTCAACATGCAGATCTGAAGCAAATAGATGCGCAAAACAAACGGGATGCAGCAGGATGGTCTTTTCATTCCAGGTTGCCTGTCCTAGACGGACCCAACCCCTGTGTTGAGTCCCCTATGTCAAATGCAACATGATGCAGATAAGCGTTCCTACTAGGGATCCAGCATGAGGTTTCGTTATACTAGGTTTATAACCTGGGTAGATTTTCTAGACTGTGTACCCGAGTGGACAACTCGAGTCGAGGAGGGGCAACTTACCGGGAACCAAAAGGCCGTCCGGCTTCGTAACTTATCCGTCCTCTTGCTTATTTCAGGTATCGACACTAACAGAATAGGGAGCCTCGACCAGCGAGCTTCTCCCCGGAGATGAAGAGAGAAGGGTTCGGCACAGTTTATATACATTTCAGATAATATCAAAGCAGTAAAAAAAAACATTGCAGCACATTTTGTCAAAACATGTAATAAATATCAGATAATAAAGCCAAATATAACAATTATTCTAAGCTCGAATTCTTTAACCCTGAACCGGAGGTTCTGGGTTCTATTCTCCCCAGCAGAGTCGCCAGAGTTGTCACACCTCCTTTTTGCGCGCCCCGCCCCGAAGGGTAGAAAATGCGCGAGGGAGTTTTTCCAATTTAAGTGACAATATTCGAAATGGGATTATTTATTTAATTTAGAGTCGCCACTTGGGAAAGGTTTGGCTTTTGGTGTCCCAAGTCACCGGTTTATCTTGAATCCCAAATCGAGGAAATTTTCGACTTTTCCAAATGAAGTCTGCGAACCAGAAATTCTAAGTAAGGAATTCTGTTGACACGAAGGAAGGTGTTAGGCACCCTCGAATCCTGTGGTTCTAGCATGGTCGCTTAAATTGTTATAATGGCTAAATATCTGAATTAAATACATGTTTGTGACTTACGTGCTTTTATTAAGTTTAAACCGCTTTTATTATTATCATTTATTTTTTATAGAATTGCAACGTCGTGAAAATACATTTCGGACCACGTCACAATCAATGCACCCGTGGTTGTTAATACATTTCGACTTCGTTGAGATTGGGATTTGGGTCACATCAATGTGCACCCGAATTTAAGAATGTAATTTAATTAAGCCGCGCCTAAAGAGTCTAACGCGTTGTTATCTTTGGAGAAAGCGGGGAAATTTGCTAGACCGCCCATCTCTAGATTCTAAATGTTTATTATGATTAATCATTGAGGGCCCCGCAATGTGTATCTTTCTTTGAACGAGTCTCATCTCATTATTTTAAAAAAAGATATCCTAAAGCGACTACATTTCTATTATGTTTGTCTCTAATAAAATAAAAGAAGGAGAAATACACGCTAATTACATTACACGCTTGACCAACTTCGGATTCTTATTTGATTATCTGATTAGTTGTTTATGAGGCATGAATTGTTTTGTGCCTTATTTCATGGATGAACAAGCTGTTAAATTGCTAGAGGAGATTAATATACAAGATTAATAAAACTGCTAAAGCCTATGTTAAATGTTCTTCAAACCCGAATTTGAAACTCACTTATTTAAACCAGGTCAGTAGAGTTAACTATCGGAAACTGCTACTAATAGGGTTTGAACGTGGTCGTGTGAACTGCCTAACGAGATCCGATAAAGTTAGAACTCGAAAGAAGAACTACGTTATATTTGGCAAGGTTGAGGCATTCTGCTCTATACATACAAAATATAGCCGAAAGGTTAAGGCATTCTGCTCTATACATACAAGATATAGCCAAAAAAGAATTCCAATTATCTGTGTGCCAAACACTCATGCATTCTTTATCATACAGCCAACTAAATAACTGAAATCACAATTTTAAAACAAACTAAGCTTCAATTAAGTACAGGCTACCTAATGTGTTTCTTTATTGAGTTACAAACTAAACAAGTTACACAAATATAGTAACATTCATAAAAACTGTAAATGCAGCAACGAATGATTAAACTCCCGCGTATCTTTTATTTCATGCTTTCATTGTTACATCAGATGCGAAGTTCTAGTATGTACCTGGATGTTGGATACAACAGAAGAAGCACGGAGGTCAGTAGAGCAATAGAAGCAATACCAAGCAAATAGCAGTAACAGCAGGTAACAAATAGAACAACATCCCAGTGCAAGATGCAGCTAGAGCCGATGGAAAAATGGCAGAATGACAGCAATAACCAGTAGTATGGAATCAGACTTCAGCCAGAACAAATCCAGAAATGAACTAATGCTACACACAACCAGTAACCTCAGTCAAGACCCGAAAGAAATCAGTGTGGAGGAAGACAAGTCCAGACCAGTGAAAATCAAGACGACAATGGAAATGCAATTCCTATTTTCTGTGTTATGACCCTCCCAATGTGTATTTGTATATCCCCTCTCCTTCTCTCTATGTATTTCATTTTGAATATGTCTGTCCTCTCCCAAAATCAATTTGATCCTCAAAACCAGTCTAAAATCTCTCCCAAAAATCAGTCTGAAAATCCCCCCCTCTAATGGAAGTTCTGTCCCCTTTTATCCTAAACTCAGGCCATTTTGAACAGCCTGTAAAGCCATCAGGAACCCCCCTCCATGTGGCCTCCCCTCTTTTCAGTTTCCACTTAACTATTTAAGTATAACCCCTCCCATGATATTCCCTGACAGACCTCTTTGAATGGGCTTATTATTTCTAAATTAAAACAGGATATGGGTAGCCTCACTATGCCCTGACAGCACATGCTGTCCCATTTGCTCTAATTGTTAAAGAAACATAGTGCACATGCTTCCCAAGCATGCACATGCCATCAATTTTAAACCAAAATCTAAACTGCAACTATAAACTAAGCCCTGTAATGTTTCGGAATCAATTTGAACAACCCAAACAGCTATACTTAGCTCCTAGTTGCATTCAAACAAAGCTCCAGCCGAAAAGCCAACAATATGAATAAAATTGTTACCATTTAGCAGCTGAAACTAATTGACGACGTATGTCGACTCGACTATACTAATTGTAACACATACAATCGTAGCCAAAGATCAGAAATCCAAACAGTATCAATAAGGGGTTCAGATTGCAATGTCTAAACACAGACGACCTTGGGGACTGATTAATCGAGCAATTTCAAATTCGATCGACTACACAGTTTACACGCACATACACATTATCAGTAAACGAAAGAAAGACTTGAACAGAACAGAGGTGGACGAAAACAGTTGATAAAATTTTAAAGACCCAAATTAAGCAAAAACTCTTGGCCACATAAACAGACATTCAGATACAACAGACAAAATGAAACTGATAAAGAAAACAAAATTACCTCGAAACTTGAAAAAAAATCAGAAAACCTTGTCTTGGATTTGAATAGATCTTTCTTGGGGTTGAACGGACTTTAATCGAAGTGTTCTCAGCTGAGAACACTTCGATTAAGGTCCATTAGACCCTAATCACTTGGCTCGAACAGACATGGATCAGTCACGAGGAAACCTAGGGTTCTTAGAGGGCAGATTTGGGTTTTGGGTTTCCTTGGTTAGATTTGGACCAAACCAAGCATGGTTTGGTCACGAGGGAGGTCCGGGGACTGCCTGGTGTGAAACTGGGGCAGATCTGTGTAAGTCAGGTTCCGACTCGAATCTTCAAATGAAGATTCGAGAATGTGGGAGGGGATTTGAGCTAAGTGGTTGATGGATTTGGGTTCAGGGTGGTGAGGTGCATCTATGGTGTTAAGGTGGAGGTCACCGGCGTTCATGCCGTCGGCTTTCATGGTGAATGTGCACAAGGGCGGCTAGGGTTTGAAGATTGAGGTTTGTGGAGGGGATGACTGAGGCAGGGGTCTTGTATAGGGGGCAGGGTATGATATGAGGCTTCTTATACGGGGTGGATGATTGTGTCTGGGCCGTTGGATTGAACGCGATCAACGGCCTGGATCTGAAGGTCTAACTGAAACGATGTCGTTTAGCTTACTAGGGGTTGGGTTGGTCCGGGTGAGACGGGTCGGATCTGTTCGTGGGTATGGGAAATACGATCTTGGTCGTTGATCATTCTGAGATCAACAGCCCAAATAAGACCATATCAAAACGATGTCGTTTGGAAGCTCCTGAGGTCAGCTGGTCTGGACCCGGGCAAACACACGTTCTGGGTTTGATTTTGGGCCTCAGATAAAAATGGAAACAGGCCCAAATTTGATTTCAACCCAATTTTGCACTCTTTTCTTTTATTTTTTTATTTTTTTTTATTTTTTTTTAAAACAAAACCTAATTAAACCAAATTAAAATTCATTAATTAAACACTTAATACAATTATTTACACACATATATTAAAATATTTAAAGTAGGTAAAATCAAACAAGGCAACAATCAGGACAAAGATGCATATTTATGATTTTCCATTTAATAACCGGATTACGGTTCAAACTACGCATGACACACATTTTTTTGTATTTTGTTTTAATAAAAATAAAAATGGGCCAAAATCATAAATAATTAACAAAGTGCCACGTAAAAATCCAGAAATTGTACAGCAAGACCAATTGCTATTATTTTCGTTTCTTTTTGGAGTGATTGTCGCGAAAACAAAAATCACGTGCTCACAGTCATAATCTTTCAACAACTTCAACCACCTCCTTTGCCTCAAATTCAACTCCTTTTGCTTGAACAAATACTGAAGACTCTTATGATCCGTGAACACCTCACACGCCACGCCATATAGATAGTGCCTCCAAATCTTCAATGCGTGGACAATGGCTGCCAACTCCAAATCATGCACTGGATTGTTCTTCTCATGAACCTTCAACTGCCTCGAAGCATAGGCAATGACCTTGCCATCCTGCATCAACACTGCACCAAGTCCAATGCGAGATGCACCACAATAAATGGTGTAAGGACCTGAACCTGTGGGCAAAACTAATACCGGCGTCGTAGTCAAGGCTGTCTTGAGCCTCTGAAAGCTCGCCTTACACTTGTCCGACCATCTGAACTGGGCACCCTTCTGGGTCAACCTGGTCATTGGGGCTGCAACAGATGAGAACACCTCCACGAACCGACGATAGTAGCCTGCCAATCCCAAGAAACTCTGAATCTCTGTAGCTGATGCTGGTCTAGGCCAGTTCTTGACTGCCTCAATCTTCTTTGGATCAACCTAAATACCCTCTGCTGATACAACATGACCCAGGAATGTCACTGAACTCAACCAGAACTCACACTTTGAGAACTTAGCATATAACTAACTATCCTTCAGAGTCTGAAGAACCACTCTAAGGTGTTGCTCGTGCTCCTCCTAGCTGCGGGAATATATCAGGATATCATCAATAAAGACTATCACGAACAAGTCCAAATAAGGCCTGAACAATCGGTTCATCAACTCCATAAACTTTGCTGGGGCATTGGTCAACCCGAATGACATAACCAAGAACTCATAATGCTCGTACAGAGTGCGGAAAGTTGTCTTAGGGACGTCGGATGCCCTAATCCTCAACTGATGGTAGCCAGATTTCAAGTCAATCTTTGAAAATACCTTGGCACGCTGAAGCTGATCGAACAAATCATCAATCTTCGGCAGTGTATACTTATTCTTGATTGTAACCTTGTTCAATTGCCGGTAATCAATGCACATTCTCATCGAACCATCCTTTTTCTTCACAAACAACACCGACGCACCCCATGGCGAAATGCTGGGTCTAATGAAACCCTTCTCAAGCAAATCCTACAAATGTTCCTTTAACTCTTTCAAATCTGGCGGGGCCATACGATACGGCGGGATAGAAATGGGCTGGGTGCCTGAAGTCAAATCAATGCAAAAGTCGATATCCCTGTCGGGCGGCATACCCGGCAGGTCTGAAGGAAAAACCTCAGGAAACTCCCAAACAATGGGTACAGAATCAATAGAAGGGACCTCCACACTAGAATCGCGAACATAAGCCAAATAGGCCAAACACCCCTTCTCGACCATACGTCGAGCCTTCACATAAGAGATAAAACTACGGGTAGAATGACCAGGGGTCCCTCTCCACTCTAAACGGGGCAAACCCGGTAAGGCTAAGGTCACGGTCTTGGCATGACAATCCAAGGTAGCATGGTATGGGGATAATCAATCCATTCCCATTATATAACATCGAAGTTGACCATGTCTAAAAGCAACAGATCAACACGGGTCTCAAGACCCCCAAACACTACAATACAAGAATGATGAACTCGATCGACCATAATAGAATCACCCACCGGTATAGACACATAAATAGGAATACTCAATGAATCACTAGGCATGACCAGGTACGGGGCAAAATAAGATGACACGTACGAATACGTAGACCCTAGATCAAATAGCACTGAAGCATCTCTATCACAAACCAGTATAGTACCTGTAATGACTGCATCTGAAGACTCAGCCTCGGGCCTGGCTGGAAGTGCATAACATCGGGGCTGGGCCCACCACCATGAACTGCATCTTTGGGACGACCTGCTGCTGGTTGGCCTCAATCTCTAGGACCTCTACCTCCACCTCTAACACCTCTGCCCCCGCCTCTAGCTGGCTGGGCAGGCTGTGGGACATCTGGCGCTTGTACCATAGCATGAGAACCCTGATACGGAGAACTGCTCAAAGCACGAGGGCAATACCTAGCAATGTGCCTCATGTTGCCACAAGTAAAACAAGCCCTCAGTTGCTGGGGCTGATGACTCTGGAAGCTCTGAAGCGGCGGTGCACTGATAGGTGTTGATGGTACACGGTAAGGCTGCTGATCAGAATAGTGCGTCTGAGAACCACGACCACCTGAAGTACCATGGGAGACCTGAAGAGCTGACTGAAAGGGCCTAGGAGGGTGGCCTCTACCATATGAATCTCTACCTCCAGACGAGGTACCACTGAATCTACCTGAATGACGGGGTCGCTTATCCGACCCTTGACCACTTCTCTGTGATAGAACCATCTCAACTCTACGGGCCACATTGGCCGCCTCCTGAAATGTACTCTCACTCCCGGCCTCCTTGGCCATCTGAAGACGAATCGGCTCAATAAGACCATCAATAAACCTCCTCACCCTCTCTCTCTCGGTAGGAAGAATGACAAAAACATGGCGAGCTAGATCGATGAACCTGGTCTCATACTGAGTGACCGTCATGGAACCCTGCTGAAGGCGCTCAAAGTGCCTCTGATAGGCTTCTCTCTGCATCACGGGGAGAAACTTCTCCAAAACCAACACTGAAAACTGCCCTCATGTCAAAGATGACGATCCGGCTAGTCTCGCTAAGCAATAATCCCTCCACCAAGTCTTGGCGGATCCAGATAAGCGAAATGCAGCAAAATCGACCCTATTGGTTTCAACAATGCCCATGTTCCTGAGAACCTCGTGGCAGCTGTATAGGAAATCCTAGGGATCCTTAGAAGGAGCTCCACTGAAAGTAGTAGTGAAGAGCTTGGTGAATCTGTCCAGTCTCCACAAAGCATCGGCGGATATAGCTGCTCCATCGCCGGTCTGAGCCAGTACACCCGGCTGAACTGCCACTGCTGGCTGAATCGCTGGAACCTGAATCTGGGGAGCTACCTTCTCCGGAGTGCGTGTAGCAGGAGTCTGAGCCCCTCCTCCAGCCTGAGAAGTGGCTGGTGCTAGAGGAAGCAAACCTGCTCGGGTGACACTCTCCATAAGGCCCACCAATCGAACCAGAGCGTCCTAAAGAACTGGGGTAGCAATAAGCCCCTCTGGGACCTGAGCTGGGCCCACTGGAACTGTTGGGGCTGGAACCTCCTCCTCAAAATCAACCTGAGGCTCCGCCACTGGTGCCGCTGCTCAGGGCTGAGCTCTGCCCCTACCTCGGCCTCTAGCACGGCCTCGCCCTCTGCCCCTAGTGGGAGCTGCTGTAGGGGGCTCGAGCTGCTGAGCGGTAGATGAGGAAGCGCGTGCTCTTGCCATCTGCGAAGAATAGAGTAGAAGTTCAATTAGCATTTGAGAAACAAATTCGCACGACAAGAAAGAACAAAAGTGAAGTTTTCCTAACTCGGTAGCCTCTGGGGGATAAATATAGATGTCTCCGTACCGATCCCTCAGACTCTACTTAGCTTGTCCGTGAGTTGTGAGACCTATGTAACCTAGAGCTCTGATACCAACTTGTCACGACCCAGATTTCCCACCCTCGGGAGTCGTGATGGCGCCTACTAATGAGAGCTAGGCAAGCCAATCCTTAACTGCTTACTTCATTAACAATTACTTCTTTTAACAATTATCGGCGATGGCATGAAGCAACGGAATTAAATAAATATGCGGAAGACTTAAATTTAAAGAAAACTGAACAATAATGCGAGAATCAACATATGCCTCTATCCAAGAACTGGTGTCACATTACTCACAAACTTCTAAGAGTGATAAATACAACCGTTTGAAAGAAAATATAAACTGTTTGTCTCGAATATATGAGATAACAGACGAAAATAAAAGATAGAGGAGACGTCGGGCCTGCGAACGCCTGCAAGGCTACCTCAGTGTCTCACTGGACTGAAGGTTGGCTCCCGCGCTACGGCTGCTGTCCAAAACCTGGATCTGTGCAAAAGAGCACATAGCGTAGTATCAGCACAACTGGCCCCATATGCTGGTAAGTGTCTAGCCTAACCCCGGCGAGGTAGTGACGAGGCTAGGACCAGACTCCAGATAAACCTATCCAGTTATATAATATGTGGCGGACAAGTAAACAAGTAATAAGCAGTTTAAACTAGGAAAGGGGAACATGCTTCGGGGATAGCAGTTAAAGGAAATAACAGGGAATAATAAGGAAGTTAGCACTATAACTTCTATCACAAATGAAGAAAATAAAGGCAACTTTCACTATCAGTTTCCTCTTGTTGCAGGCGTGCAACCCGATCCCATTTCTCATATCTCGTGGTAGGCGTACCACCCGCTCCCATTTCATTATATCTTGTGGTAAGCATACCACCCGCTCCCATTTCATAATATCTTGTGGTAAGCGTACCACCCGCTCCCATTTCATCAATCTTGTGGTAGGCGTACCATCCGCTCCCATTTCATAATATCTTTTGGTAGGCATACCACCCGCTCCCATTTCATAATATCTTGTGGTAGGCGTACCACCCGCTCCCATTTCATCAATCTTGTGGTCGGCGTACCACTCGCTCCCATTTCATAATATCTTGTGGTAGGCGTACCACCCGCTCTTATTTCATAATATCTTGTGGTAGGCGTACCACCCGCTTCCATTTCAGTTCATCACACAATCACAAGAAATCCCAGCAAGGGAACGTAAGTAATATAATAACTTCCCGGCAAGGGAACAAGGATATCGAAATAGTCATCCCGGCAAGGGAGAATCAGCTATAACAAATCTCACTTTGCTAGTACTCAGTTCAATTAATGGAAATACTTAATCATAGAGGATCATTAATTAAAGTATACAAGGTGTCGTTCAAAAACACAACAACTTTCAGGTTAAGACCCACGGTCATGATTGACACCAATGTATAGATACTCGTCACCATGCCTATACGTCGTACTCAACAAGAAGCAGGTAGCAAACATGACTCAACTCCTAATCCCTCAAGCTAGGGTTAAACCAAACACTTACCTCGATGCCTTGAACACCACTCAAGTCTCAATTATAGCTTTACCTCTTGATTTCACTACCAATCCGCTCGAATCTAGTCATAGTTTACTTAATCACATTAATAAATGTTAAATGAATCAACCCCAATGCATGAAAATGAGTTTTCCAAAATTTTACCCAAAAGTAAAAATTCGCCCCCGGGCCCACGTGGTCGCAACCCAAGGTTCGGACCAAAACCCGATTACTCATTCCCCCACGAATTCAAATATATGGTTTGTTTTGAAATCGGACCTCAAATTGAGGTCCAAATCCCTAATTTTAGAAAAAAACAAGGTTCTACCCAAATCACCCAATTTCCCCATGAAAATCTTTGATTTCAAGTTGAAATCATGTTAAAAGATGTTAAGAAGTGAAGAAAATAAGTTAAAACTCACTTACCGATTGTTTCGGAGAAGAAAAGTTGTTTGGAAAATCGCCTCTTATGTTTTGGGGTTTTGAAAAGTGTAAAATAACTGAAATTCATGTGTATTTATACCCCTCTGAAGATTCCACCGCGGACCGCGCAAGAAGGACCGCGGCTGCACAGGCTTCCTGAAGGCCTGCGGATCTATGCCCCGCGCGGACCGCGCAAGGCCGACCGCGGCCGCGCAGCACCTACTGCGGACCGCGCAAAAGCGACCGCGGTCGCGCTGGCCCCTTCGCGGCCGCACGCGTTTCCTCGCGGGCCGAGCAAAAGGGTTCAGAGACCTGTCAAAATTCCTGAACCTGCAACATCTGATCTTTTAAAGCCTAAGGCATCCCGGATCCTACTAGAAACTCACCCGAGCCCTCGAAATTCTAAACCTAGTATGCACACTACCTCAAAAACACCCTACGAACATATTCGTGTGATCACATCACCAATATAATATCATGAACATCGAATTGAGCCTCAAGATCCATGAAATTTCTCACATTTCTTTTTAAACATCAATTTTCCCAATTTGGGTCCGTATCACGTCAAACGACGTCCGTTTTTTACCAAACTTTATAGGAGTGATTCAAAACATATATAAGACTCGTACCGGGTGCCGGAACCAAAATACGGGCCTGATACTATTGCTTTCTAATCAGATTTCATTTCCATTTTCTTTAAACATTTTCAGAGAACAATTTCACTTAAAAATTCATAACTCGGGCTTGGGACCTTGGAATTCGATTCCGGGCATACGCTCACGTCCCATATTTTCCTACGGACCCTCCGGGACCGTCAAATCATGGGTCCGGGTCTGTTTACCCAAAATATTGATCGGAGTCAAACTTATTCATTTCGAGGTCAAAACTTAGCAATTTTCACAAGATTTCACATTTAAGCTTTCCGGCTACGCGCCCGGACTGCGCACACAAATCGAGACAACTCTAAATGAGATTTTCAGGGCCTCGGAAACATAGATTTCAATTAGAAACAGGTGATGACCCCTTTTGGGTCGTCACATATGGTCTTCCTTTGAGCTCTTAGAGTCGCTCCATAGTCAATATTTTATTGTCATGAGTATTATTTTGTTATTATAGTTTTATGTTGAGTATCGTTCTTTAGTATCAAAGTTGGAGATAATTAGTATTTCTGGTTATTAGTGGGTTGATTAGTAATGGTGGAGACTTGTTTTGGTAAATTGATTAGTTGTCAATTGTTTGGTATAATATTAGGATGTTTGGTTGTTGATTTGAGACATGAAATTTTTGGAATAGTTCAAAAATAGGGAAAACTCTATCCGATTTTTTGTAAAATACCGATGAGACTTACTTGGGGACACTTGCTCCTAAGTGCCGATCATGATCCTAAATTGGGTCGCGACATAAGGGCGTGTTTCTCGCGGAAAGAAAAAAGCTACTATTTGATTGGGCAATGCTTCTGTTTTACTTTTGACTCATATTTCTGGAATTTAAATTCTAGCTTCCGTTAGACTAATTTTCAAACTCGACATGACTATATAACGACATTATTTGACATTTGGCAAATGTGGAAAATCGATTGACCTACTTCGGAAAAATCAGTACTCACAAATGTATCTTCTCTCTTTCTTCACGTTATTTCTCAATTCCTATTTATAACGGCTTAAATTTGAATACTTTTACCGCATATAGCTATACTTCTTATCGATAAGGTAGTGGGTGAGGAAATTTTCAAACAGTGGGTCTCAGTAAAGGGCAAGCGTTCGTTAATTTAAACTTCTTAACTTTTGGAGTAATTTACATAGTTATACTATAATAAAAATTTATTTATCACTTTTATTTAAGTTTGTACTTAATTACATTCTATATCTATATTTACTATTTATGTACGAAATCATAAAAATAATTTAAAAAAAAAAGATTCCTTAAATTTAGCATCCTATTCGATCTCCTTCGCCAACCCTCCTCCTAAAAATTCGAATTTCATTTATTTTTCAAAAGATTTCACATCTCATTCTCTCTCCCTCATACTTATCACCAAAAATCGGTGCTTCTCTCACAATGCAGACGCGAAAATTTCTTTTTTAAAATTGCAGCAACAAAAGGTTCCCCATTGATATCCATTAAAAAGCTTCGTAACTTTGAATTCAATATTCAAAATTTATGAATTTGTGCTTTGTTTGGATTGGGTATTCTTGCAAGTGATTGAGAATATACTTTATATTTTATATCTCAATTTTAAGGGAAATTTATTAAGATTAGAGTTGGTTTTAGGTGAAATTTCATATTGAAACTCGGAGAAGAAGAAGAAGGTCTAGGAATTGTATGATAATTATATTTGATACATCAATACCTAAAATATAACTGTATCATACTTGTATCACAATTGTATCTAACTTGTATTTGAGACATTAATACCTGAAACAATACTTGATACAATACTAGTACAATCCAAACAAATCACAAAATTGTAAAACCTGACTATCAAATTCAAAGTTTTAAAACTTTTTATTATGTTTAGCAGCCATATTGAATTAAATTAGTCAACTACTTATTTTTCTCATTAATCAAATATAGGACAGTAAAACTTATGTGTGTTGAGGAAATGGGGACTGTCACACCTCATTTTTCCGCGCCCGCGAGGGTGCAAGGGAGTTTTCTCCAATTAAAGGACAGTCGAAACGGGATTTGTTTGTTTGTTTCAGAGTCGCCACCTGGGAATTTTAAGGCGTCCCAAGTCACCGGTTTTAATCCCTGAATCGAGGAGAATATGACTCTGTCTATTTAACAGTCTGCGCACCAGAAATCCGGATAAGGAATTCTGTTAACCCGGGAGAAGGTGTTAGGCATTCCCGAGTTCCGTGGTTCTAGCACGGTCGCTCAACTGTTATATTCGGCTTGATTATTTTGATTTGTAAAATACATTTTTTATTGCATGATTTTATTGTTACCGCTTCTATTTATATTTAAAGACCCTTCTTTGAATCGAATCACGCGTACGTATATTCGTGTTATAAATTATTTTATTTTAAAAAATACGGAGTTGTGTCACGCGCACGTGTACACAATAATATAGATAATATTTTTATTATAATAATTATTTTCGAAATTATGCTTTAATAAAATCAAGAACATTCGCCATTTTTGTATAATTAAGTAGTGAACCTCACATCTCGGGTTTTTATGAAATTAATAATGATATTCTCCGAGGAATCACTTTTATTAAATATTCGATCGAAGTTGCGCGAACGCATAATCCGAATTGCTTTTAGAAATATAATCAGGTTACGCGAGCGTATCCCTAATCACAAAAATATTCTTGATAAGGTTCTCTACAAATTGTTATTATGTGTTGACCGCAAGCCTTGTTTTACACATATGAATCATATACCTCAAATTTTAAAGAATTAATGATGTGAAAAAGAAAATAGACAATACATATCTAAAACTAACATTTTTTCGTGGATACAACCTTTGGATGTCCATAAATTGAATCGTGTATAAAATTGGGAAAGAACTTAAAATGGTAAACAAATTAATAGTTTCCGCAGAATCTTCATTGTTTCATTTAAGGCGAACTCTTCTTCTATATATCTTTTACATAAAATGCCACAATTCGTTTATAAATCCTATGTCCTTCTCATGTATTTATTTTAGTCCAAAGTTGCAATGGTTTGGTTAATGTTTGCAATAGAAGATAAGAGTCAAGTTGATAAGAAAGAGAACTATTATACAAATTGATTCAATAAAATTACATCACATGCAATATAGTTGTACGTTTGAACCATTCCTAATATTGTATCAACTCACCTTCCACATATGATTATATATATACTCATCATCATGCCATATATGAACATACCACTTATATTAATCTAAACAAAAATCAGATTTTTGTTAAAATATACTAATAATGTAATTTATTGATACTTCCATTCTACTTTACACTTAGCTAACAATATTACGGGATGTAATTAATGGCCCATTTTATGCCATGTTCCCTACCTTGATATTTTAATCATGACTTCACTTAATGAGAATTCGGAAATAGATGATATTATTACAACACTTAAACGAATTTTAAAAGGTAACAATTATCTTATATTCATTACGCCAAACGTACTACTATATTAATCAACTGAAACAAAAAACCAAATTTTTAACTAATGAACTTGAATGAATGGAAAACAGAATTATAATTCCCGAACTTCATTAATTTGTCATGTTGAAGCTTTTCGTGACATGAATTTACAGATATGTACCTGATATTGGAAGCAAAAGAAAATGAAGATGAGAATCAGCAGCAGTAATAACAGTACAACAGCAACAACTGCCCAGCAACAGTAACAACCCAGTACATACCGGTGGAGTAGTAATCCCAAAAACAAAAGCTTTAAGCTTTAAATGAAACAACAACCATTAATACTAATTTCAAACAAAGAAAGAAAACAGTAGATTTTTAGTTTTTATCTTTATTTTGAAAGCTTAAATATTTTTCGGAATTTTTCTCTCTTCTATCCTCTGCCCTTTTTTTTTCTTTCTATCTGTGTGTGTATTTTTCTCGTATCTCTCTCTGTTGTCTCTGTATATTCTTCTTCTTTCTTGTGTTCAAGACTTCACATATATATAATCCCATCCCATAAATCTTTTAATCAATTAAATCAATACTTTTTCTCTACCCAACCCATTATCTTTCCACTCATCCCCATTACATTAAATAAACATATCACACCACCCCATTATATTTTGTCCCTCATGCTTTATTTAAAATAATGCAAGATTCCCCTTTAATTTAAATCTTGTCCCCCCTTTATATTAAATAATCATATCACAACCCACCCCATTTCATTTTGTCCCCCATGCTTCAAATAAACAATTTCAAAATGTACAATTCCTAAACTACCCCCTCCGACCTTACTGAAATTACCAAACTACCCCCTGAACGTACTACAAATTTACCAAACTACCCATCAGCTATAACACATCAATTAATCAAACTTAACCAAAATATAGACAATATGATCAATTTCTAACAATGTTCAAACAACAATATGAACATGGATGAACATCATAACAACAATATCACATGAACACGAATTGAACAACAAAGAACAACTAAAATTTGATTGAACAATATTTTAGCAACAAACAATCCTATTTTCGGATTCAACAACAACAACAAACAAAGTATGAAGATTTCTAAATTCAATCATATTGAACTTAACATCAACTCTAACAACATTACAACAAACAATTCTTATATTAAACTTTAAACAAGATTATGAGAACAATTCAAACAATAATCATAAATGGTAAACAAGAAATCAAACTATACAAAATTCGGATTCAAGATCATCCAAACAAAGTATGAACATGAATGAATCTATTTTAACACAAGCATGATGGATTTAAACGATTAAACCAACATATTTCTCTAACACAACTAAATTCTTTAAACAAATAACAAGATCGACGAAGAAACAATTATGAACTTAAACTTGAACTTAACAATATTAACAATTTCTAACAATACATAAACACATGAAACAAATTGAAGAAATAGTTAATTAAATTTCAATTTGAATCTAACAAACATCAAACTAACAAATTCTTACCTAAACAATAAAACAAACATGAAATAAACATGAAAAACCACTTAATTAATTTATCATTTGAAATCTAAAAATTAATTCAATCAAACACATGAACACACTAGAAAATTATTTCAACGATGAACAACGAACAAAACAAGAATTGAATCATTTAACGAGTTTGGATTCGGAAAATATCAAACAAAAATATGGACAAAAATAAAACTTAGAACAACTAACCGTAAATGACCAACGACGAACATCGAACGAACTCTAAATGAAACCAACGAAACTTTGACATAACGAAGAAGACGAAGCAAGAGCCGAAGCATGGAACGTGAAGCAGCAGCGCCGGCAGCAGCAACGACGACCCAGCTCCGGCGAACTAGCAACGGTAGTAGCAGCACGATGGAGGGGACGGAAACAACTACCACGACCAGACAGCCATGGTTACGAGCAGAAGCAGCATGATGGAGGGGACGGAAACAAACTACCACGACTAGGCAGCCATGTGCGATGGAGGTCGAAGCTAAGGCAGCAACTCGACGCCGGAGAAGACGAGACAGTAGCCATGGGGTCTGTTTGGATATAGCAAAGCTGCTGGGCAGTGACTGAAGAAGATGAAGCAGTGGACGACGTTACAAATCGTGGTTGAGCTTTGGTGTTAAAGGACTGTGGTCGTTTGGGGTTATGTCCGGCGGTGAGGGGTTGTTCGGAGGTGACGAACGTGGAGTGGGGTTTACTTGGAAGCTTGGCCGGCTGTGTGGGGGGGGAGGAACAGCCATGGCTGCTTGAGGTTGGGGGTTGGAGGTTGGAGAAGAAGAAGCAAAGGGAGGGGGGCGGATGTGTTTCTTAGGTTTTTTAGGGTTTTTGGTTTTTTCTTTTGTTTTGTTTTGTTTTTGTTTTGTAAAAAATGAAAAAATGAAAATGAAGAGGGGGAGTTGGGTTATGGACTGGGTCGACCCAGTTCGAAATGGACTGGGTCGTAGGGAAGATTGGGCCATTTTTTGTGCCTATGGCTTGAAATTGAAGAAGAGGCTTAATTCCGACTTTCTTTATATTTTCGCTCTCTTTTCTTCTTTTATTTTTCTAAAACTAAATTATAAAAATACTTAAACTATTATTAAGAACTAAATTAAGTTATAAAAGCGCAAATTAACTCCCAATAACAATTAACGCACAATTAAGTATTAATTAAGCATAAAATTGTATATTTGGACATTAAATGCTAAAAATGCAAACGATGCCTATTTTTGTAATTTTAATTTTTTGTAAAACAAATTTAATTACTAACAATTGTAGAATTAAATCCTATATGCAAAATGCGACATATTTTTGTATTTTTTATTAATTTAACAAATAAGCAAACACAGACAAATGCAAATAATTATCCAAAAATATCACAAAAACACTCAAAATTGCACATCAAGAAAAATCATTTTATTTTGCATTTTTTTGGGAGTATTTCTCATATTGGGCAAAAATCACGTGCTTACAGCTGCCCCTCTTTGCCCGAAGACACGAAGGGTTTTCGTGCAAAGATAAAACGAGAGATTTTTTGCCCATCCGAGTACTCTGTGTGAAGCATTTTTTTGAAAAAGATTTGACCGAACCTTTGCTTCAAAGGTTTCCTACATATCCTGGGCTAAACAGGAATCAGGTCAATGTAGTTCGGGAAGTTTTGGTAGCTGGGACTACCGTGGGACTGCATTGTTACTGTTGTTGCATGCTATTACTACTGCTTACCGATCTTCTTGTTACACCATGCTTAAAAGAAAACAAGAAGCTAGGCTAGAGTACAATTTGTTTTTTGTTGCCTTGCTTCCTTGTCTGCTTGCATTTCTTCCGGTACTTTTCTTCTTTTGACACATGCACTTGAGTTTGTGCTGTGACCTCTTGTTGCAACCTTCTGCTTCCCGGTGCCGGGGAATTTTATCGTTTCCTGCTGGGGATTCCTATTGTAACCCTCTGTTTTATTGTTCTCTGACTTGATCTTGAAATGTATGCCTCTGTTATCTGGGCGGGCTCCCAACTTCAATACTTGAAAATTAAAGACTTGAAATGTATGCCTCCGTTATTTGGGTGAGCTCCCAACTTCAATGCTTGAAATATAAAGACTGAAATGTATGCCTCTGTTATCTGGGCGGGCTCCCAACTTCAATGCTTGAAATGTAAAGACTGAATGTATGCCTCTGTTCTATGGGCGGGCTCCCAACTTCATCAACTGAAATGTAAAGACTAAAATGTATGTCTCTGTTATCTGGGCGGGCTCCCAACATCAACAACAACTTTTAAAAATAAGCGTCATTCCTCTCTTCAGGCGGGCTCCTGACTTCAAATACACAACTTTTAAAATAAATGCCTTTCCTTTCTTCAGGCGGGCTCCTGACTTCAACAACAATTTTAAAAATAATCGCCATTCCTCTCTTTAGGCGGGCTCCTGACTTCAACCAATACATCGCCATTCCTTTCTTTAGGTTGGCAAGATTTCAACAACTTTTAAAAATGTCTTTCCTCTCTTCAGGCGGGCTCCTGACAACAACAACTTCTTCTTTTTTTTCAAATTCAAACTTTTTTTTTTTCAAATTATCCTTGGAGAAAATTCATCAAACTAGGATTTGATATCTTATCTTAGGAGAAAGATTCATCAGACTAAGATTTGATATCTTATCTTGGGAGAAAAATTTCATCAGACCAAGATTGTGACTCTAGGAGATAAATCGTCAAACTAGGTCCATTTTGTTGTGATCTTAGGAGAAAGATTCATCCGACTAAGATTTTATCTTGGGAGAATAATTTCATCAGACCAAGATTTTGACTCTAGGAGATAAATCGTCAGACTAGGTCCATTTGTTGTGATCTTAGGAGAAAGATTCATCCGGCTAAGATTTTATCTTGGGAGAACAATTTCATCAGACCAAGATTTTGACTCTAGGAGATAAATCGTCAGACTAGGTCCATTTGTTGTGATCTTAGGAGAAAGATTCATCCGACTAAGATTTTATCTTGGGAGAACAATTTCATCAGACCAAGATTTTGACTCTAGGAGATAAATCGTCAGACTAGGTCCATTTTGTTGTGATCTTAGGAGAAAGATTCATCCGACTAAGATTTTATCTTGGGAGAACAATTTCATCAGACCAAGATTTTGACTCTAGGAGATAAATCGTCAGACTAGGTCCATTTGTTGTGATCTTAGGAGAAAGATTCATCCGACTAAGATTTTATCTTGGGAGAACAATTTCATCAGACCAAGATTTTGACTCTAGGAGATAAATCGTCGGACTAGGTCTATTTTGTTGTGATCTTAGGAGAAAGATTCATCCGACTAAGATTTTATCTTGGGAGAACAATTTCATCAGACCAAGATTTTGACTCTAGGAGATAAATCGTCAGACTAGGTCTATTTGTTGTGATCTTAGGAGAAAGATTCATCCGACTAAGATTTTATCTTGGGAGAAAAATTTCATCAGACCAAGATTTTGACTCTAGGAGATAAATCGTCAGACTAGGTCCATTTGTTGTGATCTTAGGAGAAAGATTCATCCGACTAAGATTTTATCTTGGGAGAACAATTTCATCAGACCAAGATTTTGACTCTAGGAGATAAATCGTCAGACTAGGTCCATTTGTTGTGATCTTAGGAGAAAGATTCATCCGACTAAGATTTGATATCTTATCTTGGGAGAAAAATTTCATCGGACCAAGATTGTATCGGGAGGTAAATTCATCAGACTAGGACTTTTTATCCTAGGAGAAAAATGTAAAGATCAATGATTTGAGAAACTTACCTTCGTAATTTCTTCTTTTCTTTTCTCCTTCCTTTGCGCTGCTTTGTTCTTGCTTGTTGGGGATAATACCACTGTGGGAGTCTCCTTTCTTCCCCTCCTTCAAATTTGTTTTTGGTTTTTTTTTTTCAACACTGTTGGGGATAAAAGTGTTATCTTCTTGGGATAACGTTGTTGAGGATAACGCTGCTGGGGAATTTTACCCCTTCAAATCGATGCTTCATTCTTCTGGAAGCTGCTGGGGATGATAATGGCTTTTTGCTTTTCTGAGCACAAGTGTCATCCCTTTATTCTGTCTGCTGGGGATAACTTCCTCCATTGAAACTTATTATGTTGGGGCAACACTGGTTCAAAGACCACTTCCTTGGTGTTATCTTTATTCTTCCCCAGATGGGTACCTGATTTCCAGAAAATTTTCTAATTGAAAAGAAAATTATCTGCCCCAGTTTGATAATCTTTTTTTTTATGGCATGCCTTTCCGTCATCAATGCCATTTCCTTTACCTGTTTTAAATCAAAATTTGTTAGCTTAAAGCGTGGTAGTTGGCTGTGATACTCCACTGGGATGGCTTTTCCCTTTCTCCTTCCTTGCTCTGCGTTCCACAACTTGCTGGGGGGTGATATTATTTGCTGGGGATAATCCTTTTCTGCTGGGGATATCCCTCTTCTTTCGTGGCATGGCTCGGAGACTTGCATTTTCCCGACCTTTTAGTCTCGCATGAATTTCCCAAATCATGCTTATTGCTCTCCTTGTTTGTCCATGGGCCTTGGCCTTGAGGTTTTAATAACCTCTGATTTTGGCAAGGATATCCCTCTTACACTCATTGATCTTTTTGCCAATTCCCTTTTGCTGGGGATATCTTTTTTGACACTGGCCTCGCGCTTGTTCCTTGCTGACTATACCATTTGTATATACTAGTCAGATCTTATCTTGGAAAGCTGATGGCCTATTTTGCAGTCATTTCCCACTGGTTCTGACCAAACAGACTCTACTGGGGAAATTTCTATGAAAGGAAAAAGATAAAAGGGAACAGAATAAAAGACAACGGAAAAAGATGACTCTTTAACAAAAGAAACTATAAATAAAGACCTATCAAACGCAAATACCGACTCTAATGGTCATGACATGCACATGTGGCCTATCCTTCGTCATCAATCGTCTTTCGATATCTTCCCTTGACTTGGCGATTCCCCATCTGATTCCCAATCTTATTCGACTTGTAGTGCCCGAAGGGTTTTCACTATCAAGCCTCTCTCATTTTGGTTTTTCTCTCAGCTTGCGTCGCCTTATGGTGTCCGTAAAGATTTTCACCGATAAGACTCTCTCATTTGTATCACTTTCCAGCTGGGGATTTGGAGTGTTGCCGGTATGACTCTCTCTGCTGGAGATTAGAGTCCTTTCTGCTGTGGAACAGAATGTTATGTTCGCCGGTAAGACTCTCATTTGTCTGACTTGGCATCTTTTGCAGACTGGTCAGAAGGTCTTTCTTTGGACCGTAATGTGGGTTTTTTGGATAGGTTTAGAAAGAAAGGGTATTAAAGGCTCAAAAAAACAAAATAAATTTGGGGTTTTAAAATTACAACCTTCGGAACCAATTTTGCTTACCACGAGCGCAACCCTTGCCCCAGTTTCTTGCTTGGGGATTATTTATTTATAATTTTTATATTTTTTTTTTACTTTTTAACACCATGCACACCATGCACACTATGCTTACTATGCACCCTATGACCGAGCCGTGAAGCGCCTACGTATCCTCTTTGAGGAATCAGGTCAAACGTAGTTCCCAATTCCTCTTTTTTCATTTGACTTTCTTTTATTTGACTTTCTTTTGTTTTTTTTCATTTTTCTTTTTCCTTTTTTATTTTTTTTATTTTTTCTTTACCTTCCAGGCTCGTATTTCCTAGTCGTTGCTATTGATTCCGAACGAGGGGTATGAAAGAAAATAAATAAGGCTCAAAAGGGGTAACGAAGGATAAAGTGTTTAGGTAGCAGAATAAAATGCCTTCGTCATTCCAGTCTTCAAAACATGCCAAGTGCAAACAACACAATTGAACATAGATTTATAGTCTCTTCCGATGGTGCTGGACTTGACAATTATGTTAAATACTTGCTTTTTCATTTGTCATTTCTAAAGCACTGCTGGGCGACACTCTCACTCTCATGCACGACCTTCATGCCAATTTGGCGAATCTTGCATTTAACGGTTTTCTTTATGTTTTACTTGCCCCAGTTCCACATGACTCGGGCTTCAAATAATCTCAAACCGTTCTTATTTCCTTTAAATGCTTTGATCACCTTCCCAGGGTTTTATGACTAACTTTATAAACTAGGCCCAAACTGTGTGCGCATGTCATGTTACTAGAATCGGCGCTTGAATAAAAATGATAAAAGGACTAATCAAAAGAAAACTGGAAATAATAAAAGACCAGCTTTTGTATTAGACTACTGGCGAAATGGTTTGAATAATAAAACAAACAAAACAAGCAGAATAAAATCCTAACACAACCTTGACAAAACTTAAACAAACTGATATGACAAAATGGAAAGATAAGAAGGTTTGACTCAAGACAATATTCGGATTACAACCCTAAGAATAATCCGGACAACAGAAATGACAACAAAATAAGCCACCACAAGCTTCTCTCTTTCTAACCAAGGAACGGAGCGTCCTCCCATTTTATCAAAGTTGGCATCTTTAGCCACTGAGCTTTGCAGTATTGTCCAGACCATTTCCAACTTCGATATCATTATCATCAGTTAGCGGCTTTCTAGGATGACTCTAAAATCCCATGTTACCAGGCATCCTCCCCATAAAGTGTGCATCATGATGTGCAGGTAAAGGATTCTGTGCGATATTCTGGGTGTCATTACCTTGGATCACAATCAGATTTTCCTGGATCATCCTTTCTATTTCTTTTTTCAAATCCCGACAACTTTCAACATTGTGCCCCTGAGCATTGGAATGGTATTCACACCTTTTAGAAGTGTCAAAGCTTCTTGCACGTGTGTCCAGATGATTTGGAGGAATAGATGCAATCATGTCGTGATGCTTTAACCTCTCAAATAAGCTTTCATAGGACTCTCCTATTGGTGTAAAATTATCTTTCAACCTTCGTTCCCCTTTATACTTCTGGCTTGGATGTGGGTTATAGGGCACCTGAAAGTTATGTGGAGGCTTCTGGAGATTTTGTGACGTTCGTGCTCGCCTTCTGGGGCGTTTTGGTGGCCGGGCAACATACTGAGGTGGAACAATAGAGTGTTGTGGGTTCTGAGGGGGATAATCTTGCTCAGGGGATTCATAGATAACTTTAGGAGGCTGCTCATACCTTCGAGATGTTCTCCTAGGACCCCTTCTTGACCCTGATGTCATCATGATTTCTTCAGTCTTCTCATTTGTGTCGCAAAAATTATCAGACTCAACCCGGACAGCGTGAGTTGCAGCTTTAAAAACTGCTTGACTTATAATTTTTCCTGTCTTAAGACCGTTCTCTATTATTTCTCCCATTTTGATTGCTTCCGAGAAGGATTTGCCAACTGCGGACATCATGTTCTGAAAGTAATCTGGCTCTTGCGCTTGAAGGAAGACAGTTATTAGCTCGTGGTCATCCATGGGTGGCTTAACTCGAGCTGCTTGCTCTCTCCATTTAATGGCATATTCCCTGAAACTTTCACTTGGTTTCTTTTTTAGGTTTGAAAGGGAAATGCGGTCTGGGGCAATGTCGACGCTGTATTGGAACTGTTTGACAAATGATTGTGCCATGTCGTCCCAGACATACCAGCGAGACGTGTCTTGATCCATAAACCATTCGGAAGTTACTCCCGTAAGGCTTTCCACAAAATAAGCCATCAACAATTCTTCATTTCTTCTCGCACCTCTCAGTTGATTGCAATACCTTTTCAGGTGGGCAATAGGATCTCCATGTCCATCGTACTTTTCAAATTTGGGAGTCTTGAAACCAGGCGGCAAGTGGACATCGGGGAACATACATAGATCTTTGAAGGCAACACTCTTTTGACCAGACAACCCTTGCCTGTTTTTCAACCATTGTTCTAAGTTTTTCACTCTTTGGGTCATTTCTTCTTGTACCATCTTTCGGGCAGGCTCTTCAATCTTTGCAGGAAGATCAAACGAGTACGGGTGGTACTTAGGAGAGTGGTACTGCTCTTGTTGTGTCGCAAATTGTGACTCATGACGAGGCTGTCCTTGCCCACTGGCCCATGCTTGACACCCTCCGGTCATTTGCTGTTTCAGTATTCTATTTTTTCCGGCACAGTAGACTCTTGTTGAACCCTCTCAACAAACCGACCAACTCAACTTTCTTCACAATTCAAAACAAAACATGTTAGAATGGACTCAGTCGGTTCTTATTACTAGCAACATCTTTTTACTTCTTTTTTTTCGATTTTTTTTTTCAATTTTTTTTTCATTTTTGTTGTGGTCGAATCTTATGGAGATTGCCTATGTATCATGACCCCGCATGAATCAGACCTTGCGTAGTTCAGATCAATAAAAGATAAGCAATACTAATCATTTTTTTCAATTTTCATATTTGGTTTCAAAGGTTTAAAAATGACCTACAAACTTGAAAATCAAACGACCCACATATTATAATCAAAAGTTTTACAAACTCCAAAACAAACGGGCTTCCTTTCTCCGTTTGACAAATGCAACCAAACGGTTATTTTTGCAAATGTGGCCTCTTCCAAATCTCACATGAATTTTGAGGCTGGGGAGGATTATTTTGACACTTTACGAACTTGTCCATTCTTTTACGAAAATAGCCTTGCGACAACTGAAAGATACTCTGAGGCTATTTCGGCAAGAACGGTTTAAGACGCGGCCGAAGCTGGCTCGGCTTATTTTGACCAAAAATCTAAACGGTATTCACCTGACCGTTGACTCTTTGTTTTTTTTTTCAAATTACAATAAAAACCAGGTGTTGCAACACGGCCCTTCAGCGCCTCGGGGACGAAGATTTTTAAGGCTGTGTGGGTCAACTGGACCAAATCTTAAAAAACGACCCAAAGGTGACTGTTTATGCAAAGTCAGCCTTCCGGCGTCCCTTTTGGGAACATTCGGCTGTGTCTTGACAAAACAGCGTCACCCGACTTCTTTATGTCAAAATTAAAATTTGACATAATATATTTTTTTGGCTATTATTTTTTAGCAAAAGGGGAAGTTGGACACCGCCCGACTTATTTATGACAAAATTAAAATTTTGACACATTTTTTTATTATTATTTTTTTTTTGGTTTTTGGCTATTTTAGCAAAAAAGGGGGGTTGGACCCGATGAGGGTTGCCTACGTATCTCACATCCGGTGAGAATCAAACCCGCGTAGTTCGGGCAGGTCAGGAATAAAGTAAATAAAGTAATTTTAATTTTTTTTTTTTTTTGAATTTGTAAAAGAACTGTTTTAAAAGAAGAAATGAAATATATATATATATATATATATATATATATATATATATATATATATATATATATATATATATATATATATATATATATTTGGATTTTTGATTGATTTTGTTTTTGAAAGAAAGACTTCTAAGAATTCCTTTTCTTTTGATTTGAACTTTGAGAATTTCAAAAGTAAAAGGAAGATATTTTTTTGTTTTTTCTTATTCTAAGAAGAAAGAAAATATTTTTTTTTTTTGAATTTTACCTTTAATAAAAGAAATGCTTTCTAAAAAAAATATTTTTTGAATTTTGAATTTTGAATTTTCTTTTCAATTTTTAAAGAAGAAGGAAAATATTTTCGAATTTGTTTTATTAAAGGTATTTATTATATATATATATATATATATTTTAATAATTAAAAAGACTTTCTTAAAGAAGTCAATAATGGAAAATATTTTCAGATGTTTTGTTTTGAAAATTGGGAGTCTAAAAAAAACTTTTTTAGACTTTTTGGCAGGACAAATATTTTTGCAACAAATAAAGATATATATATATACATTTTTGGAAATAAAGAGAAACTTTTTGGATTTATATATATATATATTTGCAACAAATAATAAAACCACTTTCAACGCGACTCTTTTTATTTTATTATTGGCATTTTCAGAAACAAATAAAAAAAACTATTTTAAAAATAAGATTCTTTTTCATTGTCATTTTTTAGGGGAAGACAAACTATTTTCCTTTTTTTTATTTTTTATTTATTTTTATTTTTTGAAAAATAAGACAGAACAACGATTTTTTTTTTATCTTTCTATTTTTCCTTTGCTTTTAATAAAACAAACTAATAAAACATTTTTTTTTCATTCTCAAATTTTCTACAAGAGTTTTGACAGTATTTGGGCATTGGTTTTTTTTTCAAAAATAAACAGTCAATTCCCTAACCGCCATTTCTTTTTTTCAATTTTAAAATATTATTCATGATATTCAAAAGTCAGTCAACACACAAATCCGGATCAAATAAATGCGCAAGTAGCAGCAAGTAAGATGCATCAGGATGGTCATTTTTTTGGTACACCTGTCCTAGACAGACCCAACCCCTGTGTTGAGTCTCCAAAGTCAAATGCACGTGATGCAAAAAATCGCTCGTACTAGGGATCCGGCATGAAGCTGAGTTATTCTAAGTGAAAAAACCTGAGGCATATTGATCTAGCCCTAGCTTACCCAAACGGACAGTTTGAGCCGAAGCGGGGGCAACGTACCGGGAGCACGAAAGTCTACCCGGCCTAGTTACTTGTCCCAACTTCGTCTTATTTGGTATGACTTTAACATAAAGGTGGACCACGCGCACGTGTGCACCATAAATTTAGAAGACTCAGAAAGAAGGGGGTTTCGTAGCAGTTGTATATATTCATAATTCAAATAATATTAAAGCGGTAAAAGTGTCATTTAGCACATTGGGCATATATCATGTAAAAAAATCAGATAATAAATAAAACCAACTATAACAATTATTTTAAGCTCGAATTCTTGAACCCTGAACCAGTGGTTCTAGGTTTTGAGTCCCCAGCAGAGTCGCCAGAGCTGTCACACCTCCTTTTTCCGCGCCCGCGAGGGTGCAAGGGAGTTTTCTCCAATTAAAGGACAGTCGAAACGGGATTTGTTTGTTTGTTTCAGAGTCGCCACCTGGGAATTTTAAGGCGTCCCAAGTCACCGGTTTTAATCCCTGAATCGAGGAGAATATGACTCTGTCTATTTAATAGTCTGCGCACCAGAAATCCGGATAAGGAATTCTGTTAACCCGGGAGAAGGTGTTAGACATTCCCGAGTTCCGTGGTTCTAGCACGGTCGCTCAACTGTTATATTCGGCTTGATTATTTTGATTTGTAAAATACATTTTTTATTGCATGATTTTATTGTTACCGCTTCTATTTATATTTAAAGACCCTTCTTTGAATCGAATCACGCGTACGTATATTCGTGTTATAAATTATATTATTTTAAAAAATGCGGAGTTGTGTCACGCGCACGTGTACACAATAATATAGATAATATTTTTATTATAATAATTATTTTCGAAATTATGCTTTAATAAAATCAAGAACATTCGCCCTTTTTGTATAATTAAGTAGTGAACCTCACATCTCGGGTTTTTATGAAATTAATAATAATATTCTCCGAGGAATCCCTTTTATTAAATATTCGATCGAAGTTGCGCGAACGCATAATCCGAATTGCTTTTAGAAATATAATCAGGTTACGCGAGCGTATCCCTAATCACAAAAATATTCTTGATAAGGTTCTCTACAAATTGTTATTATGTGTTGACCGCAAGCCTTGTTTTACACATATGAATCATATACCTCAAATTTTAAAGAATTAATGATGTGAAAAAGAAAATAGACAATACATATCTAAAACTAACATTTTTTCGTGGATACAACCTTTGGATGTCCATAAATTGAATCGTGTATAAAATTGGGAAAGAACTTAAAATGGTAAACAAATTAATAGTTTCCGCAGAATCTTCATTGTTTCATTTAAGGCGAACTCTTCTTCTATATATCTTTTACATAAAATGCCACAATTCGTTTATAAATCCTATGTCCTTCTCATGTATTTATTTTAGTCCAAAGTTGCAATGGTTTGGTTAATGTTTGCAATAGAAGATAAGAGTCAAGTTGATAAGAAAGAGAACTATTATACAAATTGATTCAATAAAATTACATCACATGCAATATAGTTGTACGTTTGAACCATTCCTAATATTGTATCAACTCACCTTCCACATATGATTATATATATACTCATCATCATGCCATATATGAACATACCACTTATATTAATCTAAACAAAAATCAGATTTTTGTTAAAATATACTAATAATGTAATTTATTGATACTTCCATTCTACTTTACATTTAGCTAACAATATTACGGGATGTAATTAATGGCCCATTTTATGCCATGTTCCCTACCTTGATATTTTAATCATGACTTCACTTAATGAGAATTCGGAAATAGATGATATTATTACAACACTTAAACGAATTTTAAGAGGTAACAATTATCTTATATTCAGTACGCCAAACGTACTACTATATTAATCAACTAAAACAAAAAACCAAAATTTTAACTAATGAACTTGAATGAATGGAAAACAAAATTATAATTCCCGAACTTCATTAATTTGTCATGTTGAAGCTTTTCGTGACATGAATTTACAGATATGTACCTGATATTGGAAGCAAAAGAAAATGAAGACGAGAATCAGCAGCAGTAATAACAGTACAACAGCAACAACTGCCCAGCAACAGTAACAACCCAGTACAGACCGGTGGAGTAGTAATCCAAAAAACAAAAGCTTTAAGCTTTAAATGAAACAACAACCATTAATACTAATTTCAAACAAAGAAAGAAAACAGTAGATTTTTAGTTTTTATCTTTATTTTGAAAGCTTAAATATTTTTCGGAATTTTTCTCTCTTCTATCCTCTGCCCGTTTTTTTTTCTATCTGTGTGTGTATTTTTCTCGTATCTCTCTCTGTTGTCTCTGTATATTCTTCTTCTTTCTTGTGTTCAAGACTTCACATATATATAATCCCATCCCATAAATCTTTTAATCAATTAAATCAATACTTTTTCTCTACCCAACCCATTATCTTTCCACTCATCCCCATTACATTAAATAAACATATCACACCACCCCATTATATTTTGTCCCTCATGCTTTATTTAAAATAATGCAAGATTCCCCTTTAATTTAAATCTTGTCCCCCCTTTATATTAAATAATCATATCACAACCCACCCCATTTCATTTTGTCCCCCATGCTTCAAATAAACAATTTCAAAATGTACAATTCCTAAACTACCCCCTCCGACCTTACTGAAATTACCAAACTACCCCCTGAACGTACTACAAATTTACCAAACTACCCATCAGCTATAACACATCAATTAATCAAACTTAACCAAAATATAGACAATATGATCAATTTCTAACAATGTTCAAACAACAATATGAACATGGATGAACATCATAACAACAATATCACATGAACACGAATTGAACAACAAAGAACAACTAAAATTTGATTGAACAATATTTTAGCAACAAACAATCCTATTTTCGGATTCAACAACAACAACAAACAAAGTATGAAGATTTCTAAATTCAATCATATTGAACTTAACATCAACTCTAACAACATTACAACAAACAATTCTTATATTAAACTTTAAACAAGATTATGAGAACAATTCAAACAATAATCATAAATGGTAAACAAGAAATCAAACTATACAAAATTCGGATTCAAGATCATCCAAACAAAGTATGAACATGAATGAATCTATTTTAACACAAGCATGATGGATTTAAATGATTAAACCAACATATTTCTCTAACACAACTAAATTCTTTAAACAAATAACAAGATCGACGAAGAAACAATTATGAACTTAAACTTGAACTTAACAATATTAACAATTTCTAACAATACATAAACACATGAAACAAATTGAAGAAATAGTTAATTAAATTTCAATTTGAATCTAACAAACATCAAACTAACAAATTCTTACCTAAACAATAAAACAAACATGAAATAAACATGAAAAACCACTTAATTAATTTATCATTTGAAATCTGAAAATTAATTCAATCAAACACATGAACACACTAGAAAATTATTTCAACGATGAACAACGAACAAAACAAGAATTGAATCATTTAACGAGTTTGGATTCGGAAAATATCAAACAAAAATATGGACAAAAATAAAACTTAGAACAACTAACCGTAAATGACCAACGACGAACATTGAACGAACTCTAAATGAAACCAACGAAACTTTGACATAACGAAGAAGACGAAGCAAGAGCCGAAGCATGGAACGTGAAGCAGCAGCGCCGGCAGCAGCAACGACGACCCAGCTCCGGCGAACTAGCAACGGTAGTAGCAGCACGATGGAGGGGACGGAAACAACTACCACGACCAGACAGCCATGGTTACGAGCAGCAGCAGCATGATGGAGGGGACGGAAACAAACTACCACGACTAGGCAGCCATGTGCGATGGAGGTCGAAGCTAAGGCAGCAACTCGACGCCGGAGAAGACGAGACAGTAGCCATGGGGTCTGTTTGGATGTAGCAAAGCTGCTGGGCAGCGACTGAAGAAGGTGAAGCAGCGGACGACGTTACAAATCGTGGTTGAGCTTTGGTGTTAAAGGACTGTGGTCGTTTGGGGTTATGTCCGGCGGTGAGGGGTTGTTCGGAGGTGACGAACGTGGAGTGGGGTTTACTTGGAAGCTTGGCCGACTGTGTGGGGGGGGAGGAACAGCCATGGCTGCTTGAGGTTGGGGGTTGGAGGTTGGAGAAGATGAAGCAAAGGGAGGGGGGGCGGATGTGTTTCTTAGGTTTTTTAGGGTTTTTGGTTTTTTCTTTTGTTTTGTTTTGTTTTTGTTTTGTAAAAAATGAAAAAATAAAAATGAAGAGGGGGAGTTGGGTTATGGACTGGGTCGACCCAGTTCGAAATGGACTGGGTCGTAGGGAAGATTGGGCCATTTTTTGGGCCTATGGCTTGAAATTGAAGAAGAGGCCTAATTCCGACTTTCTTTATATTTTCGCTCTCTTTTCTTCTTTTATTTTTCTAAAACTAAATTATAAAAATACTTAAACTATTATTAAGAACTAAATTAAGTTATAAAAGCGCAAATTAACTCCCAATAATAATTAACGCACAATTAAGTATTAATTAAGCATAAAATTGTATATTTGGACATTAAATGCTAAAAATGCAAACGATGCCTATTTTTGTAATTTTTAATTTTTTGTAAAACAAATTTAATTACTAACAATTGTAGAATTAAATCCTATATGCAAAATGCGACATATTTTTGTATTTTTTATTAATTTAACAAATAAGCAAACATAGACAAATGCAAATAATTATCCAAAAATATCACAAAAACACTCAAAATTGCACATCAAGAAAAATCATTTTATTTTGCATTTTTTTGGGAGTATTTCTCATATTGGGCAAAAATCACGTGCTTACAGGGACCACCATTAAGTGAAAAGCTGCGTGAATTGGCAGTTAATTTTGCATAGAAGAAGAGGGAGAGATGAGATGAGAGAAAAAAAAGAAAGGATATAACTAAATCTCTTAATTGGAAATATTAATAATGATGTGAGAGCCTTTAAAGGGATATTGTACGTAAATTATTATAAAAAATTAAGGTATTTATTGAAAACTAAAGTTATTTAAAAGAATGATAAATAAATCCTTATCATAGTATACTTAAGAAAAAATCCCTAACTTTTATAATGAGAAAATCTCATTTTATACTCATTAATTCCAAACTATTTACCCTTTAATGCCCAGACCCAAACTATTTACTACTCCTACACATGCTGCTCAAACTATTTACCCGGTTATTTTTCAATAATATGAGGGAGTAATAATTGGAATCACGTGCAGCTTGTCCCCCAACTCAACTGCTTCTCCAACTCTTACTCCACTCTGCTCTTTTTTCATTTGAAGCAAAAATAGCAATCCCAATTTCAGTAATCAAAAATCCAAATCTCGTATCATCTCTGTAAAAAGCACACATATGTGACCAAAAACTACTAATCTTCTCTTATTGTAGTATTCTAGGGTTCATCATCAATGGCAATTCACACTTGTTTCTCGCTAATACCTTCTTCTTTCTCTTCACCCAAACTGGTTTTTGGAGATTTATTGTACAAAAATTCAAATCTACCATTGAAGGACCTTGATGCTTGAAACTCATAACTTGGTTTGTTTGAGTTTTTAATTATTTTGATCTGATCCTATATGGGTTTGTTTGGAAAGTTAATTGGAGGTTGTAGCTAAAGTTTTAGTCAATTTGGTGAAGATTTTGTAGTAGATTTTAGAAGTTTGTGTTGAAATATAGTTGAACAAGAGAACAAGATGAATTTGTATTGTATACTCAAATAGCATACAAATATACCGTTTTGGTATACAATTCATTCCAACTATATACCCTATTAGTATAGCTATATACTATATTGGTATCATATGCTAGTTGAATCATTTTTTGGTTGTATTAGCTGCATTTATTAGTACAATATTTGATTTTCTTTTAATAATAGTAATATAGTTCAATATCTTGAAATACTTTATTACATTAATATGTGGTACACTATTATGCATGTGTGTTATGTAATAGTAGTATAGTCATATAGTTGTCGGGAATTAACCAGTTTTGTATACCATATTGGTATAGTTATATGCCATATTGGTATCATAAGGTAGTTTGAACATTTTTTGGTTATTTTGGCTGCAATTTTAAACAAATTCTATTCTGAAATTATTTATATGAACGTGATTTGCAGTGCTGGAATTTTTTGTGCTGATGGATATAGATTATGTGTATTATGTAATAGTTTTTATAATTATAGACAATTGTTGGAACGACCCATACAACTATATACCCTGTTAGTATATGGAAAGTTGCTTTGCAAATATTTAGCTTGCAATGCGAGCATGTAATTTTCTCATACTTTTATTGTATCCTTTAATGTTTTGGTACAGTAGTATAGTCACAGATAGTTGTATCAATATTCTAGAGCAATCATATACTCTATTGGTATACATGTATACCAAATTAGTATCATATGGTACTAGAAGTCTTTTTTGCTACTTATATTTTTATTGTATTTTTCAATATTTTATTATCATTTCTATTCTAACTAGTATATATGGAGATTTAGTGGCTGTAGATTATGTTTTCTTGCTCCATCACTGGTTGGTGTTACTGTTAATGGTAGAGTATGTACTGATATTTGTAGGGAAGGAGATCAAGATTTGCATGACAATTGCGTGGAATTAGAAAAGGAACAAGAAATAAAGAAAAAAAGAAAAAAATAATAAAAAAATAAAGAAGGAGTCAAATTTGAGTGTGAAATAAGTTATGATAAAAATAACAATAATACGATTTGGGCAAAAATAAATGAATAAAAGAGAAAAAACAAAAAAATAGGAAGAAAATGAGAAAAAAGAAAAAAAGAAAAGAAGCATAGAAATAAAAAAGAATTGGAGAATAAAGAAAAAATTTTCCACAAAAACTACTATGGGTAGAAAATGTAATTAGTTTATGGGTGGAAAAATAAATTGATAGACAAGAGTAAATAGTTTTATATTTTTGGGTAACTGTGTCAAAACCCCATTTATAATTACAAAATGTTTTACAGATTTTAGCCCAACTGACAATTAGTTTCTGGCAAAGTGGATAGAGCCAACATCAACCGGACATTGCATCAGGCCTTTCTGTTCTAATGACAACAATATGTAGCTTGAAAAAGGCCCAATATATCAATAATTCAAGTACTTAGGCCAATCCTCAAGTCTGCTATAAATTGTAAAAATTGCACGGGATGCCCTATTTGGTCGTCCCCATTTAACCTATACCTATATTTTTAAAATTATTTAACATATATCCTAATTTTTACAACTTCAGACGCCTCCTTCTTCCTGCTACCTGTGCGCTCCTTTCTTCCTCCTTTCTTTTCCTCTTCTTCTTCTTTTTTTTCTCTCTCAAACACATGAGACTCTGTGTAAGTATTATTGATTGAATATAAAATACATAGTGATTTAACACTAAGGTATGAATTTTGCATTAAGTACATCTGAAATTTTATTCCCCCAAAAGAGAATTAAAGATGGTTCTTCATGGTAGCCTCGCTTGATGAAGTTAATCATCCCCCCACGGTATATCGTAGGGGAATAAAGGTATATCACGTGAGCTAAGGATAGCTCCTCCCCCATTTCTTGGCACAGGCGCCGAAGGCAAGCAATTGTCCTCCACACAGAGGGACTCACCTTGGTCAATCATACTTGGGAGCGGAGGCGAAACTCCACAATAATAGAGTAAAGCTTTCCGCTCATAGAAAATGTCCCCAAAGTGAAGGGATACATATTGAAGTACGTAAAACCCTTCTTGGATAAGGTTAGCCACTCCGCCAGATTAGGGCAAATAATGTTTAAACCCTGGCAACGACAATCTTCCTTCACAACAAGAATGCTGGAAGGACGGATGGAAGAAGGATATCTGCTAACGGCCCATATACAAGGGCTAACAGAAGGAATCTTTGAAGTATTTTGTTGTGACAAGACTTCTAGGGATGATGGTGCTCACTGTTGGAGGAGCGACATCATCGACTTTGTTTTTGTTCTTTGAGGAACTAACATTTTTTGAAGAAGAAGCCATTGTATGTTATGGAAGAAGGAAAAGCTTTTCTCGTTTGAAGAGAGTTAAAGAAAGGTTGAAGAATAGAATACAAGTTGAATGAAGAGAGTTTGAGAGAGTTTGGAGAATTATGGAGTATGAATGAAGGAGGTTGATGCGTATAAGTAAAGGTTTAGGCGGCTAAATTCGTGGCCATGATTACCTCGATAACCGACAAAAGTTATACTGAATCACGGGTGATATAAGATGGTGATATCATAATCTTTCAACAACTCCAACCACCTCCTCTGCCTCCAAATCTTCAACGCATGAACAATGGCTGCCGACTCCAAATCATGAATCGTATAGTTCTTCTCATGAATCTTCAACTACCGCGAAGCATAGGCAATGACCTTGCCATCCTGCATCAATACTGCACCAAGCCCAATACGAGACGCATCACATTAAACTGTATAAGACCCTGAACCTGTGGGCAAAACCAACACCGATGCCGAAGTCAGAGCTGTCTTGAGCTTCTGAAAGCTCGCCTCACACTCGTCCGACCATCTGAACTGGGCACCCTTCTAGTTCAACCTGGTCATCGGGGCTGTGATAGATGAAAACCCCTCCACGAACCGACGATAATAACCTGCCAATCCCAAAAAACTTCGAATCTCTGTAGCTGATGTTGGTCTAGGCCAGTTCTTGACTGCCTCAATCTTCTTCGGATCGACCTGAATACCCTCTGCTGATACAACATGACCCAGGAATGCAACTGAACTCAACCAGAACTAACACTTCGAGAACGTAGCATATAACTGACTATCCCTTAGAGTCTGAAGAACCACTCTGAGATGTCGTTCGTGCTCCTCCTGGCTGTGGGAATATATCAAAATATCATCAATGAAGACTATCACGAATGAGTCTAAATAAGGCCTGAACACTCGGTTCATCAAATCCATAAAAGTTCCTGGGGCATTTGTCAACCCGAATGACATTACCAAGAACTCATAATGCACGTACCGAGTGCGAAAAGCTGTCTTAGGGACATCGGATGCCCTAATCCTCAACTGATGGTAGCCAGATCTCAAATCAATCATTGAAAATACCTTGGCACCCTGAAACTGATCAAACAAATCATCAATCCTCGGCAATGGATACTTATTCTTGATTGTAACCTTGTTCAACTGCCGGTAATCAATACACATTCTCATCGATCTGTCCTTATTCTTAACAAACAACACCGGCTCACCCCAAGGCGAGACACTCGGCCTAACAGAACCCTTCTCAAGCAAGTCCTGCAATTGCTCTTTCAACTTTTTCAACTCAGGCGGGGCCATACGATACGGCAAAATAAAAATAGGCTGAGTGCCCGGAGCCAAATCAATATCCCTGTCGGGTGGCATACCCGGTAGGTCTGAAGGGAATACCTCAGGAAACTTACGAACAACGAGCACAGAATCAATAGAAGGAACCTCAGCACTAGAATCACGAACATATGCCAAATAGGTCAAACACCCTTCTTGACCATACGTCGAGCCTTCACAAAAGAGATAGCACTACGGGTACAATGACCAGGAATCACTCTCCACTCTAAACGAGACAAACTCGGTAAAGCTAAGGTCACAGTCTTGGCATGATAGTCCAAGATAGCGTGGTAAGGTGATAACCAGTCCATCCCCAATATAACATCGAAATCGACCATTTCTAGAAGCAATAAATCTACACGAGTCTCAAGACACCTAATCACAACTATACAAGAGCGATGGACTCGACCTACCATAATAGAATCATCCACCGGTGTAGATACATAAACATGAGCACTCACTCAATCACTAGGCTTGACCAGATACGGTGCAAAATAAAACCGAAGCTTTCCTACCACAAACCAGAACAGTATCTGCACCTCCACCTCTAATACCTCTACCTCCACCTCCAGCTAACTGAGCGGGTTGGACGAGCCCCTCAATGAACCTCCTCACTCTCTCTCACAGTGGGAAGTATGATAAGAGCATGACAAACCAAGTCGATGAATCTGATCTCGTACTGAGTAACAGTCATAGAACCCTGCTAGAGACGCTCAAACTGCCTCTGATAGACCTCTCTCTAAGTGATGTAGAGAAACCCCTCCTGAAATAACTGCGTGAACTGTTCTCAAGTCAAAGCTAATGACCTAACTAGTATATCCAATCAATAATCCGTCCAACATGTCTTGGCAGATCCAGACAAGCAAAAAGTAGCAAAATTCAACCCCATTGGTCTCCACGATCCCCATGTTCCTGAGAACCTCATGATAGCTGCCTAGATAATCTTGGGGATCCTCAGAAGATGCACCGCTGAAAGTAGTGAAGAGCTTGGTGAAACTTATCCAACCTCCACAAAGCCTCCGAAGACGTAGCTGATTTATCACCGGTCTGTGCTGCTGCTCGGCTGAAGAAGCGGTACATGACTTCGCCATTCGCGAAAGGACAAGAGTAGAAGTTTCAATTTAGCATTGAGAGAAAAAAAATCGCACGACAGGAAAGAATAAATGTGAAGTTTTTCCTAACTCTGTAGCCTCTAGGGATGAATACAGACGTCTCCGTACCGATCCCTCAGACTCTACTAAGCTTGTCTATGAACTGTGAGACCCTATGTAACCTAGAGCTCTAATACCAACTTGTCACGACCTGAATTTTCCACCCTCGGGAGTCGTGATGGCGCCTACTGATGTGAGCTAGGCAAACCAATTATTGAACCATCTACCTTTTTACCAATTTTATTCTCTTTAACAATTACGAAGAAATAACATTTAAACAATGGAATATAACATAAGCGGAAGAAAACAATAAGCCATTTGAACATGAATATCTATTACAACCGTTTGAGTCTCGACTACCCAGAACTGGTGTCACAGTTTCACAGACGGTCTAAGATACTACATATAAAGGTCTGAAAGAATTAAATACAACACTGTCTCTGGAAATACATGTAAGAAACAAGAAAGTAGATAGAAGGAGACGCCAAGGCCTACGGACGCCTGCAGGGCTACCTCGGGTCGCCTGATGAACAAGAATCAGCAATCTCACTGCGGTCTGAAGTCTACGACACTGGGGTCTGCACAAAGAGTACAAAGTGTAGTATCAACACAACCGACCCCATGTGCTGGTAAGTGCCTAGCCTAACCTCGACGAAGTAGTGACGAGGCTAGGACCATACTATCAAGTAAACCTGTGCAGTTATATAATATACATCGGAAAGTAAAGCAGAAATAAGCAAGTAAAGATGGGAGGGGGAAACATGTTGCGGGGGTATACTAGTAATAACAGTAAATCCAGAGTAACAGTCTAAGGGCAGCTTAGGATTCAAAGCGAACAAAAGAAACTAATATCCCAAATAAACACGCTTGTATCAATAATTGTTGCGGCGCGCAACCCGATCCTAATATATAACGACATTGTTGTGACGTGCAACCCGATCCATATCATTTATCATTGTTGTGGCGTGCAACCCGATCCACATATAATATTGTTGCAGCGTGCAACACGATCCACATATAATATTGTTGCGGCGTGCAACCCGATCCACATATAATATTATTGCGGCGTACAACCCGATCCGCATATAATATTGACAACAATCATGACAAGAGTCCCGACAAGGGATCAATAAGGTCTACACTATCTCGGCAAGGGATTCGACAGCATAAGCAATACGTCCCGTCAAGGAAGAAACAACTATAACCAAAGTTGTTACAACACCTAACTACCTCAGCTACAACCAAACTTTTTGCAACACCTAACTACCTCAGCTATAACTAAACTTGTTCCAATATCTAACTATCACATCTATAACCAAACTTGTTACAACACCTAACTACCTCAGCTATAACCAAACTTGTTCCAACATCTAACTACCACAACTATAACC
Source organism: Nicotiana tabacum (assembly GCF_000715075.1). Classification (NCBI taxonomy): domain Eukaryota; kingdom Viridiplantae; phylum Streptophyta; class Magnoliopsida; order Solanales; family Solanaceae; genus Nicotiana; species Nicotiana tabacum. Next base: position 68,742,887 of record NC_134087.1, read on the forward strand.
ATAATCTTTACCAAACACAAAGAATCATCAACCTAAGCATTCGTAATATTAACTAAGAACACAATGCAAGGGAACCACGACTCAACAATAGCCCGGAAAGGGGCAACATAATGATCTCGTCTCTCTCTCACTTTTACTTCACAATTCACTTTACAACTCGAGCCAATGCTCTAGAGTTTCAATTATCACTTATACTTTCACAATTCATTATATAACTGGAGCCAACGCTCCTCAATGTTCGTAGGTCACAATTCTTCCACAACTTTACACAACAAATAAAAATCTTCACCAAGACATGAATAATACAACGAAATCATGAAAATCATAATATAACACTCACGGTCATGCTTGACACCAACGTTAGATACTCGTCACCATGCCTATACGTCGTACTCAATAAGAAGCAAATAGCAAATAGGACACAACTCCTAATCCCTCAAGCTAAGGTTAGACCAAATACTTACCTCGAACTTTCACGACCAACTCAAGCCTCAAACACCGCTTTCCTTTTCGAATTTGGCTCCAAATCAATCGTATCTATACATAATCGACTTAATAACATCAATAAATGCTAAACAATCTAATTCCAATATTTAATTATAGCTTTCTAATCATTCTTCCCAAAAATTCAAAAATTGATCCTGGACCCGCTTGGTCAAAACACGAGGTTCAGACCAAAACTCGATCACCCATTCACCCACGAGCTCAAATATATAATTTGTTTTGAAATCTGACCCCAAAACGAGGTCAAATTCCCAAATAATCAAAAAGCCCTAACTCTACCCAAATCACTAATTTTTTACCGTTAATCACATGTTTTAGGCCTAGAAATCAAGTGGGTGTTGATAAAAATGGAAGAAAACGAGCTTACGAATACATACCTATGAAGCTATGGTGAAGTTCTTCTTCAAAAATCGCCCAAGAGGTGTGGAGAAGATAAAGTTTGTGAAAAATAATGAAAATCCCGTATGGCATTCTGTTTTTGAAACTTAAAATAACTGGGCGAAATTGGTCATCGCGTTTGCGATAAGCTCATCACGTTCGCGATGAGTTATGTCAGATAGACCTTCGCGTTCGCGGAAGATGGCTCGCATTCGCGGAGCTTTGGCTCCTCAAGCCTACGCGTTCGCGGGCCAGTGGCCGCGTTCGCGATGCACAAAATGGTGACCCCTCCCCAGGCCTTAACCTTACACGTTCGCGAGTGCATGGATGTGTTTGCGAAGGGTATTCCCCCCTTAGCCTCGCGTTCGCGTCTCAAGCTTCGCGTTCACGAAGAAGAAATATGGCACCTGGGAAATCTGCCTTACGCGTTCGCGAGAAGGACCATGAGAACGCGAAGAGTAAAATCCCTGGGCACTGAACAGCAGAAACCTGCAACTTTTTGAGTTCCAAAAATCTTCCGAAACACACTCGAACCCTCGGGGCTCAAAACAAGACATGCGTACTTACTCAATAACATCATACGAACTTATCTGTGCGATAAAATCGCCAAAATAACCTCAATAACAACGAATTAAACCTCAAAATCAATGAAATATTTCAAAACTTCTTAAAGCATCAAAATTTGCATTTACGGTCCGAATCACGTCAAACGGATTCCGTTTCTTACCAAACTCTACAAAATCATCTTAAATCATACATAAGACCTGTAGCGGGTACCGAAACCAAAATACGGGCCTGATACCAACATGTTCTAATCGAAATTCATTTCAAATTCCTGTAAACAATTTCAGAAAACAATTTTCTTTAAAAATTCATTTCTCGGGCTTGGGACCTCGGAATTCGATTCCGGGCATACGCCCAAGTCCCACATTTTTCTACGAACCCTCTGGGACCGTCAAATTACGGGTCCGGGTCTGTTTACCTAAAACGTTGACCGAAGTCAAATTTATTCATTTTATAGTCAAAATTTATCAATTTTTTTCACAGATTTTCACATATAAGCTTTCCGGCTACGCGCCCGGACTACGCATACAAATCGAGATGATGCTAAATGAGGTTTTTAAGGCCTCAAAATACAGAATTTAATTTAAAAGCAAGTGATAGACCCAAAAGGTCATTAGCAAGTGATTACACTATTCTACTTGCTACGAGTTTGTATTGAAAGTTTGCATTGCAACAACATACAAGCATAAACTTTAATTGGTATTTTGTTAGTTGAAATTTAAACAAGGGCTTAAAATTGCTAACGTTCGTTCATACACTCGTACTGCTCATGAAATGTATTATTTGTATTTGTATTAAAAAACAAGACCTAATAGCCTAGTAGACACATCTACTTATCCCAGACATCCCCGCCCCTCTACTAGAGGTGTCTACTCTCTACTAGGCTATTCGGCTAAAAAAAAAAAAAAAAAAGGCAACATAAGCAAGTAGAGTTTACAAATAAGTTTCACTAAGTTAAGTGAAAGAAAAAATATTAAAAAAGGGTAGTCATCCTCAACGGAAACAACCTATCATTTGGCAACCTCAAAGATAGAGTAACTATAAGAGCAAAAATTAAAGCAACACACAACAATAGAACAAAAGTAAAAAAGAGACAGTTAGACAAAGAGAGAAATAATAGAATTCCATGCGGTATTTGTAGTGGCAAATAAAATTACAGGAAACGATGCACTAAATAATCACAAATTCATTACATTGCATGAAAAGGCACAAAAAACCATAATCAGCTTACAAATCATACACTTGTTTGCCAGTGAACTTGACCTCAATTGGGCTCTTGTTCTTACCAATGGATCTGAAGTTCTGTCCAACTCCTTGACGGCCAGCGTTCACCTTTTCTGGGTACACACCATCCTTAGGGTGCAAGTATTGAACCTCACCATTAGGAAACACCCTGTAAAACCTGTAGTTAATCTTGTACTTTGACCTAAGCCTAGTACCAAGTGCTAAACACTGCTCTTTCCTCGCCAATTTCAGCAAATTAGCACCTTCCCTCATAATAGCTGCACCACCAGTTGGCATCTCAAAGATCTGTTCTTTAGGTGATTCCCAAGTAATTACGTAAAACTCCTCAACTTGGGCCTTGCGGAGAAGCCCACCGGTGCTGCCACCGAAGATTGGGGAAGGTGTGTTTGGGTCCAATTGTGGTGGGGTAAAGCCCACTGGAGCCTCTGCTTCTTTTGTGGCGGCTTCTTCGGCCATGGCTCTAATGGGACGGGGAGCGGAAACAGTGGATTTGAGTTGCTTAGGAGAGAAGGAAGCAAGGGATTGTTTCCATGGGGCTGAAGATTTTGGGGCAGAGAGAGCTGGAGTGAAGAGAGAAGCTTGAGTTGCCATGGCCATTGTAGAATTATTGGCTTAGAAAAGTGGAGGAAATGGAGAAGTATTTGTGCAGAATGAGAATGAGATAAGAGAGTTCATTTTTTGTTATTCAGATATATGTGGTGGAGATAAGGATATTGGATAAGGTTATTGACCAATTAGAAGGTGTGATTTTGATACGCATTCTAACCAAGTTAAGTCCTCAGCCTTTAGTTACATGTGTCGTTTGGACTTTTGGGTGTAACATCTCAAGTAAACTATATTTTGTTGAGGGGAGTAGAAAAATGGAAAAGTGGACCCCTATATAATTATTGGGCAACTTTTCATAACCAGCTTGAATTTCTTTAGTATACTCAGTTTACATTCACAACCAAAGATATCTAAACATGCTGGAATGTTACTCCATTTAAACTAGTAGAGCTACTTTTGAATATTTCAAAAGTTATGTCTTTTATATTAATAACTCCTTAAAAAAGGAGATACAACGTAGGTAATAGTTTTATCTTATCGGCATATCTTACTTATTTTTTTTTGTTTCCCATCCGGTGTCCGGTATCCGCATTGGAGCCCGACTGTATTCGGATTTGCGCCGCGTGGGACCCCATTCGGGAGGAAGCGCTCCTCACCAAGGATTTTTCCTTACCCAGGACTCGAATCTGAAACCTCTGATTAAGGGAAGAGCAGTCTCATCCACTGCACCACATCCTTTGGTGGTTATCTTTCTTCATCTTAAGTACATGACAGGATATAATTCTTAAAAATACTCTCTTTACACTTTACATACAATTAAAAGAATCATACAGTTCAACTGGATTTAGTAATTTGCCCTCTAATCCTAATCTTGTATTAAAATGTTACTGTTTGTTTATAATATAAGCATCACCGCATTCTCAAGATAAACATGTGCATACCAACTAATTTGATATCCATCTTCAAATATCTTCTTTTCCTCCTAGTCTTCCTGATGGTTGAAACTTCATTATAACTCATTTGATTTCTGTAATCAACTCCACTTAATTAGCAACTACTTACATATTCTTTTACTTTATTTATTACTCCTATTACAACTGCAAACCACCTAAGGATTGGCTCGTGTGATTTAACTTTGAACCAACAACATGCATGTCAGAATTCGATTCACTCCCCATTCTTTCTTAAATAAACAGAACTCGCCTTGTGTTGGGCCTTTTCCTGTTGTCCTATTTTTGCCATGAGGAAGACCCACGAAAGAGGTATTCCCAGTGCGCGGAGGATTGGTTGAGATCACGAAATTAACATACAGTTCACATAATGATACAATCAACTGGATGTCGAAATAGAGGAATTGCTCTTGGCGATTTTATAAATTTTTCATATTTTTATTTTTTACAACAAAACAATGAAGACATGGAATTTATTAAAAGGAAAAGATGATAGAAGCTAGTAGTCTTTCAAAGCTCACTGGACGAACCACAAAAATTCATCCAATTGCCTTGATTGGAGCACTAAACCTCGATAAATGGATAATTGGAAACAAATTTACAAAGGATAGGAGGATAGGTTGTAGGCAATAAATGCCATTAAGTTAAGCATTATATCACTGAATCAAAGACTATAAACCAATTTAAACATAGGAGGGATATTAAGCCATCCTTAATTTGATTGATCATTCATTCTTGAAGAGTTTCTTCCAAACAGGATGCTTCTTCCATACATCTTCCACCATAGAATCAATAGGGACTCCTTTGGTTTCTGGCAAAAGGAATATGACAAACAATCCCATGACAACAATCCAGGCTGAGAAGAAGAAGAAAATGTAAGCCTGCATTTTGCAGAGCATGGTCAAGAATGCCTGAGCAATTAAGGAGGTGAAGAGCATGTTTGTGCTGACTGCAAAGGCGAAACCGGCTGTTCTTGTTTCCATTGGGAATGTCTCACTTGGTATCAACCATCCCAAAGGTCCCCATGACCATGCAAATGACATGACATATGTGCATACAAGAACCACCACTATTGCTGCCAATGTCCTGTCCAATGTTCCTGTCTCCTTCAAATTGACTGATAAAATACCTCCAATTGCCAACTGCAAATTTAATCAAAATACTTCATTAGAAACTCTGCCTATGTTAACTTACATTATCGGTTTCAAGAGCGAATAAAATGGGAGGATTGTGGTAAGTTGATTAAGGTCAGCCCGGTGCACGAAACATCCTGCCTTCTTGCAGGATTCGGGGAATGAGTGCGATATAGGCAGTCTATCCTGATGCAAGTATTAGTGGTTGTGGCTGATTCCACTGCTCGAACCCCTGGCCGATAGGGAGACAACTTTATCGTTGCTCCAAGGCTCCCCTTATGTGTAAGTTGGCATTCACCGCAAGATTAAGTCAATTTACGATGGATCCTGCAATATGGAATATATTGCTGGAAAGTGCTCACCTAGGCTCACCGCAACTATCAATGCCAATTAATGGAATTAAGTTTTAGTTATGTTAGTACGTTCATTTAGGTTGTATATTGTTTAAGAGCCTTTTAGTCATATGTTCATACCTGAGAAATTAACATTTGGCAACAAGCTTGAAGGAGCAATTTTCTCCTTCCAAGCTTGTCAACAGCATAGATGGAAACAAAGGTAGCGCCAACATTAACAAGTCCAGTTATGACAGCGGACAAAAGTGCACCATCAGACTTGAAACCCATGGTCTGGAACAGAACAGGAGCATAGAACATAATAGCATTAATTCCAGTAAATTGCTGGAATATCTGCAAAAATATGGCAATCACAAGTGGTGGAACACTTGCAGCTTTTATGAGGTTCCTGAATGGATGTTTCACTTGCTTGGCTTGTTCACAAGCAGCCACTATTTCTTTGTACTCAACTTCAACATCTTCAACTCCCCTGATTTTCTTCAGTGCTGCTTTGCCTTGATCCTCTTTGCCACGTTCGATCAGACTTGCTGGAGTGTCAGTAATGACAAAGCAACCAATGAGAAGAAGCAAAGCTGGAACAGCCGCAAGCCCGAGTGACACCCTCCAACCATTTGGATGCATAGTTGATGTTGCATAATTAACCAGATTCGCGATGAATATTCCTATTGTTACGAACAGTTGGAAGAGAATATTCACAGCTCCTCTAAGTTGGATTGGTGCTACTTCTGTCAAAAATAAAGGAACAGTCTACAACAACCAAAATAGTAGCCATTAGTTTTTCGTCCTTTAATTTTACAATTTCAATAGAAGAAATTAGTAAGTTATTTGTTGTGCTACCTCATTTCCGAAGCCAACACCAACGCCGAACAAAATACGACCAACAATGAGCATCCATCTGTGTTCAGAGGCAGCACTAATGACGGCGCCGGCAATGAAAAAAGCAGAGGCCATGAAAATGGTGGGTCTACGACCTAACAATTGGCAGGCTTTTGAAGCGAAAAAGCTAGAAACCAAAGCTGATAGGTACAAGGATGAGGTGAATAGCTGGAGAAGTTGATCGTCATATTTACAGTAGTTGTTCTCCTTTGCATGTAGCTTTCTTTCATATACATTTGGGAAGAATTTTATCAAGAAATCATCCATACCAGATACTCCACCTGATTTAATCACCAAATAAAGAAAAGATTATGACAAATCAAATCTGAAATATTTTCATAAAATGATGTTATTATTTTATCGACAGAAAGCCGTAAAAGGTAGTTGAATAAGAAAAGAAAAGTATACAAACCTGAAATACCAATATCGTAACCGAACATAAGCCCTCCAAAGGCAGCAAAGATCCAACATGATACCACATAGACTGTGATCTTGGAGTTGTTTACCTGAGCTGTCGACATTTTTTGTTTTTTTTTTTTTTGTTTTTTTGATACCTTCCGATAAAACTGGTTTATTTACGTAGATTGAGTCTTTGCTCTATTTTTCTTCTTTTTTATACGGATATGTATTTTTTTTAAATAGATACCAGCATAGACTACATATGGGAGAGGAGAGACAAAGAGCTTTAGAGCAAAGGATAGGTCTTTGCCTCGGACTCTCCAGTTAAGTTTATTTGCTGGAATTGTGTCACTATCCTCCAAATTAATGCCTTTTTATAGTGTGAGATTTTACTTTTTCTGTTACTTTATTTCTCATAATTTGTGGACACAGTTTAATCTCTTTCCTAATGTTCCAACAAAATAGGATTGATCTACCATTAATTTCTGTTCAAAAGTATAAGAGACTTTTTCTTTGGTCGTGTCTTTTCGTTTTTTATTAATTGAGGTTTTTCTGATTTTGAGGAAATTTCTGAAAACCAACATAATTCACGGGAAATTATGAAAATTTCGAGTTTGACTTGATCCATATGGTCAAGGTAATTAAAGATCATTCATTAATTAGGGAACGATATGCATGCATTTACACTCAAAAGTTTGAGCGCCGCATATCTATTCTAGGAAAAAGAATGACTAACCAAATCTTATCCACTGTTTAGAAACTTTATGGCAGGATTCTTGTGAAAAAAATTGGATGACATTAAATAATTGGACAAATATCAAGAAAAAGGCAAAGGAAAGAACTGCCGTTTGCTTATTATAAAGTGGTTTTCGGTATTTTTTATTTTTAATTCTGGAAAATGCTTCTTCTTTTTTTGCAGTTAAAAGTTAAAACATAGATTTCTTTGACATATCTTCAAAAATATTACCTAACCTTTTAGTTGATTTAAAAATGATTTTTAAGTTTATATTTGAACTCAAAAAGTTTTCACTTTCCCTCCTTGTTTTTAGCAATTTCCAAAACTCTCCTTAATTTCTCCTTCTATAGTCAGTCAATAATGGATACATAAAATATAAGGTAAGGCTTATCAAATTATGCTACTGGGAAAAGAGCTGTTGACCATTATTTTACATAAGAGGTCGAAAACTCAATTACATTATTAATCCTGTTTTGTTTATAAAACCTCTTGAAAACAATAAATTGCGTCGAGAAAATAAAATCAAGATCGAAAAATATCGCAACAATCATAGTATTTTATTTCAAATATTTGAGCGTTACAATCTCTATAAATTCTCTGATTCTTCTTTCCAATAGTGAATAAATTCAAGGGTCTTTGAGCTTGATCTTGAATAGGTAGTTGTCGCCATGAACGATGATCTTGTTCTTGAGTTTTAGCTTGATTGTTTGAACTTGACCTTGATTCATTCTTCGTTCTTGAGCTTGAACTTGATTTGTTCTTTATTCTTGAGCTTGAACTTGAAGCTTGAAACTTGTGAAGAAATTTGCAGTGCTTGATCCACAAGCTCTTTCCTGCTTCTTGTTATAACTTCTGGTGTCTTTTCTGGGTTATGAAGACCCCTATTTATAGTTGTGGGAGGGAAGATTTACGATAAGAACAAACTCTTTCCGACCAATCAAATTAAAGTGTGACAAGGCCGCATTTGATTGGCCGAAACATGTCACTTGCACACGTGGTGCGATTTCATTGACCTTTTAGTGTGACTTGGCTTGGCTTGTCACTTTGACACGTGGCACCAAACTGGACCTCTAGGAAGATGACATTTTGGGCTTAATGAAATGGGCCCATCACTTTAGCCCAACTAAATGGGTTAGCCCAATGGATTTAAGACTTATTTATTTAATGGGAAAAATACGTAAAAATTGCACGGGGCGCCCTATTTGGTCGTCTCCATTTAACCTATACCCATTTTTAAAAAACTTTTAACTTGTTTCCACTTTCTAAACAATTTCAGCTCCCTTTCTCCTCCCGCTTCTCCTCCTTCAGTTTCTTTTTTCTTCTTCTACAATCAGATCGATGCTACAATTGTCTTTGTATATGAACAGGAAATCTGATTACAGATATAGTCATCGACGTAGACATGGCTTATGTAAATTATTATCCATGTGGTTTGTTTTATTTATGATTTAACGATATATAACAACATATTATATAAATATATGGGAATGTATCATCAGTAACATTGATTCCAATGGCGAGGTCTCAATTTCAGCCTCAAAAGAGACGTAACTTTGTCACTAGCAATTGAACTCCAGGCTTTAGGTTAATTCTCTGTTTTATACGTACTAAGATTAATTTTTGACTTCAAAATGACTGATGGAGAAGTGGGTGTTTAATAATAAATTCTGCAGCTGGATGGCAACAGTGGGAGAGAAAGTGCAGCTAAGTTTCCCAGTTACAACATAAAAACTTCAGCTCTAGAGCTGAACTTCAGGCTCTGCTACTAGAATGTTGAAGTTTTGCGTGATTGTCTTTGCTACTTCAGCCCCGTGTGCTGAAGTTATGCAAAAAAGCGGGTACGCTTGCAATTTTTTTTTGCAAAGCGGGCACAAGTTAAAATGTGACACAAAAAGCGGGTATAGATGCAAATGCCCCGAAAAATACTCAACAAGTCACTTTTTAAAAAATATTTAAGAAAATAATACTACTCTTTGTTTATTCCATAAATGGCAAACTTTTTTACACTAATGGCACATAGAAATTATGAAACATAATTAATGAGCAGCTACAAGCCTACAACGCACAAATTATGGGATATTTATCTTTTCACACTCTCTCTCCTATTTAAAATAGGGATTTAGTCTCTCTCTTCTTTAACAGTTACACTCATTTTATTCATTCAATCATGATGAAACTAATACTACATATTCAATTATTCATTATATATATTTGGTATAAATTTGTAGAGAAATTATGTGTACTCTATTTTATTAATATAGCGAAAAAGGTAATATACATGGTATAATTCAATTATATTATATCTTTATTGAAGTATAGTATTATATATTATATAATTCATTTTTAGAGGTATACTAATGTATTTATATATATAGTATAATTCAATATATGTTATAATGGTATTAGGGTATTATATTACATATACTTGGTATAATATTTTTTGGTAGAAACGCCATGTATTCAAATATTAATGTAAGAAAATACCTTCCGTGACCTTTTTAAGAATATACCATTTTAATGAGAAATACTATGTACACTAAGGTAATAATATACCTTTGATCTTTTTAATAAGAAAGTACTCCTTGGTATAATCATGATATAAATATATATACACACTTTATTTTTCTTGAAATATATGTATTTTTTTTCCAAAATATAAAGATATATACTTTTGCTGGAGTTTATGTTGAATATAAAGGTATATGTACTTTTTTATCTAGTAAAATATTCATGTATAGAAAGTAGAAAATTTGTTATGGAATGAATTAGTTTCCAACAAAAACATAGAAAAACATATTGCCATTTAAATATGTTAGGGATTGTTTTAAAATATTGGAAAAAATGTTTAAAAGTACTAAGAACATTTTTATTAAGGAAATAAATGCATTGGGTGCGTGATTATAGGTACATGGTTGTAAGCACGTGATTTTTGCCCTATATGAGAATTACTCCCAAAAAATTCAAAATAAAATGATTTTCTTTGGTGTGCAATTTTGAGAATTTTTGTGACACTTTTGGATAATTATTTGTATTTGTCTATGCATGTTTATTTGTTAAATTATTAAAAATACAAAAATATGTCGCATTTTGCATGTAGGATTTAATTATACAATCGTTAGTAATTAAATTTGATTTACAAAAATAGGCATCGTTTGTATTTTTAGCATTTAATGTCCAAATATACAATTTTATGCTTAATTATTACTTAATTGTGCGTTAATTGTTATTGGAAGTTAATTTGCACTTTTATAACTTAATTTAGTTCTTAATAATAAGTTAAGTATTTTTTATAATTTAGTTTTAGAAAAATAAAAGAAGAAAAGAGAGCAAAAAATATAAAGAAAATCGGAATTTGGCCTCTTCTTCGATTTCAAGCCACAGGCCCAAAAAATGGTCCAACCTTCCCTATGACCCAGTCCATTTCGAACTGGGTCGACCCAGTCCATAACCCAACACCCCTATTATCTTACAAGCAACACAAAACAAAAAAAAAAGAAGAAAAAACCCTAAAAAATACCTAAACCATCCGCCCCCCCCCCCTTATTCTCCTTCTTCTTCCTCAAAACTCCAAAGCACAACCATGGCTGCCCTCGACCCCACTCCCTCTCGTCCAAACGCCATCAACAAACAGTTCGTCATGTCCAAACGACCCCAAGAACCACAGCTGCTACTGTCCACGCAGCTGTCTCTGCGTCGTCACGTCATCTTCTTCGTCCTTCGTCAAGCTCGAGCTTGAGCTCAACATCCATGGCTGCCCAGCTCCACCAAGCAGTCCGCCATTGCCCTCGTCGACCACTCGCTTCCATGGCAGTTGATTCCGCGTCGACTTCTGCTGCTTCATCGTCCAAACCTCACCGCCGCAGTTGCTGCTTCATCGTCTAAACCCCACCGTCACCGCTGCTTCTCCTGCCTCGTCGTGGCAGCTGGTTCTTTTCCTCCATCGCGCTGCTGGGTCGCCGTTGCTGCTGACGGCGCTGCTGCTTCACGTTCCTGCTTCGGCTCTTGCTTCGTCTTCTTCGTTATGTCAAAGTTTCGTTGGTTTCATTTAGAGTCCGTTCGATGTTCGTCGTTGGTCATTTACGGTTAGTTGTTCTAAGTTTTATTTTTGTCCATATTTTTGTTTGATATTTTTCGGATCCAAAATTGTTAAATGATTCGATTCTTGTTTTGTTTATTCGTCGTTGAAATAATTTTCTAGTTTGTTCATGTATTTTGTTAATTTAATTTTCAGATTTAAATGAGAAATTAATTAGTTGTTTTCATGTTTATTTCATGTTAATTTTATTCATTTTTGTAAAAAGGGAATTGTTAGTTTAATGTTTGTTAGATTCAAATTGAAGTTTAAATTAATTGTTTCTTCAATTTGTTTCATGTGTTTTATGTATTTTCAGAAATTGTTAACATTGTTTAAATCATGTGAATCCGTCATGTTTTGTTGTTTAAAAATAGATTTAATTCATATTCATCTTTGTTTGAAGTTCGTTTTTAATTTAGTAATTTAATGTGAAGTTAATGTTTTGCTTCTTAATTTTGGATCATATATCTTTGTTATAATTTTGGTTGGATTTAATTGACTATTTGAAGATTAGTAATTTGAATATGTTTATTTATTTTGTTTAAGTTTAATTCGAAGTTTGAACAAAGTTTGTTTGTTATTGTTATTGAATATTTTCATTCATGTTCATACTTTGTTTGGTTGATCTTGAATCCGAAATTTGTATAGTTTGATTTCTTGTTTATCATTTATGATTATTTCTTGAATTTGTCTCATAATCTTGTTTAAGTTTAATATAGGAATTGTTTTGTTGTAATGTTGTTAGAGTTGATTTTAAGTTCAATATTATTGAATTTAGAAATCTGAATATACTTGTTTGTTGTTGTTGTTGTTAAATTTGAAAATAGGTTTGTTTGTTGCTAAAATATTGTTCAATCAAATTTTTAGTTGTTCTTTGTTGTTCAATTTGTGTTCATGTGATTTGTTGTTTGAACATTGTTAGAAATTGATCATATTGTCTATATTTTGGTTAAGTTTGATTAATTGATTGTTATAGCTGATGGAGTAGTTTGGTAATTTGTAGTACGTTCAGGGGTAAAATGGTAATTGCAATAAGGTCGGAGGGGTAGTTTGGTAATTGAACATTTTGTAATTCTTTATGTTAAGCATGGGGGACAAAATGAAATGGGGTGAGTTGTGATATAGTTATTCAATATAAAGGGGGGACAAGACAAATTTTAGTGTGGGGGAATCTTGTATTTGTTTATGTTAGGCATGGGGGACAAAATATAATGGGGTGGTGTGATATGTTTATTTAATGTAATGGGGATGAGTGGGAAGATAATGGGTTTGGTAGAGAAAATGAGTTGATTTTAATTGATTAAAAGATTTATGGGTTGGGGATATATAGAGAGTTCTTGAATCAGATTTGGGGAAGAAAAATTTTAAGAGAGAATTCCGGAAAAAAAAATACTAAGACTTTAGAAAAATAAAAAGGAAAACATTCTGGAAATTCAAAAGAAGAAGAATATACACCTGATATACAATCCAAATATTCTGATATACGGATTGAGAAATTAAGGGTTAAACACTAATTAGTCTTTCAAAAATCTGAAAAGATTCCCTTTGTTTCTGTCCGTTAGTTGTTGTTGTTGTTGTTGTTTCTGGATTTTGTCTTGATTTTAAAATCTGTCACTAAGTTTCTCATCGCTGGTTATTACTAGTTGCTGGGGTTGCTGTTGTTGTATGCTACTGAATTTCTGCTGATCTCTCACTTTTCTTTTGCTTCCAATATCAGGTACACAACTGACACGCTGATTATTGTAAACTGAAACAGGAAGCATGAATACGAAAAATGAAGAATTGAAGTTCTAAATTTATTTTGAATTATATTCTGAATTTTATTTGTATATATAAATTATTTAGCTTACAAAAATCGGAATCGTGTAGCTATTTAATGTATATATAGTGGAACATCCGACGATAGCTTAACGATTGAACTATCTATATATATTGCTTAAAAATAAATAAATGGTGTAGTAACTCCGTCTAAGTTAAAAATCAAACGAATAGACCATTTCGGAACTTGTAAGAATATTGTTTAGTTAAATAATATTGGTTAATTCCAGCATGTAATTGGTTTAGGATTAAAATTAGATTGCTGAGTTTTTTTTAATTTGACAAACTGAGAACATGCCTAGTATAATGTAACTAGGTAGTAATACGTGAAGCCCAGGTTTAGTTTAATGCCATATACGTTGGGCCTGGGCCCGTATTGGCAACGGACTGCCTTGCTTGTATCATTTTCAGAATTTAAGAATCATATTCGAAACTCAACTATAACAACTCAAACATGTAAATAAATTAAGACCTTTTCTCTTTCATTTTGTAGAGACAATTTTAATAGAAAATGTAGGCACTTTAGGATTATCCTGATAAAAATAAATGAGATGAGCCTCGCCAAATAAAACGCACAAATTGCGGGGCCCTCGATAAATGTTTAATTAAAATTACTTAGACTTCGGGATGAGCCGTTTAGCAAAATTCCACGGCCTTACCCAGAAATAATAATACGATAATTGTTTCAGGCGTGCATTTTAATAATCTTACCTTCTTAAATTCGGGTGCGCATTTATGTGACCCAAATCCAAATCTCAACGGAGTCGGAATGTATTAACAACCACGGGCGCATGAATTGTGACGTGGTTCGAAATGCATTTTTCACGACGTTGCAATTCCATAAAAAATAAATAATAATAAAAGCGGTTTAAACTTAATGAAAGTACATAAGTAATAACATGTATTAAATTAGATATTTAGTCATTATAACAATTTAAGCGACCGTGCTAGAACCACGGGATTCGAGGGTGCCTAACACCTTCCCTCGGGTCAACAGAATTCCTTATTTAGAATTTCTGGTTTGCAGACTTCATTTGGAAAGTCAAATATTTTCCTCGATTTGGGATTCAAGACAAACCGGTGACTTGGGACACCAAAAGCCAAACCTTTCCCAAGTGGCGACTCTGAATTAAATAAATAATCCCATTTCGAATATTGTCACTTAAATTGGAAAAACTCCCTCGCGCTCTTACCCTTCGGGGCGGGCGCGCAAAAAGGAGGTGTGACAGCTCTGGCGACTCTGCTGGGGATCCGAACCCAGAACCACTGGTTCAGGGTTCAAGAATTCGAGCTTAGAATAATTGTTATATTTGGCATTATTATCTGATCTTTATTACATGTTTTGGCATAACGTGCTAAATGTTGTTTTTTACCGCTTTGATATTATCTGAACTGTATATAAACTGTGCCGAAATCCTTCTCTTCTTACCTCCGGGGAGAAGCTCGCTGGTCGAGACTCCCCATTCTGTTAGTGTCAATACCTGAAATAAGAAAGAGGCCGGACAAGTTACAAAGCCGGACGATCTCGCGGGTCCCCGGTACGTAGCCCCCTCCTCGACTCGAGTTGTCCGCTCGGGTACACAGTCTAGAACATATACCCAGGTTATAAACCTAGTATAACGAAACCTCATGCCGGATCCCTAGTAGGAACGCTTATTTGCATCATATTGCATTTGACGTAGGGGACTCAACACAGGGATTAGGTCCGTCTAGGACAGGCAACCTGAAATGAAAAGACCATCCTGCTGCATCCCGTTTGTTGGCGCATTTATTTGCTTCAGATCTGCGTGCTGACCGGTTTCTAAAAAAAAAATTCAAAAAAAAAGAAAAGAAAAAAAATAGCAGCGTAGGGAGATAATTACTTATTTTGGAAAAGATAAAACCAATGTCCAAGTAGTGTCAAAACCTCACCAGAATTTTCTTAAAAAAAGAAAAAGAAAACAAAACAAAAACAAAATTTGTCTTTTAGTTTGATTTATATATATAAAAAAAATCCCTTAATTACTTTCAAAATCCGAAAACGGGTATTTATTTAAAAGTAAAAAAAAGGGGGAAAATTCAAAACTCAAAAAAATATTTTTTGTTCCATTTTAAAAGATTTTAGAAATTTCAAAAAAAAAAAGGTAAAAAGAAGTTTAAAATTCATAAATATTTCCTTAAAAAAAACAAAAAAAAAATCCAGAAAAATACTTTTTCTTCTTTCCTTTAAAGATTGTAGTCAGAAGGGGTTTAGTTTATTTTTACTCTACGCCTGATCGGACCGAACTACGCCGGTTTGATTCTCACAGGGTGTGAGATACGTAGGCAACCCTCATTGGGTCCAACCTCCCCTTTTTTTCAGAAATAGCCAAAATGTCAGAATTTTAACTTCATCATAAATGAGTAGGGTGATGCCTTTTTGTCAAGAATAGCCGAATATTCCCAAAAGGGACGCCGGAAGGCTGACTTTGCACAAAACAGCCATTTTTGGTCATTTTGAACTTTGACCAATTTGCCCGACAACCTTGGAATCCTCGTCCTCGAGGTTCTGTAAGGCCATGTTCCCAATGTCGGGTCACCATTCTAAAAAAAATATAAAAAAAAATCAAGTGACGTTTTTATTGTCAAAAAACAGCCGAATGTTCCCGAAAGGGACGGCGGAAGGCTGACATTGCATAAACAGTCATCTTTGGTCATCGTTTTTTATTTTTGACCAGTTGATCCTCGCAGCCTTAAAATCTTCGTTCCCGAAGTGTTAAAAGGATGCATTTGAAAATCGAGTCCATTATTTTTTAAAAACAAAATCTTTTAAAAAAAATAGATAGTTTTATTTTTTTTGAGTCTAATAAAAGTTTTGCGTTGGCATAATCACCTTAATAAATGTGCAGGATGAGCACAATGCAAAATGAGCACTTTTCGATAATGACTAAAATCTCTGTCAAGTTACGGCTATGGTGGAATGATTTAGGTCTTGAAGGACAAGATGAGGTCAAGAAATATCTGAAAGGTCTCACGGGTTTACTGGAAATCCAGCCTAGGGGAGATATCATAAGAGCTTTGGTCACTTACTGGGACCCAGCGCATAATGTTTTCCACTTCTCCGATTTTGAACTCACCCCAACTCTGGAGGAAATGGCTGGGTACATCAGAAATGCTGAACTTCCATTAAGGCAAAGATACCTGGTCGCCCCAAGAGCTGTCACGGTGCATCGATTTCTAGACTCACTAAAAATACCCAGGACGGTCCACAACCCAGATTTGGCCACCGGTTTTTGTAATCCATGCTTTATATACGACAGGTATGGTCATGTAGGAGGGTTCAACAATCCGATTAACAAGCTATGCAGCAAAGGTAGTCGTCAGAAGTGGGATAAGCACAGACGGGTGGCTTTCATGATAACATTTTTGGGCCTTATGGTATTTCCGAGGAAAGATGGGAATATTGATCTGAAAATATCCGGGGTCGTCAGTACTTTGCTCACTCAAAATGACAGTACTCTCGCGCCTATGGTGGTATCTGATATCTTTCGAGCTCTCACAGCCTGCAAAGCCGGGGGGAATTTCTTCGAAGGTTGTAACTTGCTGCTACAAATATGGATGACTGAACATCTCTGCCGTCGTTCCGAACTTTTGAGCCATGGTTCTTCGGAGAAGACTTGCATAGAAGAGTTTTACACGAGAACCAAAGATATCAGTCTACCCAAAGGAGTTATGGCATGGACTTCATTCTTTCAAGCTCTTACTGCCAGCCAAATACAGTGGACACTGGGATGGTTGCCTGTTGATGAGGTCATGTATATGCCAGCAACTAGAACTCATTTCCTACTGGTGGGACTTAAGAGCATTCAACCTTACGCGCCCTGCCGAGTCTTGAGACAACTCGGAAGATACCAGATAGTACCACACGAGGAAGATCTTAGTACTCAAACAATTGAGATAAGCCCTGACGGACAATTTCCTGAAGCAAAAATCCGCCAGATCTGGAATGAATGTCAATATTTTAAAGCAGATACTTGTGTGCAGGATCGGGCCAAAAGTGAAATGGCGCCAGGTTACCTTGCATGGTACAGAAGAGAACTCGAACATGAAAGGCCGGCTAAAAGACCCCACATCCTGAATTTCGCCGAGTCATCGCAAAAGCAGTGGGATTGGTTGGCAAAAGAAAGAGGTTATCGTACCGAAATCAGCAAGTTGAAGCAACAAGTGGAAGGTCTAAAATATGAGCACAACGTGCAAGTTGCTACCGATCTGGGAGAAAAGAACAGGTTGGCTCAGGAAAACGAGATGCTCAAGGCCCGGATCAAACAAATGAGGGTAGATGCTGATAACCAACAAAGGAGCCGGTCGGATGAACGATTGATAAAAGCTTTAAGGACAGAAATTGGGGAGCGCCGGAGTGAGTCAGAAAATACCATAGCGAGGCTCGAGGCACACTGGGCAAGAAGGACAGAAAAACGTAACCGACACCTACAGCAGTTGGAAAGGGATCACGAACGAACCATTGCCAATCTGAAGGAAAAGGTGGACAGAGCGTTTGAGCAAACCCGAACCCTAGGAGTTGAAAATAGACATTGCCGCAAGCTTTTAGCCCAGATGGAAGTAGAAATTCAGCAGTGGCAAAATCAATGCCTCCCGGATTCTCGGGTTATGACAGCCCGTAATGATCAAATAGAGCACTTACTCAAAGAGAGGAGGCAAACCAGGGATAAGATCAGGACCATTGCCCATGCCATCATCAGAAGATGTCTACGGTGTGAAAACATGACCACCATTACCGTTCTCTCGGCAGTGATGGTTTATGTCAAGCAAACCATGCATGAGCTGGAACAACTTGAAAGGGATCTCACACCTAAGACCGCGGCGAGGCCGAACGATGCCCCGCGGGCGCCAATTCTCGAAACCTTGATGTATTCATAGGTCGAGTCTGCATCTTAGCATCTTCTGTCCGTCTTTTCGCATCAAGGTGCATTAGTTTGTTTGAGTTTGTACTTATTTTCAAGGTTTGTTTATTTTCCCCTTTTCCAAATGTTGGTTGTAATAGATTGCTTCAGTAATAAAATGTGTGCTTCTTTTACACTCCTTTTTCCCGAACTACGCAAGATCTGATTCACGCAGCATCGTGATACGTAGGCAATCCTTATCGAATCCGGTCACATTTTTTACTGCAAATAATGAAAACAATAATAATAAAAAAAAAAGAAAAAAAGAAAAATGGTGATAAATAAAGGAAAGCCTAAGGAGAAGCCAGAATGACGCATGTCTTTGTTGCAAGCATGTAGAAATTCCCTGACTGTATAGGTGCATCACACCCCAATGTGAGATTACCTGTCTGTTATTTGTTTCAAACTAACCGTCATGTTTGCTGATAAGTTCAGGTTCCTAGAAAAGTGGTTTGGTTTTGTGGTAATCTGGCCTCTCATACTTACTTCACGAGATCAAAAGGAGACGTTCAGCCACCCGTCGCTAAATCGAGAGGAATTGCTCATACATATTTCACAAGGTCGAAGGGAAGTGTCGAAATGTCTTCAGAAATTCCTCTACCAACGATTCCTATTTCGGAGGAAAGTTCAATCTCAGCCATCCCAACTTCTGAGTCAGCAACTGTCGAGGAAAATAGGATTCTGCGTCTCCGCATGATGGAAATGTGGGACGCCTGGGCCAATGGAAAAGAGCCACCAAGTGCGATCCCTAGATTCCCTGAGATTTTTCCTAGGGAAAGTGGGACCTCCAACATCCCCACAAGTTATCCAAATACCCCACTGGGATTTCCTACCATCTCAACCTACTTTACTGGAACACCTTCTGAGTCTCGCCCCCAGGTGTTAGCTGCCGGAGCGGTTTCAAACATATTCACTGCTCCACCTTGTTCATCCACGGCACAACCTGTTTTACCCAGGCCTAACTTCGATTCATCATCCTTCACATTTCAAGCACCGCCTCTTCCATTGGAACCTAGTCAGTTCACTACCAACGCTTACCCTCAGCCGTCTCGGTATGACTTTATCGCAGGACAGGAGAAAGTCGAGAAAACGCCTGAACAAGAGGAAATGACCAGAAAGATGAGAAGCATGGAGCAAACTCTCAAAAATATACAGGGTCTGAGCGGGCAAAAAAGCGTATCTTACGCTGACCTGTGCATGTTCCCGCACGTACATCTGCCCTTGGGTTTCAAAACCCCAAAGTTTAAGAAATATGACGGGCATGGGGACCCTATAGCTCACCTCAAAAGGTACTGCAACCAGTTGCGGGGAGCAGGCGGAAAAGAAGAACTTCTTATGGCTTACTTTGGAGAAACTTTGACCGGCATTGCTTCTGAATGGTATACGGATCAGGAAGTATCTCGTTGGCACATTTGGGACGACTTGGCTAGGGATTTTGTCAGGCAGTTTCAATATAACATCAACATTGCCCCCGATAGGAATTCATTGTCAAATCTAAAGAAGAAGCCTTCAGAGAGCTTCCGAGAATATGCTGTCAAATGGCGCGAACAAGCGGCCAGAGTCAAACCTCCGATGGATGAAACAGAAATGGTCAGTGTTTTCCTTCAAGCCCAAGAGGCTGATTATTATCAAAACATGATGTCTGCATTGGGAAAACCGTTTGCTGAAGCCATCAAAATCGGTGAAATGGTGGAGAATGGGTTAAAAACAGGGCGAATCTTGAGTCAGTCTGCTATAAGGGCCACCTCCCAAGCAATCCAAGGCGGGTCTGGAGGAGGAGCAAACCGAAAGAAGAAGGAAGAAGCAACAATGGCAACTTCGAGTGTAAGAAAACCCCATCCGTCCAGATTTCATTTCTCTGAAAGACCCCCGCAACACTACTACCCCCATCAAGATGCGGCCTATGCTATGAACCTTCAGCCCTACACAGTAATGAATGCACAACCATATATTAGGCCACAACAACAATTTCACCAAAAACGAGCTCAATTTCCAAGAAATCAACCTCCTCACCAAGCTCAGTTTAATCCCCGACGTCCACAAAATAATCTCCCCTACAACGCCCGCACTCGAGAGCCGCCCAGGAAAATGGACTTCACGCCTATTGGTGAATCATATTCCAACCTTTTCCCTAAATTGGTCCAAATGGGTTTGTTACAACCTGTACCCCCAAATAGGCAAAACCCAGAGTCACCCTCTTACCAACCTAGTGCTCGATGTGCCTATCATTCTGGAGTGGAAGGACATGACACTGAGAGCTGTTGGACTTTGAAAAGGGTTGTTGAAAACCTCATAGAACAAAAGCGGATAGTGTTAAAGGACGAAGATATTCCTAATGTGACCAACAATCCGTTACCGGCTCACAACAATGGACCGATTATTGGGATGATCTACGAAGATAAAGAGTTTGATCCTGTCTTGAAAGCCATCATTGCAATCGCCGACATTGAGAAAGAGCCCAAGATGTATGCAAAGCAAGAAAAGGTGGACAAGAAGAGTAAAAACCCCCCTCAAAACACAGAAAAAGCAGTGGAAACAAAAACTGAGGTAGTACCCTCGAAAGATGCCGTCCTTTATGTCCCCCGAGGTTCGAAGAAAGGACAAGTGACATTGAGCCCTCCAAGAAGGTTTGAGCTGAACAAAGGATCTAAAATGTATGTGCCCAAAGGGACCTATGCGGAACGGGGGCCAATAATTTCACCAAGGCTGAATGAGACCGTGATTATTGGACGCGCGCCGCAGAGGCCCATGACAGATCCTACTATCGTCCCATGGAATTATAACAAGGCGGTAGTAACCTACAAAGGAAAAGAAATCCTGGGAGAAGTGAATGAAACTAACCTAACTGAGAAATACCTCAACCTGGAGGAGTTGAACGATTCTACAAAGAAGCGTTTCCCACTCAAGAAACCGGTTAGCGCCGAGGAAGCAGAAGAGTTTTTCAGGAAAATGAAAACTGCGGACTACGAGATATTTGATCAACTCTGAAACTCTCCCGCTCAGGTCTCGTTGTGGTCTCTATTGATGAATTCAACTGAGCATCAGAAAGTGTTGATCAAGACCCTCAACGAAGCTTACGTCCCAATTGAAACTACCGTGGAACAGCTAGAGAGGATGGCAGAAAGATTCTTCATGATCAATCAGATTTCCTTCAGCAAAAATGATCTGCCCCCGGAAGGGGCCACTCACAACAAGGCCCTCCACCTAATAGTTAAATGTGAAGGGTACTATGTGAAGAGGGTCATGCTGGATGGCGGGTCCGGAGTAGATATCTGTCCCATTTCGACTCTGCAAAGAATGGAGATCGAGACAGGGAGAATCAGGCCCAACAACGTATGTGTTCGTGCCTTTGACGGCATCAAAAGGGACACCCTAGGCGAGATCGATTTGATTTTGACTATTGGACCTGTGGATTTTGAGGTGACCTTTCAGGTCCTAGATATGGATACTTCTTACATTTTCCTTCTAGGAAGGCCCTGGATTCATGCGACGGAAGCCATACCTTCTACTCTCCACCAGATGGTAAAATTTGTACATGAAAATCAAGAGATTATAGTCCACAGAGAGGATGAGCATTCAATTTATTGAGACCCGTCGGTTCCATGCCTCGAAGCTAAGGAAGGTAGTGAACACATAGTCTATCAAGTTTTCGAGGTTGTGGTCGCAGACCAATGCGAAGAAGGAAGCCCCTACCCTCAACCTTTTCTCTCAAAAGCGTCAGTTATGGTTGCCAAGGAAATGATCAGGCATGGTTATAAACTAGGAAAGGGACTCGGGGCATCATTGCAAGAACATTCGTCAAACCCAAGTACAATGAAGAAAGAGAGGATGAGACTTTCACGACCGAGGAAATTGAAGAAATCTGTGGGGTTATGAGGCAAATGCTGTACGAAACCCATATGGTTCAGCCAGGAGAAGGCTCGATCACCGCTGAGGTGATTTACATGGGGCCTGATGCCAAATTGCAAAACTGGAAGGCTACTCCGTTTCCGATCAAGCGGGAATCCTGGTAGACCAGTCTTGCCACCTTTTCTGCATCACGAGTTATTTTGGGGTGTAACTCGAATGATTTCCTTTTAGTTTCCTGTCCTTAAATTCTGATGTAAACCCTATTATCTTCAAAATTCAATGAAATAAAATAAATATTTCATCTTTTATCTTATTTATTCTCTCTGATTTTTTTTTATTTTTCTGTTTTATTTCTTTCAGTTCTAATAATGCGGCTTTAAATAACATGACATGTTTGCGGACTTCATGCCCGGATACAAACATGCAGTCTAGCTGCGAAATAATGAACCAAGAAATGGAATACGACGAAGAAGAGGCTTTTGAGGAAATAAATCGAGAATTGGAACACTTTGAGAACAAACCTAAGCCGAATCTGAATGACACCGAACCAGTTAATTTGGGAACTCCTGAGGAAATCCGAGAGACCAAAATAAGCATTCACACGGACGAGAGAACGCGAGATGCGATAGTTCAACTCTTTTTTGAATTTAAAGATGTGTTTGCTTGGTCATACGATGACATGCCAGGATTAAGCGTTGATCTAGTGGTGCATAAATTGCCAATTCACCCTGATTGTCCTCCAGTTCAAAAAAAGCAAAGAAAGTTCAAAACTGATGTCAGTGACAAGATTAAAGAAGAAATCACCAAGCAGCTGAAAACGGGAGTAATTCGGGTAATCCAGTACACCACGTGGTTAGCGAATGTAGTTCCAGTGCCGAAAAAAGATGGGAAGACTCGGGTCTGTGTGGATTATCGAGATTTGAACAGAGCGAGTCCCAAAGACAATTTCCCATTGCCCAACATCCACATCCTTGTTGATCATTGCGCCAAACATGAGATCCAGTCTTTCGTAGATTGTTACGCTGGATATCATCAGGTATTGATGGATGAAAAAGATGCTGAGAAGACTGCCTTCACTACACCATGGGGCACTTACTGTTACCGGGTTATGCCATTCGGTCTGAAGAATGCTGGGGCAACTTACATGAGAGCCATGACTGCCATTTTTCATGACATGATGCATCAAGAAATAGAGGTGTATGTGGATGACGTGATAATCAAGTCCAGGACTCGAGACAATCATATCCAAGACTTGAGGAAATTCTTCGAGAGACTGAGAAAGTACGACTTGAAGCTGAACCCGGCCAAATGCGCCTTCGGAGTCCCATCAGGCAAGCTTTTGGGTTTCATAGTAAGCAGGAGAGGTATAGAGTTAGATCCAACAAAGATAAAATCTATCATAGATCTACCTCCCCCAAGAACGAAGAAAGACGTGATGAGTCTATTGGGCAGGCTAAATTATATCAGTCGATTCATTGCCCAGCTGACTAGCACGTGTGAGCCCATATTTAAGCTATTAAGGAAAGATGCAGTGATCAAATGGACGGCTGAATGTCAAGAAGCCTTTGACAAGATCAAAGAATATCTTTTAAATCCCCCAGTTTTGGTCCCGCCAGAGCCAGAGAGACCCCTGTTCTTGTATCTGACAGTCTTGGAAAATTCCTTCGGTTGCGTCCTCGGGAAACATGACATAACCGGAAAGAAGGAGCAGGCGATCTACTACTTGAGCAAGAAATTCACTGGCTACGAGGCCAAGTACACTCTGCTGGAAAGAACGTGTTGTGCTTTAACGTGGGTTGCTCAAAAATTGAGACATTATCTTCAAACTCACACTACTTACCTCATAAGCAGGCTGGATCCTTTGAAGTATATATTTCAGAAACCAATGCCTACTGGAAGACTGGCCAAGTGGCAAATCTTGCTTACTGAATTTGACATAGTCTATGTCACCCGTACGGCAATGAAAGCCCAGGCATTAGCAGATCATTTGGCCGAAAATCCGGTTGATGAGGAATACCAGCCATTGAGTACTTATTTTCCAGATGAAGAAATAAATACCATAGAAGTGGTCTCGGAAAATGCTCACGTTTGGAAGATGTTCTTTGATGGGGCCGTAAATGCCAAAGGTGTAGGAATAGGGGCAATCTTGATCTCACCTGCTGGTCAACATTATCCAGCTACAGCTAGGCTTCGTTTCTTTTGCACGAACAATACAGCTGAATATGAAGCCTGCATCATGGGCATGAATATGGCTATCGATCAAGATGTTGGGGATTTGTTGATTTTGGGGGATTCTGATTTGATTATCCGGAAAGCCCAGGGTGAATGAGAGACTCGAGATGGCAAGCTTATTCCTTACCGGCAGCACGTAGAGGATCTCAGCAAGCGGTTCAGATCAGTAGAGTTCAGGTATATCCCGCGATGTCACAACGAATTAGCCGATGCACTTGCCACTTTAGCTTCAATGTTACCTTATCCAGGCAATGCCCACATCGATCCCTTGGAAATCCAAATCAGGGAAAGACATGGTTACTGCAACGCCATCGAGGCAGGACCAAGTATCCAGCCATGGTACCAGGATGTTAAGAGGTTTTTGAAAACACAAGAATATCCTGAACATGCTACTGGAGATCAGAAGAGAACTATTAGGCGGCAGGCAAGTGGATTCTTTTTGAGCGGTGAGATATTGTATAAAAGAACCCCTGATCTCAACTTATTAAGATGTGTTGACGCCGAAGAAGCAGGCAGGATCATGCATGAAGTACATGCAGGGGTGTGTGGACCTCATATGAACGGGTACGTTTTGGCAAAGAAAATCCTGCGGGCCGGGTATTACTGGATGACCATGGAAAAGGACTGTTTCAGCTTCGTTCGAAAGTGTCATCAGTGTCAGGTGCATGGAGATCTAATTCACGCACCTCCCACAGAACTGCATCCCATGTCTGCACCTTGGCCATTTGTTGCCTGGGGTATGGATGTCATTGGTCCGATTGAGCCCAAAGCTTCAAATGGACACAGATTCATATTGGTCGCTATCGACTACTTCACAAAATGGGTCGAGGCTATCACTCTCAAATCAGTCACTAAGAAAGCCGTGGTGGATTTCATACATTCAAATCTTATCTGTCGTTTCGGTATTCCTGCAATTATAATCACAGATAATGCAGCAAACCTGAATAGTCATTTGATGGAGGATGTGTGTGAACAATTTAAAATAACGCATAGGAATTCCACTCCTTATCGGCCCAAGGCCAACGGCGCTGTTGAAGCGGCGAACAAAAACATCAAAAAGATTTTGAGGAAGACAACCCAGAGTTCCAGACAATGGCATAAGCAGTTACCTTTCGCCCTGCTGGGATATCGCACTACAGTACACACATCAGTAGGGGCAACCCCATACTTGTTGGTTTACGGGACCGAGGCTGTAATACCGGCAGAGGTAGAAATCCCTTCTCTCCAGATCATTGTTGAAGCTGAAATTGAAGACAGTGAGTGGGTCAAAACCCGTTTGGAACAGTTAACGCTAATCGATGAAAAACGAATGGCTGCGGTCTGTCACGGGCAGTTATACCAACAGAGAATGGCTCGTGCTTACAACAAGAAAGTGCGACCCAGGAATTTTGAAGTAGGTCAACTGGTGTTAAGGCGCGTTCTTCCACATCACCAGGAAGCGAAAGGAAAATTTGCTCCTAATTGGAAAGGTCCATACATCATCAGGAAGATATTGCCCAGAGGAGCATTATATCTAGGTGATATTGAAGGAAAAGATCCCGACACAGCCGTGAATGCAGATGCAGTAAAAAGATACTATGTCTGAACTTGCTCTGACGATGTTTTTGCACATTTGAGAGGACGAAGGTTTTCATTCCCGCTACCCAAACACTCAAATCCTTTGCTAACCCTTTGAGCCATTTACCTTTCTTTCATTACCCTCTTTGGAACCCGGAAGTGCGAATCTAAAAAAAAAACCAAACTTTCCTGAACTACGTTTGACTTGATTCCGAAAGGATACGTAGGCAACCTCTCTATGGGGTTCAGTCACACCAAAACCAAAATCTAATTTTCCCCAAAAAGTTAAACTGGGGCAGACATTATAATAATCCGGCGATAATCCCGCCTGGACGGTTCCAAAGTTGTAATTCGATCCAGGTTCTTTTGACCCCAAGCTTGTTGCAAGTCCTTCTGATCAATCGGCAAAAGTTTCTTCAAAATCAAAGGACGCAGTTGCTCAGATCCGATGCAGTCAGGATGAGAGAATCAAAATGAGAGAGTCTTATTGGTGAAAACCTACGGGCACCATAAGGCGATGGCGAGCAGAGAAATCAAAATGAGAGAGTCTTGTTAGTGAAAACTCATGACGAGCACTATAAGGCGACGGTAAGAAGAGAAATGAGAGAGGTCGGCTAGCGAAAACTAGGGCGCTGTCGACCGAAAGAGGATTTCACCACAGAAGGTTCTGGCAAGGTTCTCTGGTTTGGAAACATAGATCCGTTTGGTTCGTGAGAAAATGTAGGTTCGTGAGAGTCGGGCATCCAGTCCAAAAAGCAGGTTATGTCAATTTAAAGCCAGCATGCACCTCAGATAAGTCTTTCTTTTCCCAAAAAAAAAGGACGCTTCTCTTTTTAAATTTATTTTTTTTTCTCTTTGTTTACTTTTATTTGGATTCCTTTTCGGTTTAACCCTAATCCCCAAAACATGCTAGAAAGAAAAGGTGGCAGGACCGGTTTCACATGGCTCTGTTTGACAAGAGGTGGAGAACATACCCGGCCTCAGTGATGCGTCAGTCTAATCCCGACTGATCGTGGCGTCTGATTACCTCAAAATCCCCAAGCAGAGTGAGATGGAAGAAACAGAGTCGTACACGCACAAATCATCGTGAAATCCTGAAATATTGATTCTTATCAGTTTGAAAGGAGGTTGCCTTGGAAGCCAATCAATGGCGAATTTTCTCAACAGAAATGAGGCTTGGGACCAAGAAAAACAATGAAGGCCACAAAACTGACCACAATTTCAAACTGACAATTTTTCTTTGTTTAGGAAAATTGAGACAGGTGCGATCCAAAGCAACCGTGCAAGAAGCAGGTGTATCCCAAAAAGAAATGAAGTGCGCGAGCGTTGAAACAGCTTTGCAGCAGGAAAACGACCAAAAGGAAGTTTCCCCAGAATTCTTTCATGCATTTTGATAAATAAAAGGAAAATAAAAAAATAAAATAAAATAAAATAAAAAGAAAAGAAAATAATAATAATAATAATAATAATAAAAATGAAAATCCCAGAAGAAAAACAAATCATGGTAACCTGTGGACTCTCTCCCTTTTCCGGCATAATCCGATGACTTCCCCGGCATAACCCGAGGACTTTCTCCCTTTTCCGGCATAACTCGATGACTTCCCCGGCATAACCCGAGGACTCTTTCCCTTTCCCGGCATAACCCGTGGACCTCCCTGGCATAACCCAGGGACCTCTTTCCCTTTTTCGGTACAACCCGATGACTTCCCCGGCATAACCCGAGGACTTTCTCCCTTTTCCGGCATAACTCGATGACTTCCCCGGCATAACCCGAGGACTCTTTCCCTTTCCCGGCATAACCCGTGGACCTCTCTGGCATAACCCAGGGACCTCTTTCCCTTTTTCGGTATAACCCGATGACTTCCCCGGCATAACCCGAGGACTCTCTCCCTTTTCCGGCATAACCCGATGACTTTCCCGGCATAACCCGAGGACTCTTTCCCTTTTCCGGCATAACCCGTGGACCTCCTTGGCATAACCCAGGGACCTCTTTCCCTTTTCCGGCATAACCCGATGAATCTTCCCTGCATAACACGAGGACTCTCTCCCTTCCCCGGCATAACCCGTGGACCTCTCTGGCATAACCCAGGGACCTCTTTTCCTTTCCCGGCATAACCCGATGAATCTTCCCGGCATAACCCGTGGACCCTTTCTAGCATAACCTGGCAATCCTCCCAATTTAGGGCTCTGATCCTTAAGTTGAGCAAGTTTCTATTTAGTCAGCATTAGGGCTCCAATCCCTGAACTGAGCGTTTTTATTTAGCCAGCATTAGGGCTCCAATCCCTGAACTGAGCATTTTTTCTGTTAGACGGCATTAGGTCTTCAATCCCTGAGTTGAGCAACCTTCCTTTAGCCAACATTAGGGCTCCAATCCCCGAGTTGTGCACTTTTACCTTTTGAGACATTAGGGCTCCAATCCCTGAGTTGCGCTTTGTAGACTAGGGTTTTTTCCAATCCCCTCATCAGTGCTGTAAATTTTCATGACAATTAACTCACGAAATTTTCCTAGAGAAACTGGGGAAGAAAATTTCGTTCATTTGTTTTGTTGTCTCAGCAGGTCTGACCCTGAGGTGCATGGATCGAGATGACCTACGGGGTGAGTCTCAATCCAGAATAAAGAAAAGAAGAAAAGAAAAAAAAAGATGTTCCCACATATTGGAACAAACAAAGGGCAGGTCGCTCAAAAAATTGGATCAAATTCCCGAGCTCCGCCAATCCCGTTTCATTCAATACTGCAGAAATAAACAAGCGCCTACAACTTGCAAGCATCAAGATTCGAATCGAAGTCTACAAGCAGAATCAACTAAGACCCAAGATCAAGTTGCAAAAGAATTATAGATAGGAATCTTGTAACTAGCGGTTGACAGGCATAAGTAGTTAGTTCAGTTTCAATTTCCTTTGGTTGTAATAAGGAGTTCAGTAAAGTGGTAGTAGCAACAGCAACAGCAGTAACAACAAGCATTGCAATACCATGGTAATCCCGGCTACCAAAATTTCCCGAACTACATTGACCTGATTCCTGTTTAGCCCAGGATATGTAGGAAACCTCTGAAGCAAAGGTTCGGTCAAATCCTTTTCAAAAAATGCTTCACACGGAGTACTCGGATGGGCAAAAATCGCTCACTTTATCTTTGCACAAAAACCCTTCGTGTCTTCGGGCAAAGATGGGCAGCTGTAAGCACGTGATTTTTGCCCTATATGAGAATTACTCCCAAAAAATTCAAAATAAAATGATTTTCTTTGGTGTGCAATTTTGAGAATTTTTGTGACATTTTTGGATAATTATTTGTATTTGTCTATGCATGTTTATTTGTTAAATTATTAAAAATACAAAAATATGTCGCATTTTGCATGTAGGATTTAATTATACAATCGTTAGTAATTAAATTTGATTTACAAAAAAATAAAAAAATTACAAAAATAGGCATCGTTTTCATTTTTAGCATTTAATGTCCAAATATACAATTTTATGCTTAATTATTACTTAATTGTGCGTTAATTGTTATTGGAAGTTAATTTTCACTTTTATAACTTAATTTAGTTCTTAATAATAAGTTAAGTATTTTTTATAATTTAGTTTTAGAAAAATAAAAGAAGAAAAGAGAGCAAAAAATATAAAGAAAGTCGGAATTGGGCCTCTTCTTCGATTTCAAGCCACAGGCCCAAAAAATGGCCCAACCTTCCCTATGACCCAGTCCATTTCGAATTGGGTCGACCCAGTCCATAACCAAACACCCCTATTATCTTACAAGCAACACAAAACAAAACAAAAAAAAAAGAAGAGAAAACCCTAAAAAATACCTAAACCATCCGCCCCCCCCCCCTTATTCTCCTTCTTCTTCCTCAAAACTCCAAAGCACAACCATGGCTGCCCTCGACCCCACTCCCTCTCGTCCAAACGCCATCAACAAACAGTTCGTCATGTCCAAACGACCCCAAGAACCACAGCTGCTGCTGTCCACGCAGCTGTCTCTGCGTCGTCACGTCATCTTCTTCGTCCTTCGTCAAGATCGAGCTTGAGCTCGACATCCATGGCTGCCTAGCTCCACCAAGCAGTCCGCCATTGCCTTCGTCGACCACTCGCTTCCATGGCAGCTGATTCCGCATCGACTTCTGCTGCTTCATCGTCCAAACCCCACCGCCGCAGTTGCTGCTTCATCGTCCAAACCCCACCGTCGCCGCTGCTTCTCCTGCCTCGTCGTGGCAGCTGGTTCTTTTCCTCCATCGCGCTGCTGGGTCACCGTTGCTGCTGCCGGCGCTGCTGCTTCACGTTCCTGCTTCGGCTCTTGCTTCGTCTTCTTCGTTATGTCAAAGTTTCGTTGGTTTCATTTAGAGTTCGTTCGATGTTCGTCGTTGGTCATTTACGGTTAGTTGTTCTAAGTTTTATTTTTGTCCATATTTTTGTTTGATATTTTTCGGATCCAAAATCGTTAAATGATTCGATTCTTGTTTTGTTTGTTCGTCGTTGAAATAATTTTCTAGTTTGTTCATGTATTTTGTTAATTTAATTTTCAGATTTAAATGAGAAATTAATTAGTTGTTTTCATGTTTATTTCATGTTAATTTTATTCATTTTTGTAAAAAGGGAATTGTTAGTTTAATGTTTGTTAGATTCAAATTGAAGTTTAAATTAATTGTTTCTTCAATTTGTTTCATGTGTTTTATGTATTTTCAGAAATTGTTAACATTGTTTAAATCATGTGAATCCGTCATGTTTTGTTGTTTAAAAATAGATTTAATTCATGTTCATCTTTGTTTGAAGTTCGTTTTTAATTTAGTAATTTAATGTGAAGTTAATGTTTTGCTTCTTAATTTTGGATCATATATCTTTGTTATAATTTTGGTTGGATTTAATTGACTATTTGAAGATTAGTAATTTGAATATGTTTATTTATTTTGTTTAAGTTTAATTCGAAGTTTGAACAAAGTTTGTTTGTTATTATTATTGAATATTTTCATTCATGTTCATACTTTGTTTGGTTGATCTTGAATCCGAAATTTGTATAGTTTGATTTCTTGTTTATCATTTATGATTATTTCTTGAATTTGTCTCATAATCTTGTTTAAGTTTAATATAGGAATTGTTTTGTTGTAATGTTGTTAGAGTTGATTTTAAGTTCAATATTATTGAATTTAGAAATCTGAATATACTTGTTTGTTGTTGTTGTTGTTAAATTTGAAAATAGGTTTGTTTGTTGCTAAAATATTGTTCAATCAAATTTTTAGTTGTTCTTTGTTGTTCAATTTGTGTTGATGTGATTTGTTCTTTGAACATTGTTAGAAATTGATCATATTGTCTATATTTTGGTTAAGTTTGATTAATTGATTGTTATAGCTGATGGGGTAGTTTGGTAATTTGTAGTACGTTCAGGGGTAAAATGGTAATTGCAATAAGGTCGGAGGGGTAGTTTGGTAATTGAACATTTTGTAATTCTTTATGTTAAGCATGGGGGACAAAATGAAATGGGGTGAGTTGTGATATAGTTATTCAATATAAAGGGGGGACAAGACAAATTTTAGTGTGGGGGAATCTTGTATTTGTTTATGTTAGGCATGGGGGACAAAATATAATGGGGTGGTGTGATATATTTATTTAATGTAATGGGGATGAGTGGGAAGATAATGAGTTTGGTAGAGAAAATGAGTTGATTTTAATTGATTAAAAGATTTATGGTTTGGGGATATATAGAGAGGTCTTGAATCAGATTTGGGGGAGAAAAATTTTAAGAGAGAATTCCGGAAAAAAAAAATACTAAGACTTTAGAAAAATAAAAAGGAAAACATTCTGGAAATTCAAAAGAAGAAGAATATACACCTGATATACAATCCAAATATTCTGATATACGAATTGAGAAATTAAGGGTTAAACACTAATTAGTCTTTCAAAAATCTGAAAAGATTCCCTTTGTTTCTGTCCGTTGTCCGTTGGTTGTTGTTGTTGTTTCTGGATTTTGTCTTGATTTTAAAATCTGTCACTAAGTTTCTCGTCGCTGGTTGTTACTAGTTGTTGGGGTTGCTGTTGTTGTATGCTACTGAATTTCTGCTGATCTCTCACTTTTCTTTTGCTTCCAATATCAGGTACACAACTGACACGCTGATTATTGTAAACTGAAACAGGAAGCATGAATACGAAAAATGAAGAATTGAAGTTCTAAATTTATTTTGAATTATATTCTGAATTTTATTTGTATATATAAATTATTTAGCTTACAAAAATCGGAATCGTGTAGCTATTTAATGTATATATAGTGGAACATCCGACGATAGCTTAACGATTGAACTATCTATATATATTGCTTAAAAATAAATAAATAAATGTAGTAACTCCGTCTAAGTTAAAAATCAAACGAATAGACCATTTCGGAACTTGTAAGAATATTGTTTAGTTAAATAATATTGGTTAATTCCAGCATGTAATTGGTTTAGGATTAAAATTAGATTGCTAAGTTTTTTTTTTAATTTGACAAACTGAGAACATGCCTAGTATAATGTAACTAGGTAGTAATACGTGAAGCCCAGGTTTAGTTTAATGCCATATACGTTGGGCCTGGGCCCGTATTGGCAACGGACTGCCTTGCTTGTATCATTTTCAGAATTTACGAATCATATTCGAAACTCAACTATAACAACTCAAGCATGTAAATAAATTAAGACCTTTTCTCTTTCATTTTGTAGAGACAATTTTAATAGAAAATGTAGGCACTTTAGGATTATCCTGATAAAAATAAATGAGATGAGCCTCGCCAAATAAAACGCACAAATTGCGGGGCCCTCGATAAATGTTTAATTAAAATTACTTAGACTTCGGGATGAGCCGTTTAGCAAAATTCCACGGCCTTACCCAGAAATAATAATACGATAATTGCTTCAGGCGTGCATTTTAATAATCTTACCTTCTTAAATTCGGGTGCGCATTTATGTGACCCAAATCCAAATCTCAACGGAGTCGGAATGTATTAATAATCACGGGCGCATTGATTGTGACGTGGTTCGAAATGCATTTTTCACGACGTTGCAATTCCATAAAAAATAAATAATAATAAAAGCAGTTTAAACTTAATGAAAGTACATAAGTAATAACATGTATTAAATCAGATATTTAGCCATTATAACAATTTAAGCGTCCGTGCTAGAACCACGGGATTCGAGGGTGCCTAACACCTTCCCTCGGGTCAACAGAATTCCTTACTTAGAATTTCTGGTTTGCAGACTTCAGTTGGAAAGTCAAATATTTTCCTCGATTTGGGATTCAAGACAAATCGGTGACTTGGGACACCAAAAGCCAAACCTTTCCCAAGTGGCGACTCTGAATTAAATAAATAATCCCATTTCGAATATTGTCACTTAAATTGGAAAAACTCCCTCGCGTTCTTACCCTTCGGGGCGGGCACGCAAAAAGGAGGTGTGACAATGGTTTAAAAAGTGACGGCTAGAAATATAATTATTAAATTTCCATGTGTGTAAAATAGTTATTACTGCTACGTTTCTGGAAATTTTCTTTAAATTTTGCCTATTTATATTTTTTGCCATGGATATATTGGATTTATATAATTAATCCAATTATATTAGCCCATAATATTTATTTGGACCAATATATCTTGAATTTAAAATATAGTTCAAATTATTTTATTGAATTTAAATTCAATAAATTTTGCATACCTACAAATGCCCTCTACTTTAAGATTTATCGAGCTTTTAAGACGAGATTTGATGTATGTAAAAAGTAATTATTACTTCATTTGATTGGCTTCTCACCAATGCATCTTTTCACGTTACAATATATCTTAAGAAGATTTAGAATTTAAACGTGAGCCTTTCCATGGAATTTTACGTGACCAACTTCATGTAGGACACTCCTTTGCATTTCACTTTGATATTTTAACAAATTCTACTAGAAATCAAACTACTTTTGGCAGATAGTTGCTCGAATAATAACTTGTCCAATACCGAATGGGTTTTGAAAACTTTGCACTGTCCTTGATATTTTTGTCCCACATCGATATTTAGCTTTCAATAGCCACCTTTTGACATCTATAAATACAGCACATCCTTCATTCCATTAGTACCAATTTTAGCGTTTACAAATTGCTTTGAGTCTACTTTTGACGACTTGGAGGCATTAATGCGAAGGTAATTTTTTCCTTTTTTCTTGTGCTTTCTTCTTTGTTATCTTTTTTCTTTTCTGTAGGTCAAGCGAAAAAGATATATTCTTGTTCAATAAGATGATCCACGCATGAAGAAGATAAACTTGGGGTGTGAGGGGATGAGTACTCATCATTGCCCGAATATCGGAGAGATTACTCTCAATGTGGCCCGACTACCGGAGAGATTACTCTCAATGTGGCCCGACTATATGAATAAAATTCGCATGGAATTGACAAGCCTTGCATCTTCGAGCGTAATCCAAGCAATCTTTTACCATCGTTGGCCAATAATATCCCATCCTTTTTATATGAAAGTGGAGCTTTGGTCCAGACTGGTGTGACCCACATACCCCAGAATGTGCCTCTTGCAAAGCTTGAAGTGCTTCTTCTTCCCCTAAGCATCGCAAGAGTACTCCTTCGAATGACCTTCTGTATACAGTATCTTTGTAGTAAAAGAAGCGAGGTGCACGACGACAAATTTCAATCCTTCTCTGCGGATTTTCTGGAAGTATCCCATAGCACAAGTAGTCGATAATAGGTTGTCGCCATTCTTCTTTCTCAACTTCAAAAATAGCGACAAGATGCTTGAGTTCATTTTCTTCACCTTCCGCCTCATTTGGCGGTGGTATTACCCATTTTTGGCAGACAGTAACTTGCGTTTGATCAGGCAAGATTAACGATGAAGCTAGGGCAACTAAAGCATCAGTCTTCTTATTTTCTTTCCTTGGCACATGCTAAATAGTCACATCGTCGAGCCACCCCATTAATTTTTTAGCGTAATCATAATATGGGCATAGTTTAGGCTTCTTGACCTCGTAACTACCTAAAAGCTGATTGACCACTAACTAGGAGTCACCAAAGACTTGCAATTGTAATTGCTTCATATCAACGACCATTTCAAGCCCAAGTATTAATGCTTAGGCAACATTGTTGTAATAGAGTTGTGTTAAGGTGAAGGAGTAGGGCAAGACTTCACCTTGGGAAGTGACAAATACTACACCAGCACCAGCTCCTCCACGATGCACGGCACCATCGAAGT
This sequence comes from Nicotiana tabacum, assembly GCF_000715075.1. NCBI lineage: Eukaryota > Viridiplantae > Streptophyta > Magnoliopsida > Solanales > Solanaceae > Nicotiana > Nicotiana tabacum. The sequence continues at coordinate 68,778,205 of NC_134087.1, forward strand.
ACATCTTCTATGGAGGTTGAACTTCAACGACCATTGAGTCCTCATCAGGTAGTTCATCAGTTAGCTCCCAATCATCAGGTATAGGGTGATCTGACAAGAAGTCCGCTAATGCTTATCCTTTTATAGACTTTTGAGGGATGTATACGATTTCAAATTGTTGAAACTAGAGGTACCACCTTGCTAGTCGATCACTAAGTACAGGTTTTGACATCACAAACTTGATGGGATTTGCTCTAGAAACCAAACGAACAACATGAGCTTGAAAGTAGTGCTTTAACTTTTGGATTGAGAAGACTAGCGCCAAACATAACTTTTCAATTGGCGAATAATTTAGCTCATTTGGTGTCATCATCCTACTTATGTAGTAAAGGAAGTTTTCTTTCCCTTCACTATTTTCTTGGGTCGGCAGCGCTCCAACAGACCTTTCTTGTGCTGAAATATATAGTATCAACGGCTTTCCTAGTATAGGGGCTGCCAAAACCGAAGGATTCATCAAGTAGGATTTAATGCTTTCAAAGGCATTGCTACATGTTTGGTCCTATTTGAAAGGGACACCTTTCTTCATAAGGCGGATGAATGGTTGACACCTCCCAGCTAGGTTTGAGATGAATTTTTAAGGTATGCTGGCTTTTCTTGCAGACTTTTCAATTCATGAATATTGTGGGGCTCAGGTATTTTCAAGATTGCATCTACTTTAGCTTGATCTATTTCAATCCCTCGATGTCGGACAATGAAACCCAGGAACTTTTCGGAGGTAACTCCAAAGGCGCATTTTAATGGATTCATCCTAAGTTGGTATCTCCGGAGCAACTCAAACACCATTCTAAAGTCTTTCAAGTGGTTGCTTTTCTTTCTTGATTTTACCACCAAGTCATCAACATAGCATTCGGCATTTCTTGTGGAGAAGGTCATCAAAGATATTCTGCATAGCTCTTTGGTAAGTAGCACCAGCGTTCTTTAAGCCAAAAGGCATTACCTTGTAGTAATAAATATCCTTGGGGGTACGGAATGCAGTAAGCTCTTCATCTTTTGGCGCCATGTGAATTTGGTTATAGCCTGATGAACCGTCCATAAATGACATTGCCTCGTACCCAGTAGTAGCATCGATCATCAGTTCTGGAATGGGAAGCAGGAACTCATCTTTCGTACACGCATTGTTAAGATCCCTAAAGTAAACGCACACTCGAATCTGGCCATTTTTCTTCCTTATAGGGACAATACTTGAAACCCATGTTGGGTATTTAACTTCACGAATAAAGCCAGCTTCGATGAGTTTGTTACCTTCGGTTTCAATCAAGGGAACCAAGTTTGGCCTAAAATGCCTTTGAGCTTGTTTAACAGGGCGAGCACCATTTTTGACTGCAAGGTAATACTGCTACTTTCGGGTCCAAGCCAGGCATCTCTTTGTAACTCCAAGCGAAGACATCCCTGAACTCCTTAAGTAACTCAATATAAGGGCTCTCTTCATCAACTTCTAGTAAAGCACTTAGGTAAGTGGGTCTTGTTTCTTCATCGGTACCAAGGTTAACTTCTTTTAAGGCATAAACTATCATCTTCAATCCTTATTCAAGTTCAGGTGGAGCATCCTTTGCATCTTCATCTTCTTGAGGATCCCCATTGTTGAAAGATATGTGATAACACGGTGAAGCATCCTCCAATTCTGCATTATCTTCCATGAAGATGGAATGCCATTCTCGACTTGTACAGTAACATGATACGAAGAACCCATATTTTCTTCATCTTTGTCACATTCCTTAGTGTAGACCACAATATATGGCTTTCCCTTCAGTACTTCTTTACATGAAACCACAAGTTTGGTTTGTCACCTCACTTTAGAAGGAACCAAACTTTGGAAATCCTTAGAGATCTCCTAGATTTTGGGTAAAGCGGGTGTTCTTATGCTTTGAAAATTTCTCCGAAACTTGTTCCCCTTCTTTAATGGACCCAATCTTTCAAACACGTAGGTCCTCACAGGTGATTTTCCAAGTTGATCAAAGATAAAAGTCTTGTTAGAAGCGGCCGATTCATCTTCTATAGTGATATAATTGCCGCTCGCCCTTCTTATTGAGATGCGCACTGGTGACGATTGCTTGTATCCTAAACCTTCACGTGGTTTCCTTGTTGCAGCTTCTGATGGGAGTTTCCCTACCTTTGACGACACATTAGGATTATATCCAGCTTTTGCAAATAGCTTGAAAGTGTTAGGTCAAAACCTTCATATGTTTGCTTTGTAGGGAGTACCATATTCTGCAAATGATTTTGGGCTACAAACCCTGCAACCGGCTTCGTGGACAATTTTACTGCCTCAATTTATTTTACCAGAAGAGTTAACTCCTTTAGCGTGTTAGTTTAGAGATTAGATGATTCGCCCTCGTCTTTCTTCGTTTTAGGGACATATTGGAGAGCAGGACTCATTTTCTTTCCATAAGACGCAATACCCCCTCTATAAGATTTAGTCGCGTTGGGTTGTACCTCCTCAATAACATCTTTGACTCTACCAGTAGTCACTTCGGCTATTTTAGTTGCGGGCTCGTCATTTTTGCTTTTTATGACACCATCGGCTTTTAGCTCCTTCACAATGCGGTTCTTCAAGCAGAACTTTGCATCGACGAAGTGTGACTCAGCCTCGGTGAATGGCTCATTATCAACAACTATCTTCTTCTCGACTTCACCCTCGTAGTATTTCAAACATTGATGGTAGGTAGATGGAACCACTTTGTTCTCATGTATCCAAGGCCTTCCAATCAACACATTGTATGAAGTCTTTGCATCGATCACATGTAGCCATGCACTTGATTGCATATCTTCAATGATGATTTCTAGCTTGATCGCGCCTATGGCTCTTTGGCCCCCTTGGTTGAATCCTTGGATCATCACACGACTTTCTGAGAGTTCGTTCATGGGAATACCAAGTTCTTTCACAGTGCGAATTGGCAAAATGTTCACTGAGGATCCTCCATCAACCAAAATTTGATTTACCCTTTCATCATGCATATAGCCAACCAGGTACAATGGGCGGTTATGAAGAGTGTCACCTAGCAGAAGATCTTTGTAAGCACGTGATTTTTGCCCCATATGAGAATTACTCCCAAAAAAATTCAAAATAAAATGATTTTCCTTGGTGTGCAATTTTGTGATATTTTGTGATATTTTTGGATAAATTATTTGTATTTGTCTGTGCATGTTTATTCGTTAAATTAATAAAAATACAAAAATATGTCGCATTTTGCATGTAGGATTTAATTCTATAATTGTTAGTAATTAAGTTTGTTTTACAAAAAATGAAAATTACAAAAAATATGCATCTTTTGCATTTTTAGCACTTAATGTCCAAATATACAATTTTATGCTTAATTATTAATTAATTGTGCGTTAATTGTTATTGGGAGCTAATTTGCACTTTTATAACTTAATTTAGTTCTTAATAATAAGTTAAGTATTTTTATAATTTAGTTTTAGAAAAATAAAAGAAGAAAGGAAAGCAAAAATATAAAGAAAGTCGGAATTGGGCCTCTTCTTCAATTGTAAGCCACAGGCCTAGAAAATTGTCCAACCTTCCCCACGACCCAATCCATTTCAAACCGGGTTGACCCGGTCCATAACCCCAAAGATCCAACACCCCTATCTTGCATTTCAAAAAAAAAAACAAAAAAAAAACAAAGAAAACCCTAAACTGAAACTCACCCGCCCCCATCCCCTCTCCTTTTCTCCAAAATCCATCTTCTCCATCTCCATTTACACAGCCATGGCTGCCCTCACCAGCCTCGTCACCCTCCACCTCCAAGCTCCTCATCGACGCACACGCACACAACTGCGTCAACACACTCACACGAGCACATCTTCCCCCGTCATCTACTTCATCGTCCCCATTCGAGCTTCTGCCATGTCCAACCATGGCTGAGCTTCGATGCTCTCACATGGCAGCTACCACTGTTTCATCATCTCCAACCAGCCACAGCTGCTTCCTCTGCGTCGACCTTCTCCAAACGACCAGCTACGTCTTCTTCGTCGCACGGACTGCCATGGCTGCCTCACCTCGCCTCCCAGCTCCTCCGTGCCGCTGCTGCTGCTTCGCCATTGCAGCTGCTGCTGCTCACGTTTCTGCTTCAGCTGCTTCCCGCCGCGTCTGCCTTCGTCCTCTTCGCCGAGCTCAAGCTTGAGCTCGACATCCATGGTCGCCATTGCTTCATCAACCTCGACTGTGTATGAGTTCCAAGCTCTGTTACGTCCAAACGCACCTCGCTTCTGCTGCGTTGTCACTGTTCAACGAGCAGCTATCTTGTTTCAGCTGGGCCGCTGCCACCATTTCGTTTATTCTTAGTTTTTTCGAGGTCGTCGATCGTCGTTTTAAGTTCGTCAAGGTTAAAAGGATGGTGAGTTCGTCGTTGAATTCAAGATCCGTTAGGTCGTTGGCAGTCTTGACGCGATAATCGTGTCCGGACATATTTGTTCTCATTCAAATTTATCGTCGTTCCGTTCCGGTTAGTTGTTTAACCAATTCGTATTTATCGTTTTCTTATTTTTCTTCAATTTGTTTCATGTTTGTTATATTGTTCTTGTTTATTTTTTTAGGTAGAAATTGATTAGTTAATTATAATGTTGCTACATTTAAATTGAAGATTCATTTAATTGTTTTTCAGTTTGTTTTATTAATTTAAAAGGATTTAGTGTTAATATAAAAGAATGTTAGTTTAAATCGTTTGAATCCGTTGTTTGTTGTAGATTTAATTCGTGTTCATCTTGTTTGAAGTTCGTTTTTAATTCAGTGATTTAATGTGAAGTTATGTTTTGGTTTTTAATTTTTGAATCATGTATCTTTGTTATAATTTTGTTGGATTTAATTTAAAAAGATCAATTGATTATTTGGAGATTAGTGATTTGAATATGTTTATTTGTTTTGTTTAAGTTTAATTCGAATTTGAATAAAGCTTGTTTGTTATTGTTGTTGAATTTTTTCATTTATGTTCATACTTTGTTTGATTGATCTTGAATCCGAAATTAGTATAGTTTGATCTTCTTGTTTGTTGATTATCATTTTTGATTATTTCTTCAGTTTGCTTCATGATTTTGTTTAGTTTTAATATAGGAATTGTTGGTTGTAAAGTTGTTAGATTTTAAGTTCAAATGATTATTGAATTTAGAAATCTGAATATATTTGTTTGTTGTTGTTGTTGTTGTTGTTGTTGAATCTGAAAGTAGGTTTGTTTGTTGTTAAAGATGTTGTTCAATCAAAATTTTAGTTGTTCTTTGTTGTTCATCATTTAGTTTGAATTTGTTGTTCGAATTTGTGTAGAAATTTGTCATATTGGCTATATTTTGGTTGAGTTTAATTAATTGATTGGTTATAGCTGATGGGGGTAGTTTGGTAAATCGCAGTACGTGCAGGGGTAAAATGGTAATTGCAATAAGGTCGGAGGGATAGTTTGGTAATTGAACATTTTTGAATAATTCTTTATGTTAAGCATGTGGGACAAAATGTAATGGAGTGTGAGTGATATAGTTGTTTAATATAAATGGGGGACAAGACAAAATGTAGTGGAGGGGAATATGGTAATTGTTTATGGTAGGCATAGGGGACAAAATGTAATAGGTTGGTTTGATATATTAGTTTAATGTAGTGGGGGATGAGTGGGAAGATAATGGGTTTGGTAGGAGAAAGTGGTTGATTTTAATTGATTAAAGGGTTGGGGATATAAATAAGAGGTTCTGAATCAGATTTGAGGAGAGGAATAAGAAAAAGAACGGACAGAGAAGAATAGAGAGAATAAGAGAGAGAGAAAAAAAAGCTGAATATTTAAGAGAGAAAGAAAAATTCCGAAAAAATATTTAAACTTTCAAATAAAAAAAAACTAAAAAAAAAAATCTTCTGCTTTCTTTTATTGTTTGAAATCAGCATTAATTGTTGTTGTTTCATCAAAGCTTGAAGCTTTTATTTTGGGATTACTACTCCACCGGTTTGCAAACTCTGTTCCTGGGTTGTTATTGTTGCTGGACTGTTGTTGCTGTGATGTATTGTTATTACTGCTGCTGATTCTCATCTTCATCTTCTTTTGTTTCCAATACCAGGTACACGACTGTAATACTAGCTATTGCAAGCTAATAATGTGGAAGCATGAATACATATGAAGAATGAAATTTTGAAGTTTTAATTTCGTTTTTTTGTTCCTTTTATTGATTGTATTTAAGCTATTTCATGTATTACTGAATAATAATTGGAATAAGAAAAAATAACATAAGTTAGTCTTTAATGAATCGGTTTGGCAAAACGGGTTAATTCACTAGTTATGGAAGTTTCAAGATTATCAACAGTAGGTTAATCATGAACAAGTAGCTAAATTTAGCTAAGGCATGAATTTAAATTAAATTTCGTAAATTAGGCATTAAGGCATGATTTGAGTTCAAGCAAGATTAGAAGGACTAATAAGTTTTAGTAATTATGGTTAAATCTAATTTCAAATGGTTGTGAATAATTAATCTCATTAGTTTTTTTATAACAATGCTGAGTTTTAATCTAGCTATATTTGATTCTTTTGAATATTAGTTGTCGAATTTTTATTTTATTTATAATTTCGATTTTTTTTTGAGTAAAATTCCTTTTCATCAATATTTGTATTAATCTAGCAATAGAATCCATGTTTTGTTAAAATAATAATAATAATAATAAAAAGCATAATTAATTAGATTTTCTTTCTTTATTTTAGAGACTAATTTTAATAGAAAAATGTAGTCGCTTTAAGATTTGTCCATTTAAAATAAATGAGATGAGCCTCGCTTAGCAAAATGTATAGATTGCGGGGCCCTCATAAAATGTATGCGTTAATTACTTAGAACTCGAAAACGGCCGCTTAGCGAACTTCACGGCTGTCCCCAAATAATAAATACGCTAATCACTTTAGGCGCGATTTAATTAATCTTACCTTCTTAAACTCGGGTGCGCATTTCATGCGACCCAAATCCAAATCCCAAAACATTGGATAAAACTGTGTTCCGGATTGCGGGTGCATTTTATGTGACGCAATCCAATGACATGTTTTTAAACGATGTTCACATTTTTTTAAAAAAATATAATAATAAAAGCGGTAAAGAGTTAAAACTTGCACATAAGTTCATATTTGTATAAAAATTAGATATTTAAGCCAAATATGACAGTTGAGCGACCGTGCTAGAACCACGGAACTCGGGAATGCCTAACACCTCGGGTTAACAGAATTCCTTATCCAGATTTCTGGTTCGCGGACTGTAATACAGAGTCATTCTTTTCCTCGATTCGGGATTAAAATAGGTGACTTGGGACACCCTAAATCTCCTAAGTGGCGACTCTGAAATAAATAAACAAATCCTGTTTCGATTGTCCTTTAATTGGAAAAACTCCTACGCCCCTCGCGGGGGCGAAAAAAGGAGGTGTGACAGCTCTGACGACTCTGCTGGGGACAAAACCCAGAACCACTGGTTCAGGGTTAGAAATTCGAGCTTATATAAATTGTTATATTTGGTTTTATCTGATTTTGTTACATGTTTTGGCTCAATGTGCTAATTGGTTGCCTTTTATCGCTTTGATATTACGTGAACTATATATAAACTGTGCTGAAACCCATCTCCTCTCTGAGTCTTCTGAATCATGAAGAAGGGTGTACTTCGTACGACTTCTTTTCTGTATAGTGTCAAATCCCAATTTAGAACGAGGTTCAGACAAGTTGCTAAGCTGGTGAAGCTTCTGTATTCCCGGTACGCTGCCCCCCTTCGGCTCGAGCTGTCCACTCGGGTAAGCCAGGTCTAGAACAAACACCCAGATTTTGAACCTAGAATAACTCAACTTCATGTCGGATCCCTAGTAGGAACGTTTATCTGCATCATATGCATTTTTGACTTAGGGGACTCAACATAGGGGTTGGGTCCATCTAGGAATAGCAACCTGAAACAGAAAAGACCATCCTGATGCATCCTACTCACTGCTTGTGCATTTATTTGCTTTGGACTTGCATGATGACCGGTTTTGAATATTGGAAAAATTTGAAAAAAAAGAAGAAGAAAAAAAATATAGCAGTGTATAGGGTTAATCTTCTGCTTTGAAAAAATAACAATGTCCAAATAGTGTCAAAACTCTAAAAAAAATTATTTTTAATAGTTTGTTTTACTAAAAGCAAAGGATAAATAAAAAAGAGTCTTTATTTTTGGAAATTGTTCGTAGAAAAAAAAAGAGTCTTTATTTTAGTTTGGGAATAGGTTGTTTTATTATTTGTTGAAGATGAAAAGAAAAAAAAAGAGAAAAGGAGAAAAATAGGAAGTGGAGAGTTAGATGATTAATTTAGAAAAAAAAAATATTGTCCAAGTACTTTCGGAACACTACCGAAATTTTGAAAAAATATATATTTTTACTTTTAAAATTGTTTGTTTGCCTAAAAAAAAAAGCAGAAAGTATGTAGGAATGAGTCTTTTATTTTAATTTGCTTTGTTTTCAAAAAAGAATTAAAAAATAAAAAAGAAAAATAGTTTTTTTTTGCTACAAAAGAAAAAAAAAAGAAAAAATATGTTTGCTTCCAAAAATTAGTTAGTTTATTACCCGAACTACGCGGGTTTGACTCTCACCGGATGTGAGATACGTAGGCAACCCTCATCGGGTCCAACCCCCCTTTTTTGCTAAAATAACCAAAAACAAATAAATAAATAAATAAATAATATGTCAAAATTTTAATTTTGTCATGAATAAGTCGGGTGATGCTGTTTTGTCAAAAATAGCCGAATGTTCCCGAAAGGGACGCCGGAGGACTGACATTGCATAAACAGCCACTTTTTGGGTCATGTTTAAGATTTGGTCCAATGGACCCCCACAGCCTTAAAAATCTTCGTCCCCGAGGTGTTGAAAGGCCGTGTTTGCAATGTTGAGTTTTCTATTTTTGAAAAATGATAAAAAGAGTCATAAATAAGTCGGGTGATGCTGTTTTTGTCAAAATAGCTGAATGTTCCCGAAATGGACGCCGGAAGGCTGACTTTGTATAAACAGCCACCTTGGGTCATTTTTTTTAGGGATTTTGGTCCAGTTGACCCACACAGCCTTAAAAATCTTCGTCCCCGAGGCGCTGAAGGGCCGTGTTTGCAACACCACATTTTCATCGTAATTTGAAAAAAAAACAAAGAGTCAGCGGTCAGGTGAATACCGTTCGGATTTTTAGTCAAAAATAAGCCGAGCCAGCTTCGGCCGCGTCTTAAACCGTTCTTGCCGAAATAGCCTTAGAGTATCTTTTAGTTGTCGAAAGGCTATTTTCGTAAAAGAACGGACAAGTTTGTAAAGTGTCATAAAATAATCCTCCCCGGCCTCAAAATTCATGTGAAATTTGGAAGGGGCCACATTTGCAAAAATAACCATTTGGTTGCATTTGTCGAACAGAGAAAGGGAGCTGGCCGTTTGTTTTTGAGTTTGTAAAACTTTTGATTAGAATATGTGTGTCGTTTGATTTTTAAGTTTGTAGGTCATCTTTAAACCTTTGAAACCCAGTTTGTTTTATTATGAAAATTGATAATTCAAAAAAAAATGTTTCATTGTTGTTACCTTTCATTGGTCCGAACTACGCAAGGTCTGATTCATGCGGGGTCATGATACGTAGGCAATCTCCATAAGATTCGACCACCACTGGAAAAAAAAAGAAGAGAAAAATAAAGGAAAGCGCGAGTGCATCGCATCTATGATAGAACGGTTTAACTGCTTAGGTGCATTGCATCTCTGATATATGATTATCTGTCAAATGCCCAAACACTAACGTGATGGCTTCCCTTTGCTGGGTTCATATATAGAAAAGTGGTTGGTTGTGGTAACTCCTCCCTGCAAAGCAAAGTCAAAGGACAATGGCTCAGAACCGCAGAACCGAGTGGGTCGGTAGTGATGACCGACAACAATTGGTCGAACAGAATAACGGGTTGGTAGAAGAAGTGAAAATGCTGAGACAGCATGTGGCAGACATGTATCAGGCATGGATAACTGGGAAAGCACCACCCCCACCACCGCCAAGCTTTTCGAACTCTGGCATTACCCATCCCTCATACTCTCCATCCCAACCCACTTATGACAACTTTCTCAGCTACCCGAGTAGCTCCATCACTCGTCCACGCTACTCCCCTCCCCAACGCTACTTCTCTCCACGAGATTCCCAAAGTCGGGCTTCACTTTCCAAATACCCAGCTCCACAGAAGGCCTATCCACCCTCACAAGCCTACCGGAAGCCCCCTGGATCAGGTTTCCGGCCCAATCAAGCATTTAGGAACGAGAGGTTGCTGAAACGAGGAAAGGCTCTCACCCCTATCGGAGTATCTTATGCCAGTCTGTTTGAAAGGCTAAGGCATGCTGGCTTGATTGAGCCACTCCCCGCATGTACTCCAGATCCACGTGCAAGGAACTTTGATCCGGCAGCACGATACGCATACCACTCCAATGTCAGAGGACATAGCATTGAAGATTGTCGTTCCTTGAAAAAGGAAATAGAAAGAATGATTCAGGAAGGGGCAATTGTGATCAATGACAGTGACAGGGAGCACGCGAATCCTCTTGAGAGCTCGCTGACAAGGGTTGATGATGTTGAAGATGGTAATGGTCTTGGCAGTATTGACGCAAAGCTCAGTGGCTAAGATGCCAGGTTTGATAATTGGGAGGGCGCTTCGTTCCTTGGTTATCAAAAGAGAAGTTTTTGATGGTTTATTTTGTTGTCATTTTTGTTGACCAGATTATTCTTAGGGTTGTGTCAAACTTTCTTATCTTTCCATTTGTCATAGCGGTTTGTTAAAGTTTTGTCCAGTTTATTTTTTGGGTTTTGTTCTGGTTTGTTTTGTTTTGTTATTCAAACCATTTCACAGGTAGTCTAATGCAAAATCCGGTCTTTTATTATTTCCAGTCATCTTTTTTGTTTAGTCCTTTTATCATTTTTGTTCAATGCCGATTCTAGTGACATGACATGCGCACACAGTTCGGGCCTAATCTTAAAAGTTAATCATAAAATCCCTGAAAGGTGATCAGAACCTTTAAAGAAAATAAGGACGGTTTGAGATTATTCAGAGCTTGAGTCATATGGAACAGGGGCAAGTAAAACATAAAGAAAACCGTTAAAAGCAAGATTCACCTTTCATGATAATGAGAGTGAGAGTGTCGCCCAACGGTGCTTTAGAAGTGACAAATGAACAAGCAGATGTTGAATATAATTGTCAAGTCCAGCACCATCAGAAGAGGCTACAAATCTTTGTTTAATTGTGTTGTTTGCATTTGGCATGTTTTGAAGACTGGAATGACGAAGACATTTTGTTCTGCTACCTAAACACTTTATCATTCGTTACCCCTTTTGAGCCTTATTTATTTTTCTTTTATACCTCTCGTTCGGAATCACTAGCAACGACTAGAAAACACAAGCATGACAGGTAAAGAAAAAGAAGAAAAAAAATAAGAAAGAAAACAAAACAACAAAACGAAAAAAAAAAGAAAAAGAGAAAAGAAGATAAAAATGATAAAGAAAAATAAAATAAAAGAAAGTCAGAAGAAAACAGAGGAATTGGGAACTACGTTCGACCTGATTCCTCAAAGAGGATACGTAGGCGCCTCACGGCTCGGTCATGGTGTAATAAAAATTAAAAAAAAAAATCCCAAGCAAGAAACTGGGGAAGAAGTTGTGCTTGATGTAAAGAAAGCCGGTTCCGAAGGTTGTAATTTTGAACCCCAAATTGATTTGTTTTTGAGCCTTTAAAACCCTTTCTTTCTAGCCTATCCAAAATCCCACATTACGGTCCAAAAAAGACCTTCTGATCAGTCTTCAAAAGATGTCAAGTCAGACAAATGAGAGTCTTACCGGGAAACATAACACTCTGATCCACAACAGAAAGGACTCTGATCCCCAACATAAAAGAAATAAAAAGAGTTTTATGGGTAACACCCCAATCCCCAGCAGAGAGAGTCATATCAGCAACACTTCAAATCCCCAGCTGGAAAGTGATACAAATGAGAGAGTCTTATCGGTGAAAATCTTTACGGACACCATAAGGCGATGAAAGCTGAGAGAAAAACCAAAATGAGAGAGGCTTGATAGTGAAAACCCTTCGGGCACTACAAGTCAAATAAATTGAGAATCAGATGGGGAATCGCCAAATGAAGATCTTGAAAGACGATTGACGGCAGAGGATAGGCCACATGCGCATGTCATGACCATTAGAGTCGGTATCTGCATTTGATAGGTTTTTATTTATAGTTTCTCTTGTTAAAGAGTCATCTTTTTCTTTTGTCTTTTATTCGGTTCCCTTTTTGTTTATCTTTCTCCTTTCATAGAAAAATTCCCCAGTAGAGTCTGTTTGGTCAGAACCAATGGGAAATGACTTCAAAATAGGCCATCAGCTTTCCAATTATGCAAGATGAGATCTGACTAATGCATCCAAGTGGTATAGTCAGCAAGGAACAAGTGCAAGGTCAGTGTCAAGAAAGATATCCCTAGCAAAAGGGGAATTGACAAAAGGATTGACGAGTGTCAAGAGGGATATCCCAGCCGAAATCAAAGGTTATTAAACCTCAAGGTCGAGGCTCGTGGACAAAGCAAGGAAAGCAGTGAGCATGATTTGGGAAATTCATACTAGACTAAAGGGTCGGGGAAATGCCAGTTTCCGAAATATGCCACAAAAGAAGAGGGATATCCCCAGCAGAAAGGGATTATCCCCAGCAAATAATATCATCCCCAACAAGTTTTGGAACGCAGAGCAGGGAAGGAGAAAGGGAAAAGCCATCCCAGTAGGAGTATCACAACCAACCACCACGTTTTAAACAAACAAATTTTGTTTGATTTGAAACAGGTAAAGGAAATGGCATTGATAACGGAAATGCATGCCACAAGAAAGATTGTCAAACTGGGGCAGAAAATTTTCTTTTCAGTTAGAAAATTTTCTGGAAATCAGGTACCCATTTGGGGAAGAATAAAGATAGCACCAGGGAAGTGGTCTTTGAACCAGGGTTGCCCCCAACATAATAAGTTTCCAATAGAGGAAGTTGTTCCCCAGCAGACAGAACAAAGGAATGAAACTTGAGCTCAGAAAAAGCAGAGGCCAGCATCATTCCCAACAGCCTTCCGAAGAGTGAAGCACTAGTTCTGAAGGAATCAGAATCCCCCAGCAGTATTATCCTCGACAACGTTATCCCCAGCTGATAGCATTTTATCCCCCAACAGGTAAGTAAATAATTCCCCAACAGTGTTATCCCCAGCAGTTTCGAGGAGTCCAACACAAGTTTGGTGAAAATCGGTATCCCCAGCGGTTCCTTTCGGGGAAAGGCAAAACGAGTCTTAAGGGAAGTAGTCTTCGAAGGAAAAAAATATGCAAAAAAAAAAAGAAAAGGAAGTAGTTTGCATAGGAATGAAGCATCCTACTTAAAAGGAGGTAATTTTGGAAGGAGTAAGATAACATATTTACTCAGCAGAGTTATCCTCAACAGTGTTATCCCCAGCAGGGTTACTCAGCAGTTCGCAGTGTTATCCCCAGCGGACCATCGAGATGTGGAAGCATCCTCGACAGAGTTTTGACCAAGTTTCAAGAGGGTCGGACAACCCAGAGTGGGTAAGGAAGAAAAGGAAAATTCATCCCCAGCAAAATAATCCCCAGCAGTTTCGAGGGAAGACAACACAAGTAAGTAAATAATTCAGGAAGAAGGAAATGGTTCACGCATAGGAGACGCACTTCCTAAGTTTAAAGTTTCACCCATAGGAGATGCATTTCCTCCTAAATTAGTTTTACCCATAGGAGAGACATTTCCTCCTAAGTTTAGTTTTACCCATAGGAGAGGCATTTCCTCCTAAGTTTGTTTTTTTACCCATAGGAGATGCATTTCCTCCTAAGTTTGTTTTTACCCATAGGAGATGCATTTCCTCCTAAGTTTGTTTTTACCCATAGGAGATGTATTTCCTCCTAAGTTTGTTTTACCCATAGGAGAGGCATTTCATCCTAAGTTTAGTTTTACCCCTAGGAGAGGCATTTCCTCCTAAATTTGAAATCAGGAGCCCGCCTGAAGAGAGGAATGACGTTTATTTTTAAAGTTGTTGTTGAAGTCAAGAGCCCACCTGTAGAATGGCATTTTATTTTCAGAGTTGTTTGTTGAAGTCAGGAGCCCGCCTGAAGAGAGGAATGACGTTTATTTTTAAAGTTGTTGATGAAGTCAGGAGACCGCCTGAAGAGAGGAAAGGCATTTTATTTTTAAAAGTTTTTGAAATCTCGCCAGCCTAAAGAAAGGAATGACATTTTATTTTCAAAATTGTGGTTGAAGTCAGGAGCCCGCCTGAAGAGAGGAAAGACATTTTATTTTTAAAAGTTGTTAAAATCTCGCCAGCCAAAGAAAGGAATGGCATTTTATTTTGAAAAGTTGTTGAAATCAGGAGCCCGCCTGAAGAGAGGAAAGACGTTTTATTTTTAAAAGTTTTTGAAATCTCGCCAGCCTAAAGAAAGGAATGACATTTTATTTTCAAAATTGTGGTTGAAGTCAGGAGCCCGCCTGAAGAGAGGAAAGACATTTTATTTTTAAAAGTTGTTAAAATCTCGCCAGCCAAAGAAAGGAATGGCATTTTATTTTGAAAAGTTGTTGAAATCAGGAGCCCGCCTGAAGAGAGGAAAGACGTTTTATTTTTAAAAGTTTTTGAAATCTCGCCAGCCTAAAGAAAGGAATGGCATTAGAATGGCAATTTATTGGTTGAAGTCAGGAGCCCGCCTGAAGAAAGGAAAGGCATTTTATTTTTAAAAGTTGTTAAAATCTCGCCAGCCAAAGAAAGGAATGGCATTTTATTTTGAAAAGTTGTTGAAATCAGGAGCCCGCCTGAAGAGAGGAAAGGCGTTTTATTTTTAAAAAAGTTGTTGAAATCTCACCAGTCTAAAGAAAGGAATGACATTTTATTTTCAAAGTTGTTGTTGAAGTCAGGAGCCCGCCTGAAGAGAGGAATGACATTTTATTTTCAAAGTTGTTGATGAAGTCAGGAGCCCGCCTGAAGAGAGGAAAGGCGTTTTATTTTTAAAAAAGTTGTTGAAATCTCACCAGTCTAAAGAAAGGAATGACATTTTATTTTCAAAGTTGTTGTTGAAGTCAGGAGCCCGCCTGAAGAGAGGAATGACATTTTATTTTCAAAGTTGTTGATGAAGTCAGGAGCCCGCCTGAAGAGAGGAAAGGCGTTTTATTTTTAAAAAAGTTGTTGAAATCTCACCAGTCTAAAGAAAGGAATGACATTTTATTTTCAAAGTTGTTGTTGAAGTCAGGAGCCCGCCTGAAGAGAGGAATGACATTTTATTTTCAAAGTTGTTGATGAAGTCAGGAGCCCGCCTGAAGAGAGGAATGACGAATTTATTTTCGAAGTTGTTGGTTGAAGTTAGGCGCCTACCTGGATAACAAGGGAATACATTTCTGTTTTTCATTTCGTGTTCTAGGTCGCCCACCAGTATAATGCGGGCATACATTTCTGTTTTCATTTCATTTCTAGGTCGCCCACCAGTATAATGCGGGTATGCATTTCTGTTTTTCATTTCGTGTTCTAGGTCGCTCACCAGTATAATGCGGGCATACATTTCAGTTTTTCATTTCTAGGTCGCCCACCAGTATAATGCGGGGTATGCATTTCTGTTTTCATTTCATTTCTAGGTCGCCCACCAGTATAATGCGGGTATACATTTCTGTTTTTCATTTCATGTCCTAGGCGCCCACCAGTATAATGCAGGAATACATTTATGTCTTTTCATTTCATGTCCTCGGTCGCCCACATGTATAATACGGGCATACCTTTCAGTTTTTCATTTCATGTCCTAGGCGCCTACCAGTATAATGCGGGAATACATTTCTGTCTTTTCATTTCTGTTCTAGGTCGCCCACCAGTATAATGCGGGTACACATTTCTGTCTTTTCATTTCATGTTCTAGGTCGCCCACCAGTATAATGCGAGAATACATTTCTGTCTTTTCATTTCATGTTCTAGGTCGCCCACCAGTATAATGCGGGAATACATTTCTGTCTTTTCATTTCTGTTCTAGGTCGCCCACCAGTATAATGCGGACATACATTTCATATTTTCGCATTCAGGCGCCCACATGTATAACGAGAGGAATACTTTTGAGTCTTATACTTCAAATTTTGAAATCAGTGACCCCACCGGAAAGCAGAAGGTTACAACAGGAATCCCCAGCAGGAAACAATAAAAATTCTCAGCACCGGGAAGCAGAAGGTTGCAACAAAAGGTCCCAGCACAAACTCAAGTGCATGTGTCAAAAGGAATAAAAGACGCGTCTTGAAAGAAGCGGCCTGTGAACATTAAATTATACCCAGCATAACAATTCTGATGAAGAAAGCTGTATCCCCAGAGGAACTACCGAGAAGCTTAATGAAGAAAGCCATGTCCCCAGCGGACCGAACAAAATGATGCAAACTGGTATTCAGAAAAGCAAAGGGCCAGTGTCATCTCCAAAGTCTCGTAAGAAAAACACCGGAGGAAACACAAGCCGACAAGAAAGCAAGGCAACAAGAACAAATTGTAGTCTAGCCTAGCTTCTTGTTTTCTTTTAAGCACGGTGTAACAAGGAGATCGGTAAGCAATGGTAATAGCATGCAACAGCAGTAACCTTGCAATCCCACGGTAGTCCCAGCTACCAAAACTTCCCGAACTACATTGACCTGATTCCTGTTTAGCCCAGGATATGTAGGAAACCTCTGAAGCAAAGGTTCGGTCAAATCTTTTTCAAAAAAATGCTTCACACGGAGTACTCGAATGGGCAAAAATCGCTCACTTTATCTTTGCACGAAAACCCTTCGTGTCTTCGGGCAAAGAGGGGCAGCTGTAAGCACGTGATTTTTGCCCCATATGAGAATTACTCCCAAAAAAATTCAAAATAAAATAATTTTCCTTGGTGTGCAATTTTGTGATATTTTTGGATAAATTATTTGTATTCGTCTGTGCATGTTTATTCGTTAAATTAATAAAAATACAAAAATATTTCGCATTTTGCATGTAGGATTTAATTCTACAATTGTTAGTAATTAAGTTTGTTTTACAAAAAATAGGCATCTTTTGCATTTTTAGCACTTAATGTCCAAATATACAATTTTATGCTTAATTATTAATTAATTATGCGTTAATTGTTATTGGGAGTTAATTTGCACTTTTATAACTTAATTTAGTTCTTAATAATAATTTAAGTATTTTTATAATTTAGTTTTAGAAAAATAAAAGAAGAAAGGAAAGCAAAAATATAAAGAAAGTCGAAATTGGGCCTCTTCTTCAATTGTAAGCCACATGCCCAGAAAATTGTCCAACCTTCCCCACGACCCGGTCCATTTCAAACCGGGTTGACCCGGACCATAACCCCAAAGACCTAACACCCCTATCTTGCATTTAAAAAAAACAAAAAAAAGAAGAAAAAAACAAAGAAAACCCTAAACTAAAACTCACCCGCCCCCATCCCCTCTCCTTTTCTCCAAAATCCATCTTCTCCATCTCCATTTACACAGCCATGGCTGCCCTCACCAGCCTCGTCACCCTCCACCTCCAAGCTCCTCATCGACGCACACGCACACAACTGCGTCAACACACTCACACGAGCACATCTTCCCCCGTCATCTACTTCATCGTCCCCATTCGAGCTTCTGCCATGTCCAACCATGGCTGAGCTTCGATGCTCTCACATGGCAGCTGCCACTATTTCGTCATCTCCAACCAGCCACAACTGCTTCCTCTGCGTCGACCTTCTCCAAACGACCAGCTACGTCTTCTTCGTCGCGCGGACTGCCATGGCTGCCTCACCTCGCCTCCCAGCTCCTCCGTGCCGCTGCTGCTGCTTCGCCATTGCTACTGCTGCTGCTCACGTTTCTGCTTCAGCTGCTTCCCGCCGCGTCTGCCTTCGTCCTCTTCGTCGAGCTCAAGCTTGAGCTCGACATCCATGGTCGCCATTGCTTCATCAACCTCGACTGGGTATGAGTTCCAAGCTCTGTTACGTCCAAACGCACCTCGCTTCTACTGCGTTGTCACTGCTCGACGAGCAGCTATCTTGTTTCAGCTGGGCTGCTGCCACCATTTCGTTTATTCTTAGTTTTGTCGAGGTCGTCGATCGTCATTTTAAGTTCGTCAAGGTTAAAAGGATGGTGAGTTCGTCGTTGAATTCAAGATCCGTTAGGTCGTTGGCAGTCTTGGCGCGATAATCGTGTCCGGACATATTTGTTCTCATTCAAATTTATCGTCGTTCCGTTCCGGTTAGTTGTTTAACCAATTCATATTTATCGTTTTCTTATTTTTCTTCAATTTGTTTCATGTTTGTTTTATTGTTCTTGTTTATTTTTTTAGGTAGAAATTGATTAGTTAATTATAATGTTGCTACATTTAAATTGAAGATTCATTTAATTATTTTTCAGTTTGTTTTATTAATTTAAAAGGATTTAGTGTTAATATAAAAGAATGTTAGTTTAAATCGTTTGAATCCGTTGTTTGTTGTAGATTTAATTCGTGTTCATCTTGTTTGAAGTTCGTTTTTAATTCAGTGATTTAATGTGAAGTTATGTTTTGGTTTTTAATTTTTGAATCATGTATCTTTGTTATAATTTTGTTGGATTTAATTTAAAAAGATCAATTGATTATTTGGAGATTAGTGATTTGAATATGTTTATTTGTTTTGTTTAAGTTTAATTCGAATTTGAATAAAGCTTGTTTGTTATTGTTGTTGAATTTTTTCATTTATGTTCATACTTTGTTTGATTGATCTTGAATCCGAAATTAGTATAGTTTGATCTTCTTGTTTGTTGATTATCATTTTTGATTATTTCTTCAGTTTGCTTCATGATTTTGTTTAGTTTTAATATAGGAATTGTTGGTTGTAAAGTTGTTAGATTTTAAGTTCAAATGATTATTGAATTTAGAAATCTGAATATATTTGTTTGTTGTTGTTGTTGTTGTTGTTGAATCTGAAAGTAGGTTTGTTTGTTGTTAAAGATGTTGTTCAATCAAAATTTTAGTTGTTCTTTGTTGTTCATCATTTAGTTTGAATTTGTTGTTCGAATTTGTGTAGAAATTTGTCATATTGGCTATATTTTGGTTGAGTTTGATTAATTGATTGGTTATAGCTGATGGGGGTAGTTTGGTAAATCGCAGTACGTGCAGGGGTAAAATGGTAATTGCAATAAGGTCGGAGGGGTAGTTTGGTAATTGAACATTTTTGAATAATTCTTTATGTTAAGCATGGGGGACAAAATGTAATGGGATGTGAGTGATATAGTTGTTTAATATAAATGGGGGACAAGACAAAATGTAGTGGAGGGGAATATGGTAATTGTTTATGGTAGGCATGGGGGACAAAATGTAATGGGTTGGTTTGATATATTAGTTTAATGTAGTGGGAGATGAGTGGGAAGATAATAGATTTGGTAGGAGAAAGTGGTTGATTTTAATTGATTAAAGGGTTGGGGATATAAATAAGAGGTCTGGAATCAGATTTGAGGAGAGGAATAAGAAAAAGAACGGACAGAGAAGAATAGAGAGAATAAGAGAGAGAAAAAAGAGCTGAATATTTAAGAGAGAAAGAAAAATTCCGAAAAAATATTTAAACTTTCAAATAAAAAAAAAACTAAAAAAAAATCTTCTGCTTTCTTTCATTGTTTGAAATCAGCATTAATTGTTGTTGTTTCATCAAAGCTGGAAGCTTTTGTTTTGGGATTACTACTCCACCGGTTTGCAAACTCTGTTCCTGGGTTGTTATTGTTGCTGGACTGTTGTTGCTGTGCTGTATTGTTATTACTGCTGCTGATTCTCATCTTCATCTTCTTTTGTTTCCAATACCAGGTACACGACTGTAATACTAGCTATTGCAAGCTAATAATGTGGAAGCATGAATACATATGAAGAATGAAATTTTGAAGTTTTAATTTCGTTTTTTTGTTCCTTTTATTGATTGTATTTAAGCTATTTCATGTATTACTGAATAATAATTGGAATAAGAAAAAATAACATAAGTTAGTCTTTAATGAATCGGTTTGGCAAAACGGGTTAATTCACTAGTTATGGAAGTTTCAAGATTATCAAAAGTAGGTTAATCATGAACAAGTAGCTAAATTTAGCTAAGGCATGAATTTAAATTAAATTTCGTAAATTAGGCATTAAGGCATGATTTGAGTTCAAGCAAGATTAGAAGGACTAATAAGTTTTAGTAATTATGGTTAAATCTAATTTCAAATGGTTGTGAATAATTAATCTCATTAGTTTTTTTATAACAATGCTGAGTTTTAATCTAGCTATATTTGATTCTTTTGAATATTAGTTGTCGAATTTTTATTTTATTTATAATTTCGATTTTTTTTGAGTAAAATTCCTTTTCATCAATATTTGTATTAATCTAGCAATAGAATCCATGTTTTGTTAAAATAATAATAATAATAATAATAAAAAGCGTAATTAATTAGGATTTTCTTTCTTTATTTTAGAGACTAATTTTAATAGAAAAATGTAGTCGCTTTAAGATTTGTCCATTTAAAATAAATGAGATGAGCCCCGCTTAGCAAAATGTATAGATTGCGGGGCCCCCATAAAATGTATGCGTTAATTACTTAGAACTCGAAAACGGCCGCTTAGCGAACTTCACGGCTGTCCCCAAATAATAAATACGCTAATCATTTTAGGTGCGATTTAATTAATCTTACCTTCTTAAACTCGGGTGCGCATTTCATGCGACCCAAATCCAAATCCCAAAACATTGGATAAAACTATGTTCCAGATTGCGGGTGCATTTTATGTGACGCAATCCAAAGACATATTTTTAAACGATGTTCACATTTTTTTAAAAAAATATAATAATAAAAGCGGTAAAGAGTTAAAACTTGCACATAAGTTCATATTTGTATAAAAATCAGATATTTAAGCCAAATATGACAGTTGAGCGACCGTGCTAGAACCACAGAACTCGGGAATGCCTAACACCTTCTCCCTGGTTAACAGAATTCCTTATTCGGATTTCTGATTCGCGGACTGTAATACAGAGTCATTCTTTTCCTCGATTCGAGATTAAAATAGGTGACTTGGGACACCCTAAATCTCCCAAGTGGCGACTCTGAAATAAATAAACAAATCCCGTTTCGATTGTCCTTTAATTGGAAAAACTCCTACGCCCCTCGCGGGGGCGGAAAAAGGAGGCGTGACAATCGTCATTTGTGAACATGACTTTTTCCTCGCAAGCATTAACTTCTTGAGGAGTGGACTCGATAAGCTTTTTCGAAGATGGTGCCAACGATAGGTCATCACTCTTTTCTTCCCCTTTGTCAGCATGGCAACAAGTGGCATCAATGCCCTCATGGGAAATCTTCATGCAGAACCAACTTGGTAAGAACTCCTCCAAGGTCACTGGATGTCGCGGCTTTCGAGGATGGTGCACCTGCACTTTTGCTTTCTTCAAATACTTAACTAGATTCCATCTCCTTGGTATTTTTACCATCATTTTCCTTGTTGGTTGCTCTATTGATTCTTTTCGTGGGCTCCTTTTGTGGTGCCTACGGTGAGTCACCAATGTCCAACCTTTATCATCATCATGGTGGTCTACTTCAACTTTGTTATTCTCCAGTAATTCTTTTTCTTTGATTTGTTTTAAACTGCATAACTCATCTAGAGTGAATGAGCCAAATGTGATAGAGACTTGGTTTGTACTTGCCTTCTCATCTTCAAACATGATCTTCTTTTTACGGGCCGAGTCCATAACTTTGTCCTTGAAGACAAAGCACTTCTCCAAAGGGTGGCTTACAAGTCGATGATATTTGCAGTAATTTAGGTCATTCGTTTTCCTAGCTTCATTTGGTCGCTTCATTTCCGGAAGCTCAATAAGATTTAACTCGAGAAGTTCTTCAAAAATGGTTGGCACATCAGAATCCAGAAATGGGTACTCCTTCTCTTGCATTTCTTTTAGAGGCAACTTTCCACTTGGCTTACCTTGAAAAGAAGTGGATTTCGTACTCTGTTTCTTGCTCACCTTCGCTGTGAACTTCACAGGTGATGTATTGACATTCATAGCTTGTTTGTTTTCAAATTTGGGTACAAACTTGCTCCATTTCCTGACTTCTTACTTGTCGTTCCCTTCATTTCCAGTGGAGGCCATGCTCAATTCCATGTCATGGCATGAGTTGCAAGTTCTTCAAATGTGCCAGGATTGATAACTTGCAAGATGTAGCGCAATCCCCAATGCATGCCTTGGATGCACATCTCTATGCCTGAAGCTTCACTAAGCATGTCTTTGCAGTTGAGGCTTGCATTCCTCCAATGATTGATAAAGTCGATAACTGGTTCCCCCTTTCGTTGACGAGTATTTGTAAGTTCTATCATACTCACAGTACGTCTCGTACTATAAAAGCGATTGATGAACTCTTGCTCTAGTTGATCCCAGCTATCGATAGATCCAGCCTCGAGGTCTGTGTACCAGTCAAAAGCATTTCCTTTTAGCGAATGGACAAACTACTTGATGAGGTAATCTCCATAAGTCCCAATATTGTTGCACGTCTCCACGAAGTGCGCCATATATTGCTTTGGGTTACCTTTACCATCAAACTATTGAAACTTTGGAGGTTGATAGCCAGCAGGAATCTTCAACATATCGACCCTTGTAGTGTACGACTTTGCACATATAAGGGAGGATTTAGCAGCAACTTCATAGTTGTTCTTAATGGTTCCTTCAATGAACTCTTTCAGTTGATCGATTGGAATCATCTCTTCAGATGAGACATGGATAGCCTTAATGGATGCTACTTGTCTTGGGGGAGAGTCACTCTCTAGAACTTCTGGGAGCTTTCCAGGTGCATGAGTGGATTCTTCTTCCATCAAGATTCCCACCCTATCTGTTAGCTTGTCCATTCTAGCCTCTTAATTTTGCATGCATTTGGTCAAGCCAGCGATTGCTTCCGTCAAGTTTGCCAACTGCTCCTCCACAGATGAAGTGTTTGTCACCATGACATGCATGATTGTCGTGGACGACGGAGAGTAGCATGGATTTTCACACAGATTGATCCTTGATTGACTCATGCTATGTGGTGTAAGTGGGGAGGATCCATCACTTGAAGCATCATCATCTTCCTTCACAGTAGAGTGCTTGGATTTGGAGAGGTCAAGCAGAGCAAGAGTTTTCTTACTCTTTTCAACAACATCGCTTCCTCCTTCAGGTGCGTTTGTGGAAGATTTTGCTCCTTTTGAGGATGAAGATCCGAAAACAGGTGTTGATGTGGACGCTTGTTGTCCTAAAGAGCTCTCTTTCCTTGTTGTAACTGGTCCAAAGCTTCCAAAGGTAACATCGAGGATGCTTTCCACATCAGCAAAGAACCTGGAATTAGCAGCCTTGGTGGAAGTTGAACCGGAGTTGATTTTCTTTGAAGCCATTTCAATGTTCTTAGACTTTGGTGACTGAAAAGTTGAGATAAGAGGTAGAGATTGTCCCACTGGGCATGCCTGAATTTGTAGACAATAAATTGCGTCGAAAAAATAAAATCAAGATCGAAAAATATCATAATAATCGTAGTATTTTATTTCAAATATTTGAGCGTTACAATCTCTATGAATCCTCTGATTCTTCTTTCCAATAGTGAATAAATTCAAGGGCCTTTGAGCTTGATCTTGAATATGTAGTTGTCGCCACGAACAATGATCTTGTTCTTGACCTTTAGCTTGATTGCTTGAACTTGATCTTGATTCGTTCTTCGTTCTTCGTTCTTGAGCTTGAACTTGATTGCTTGAAGCTTGAAATTTGTGAAGGAATTTGCAATGTTTGATCTACGAGCTCTTTACTGCTTCTTGTTATAACTTCTGGTGTCTTTTCTGGGTTATGAAGGCCCTTATTTATAGTTGTGGGAGGGAAGAGTTATGGTAAGACCAAACTCTTTCCGACCAATCAAATTAAAGTGTGACGGGGCCACATTTGATTGGCCGAAACATGTCACTTGCACACGTGGCACGATTTCATTGGCCTTTTAGTGTGACTTGGCATGCCTTGTCATTTTGACACGTGGCATGATCCTATTGGCTCTTCTGTTTAACTTGGCGTGCCACGTCATTTGACACGTGACACCAAACTGAACCTCTAGGAAGATGACATCTTGGGCTTAATGAAGTGGGCTCATCACTTTAGCCAAACTTAATGGGCTAGCCCAATGGATTTAAAACTTATTTATTTAATCCATATATATTGGATTTATATAATTAATCTAGAAAAATTTTCATAAAGCACTATCTTTTAGTAGTAATTAGCCATTTATAGATACCATTTGCTATATTACGGATTATAAATACTTTTTCTGTGGTTATATGATATATTTGATGTATTTAGCTATTGTATTCATGAATACAGTAGCAAAAATAGGCGTGAATCAGGGAAGTCCGGCTAATTAGTTGTTGTATTCGAATGTATTCGACTGTATTCATGGTGAAACATGGGATTACAACTGGACAGATTGCTATATTCGACTGTATTCACGGTGTGAAACAGGGGATTATACTGTTTTTAAACGGAAATTGTATCAATTAACATAATAGACTCCTAAAATAACTCAACAAACTCAATTACAACACACAAAATTTATATTCGGTTATAAAAAAGATTCTCAACTGGAAAAACCCCAAAAACATAGCAATCTTCAGAGAAATTATATAATACATCAGAATACATAAATGATATTAATTAAAAAACATATGAATACATAGAATACAGCGGGATACATTGAAATACAATGAAAAAAAGACAATAAATACAATGAAATACACGGAATATAGCGAGATACATTGAATTACAATGAAAAAAAGACAATGAATACAATGAAATACATGAAAATATAGCGTGATACGTTGAAAATACATTAAAATATATTAACAGAAAATCAAGTTGCTCAGCCCCAAACTCCGTCGTCTTTGCTCAAGAACAAACCTTAATTTCCGCCTTGTAGCCAAATAGTCCTTCCGTCTTCAAAGATCTTGCACGCTCAAACCTGGAGGAAGTGACTGCTTCAACTTGTCGGCCTTCTCAAAGTCGGACACACAGAGTGTGTAGAGGTACTTGGAGCAGCGAACCTTGAATTTGACCATATCCTTATTCTTCTTGATCTTGACAGATCGTGCATCCTTCCTTCTTGTTGTTAGAAGGAAATCCTTGATTTCGTGGATTTGCTTCGGCATGATTGGGTCTTCGGGTTAGGGTTTGTTGTTGCTGTGTTGCTGGTCGCTGGATTTTGAAGGATTGATTAAAGTGAATCAAAGAGAAGATGTTGTTAGAAGGAGGAGGAGAGCGGATATTTTAATGGGATAGGGGAAGAGAATGAGATGTATCAAAGTAGAGAGAGAAAGAAAATAGTGTAACTAAATAGCGTATTTAGTGGCTTAGGGGTAGAAGGTAACTAGATATTTTGCTATAAACATTAAAAGGTATCTATAGAATATTATTTTTTTAAATGGTATTTATTTAAAATAAATAAGGTGTTAACCTTTGCTATAGGGGGTAAAAATTCCATTAATCTAATTATATTAGCCCATAATATTTATTTGGACTAATATATCTTGAATTTAAAATATAGCCCAAATTATTTTATTGAATTTAAATTCAATAAATTTTTCATGCATGCACCTCTCATAATAGAAACCATTAATATGTAAAAGATTTTCGCATCCTCGAATCCCCTTTTAATCTTCTTTTTATAAAATTGTGCTTGTTGATATCAGATAAATCCTAATTTAAACCCTGAATTATGTACGTTCAGAATTCTATAGAATGGACAGCAGTTCGAGGTAATAAATTAAGACCCATAGAAGGTACCATTTGGAAGTACAGGCTAAAGTTTCATTGGCGGACACTAATAAATTTCACTACTGAAATAGTAAGGTCTGTTATAACTAAATCTAGAAGGACAATACTCATCCGGTCCAAAATAAGTAATTTTTTGGGTTTTTTCATACATATTAAGAAATTCACATTTTAACATTAATTAACAATGAAATTGACCATATTAACCTTTACTATTTCTTCACATAAACACTCCTAATACATACTTCAAATTATTTATTCCAAGAGCAATGTAGGAAAAAAATAATTAATTCATTCTTGAAATCTAAAAAAATCATTTATTTTGGACCACAAAAAAGAAGTCAAAAAATCACTTATTTTGGACCGAAGGGAGTAATTTTGAAAGAGGTGGCAAAACAATTTTTCCTATCCGATGTCTACACCAATTCATATATCTTATGAGTGTTATGAAATGAGTGCGGGAATTATGTTTTGTTTTTTAGAACCAAAGTGTTATGTTTATTATGAAGAGAGGGGGTTGTTAGGAGCACAAATGGATGTCCATAATATTAATTTTCATAATAAACTCCCTTGCAGTCCATATGTTAAAAATTTGTCTAATTAAAACTATGTTAACTTTCATAAATTATTTTCTTACTTAAAACTACGTAAGATATTTTTAAGGATAAAATACTCTAAACACTCATGTAATATGATTCACTGCAGATACATTTTTCTGTATCAAAATCATACAGTTACACCCGTTATATTATGAAAATCCTACTTGAGTATAATGATGTTATCTTTAATTTTCAAATCAAACACTTAAACTCCTCATATAATAAAATCTTACAAAAAGGAAAATTTATCTAACTGAATAAACTTAAAATATTTGAAGTAGAACTATAAAATCAAAATAAAATTAAAAAAATGAGAAATTCCTATATATTAGATATTACAGTTTTTTTAATAAGATACAAATAGCTAACTTGAACATGTTCAGAATGCAAAAATGTATATACATAATATCTTATTATGTAATTTGTGGTCATTTCCAATTTAACAACGTTGAAAGATACAATGTTTTTAAAAGTGTTTATTCTCTTTTCTAATCAGAGGTATGATAAGAGTTTTCTAATCAGAGGTATGATAACCTCAAAGACTTTTACCTTTTTCACGAGGTCGGCGTGCTCCTTCCGAGCCGCCTCTAGCTTAGCTCGGAGGTTCTTAACCTCCCCCTCACGTTGCTCGCTGAAAAGCTTGTAAGCATCCCTCTTCTCAGTGAGCCCTCGAATCTTGGCCTCATACTAGTTTATCACTTCCCGATATTGAAGAAAAGTCTCGTGATGAAGCACCGAGACCTACAAACGCAAAGAAAAAAGTTATGGTTATCTACAATTTAATCTAAGGAAAGAATAGAAGTCATCGATAGGCATATAAAGTTATCCGATTTAACGCCTATTGTGCTTCGTTGAACAGGCAGGGCGCGTCCACCTCGTTCATCTTGGCTTGGTCCTCCTCGGTCACCAAGCACCGAAGGTAACTGGCCGCCCCTACGGGGCAGAGAGAACCTGGGCATCTTCCGGAATGGACATGATTACAGACCGCTTCTGGTCAGGATTCGCACTCGAAGCTAAAAACTGGTTTACTAGTTTCGGACTTGAGGAAGGCCTGCTTGTTCCCAAAGATGGGCTCTTCCTTGGCACCGGTAAGTCACCCAACCTGGTGACGTCCTCTGTGGCGGTAGAGTCTACGCTGTCAAAAAAACTGTGAAAGGGGTATGCTACCCCTTGGGACCCCTCGCTGGGGCGTCCTTTCAGCATCTGAGCCTCGTTAATCATGGACTCAGTGAATGAAGGCAACTCGGAGAGGTCTATCACACCGAGTGCATCTTTCGGGGCATTGCCCACTGCCAGTGAAGCATCGGCCATGGCCTCCTCGTCGGCCTCCCTAACTAGAGGCAAAACGGCCTCGCCTCCTTCTGGTTCGGAAGCCTCGGTCACGACCTCCTCATCGACCTCCTTGAGTTGAGGAATTTAGTTTCGCCTCTTACTGGTTCGGAGGCCCCTTGCCCCTCAAGTTGTGACGGCTCTCGAGCCACCAGATGAAGCTCTTCTTCTTCTTCGGACTCGTCCCTCAGCCGGTGGAGTGAGTCCGATGAGGGCACGCAGGCATAGGTTCTTTCTTTGGATTTGTACACCAGCCTCCTCCTCAGTTTTTTCTTCTCCGAGTTCGAAGAACTCAGAGCCCTTTTTCTCTTCTTCTCCTCACCCTGTCTCGGAGAAAGGGACTCGGCGGGACAATCCTCATCACCACATGAAGGCCTCTTTGCGATATCCTTAGATAAACCAACAAAGGGAAACGAAACAAATATGAACCCAGCAACATAAAAAGACCCAAATATTACTCACTTAGGAAAGGAATCTCACCATGAGAACGGGCCTCCCACCGACCCTTCGAAAGTTCGCACCATCACGCTCGGAATATGCCTTTTGTGACACAATGCCCTCGACCCACTCCTTGAGTCGAAGAACTGCATTCGGGACCCGAGAAACAGTTGCACCACCACTAAGCACCGATAAGAAAGAAGGAAAAGAGAATAAAATAAAATTTTGGAAAAACAAACTTACGTTTTGTGTTCCACTTCTCGTGGAAAGGCATGTACTCTACTGGGATCAGGTCCGAGGTTCTCATTCGGACAAAACGGCCTAGCCAGCCTTGATCCCGATCTTCATCGATGCTCGAGAATGGGGCTTTACTAGCCCGACGTGCAAGCTTGATCAGTCCCCCTCCCCAAGAGTCGGGAACTGTATAGGCGCATAAGATGGTCGACAGTGAACGAGCATCCATCGATCTTGCTCACGAAGAACAGGAGAAGGATGATGATCCTCCAGAACGAAGGGTAAATCTGACCCAGGCACACCTCGTACCTTTTGCAGAAGTCGATGATGACCGGGTCCAATGGCCCCAGCGTAAAGGGATAAGTGTAAACACTTAAGTATCCCTCGACGTGGGTGGTGATATCTTCATCAGGCCCGGGAACTACCACGTCCTTGTCAGCCCAGTTGCATCTTTTTTGACCGCAGGGAGAATATCTTCTGTGATCGAGCAGATGTACCTCGAGACCTTCTCACAGCGGCCCGGTACGGATAAAGGTTTTTCAACCTTAAAATTGGCGGGTTACCGAGCACCCACAGGGATGAACGTGCTCAGAGGGGGTTCCGCCGCTGGTTCCTCAATAGCAGTACGTGGAACGGTCTCCTCGGCGGCCAGCCGTGATGTAGAAATAGTTTCTTTTTGGGGAATTTTAAAGTCTTTGCCGTTTCTTTTTAAAATTGAGGAGAAAAGAAGAAAAGGTAGTTAGAGCAGTACGCTTGATGATTTGGGATAAAGACGAGCGAAAATCTTCACAAAAGATCTAAAAAAATTAGAGTATAAGTGCTAGAAAATAGAGAAATTTCTAAGGAGCAAGGGTAGAGAGTTTGGAAGTAAAATTTGAATGAATGAAAAAGGGGTACTTATAGTTTTCAAATGACGGTTCGCATCCATGAGTGGCCGACCGGCAACTGACGAGGATTTAAGGCCATTACGACTTGACTGACGCGGCATTTCGTTTATTTTGTCTTTTCTATCGGATGATATCGAGGTGAGAATCGGGAGCTCATGTCGTTTCTCGTCGTCTACTCTCTGAAAAATGAGGGAACTATATGTATAGGGTAGAAACCGGGCTCGTCTGCGGCATGATAGATCGGGTTTGGAATATTAGGGACTGAAGATCTACCCCTGGTCCCACTGGGCCATAACCCGAGATCAGAGTGTCCATCCTCAAGAACATTGAATCGGTGATCCCGGAATCGACCCTGACCCGAAAGAGCTCAAGGAAACGTTATCAGTGTAACCAACAGAAGACCGAAATAACAGAAGGCCGAAATATTCGTGACCCGTCGGATATTGCGGCGGGAATCTCGGCACGTATCAATAAGGAACCGACAAATCAACAAATCAGGAGATTTTTACCTTTTATAGAATTGTACCTAAAGTAGGACTCCCCTACTATATAAAGGGGGTCTGATTACTTGTAAAGGACATGATATAACACGCATTCTAAAGCAATATATTATTTTCTCTTTAGAGCTCTTATTTTAGATGTGTCTTGATATCGATCGAAGTGCATCCAGTTAACCTCCCAAGACTATAATTGTTCAATTTGTGTGGTTAGAATTTACTTTATCATTGATCATTTCAATTGCAGTTTACTTTACCGCTTTGTGTCAAATTAGTCCACGTATCCTTAAAATCACTTACAAATTCAATTGTTATCCGATTTTGAGGGTAAACGCATATTATCGGGTTGTTTATTGTAATTTATCCTATTTTTTAAGTGAGGGGAACATTTTCCTCTGAAAATTATTTATACAGATAAATAACCTGAATAAGACGTTGTTTCAGTCAAGAGTACAAAATACTTTTCGTAACGAACTCTCATATAACAAATCAATTATTTGGACTACACTATAAATTTAGTAAGTCACCATGTTCTTTTCGTTTCCCTAGGTCATATTCTGTATATTCGATGATAGGACCGTTGTTAAAACTCTATAATTATAATCAAGTATTAAGTAGAGCCATTATGTGCATTGTGCAAGATACTCTGTCCCATTAAAAACAGAAGTAAAATTTGTCATAACACCTATGAAAGCTTTCCCAGGAACAGGACATGATATCTACCACATTGTAAACACTGCTAAGGGACATTATTACCTCAATAAAATTTACTCTCACTTGATAATTATATCAAACCATGTTAAGGTAAATGATGTGAGACTACATGTAATTAACAATGCTTAAGCAATAGAAGTTCTTAACATATGCCCTGCATCTATTATAGGAATGGCAATTGGGCAGGACGTATGCGTGGCTGATTTGAGTTAACCAGCAAAATTTCAACTCGTCCCGCATAGTAGTTTTTTTAATTTTTAACCCACCCCGCCCCGCAAATTATCGACTACGGGTAGATATTTTTTCCAACTATCCCTTCCCAGGTGAGACAAATTACACCAGAAACCAGCTTATTATAACACGAAGCCCTTTTAAAGGGAAGTTCTGTGAAGAGCCAAGATCTGCATGTTCTGTTTGATTTTGTTGGGAAGTGCAGGATCACATGGTCTACAAATTAGTCTCATGTGACCACATGATGCCTGGGACTTCTCCCAAGTCATTATGATCTCTGCTAGAGTTATATATGTATAGTCAAACTGCTAATCAAAGCGTATTTTTCTGTGACTAATTGTCACTACTAACTACTATATACTAGTAACTTTTTTAAAAAAAGGGTGCAATCCAAGTCAGCTTAAGCACATCTCGGCTATTCTATCGGATATCAACCAGTACAAAATATATATTTTTGTCACCAACGCTTAAACATATGAGGAAAAAAAAATACTTACTACTTAGCATTTTTTTCATTAACTTTTACGCCACGCTACTAACAAATGAGAAATGTTTATTACTCCAATTGAAAAGGGGACAACCAACAATTAACTTGGAAGAGAGAGCTGGTATCTACTTATTGTCTTTGTATGTACGCAATTTGTTAATTGAATCCTTTAAAGACAATGAGATTCCACGTTGAGAACAGCTCTCTTTCAGTTCCAAAAGTTGTCCATGTGCTGTTCCCATATTTTTAAAATACATCAATAGCTCATTATATTTGTTTCTCCTTCACCAGACCACTTAGTTTAAATATTCTCACCGTCCAAATATTTACTACTACGCCTACATATACCCTTAAAAAGAGTTCAATATATAGTTCAACAACACACTACACTCCCAGTTTCCTCCCCTTTAGCCAACTCCATTTTCTCTTTACTGATAGATCA
Organism: Nicotiana tabacum; assembly: GCF_000715075.1. Lineage (NCBI taxonomy): Eukaryota > Viridiplantae > Streptophyta > Magnoliopsida > Solanales > Solanaceae > Nicotiana > Nicotiana tabacum. The sequence goes on from NC_134087.1 coordinate 68,809,833, forward strand.
AATATGGTGTCCTTAGAAACTGCCACTACATCTGTTGAACCGAAATCGAGTCCCCGGATTTCGTTCTCTGCAGACTTTCTTGATGAGAAAAACTTCATATCCACAAGTCCAAATTCTCAAGTAGAGAAAAAATGCGAAAAAGAGCTTAATGCAGCAGAATTTGAGTTCCTATCCAGCAATTTTACAAGCGGAAACATGACCACGGCCGATGAGCTAATTTTTGAAGGTAAGTTACTTCCGTATTGGCAAATATACCATTCTGAAAAACTCAACAAGATTAGTCTCAAAACAGAAGAAATAATGACTGAAACAGAGGTGAAAGGTAAAGAAGAGATGAATAGGCCAACAAATTGGTTTATTGATGAGGATCCATCTCCTAGGCCACCAACATGTAACGTTTTATGGAAAGAGTTATTGAGATTGAAAAAGCAAAAGCAAAGACCTTCCTCTTTATCACCTTCCTCTTCTTCGAGCTCGAATTCTGAAATTTCTACAACAGATGAAAGCAAAGAGAAGCATGTGAACAAGATTAAGAAAAGGTTGGAGAGATCTAGATCAGCAACTATTAGTGTAAGACCTTTGATTAATGTGCCAATTTGCACACAGGCTAAAAATAATGCACTACCACCTCTTTTTTCCCTTAACAAAGGAAGACTAGAGAGGTGAAAGCAGAAATTATGTAAAGATGTTCTATAGTGTTTCCTTACTTTTTATTTTATTTCATTTGGATCTAGATTAATGTTTATTGCAAGGATATGCTTTCATTTCGTGTAATGTACCAGAGACTAATTCCGTTTGTATAGTCTCAAGAACCATGTAATCTGACAGTTTTTAGCTTTAATAATTCAGAACAGAAAAAAGTGAACCTTATGCCTTGTATTTCAGTTACCCCCGAGTTACAATAACTGCAATTTTCATAGTCGAAGACGATCTTATATAATTCATTTTTAGATAAGAAAAGAACACAACGTAATGACAGGTCCGACATATTTAATTTCGCTGAGTTGCATAGGTAACCATTTGAATACTCAAGTGTCGGTGAGTGCTCTCTGGAGGTCCAATCGTTAAATAACGTTAATTGGAAAAGGATAGTAATCGCTAATTCAAATATTCTATACTTCTCAGTGCTCTAGGATACAAGGGCAACCTCCTTATTTCAGGGTTTGTGACATCTATAGATTCCCAGGAATAGTCCTACTAAGAAAAGAACCAAACAGTTGTGTTTCATAGTACATGGCCAGTTAAATTACTGTTCTGCAAGAAGTTGCACATATTCTTACACAAATAGCCGGTTATATTCATTGTTTACTTTTTTAGTCATATACAAAGATTATAAGTTGATTATACACAATTATACATATATAAAATATCAATTATGCATATATTATACTTCCACCGGCTATTTTTAGTTTAAGTGGTTGGATGGACGACTATTTGGGTTAATTCTTCTTGTATGCTGGTTACCGATAGGGGCGTCAAATTCAACCCATGATAATATACTCTGACCAGGCCGGGTTGGGCTCCACGTTATTGGCAGGTCATTTGGGCACGATCCAACTTAGCCATTTAAAAGTTTGGTTCAATTTGAACTGCATACGTAGCCCAAAGTGATATATACAAAAAATTGGGGAGAAATTCAAAAATAGCCAGATTTACAACTGGTCGTTCAAAAATAGCCTAGTTTCAAAAGTAATCGAAATTTAGTCACTTTTCATATAAAGATAAATTTGAGCGAAAATACTGTTCAAAACCCGGAAAATACGCCAGTATATTATACTGGAGTTCCAGCTTAAGTACACTAGAACTCCAGCATAATATACTGGAGTTCCAGCAAGTATAATTGTCCAGTATAATATACTAGAGTCAGCAAAGTATACCGGTCCAGCATAATATGCTGGAGTTCATACACAGGTGCATCGAACTCCAGTATATTATGTTGGACCGGTCTCTGTTGCAGTAAAATAGTGGCTATTTTTCATTGACTTCGTAAACGCTGGCTATTTTTGAATGACCAGTCCGAAAACTGGCTATACCGTGCTATTTTTACAAAAAATTGTCGAAACAGAAGTTCTTTTGCTTTGAGTTTTTTTTGATATAGCCATAATAAACAAAAAGAAAAATCTTAAATTATTTTAATTTGATAGTTAAACAAGTTATAAAGAACTAATCAAACAAATAAAAAAAAGGGATTTTGGCATGACAAAATACTCAGATAATTAGCAGGAAAAAAAACCTAGTTATAGATATTGGCATCAGGTAGCCAATTAATGTAAATCACAATATTAATGTATATATCAAGATGTATATCGCAATTTTATTTTACTTCTTTGTATATATCAAAATGTATATTAAAATTTTATTTTCCTTTTTTGTATAACAATAAAAATATTGTACTACTTGTACATTGTAGCGTATAACACATCAAATGATGTGTATACTAAAATGTATATCACAAGTTTATTTTTCTTCTTTGTATATCAAAAATTTATTTTTCTTATTGTATTGTAAAAAAAAATTCTTTGTATATTTCAGTGTATAACACATAATTTCTTGTAAATATATATGCTAGAGATACATTGATATACAAGGTGAAAATTAAAACTATTTTTTATTAAAAATAAAAGAAACATGAAACGGAGTACAACACAGTTGCACTCGGTAGGATATATAGTTTTAGAGTAGTAGGAAATATGATTCTATCATTATTGAAGAAGGATTTGGCGTTCAGGTTGGAGGGTTTGTTGGAGAGTGTAAGGCTTCAGGCTTTTGATAATGGAGTAAACGACATGTATAATGTAGTATTAGGTTTGGAGTATATAACAAAAGGTTCCATTTGAGGTTTGATTCAAGTGAAAATGGAAGTTACCATGGTTGAGTGTAAATTAGGGTGGCAAATTTTTGAATTGCATGGGATAAAATAGGGAAGAGAATTTATAGGGAAGTAAGTTTTTTGAGATTTGGTTATAGTACAATGCCAATTTCTATTATATATTGTCACCCAATGTCAATTTCTCCTATGAAGACGGATGAATATTAGATGGCGTTTGTTTTCAAAAAGTATTCAAGGATTTTAAAAATAATTTTTCAATTATTCCAATAAATTATATCAATCGAACACTAATAGTAGAAAACTTTCCAATTTTAAAAAAAATTGAAAAGTAGCTCTTGGGTTGAATTTTCTCTTAGAACAATAAAAAAAAATAATGGCATCTGGTTGGAAAAAATTTGAATTATATTTATTTATAGCAAAAGCAAAAATAGAAAGTTTTTTAAGATAATTCTTTCTAGTCTTACGGTACGTGCTTTGCGCGTGTACGAATATCAACAAATACCAACATATGTAAAAGTTCAAGGAACACAACTCTAGTTGAATCCAAAATTCACTATCTAAAGATCTAAATATTAATACAATACTATAATTAATATAAGATAATCTTAATTATTTACCTCATCTAATAATTATAATAAACTTTTCAAACACACCTTTTTATTAATTATAATTAATTAACTATTATCATTATTGACAAAAGGTCTATAACTTTTATTTCTGTTTGAGCTTGCAACCTATTTCTCAACACAATGTTAATCAATAGTTGATATCTCCATATTCAAATTTCATGCCTTTGGCCAAACTTATCTTTTTTATAGCATTTTTCTCTCGCTATTAAATTTCCCCTCAAGTTCTCTTTCACATATCAAATTTTCAAAAAATATTTTTTCTTGCAGAAAATGTAAATTCTTTTTTTGTATATTTTTGTTATTAAAAACAATTACAATAAATTTATGATGTTGGCGACAATGATTTTAGTTTGGAGAAAAAAATTGATATCATATATATTTACAAAGCAAAAGACTTAGAGTCTAAGAACCTAAATATCCTTAAGTATTGAAGGAGTATCGTCTAAATTACCCACTTTGGTAACAATTAGTTCTCACCTATTCTTTTTGGACTTTGCCGTTTAATTTTAGATTTCCTTATTTTTTGCAAAAGAAAAAAATTAAATTATATTACATAATTAAAATAAAGAAAAAACTTATTACAAGGTTGTAACGATCCGGCCGGTCGTTTTGAGAGTTATAGCCCTGATCACTGTTAACTACTTTCTCTGCATCTATTTCTGCTATTATGACTTGCCAGGAGGTTTCGTTTTGGTTTTTGGAGTGTTTTAGGACACTTAGTCCCGAAACATAGGCCTAAGTCTTAGAATTTGGATCGTAGTCGGAACTGTATGAAGACGACTCCAGAATGGAGTTCCGTCAATTCCGTTAGCTCCGTTGGGCAATTTTAGACCTAGGGACGTATTCGGATTGTGTTTTGGAGGTCCGTAGCTTACTTAGGCTTGCAATGGCGAAAGTTGAATTTTTGGAGATTTGGACCGGTAGGGGAATTTTTTATATCGGGGTCGGATTTTGATTACGGAAGTTGGAGTAGGTCCGTAGTGTTGAATATGACTTGTGTACAAAATTTGGGGCCAATTGGACGAGGTTTGATAGGTTTCAGCATCGGTTGTAGAAATTTAAAGTTTCAAGTTCTTTAAGTTTGAATCGGATGGTGATTCGTGTTTTTAGCATTGTTTGATGTGATTTAAGGGCTCGACTAAGTTCGTATGGTGTTTTAAGATTTGTTGGTATATTTGTTTGAGGTCCCGAGGGTTAATGGATCAAGTTGAGTTTTAGGAGAAATGGCTGAAGTGTGCTACATCTGGTGTAATCGCACCTGCACAAGATTGACCGCAGGTGCGAGCTCGCAAAAGCGAGCGGGCGATCGCAGATGCGAGGATGGTGAGGTTGGCTAGTGATCGTAGGTGCGTCGTGTAAGCTGCAGAAGCGGATCCGCATCTGCGGAAGTGCGATCGCAGAAGCGGAATAAGTGAGGAAGCTGAGGTGGTCAAGGTTCCGCAGAAGCGGACGATTGAGCGTAGAAGCGTGTCTGGAGATGCGGATGGTTGTGCGCAGATGCGAAGCCTGGGAGTTTAAGTGAACTCCGCAGGTGCGAAGTCTTCGCTGCAATAGTGACATCGCAGAAGCGGAAGTTGGATCGCAAGTGCGGTTTGACTGCGCAGAAAAGGAAAACTTTTGAGGGCTTGATCTCATTTTCATTTTGGGACTTTGAGAGCTCGAATTTAGGCGATAATTTGAAGGATTTTCAGAGGAAGCTATTGGGTAATGATTCCTAACTCGTTTTTGGTTGTATTCCATTAATCTATAAATGATTTCATTATTTAATTAAGGAATTTGGGTGAGAAATTGGGGAAGAAGGGTGGAAGTTCTTGAACTAAGTTTTTGAGTTTTGATTGGGATTTTGATGTCGGATTCTGATAATTTTGGTACGAGTGAACTTGTGAGTGAATGGGTGTTCATATTTTGTGACTTTTACCTGATTCCAAGACGTGTGCCCGGGGAGGCTTTATGGGCGATTTTCTAATTTCTTGCTTTAGCTTTGATTTCATTAGATAGATTAGTTTCTTGTAGTTATTTTTATGTTATATAATTGATTTTTGTTAGATTTGGGCCGTTCGGAGTCGGATATTCATGGAAAGAGCATTGTTACGAATTGATTTGAGCTTGGTTCGAGGTAAGTGGTTTGCCTAACCTTATGCGAGGGAACTCCTCTTAGGATTTGGTACTATTTTTTGATATATGAGTGTCGTATACGTGAGGTAACGAGTGCGTACATGAGCTATTTGTTGTAAAACTCCGTTTTCATTAAGTAATAACCTGTTTTCCCTTTAACTGAGCTACGATAGCATATGTAATTACATGTTTAGTTTAGAACAGCATGTCTACGTATCTTAATTGCTTATCTGAACTCTGTGCAACATGCTTAGTGAATTTCCTGCTTCTTCCTTGACTTGTACTTAGTCTAAATTGTAGGATTCCGTGTTGTAGTTGTTTTTCTATTGCTTGAGCTGTGTATTTACTTTTGAGACTACGAAACGGTGTTCCGGAAGATCCCCCTGTATATTTATTTTGGGACTATAGAACGGTATTCCGGAAGATTCCCCTGTCTTGTAAACTTACTTTGAAACTACGAAACGGTATTACGGGAGATCCCCCCTACACATTTACGTTTGGGACTACGAGATGGTATCTCGGGAGATCTCCTGTTGTATTCTCTACGTACTGCGCTGTTATCTTCTGTGATTTCATTCTTGTTAAATTTCAATCTTTATTTTACTGCGGTATTTCATTCTATATTGTCTTATTATATATATATATATATATATATATATATATATATATATATATATATATATATATATATATATATATATATATATATATATATACTATTAGGGCCCTGACCTAACCTCGTCATTACTCGACCGAGGTTATGCTTGCCACTTACTGGGTACCATTGTGGTGTACTCATGCCCTTCTCTGAACATGTTTTTCGTGTGCAGATCCAGGTACCTCCTACCAGCCTCGTTCTTATTAAGCCGAGACAACTTTGGAGACTTCAAGGTATATCTGCCGCGTCCGCAGACCTCGGAGTCCCTTTCTTGTATTTTTGTTTGTTTAGACCTTGGAGTATAGAGATACTATTTTTCTTTCTTTAGCTTGTGACTCATGATATTCCGGGTTTTGGGAGAACTATGTACGTCCAGTGTTTGGTTATTATACATGCCGAGCTTTATTATTGGTTGTTCAGTATCTAATATAATTAGCAAATTAGTTTGTTTTCATTATTGATATTTTCATAATTTGTTAGGCTTACCTAGTCGTAGAGATTAGGTGTCGTCACGACATGTCTCAGAGGGAAGTTTGGGTCATGACAAAGGTATTTAATAGTAGAATCTTTTATATATTCAAATAATGAAGAATTTAATGCACAAAGTTAACTAATTTAAAGGTTCTAAATATTAGAAAAAAGCTTAAGTACAAGCAATCACATTCAAAAGAAATTAGAGTAGATCTAACTGTAATAACCTGTTTTATGAAACAAAATATTGGAAAGAATTACTAATAGTGAGAGATATACACTAATCTAAAAAATTTAAAACTCAGTGTTTTTTTAAATCGAAGGATTATAAAAATCTTTCATCAAAAGTGGCAAAATCATAGTTTACCTTGTCCTAACTCCTAAGTATTAATTCATGACAATCGAATAATTAAATAATTTAGTTGTAATATCCAATTATAGAAAACAATCGTTATAACTCTAACGAAATCAAATAAAAACAAATACTTAAAAATAGCAATATTCTCAAAATTTAGATTACGTGTACTTTAAAACTCATTAATTTAAAAGGTTAATAATTTACAAAAAGTAAATCTTATTTGAATTGAAAGTTCTAAATATTAAGACTTTTTATAAAGTTCAAATAAGGGAAGATTTAATAAATAAAGTTATAATTTATTTTAAAATCCTAAATATTAGTTAAATGATTGTTTTTTCTAACGTGAAATATATTTTAAAAGGGTAAAAAAAACGAATGATATTTCGGTAAGGTCTTCGTGATATCTCCGTATTCAAATTTCAAAGCTTTTAGCCAAACTTATCTTTTTATAGCATTATTTCTCTTGCTATTAAATTTTCCCAAAAATTTCAGTACATAGAACATACATACACCTGGCCCAGAATATAACAATTTATTTGAACTTCAAATTTGATATGCAAGAGAAATCAGTGTATGATTTGTGGCTTCAAATTCAATATGCAAAAGAAATCAATATATGATTTGTCACTTAAGAGTGTAATCTTCCAAGAAAAGGTGGGAGCCTAAGATGTTTAACTTAAAAGCGCGAGGAAAATATCAATGGTAGAGTGTGGAAAAACTCAAAAATATTTCTAGAAAGGCACAACTACCAAGGAGAACATGAAGCCTACATTGCCCATAAACATGGACAAATATGTTGGGTATTCAAAGAGAAAAATTGGAGCCAAAAGGGTTAAAAAAAAATTAAACTTTAATAATTTTATTTGTCTATTACAGATGCTTGAATTTTCCTTTAAACTTAATTATTGAAGCATTGGTAGTTCTTGATATTTTTTATAGCATATTTTGTTAGTGCGACAATTCAAAAATATTATTGTCTCCTCTTTGAATTTACGTAGACGATGGTGGATTTTAAAACGGCAAGAAGAGTTGACAAGTGAAAAAAGTCAACTTTGGTTTATCAAAATTCTGTCTCTCGCTTACTCCCTGAAGCTTCTGCAACTCAACCAATTTCTCCCTTTCATTTTCTAAAATACCTTCTATGTTATGCTTTTCAGCCTGGGTCCGCTAAAGAATCAGCCTAATATTGTGATGAAGTTTAGGCATTGGAGATCTTTTTCCCATGCTTGTTTATCAGACTTAAAATTTTTCAGATTAGGTAAGATTCTAACTTGTGGACCTCTCATATCAAGGATTTTTCATGCTCATTTTTGCCAAATAACTCTTTTTCTCCCTTGTTGGTTTCATTCTTCATGCTGGGTGCCTATGGATAGAGCTATCAATATGGGCGGGGCCGGGCTAGCCCAGCCCAACCCACGTGGGCTTTAGCAATTGACGGGCTGGGCTAGCCCACCATTTTGATGGGCCTTATAATGGTCAGCACACCTTTCCTATGTGGGTTACGGTCCCCCACGGGCTGACCTATCATTTTTTAAAATATAATTTTATATTTTTTCTTTAATTTCTAAACTAAAAAAAGATAAATATTTAAAAGTTAAAAAAAATCTTATTGGAAAAATTTCACAAAATTTAATAATTTTTTATACGGTTCTAATATATCACTGTAACGATCCGGCCGGTCGTTTCATGAGTTACCGCTCTGTTTCCCCCATTTCTGTTTCTTTATGCCTTGTTCAGCTGTATTCTGTGTTATCGTATTGGTTAGTTTGGGTTCAGAGTGGTTTGGTAGAGAAATGAGACACTTAGTCTCTTAAGTTGGCCTTTTGTTGAAAAAGTCAACCGAAAGTTGACTTGTGGGTAAACGATCTCGGAATCGAGTTTTTATGATTCAGATAGCTTCGTGAGATGATTTGGGACTTAAGAGCATGATTGGAATGTAATTTAAAGGTCCGGAGTAGATTTAGTCTTGAATTGGCGAAATTGGAATTTTGGCGTTTTCGGGTTGGTAGCGGAGATTTTGATATAGGGATCGGAATGGAATTTTGACAGTTGCAGTAGGTCCGTTATGTCATATGTGATGTGCGTGCAAAATTTCAGGTCATTTGGACGAAGTTTGATAGACTTTTTGATCAAAAGTGAAATTCGAAAATTTTTGGAAACCTTAGGATTGAATCCAATGTTATTTTGTTGATTTGACGCTGTTTTAGGTGTTTCGAAGATTGGTATAAGTTTGGATAGTGGTATATGACTTTTCCGTACTTTTGGTTGAGGTCCCGGCGCCTCGAGATGATTTCGGGTGGTTGACTGGAAGTTTGGAGTTGGAAATTTGCAGCTGAAGCTGCTGAAGTTCCTGTCATAACCGCACCTGCAGCCTGGGAACCGCAGGTGTGGGCCCGCAGAAGCGCAAGGAGGGTCGCAGATGCGGCCAAGGTTGAAGAAGATTGGAACCGCAGTTGCGGTGGTTCGAGCGCACCTGCGGCAGCGCAGGTGCGGGATTTTGATCGCAGGTGCGATTCTTGAGTGGTTAAGTGGATTTTGCAGATGCGCACATAGGAACGCAGGTGCAGATCTGCAGGCGCGAGATTTTTGACCGCAGAAGCGGTTTAGCTGGGGCAGAACATATAAATTAAGTCCTTCGCGAATTTTTGGGTTATTCCACTATTTTCATATACGAGTTTGAGTTTGGGAGAGCAAATTGAAGAGGGAATTCAAGAGGGTTTCGTGGAGGTAAGATTTTTGGACCCTAATCTTGTTTCTATGATGGTTTATAACTGTTTAAACTTGAAATCTATGGAAATTAGTAGCAAAACTGGGGATTTAGGGCTTGAAAATTGGTGACCTAAATTTAGGGATTTGAGGGGTCATTTGTGGTTAGATTTTGGTATTCTTGGTATGTATGGACTCGTGGGAGGATAAGGATTCTATTGGCGTGATTTTTATCAGATTTCAAGATGTGGGCCAGGGGGTCGGGTTGGACCAATTTCGGGATTTGTGTTGTAATTTGATTATTTTCGCATGAGCTTCATCCTCTTAGCATATTTTGACGTCATGATTATTATTTTGGATAGATTCAATGCGAGTTGAGGCCGAGTCAAGAGGCAAGGGCATCGCGGAGTAGTATTTCATCAGGTTTGAGGTAAGTAACCATTGTAAATCTGGACCTGAGGGTATGAAACCCCGATATTTCGTATTGTTTTGATAAATGAGGTGACGTACATGCTAGGTGACGAGCGTGTGGGTGTACACCGGTAGGGATGGTGACTTGGTCCGTCCCATAGCGACTATTAAACCGCGTATTTGATTTGAAATCTTATGATATTCCGTATTTTTGAGATTAATACTATATGTTGGGTTGTACGCCGTGTTTGGGGCCTTGTGCCAACTTATTTAAACCCTTAGGGGTATTTTTACTACTTTCCTCACTCTATTTGATTTGAAAGCGTATTCTCAGTCATGTTTTACCTGTTATTTGTTTAAAACTAGTTTCATCAATCTATTTGTTAATATATGAAAACTATTTGGGCTGAATTCCCTGATTTTTCTCTGATATGCCGGAGTGGCCGTGAGGTTAATAAATGAGAGAGGTTTAGGACCTAATGGTGAGGAATATATATCTATTATGGATCGGCTGCACGCCGCAATGATATTATATATATGGATCGGGCTGCATGCCGTAGTGATAGATATGTTGATCGGGTTGCACGCCGCAACGATATTATATATATTGGATCGGGCTGCGCGCCGCATCGATATGAGCTTGGACTGTAGGAGCCCCTCCGGAGTCTGTACACCCCAAGTGAGCGTAGTCGACTATAAACTATGGATCGGTCTGCACGCTGCAACGGTTATTATGATTATTACTATTATGAGATATTATCGAGCTGGAGTGCTGAGTGTGAGTACTGCTTGACGAAAGTTGAGTCACAAGTGACTGAGAGGCTTGCCGAGAGGCTAGATTTATGAGTGATACCTTGCCCGAGGGGCTTGTTTATGACTTTTGTTGCTTTCACTCTTCTTTTGTGCTTTGCCTCTGTTGAAAAATATTGGATAATTGTTTTCAAAGGATTTTTAATCGAAACTAAAGTTTTACGAAATGACTAGCTTTTAAATTATAGAATTTGACTTGATATTTATGTTGAGACTTGTTATATGATTTTAACTACTCGTCACTGCACTCAGACCTTATTTACTTTAGTTACTTACTGAGTTGGCGTACTCACATTACTCCATGTACCTTGTGTGCAGATCCAGGTGTCCGAGCATCAGAGTGAGAGCTCCCAGCACTCTTAGAGCTTTACCGGAGATCGCAAGGTAGCCGCACGACGTTTGCAGCCCAGCCTTCCTCCTTCCTATTTTAGTATTTTGTTATTTCTGACTTATTTTGTATTATTCAGGTAGTGTCTTGGTTGTATTTAGAGGCTCGTGACTAGTGACACCGGATTGTTGGGCTGTGTTGGTATATTTTGTACTGATTTTCGCATATTTCTGTTGATTTATATATTTCATATGAGAATTTGAGACTTAATTGATTTTAGAAAATGGTTTTATAAAAGGAATTTACTGTGGTTAAATTTTGGGTTGGCTTTCCTAGTACTGTGATAGGAGCTATCACGATCGGGATATTTGGGGTCGTGACAAGTTGGTATTAGAGCCTAGTTTACATAGGTCTCGCAAGTCGTGAGATGCTTTAGTAGAGTCTCGCGGATCGGTACATTCTTGAAATTCCTGTCGTGCGAATCTGTTGATTCTAGTACTAAACTTCTGCTATTCTATTCTCTCATAGATGGTGAGGACACGTGCTACTAGTCAGGATGGACGACGACCAGTACTACCAGTTGGGGCCACTAGAGGCTGAGGTCGCGGTCGAGGCTGTGTAGGGGTATAGGTGTAGCCCGCACAACATCTAGGGCAGCACCTGCAGATCCACCAGCCGCCCTAGTTCAGGATCAGGTCTTAGTTGTGGATGCTCTAGAAACACCAGCTCAGGCACCGGCTATGCCCATTGTGATTCCAGACCTTTAGGAGGCCCTAACCTAGATTCTATTAGTGTGCACTGACCTAGCTATGGCGGTCTCAGTTACTACGGCCGCAACCGCTTCTCAGGCCGGGGGAGGCACTCAAACTCCCATTGCTCGCACACCTGAGCATGTTGTGCAGGGACTTTAGACACCGGGGGCACCTCCAACCCAGCCGGTTGTACCAGCCCAGGATCATGCGGTACCAGTTATGCTTGATGACGAGCAGCGTCGATTGGAGAGGTTTGGTAGACTTCAACCTCCGACTTTTAGTGGTACAGAGGGCAAGGATGCCCAGGGTTTCTTGGACAAGTGTCAGAGGATTCTTCGTACAACAGATATTCTGGAGACCAACAATGTAGCATTTACTACTTTTCAGTTTTCTGGAGCTACCTTTACTTGGTGGGAGGCTTATGAGAGGCGTAGGCCTATTGATGCAGTGCTCCTTACCTGGCAGCGGTTCTCCGTTCTCTTTTTGGAGAAGTATGTACCACAGTCTCGCAGAGAGGAGCTACGCAGGCAGTTCGAGCAGTTTCATCATGGAGATATGACTGTGACGCAGTATGAGATGAGGTTCTCGGAGTTAGCTCGTCATGTTGTTTGGTTGGTTCCTACGGATAGAGAGATGATTCAGAGGTTCGTTGATGGTCTCACATATCAGCTTTGGATTCTCATGACCAAGGAAAGGGTGTCAGGTGCTACTTTTGAGCAGGTTGTTGACATTGCTCGCGAGATTGAGTCAATTCATCGCCAGGAGCGAGATGAGGAGGCCGAGAGGCCTCGGGGATCTGGTAGTTTCGGTGGTGCTCCTTCGAGAGGTCAGTTTCAGCACGGCAAAGGCCGTCCATTCAGACATGCTTAGTCAGCTCGCCCAGTTCATCGTGGGGCTTCATCGGGCCATGGTTCTCACAGCTCATATCAGGGCCATTCATCACTTAGTGCCCTACCAGCCCAAAGTTCGTCCTATGCTCCATCGGTTTAGGGTTCTTCCATGCCAGGTCCTCCTACTGGTCATTCCGATACTAGGGGTTCCCTTCAGTCCCCGTTCCCCACACTAGGGAGTTGTTACGAGTGTGAAGAGTTTGGACATATGAGGAGGAAGTGTCCTCGTCTTTTTGAGGGTCCGTCTTAGTAGAGGAGTCAGCCCTCGACTTCAGCTCCAGTTACTTTACCACCCGCTCAGGTAGCTAAGGGTGGGGGCCAGTCAGCTAGGGGTCTCCCCAGAGGGAGAGGTCGATTAGGTGGTGGTCAGGCCCGCTTCTATGCACTCCCAGCCAGACCAGATGCTATTGCTTTAGATGCTGTGATTACAGGTATTGTCTTAGTTTGCCACAGAGATGTCTCTGTATTATTTGATCCTGGTTCCACTTTTTTATATGTGTCATCATACTTTGCTCATTATTTGGATACACCCCATGAGTCTCTTGTTTTATCTGTTCGTGTATCTATTCCGGTAGGCGATACTATACTTGTGGACCATGTATACCGGTCATGTGTGGTGACTATTGGGCGTTTGGAGACCTGAGTGGATCTGTTGTTGCTTTGTATGGTGGACTTTGATGTGATATTGGGCATGGATTGGTTATCTCCGTGTCGTGCTATATTGGACTGTCATGCTAAGACAGTGACGTTGGTTATGCCGGGTGTGCCATAGATTGAGTGGCGAGGTTCGACTTATTTTGTACTCAGTAGGGTGATTTCATTTCTGAAGGCCTAGCAGATGGTTGGGAAGGGTTGTCTTTCATACTTAGCATTTGTGAGAGATGTCAGTGTAGAGACTCCCAGTATTGATTTTGTTCCTGTTGTGAGGGATTTTTCTGATGTGTTTCCTGCAGACCTGTCGGGCATGCCTCCGGATAGGGATATTGATTTTGGCATTGATTTGGTGCCGGAAACTTAGCCCATTTCTATTCCACCATATCGTATGGCACCGGTAGAGTTGAAAGAGTTGAAGGAGCAGTTTCAGGAACTCATTGATAAGGGGTTTATTCAGCCTAGTATGTTGCCGTGGGGTGCGCCTATTCTATTTGTGAAGAAGAAAGATGGCACGATGAGGATGTGCATTGATTATAGGCAGTTGAACAAGGTTACAATTAAGAACAAGTATCCTTTGCCTCGCATTGATGATTTATTTGACCAGCTTCAGGGAGCGAGAGTGTACTCCAAGATTGATCTCCGTTCTGGGTATCACTAGTTGTAGATTAGGGAATCGGATATTCTTAAGACAGCTTTCAGGACCCGTTATGGTCATTATGAGTTCCTTGTGATGTCTTTTCGGCTGACCAATGCCCCAACATCGTTCATGCATTTGATGAACAGCGTGTTTCGGCCTTAGCTCGACTCATTTGTCATAGTTTTCATTGATGATATTCTGGTGTACTCGCGTAGCCAGGAGGAGCACGTGGAGCATTTGAGAGTTGTGTTGCAGATATTGAGGGAGGAGAAACTTTATGCAAAGTTCTCCAAGTGTGAGTTTTGGCTCAGTTCAGTGGCTTTCTTGGGGCACGTGGTGTCCAGTGAGGGTATTCAGGTTGATCCGAAGAAGATAGAGGCGGTTCAGAGTTGGCCCAGACCATCCTCAGCCACAGAGATTCGCAGATTTCTTGGTTTGGCGGGTTATTACTATCGGTTCGTTCAGGGATTTTCATCTATTGCATCACTCTTGACCAAATTGACTCAGAAGGGTGCTTTATTTAGGTGGTCAGATGAGTGTGAGGCGAGCTTCCAGAAGCTCAAGACTACCTTGACCACAGCTCCAATATTGGTTTGCCATCAGTTTTAGGTTCATATATAGTGTATCGTGATGCTTCGGGAGTGGGCATTGGGTGTGTGTTGATGTAGGAAGGTAGAGTTATTGCTTATGCTTCTCGTCAGTTGAAGCCCCATGAGAAGAACTACCTCGTTCATGATCTAGAGTTGGCTGCCATTGTTCACGCGTTGAAGATTTGGAGACATTATTTGTATGGTGTGTCTTGTGAGGTGTTTACTGATCACCATAGCCTCCCACACTTGTTCAAACAGAAGGATCTCAATTTGAGGCAGCGGAGATGGTTGGAGCTGCTAAATGATTATGATATTACTATCTTGTACCATCCGAGAAAGACCAATGTGGTGGCCGATGCCTTGAGTAAGAAAACCGTGAGTATGGGGAGTTTGGCGTATATTCCTGTTGGGGAGATCTCTTGCAGTTGATGTTCAGGCCTTGGCTAATCGGTTCATGAGTTTGGATATTTCGGAGCCTAGTCGGGTATTGGCTTGTGTGATTTCTCGGTCTTCTTTATTTGATCGCATCAAAGAGCGCCAATATGATGATCCTCATTTGCTTGTCCTTAAGGACAGAGTTCAGCACGACGATTCCAGAGATGTGACTATTGGTGATGATGGGGTATTGAGGATGCAGGGCCGATATGTGTGCCCAATGTAGATGGGCTTTGAGAGTTGATCTTAGAGGAGGCCCATAGCTCGCGGTATTCCATCCATCCGGATGTCGCGAAGATGTATCATGATTTGAGATAGCATTATTGGTGGAGAAGAATGAAGAAGGATATTGTGGGATTTGTAGCTCGGTGTCTCAATTTTCAGCAGGTGAAATATGAGCATCAGAGACCAGATGGCTTGCTTTAGCAGATGGATATTCCAGAGTGGAAGTGGGAGCGAATCACCATAGACTTTGTAGTTGGGCTTTCATGGACTTTGAAGAAGTTCGATGCTATTTGGGTGATTGTGGATCGGCTGACCAAGTCCGCGCACTTCATTCCTGTTTGTACTACCTATTCCTCAGAGCGGTTGACAGAGATCTATATCCGAGAGATTGTTCACTTGCACGGTGTTCCAGTTTCCATCATTTCAGATAGAGGTACTCAGTTTACTTCACAGTTTTGGAGGGCCGTGCAGCAAGAGTTGGGTACTCAAGTTGAGTTGATCACAACTTTTCACCCTCAGATGGACGGGCAGCCCGAGCGCACTATTCAGATATTGGAGGACATGTTGCGCGCTTGTGTGATTGACTTCGATGGTTCATGGGATCAGTTTCTACCGCTCCCGGAGTTTGCATATAATAACAGATATCAGTTGAGTATTCAGATGGCTCATATGAGGCTTTATATGTGAGGCGGTGTAGATCTCCAGTTGGTTGGTTTGAGCCCGGTGAGGCTAGACTTTTGGGTACAGACTTGGTGCAGGATGCTTTAGACAAGGTGAAGGTGATTCAGGAGAGGCTTCGTATGGCGTAGTCGAGGCAAAAGAGTTATGCTGACAAAAAGGTTCGTGATGTGTCTTATATGGTTGGGGAGAAGGCGCTATTGAAGGTTTCACCAATGAAGGGTGTTATGAGATTGGAAAGAAGGGGAAGTTGAGTCCTCGGTTCATTGGGCCTTTTGAGGTGCTTTGGAGGATTGGGGAAGTGGCTTATGAGCTTGCTTTGCCACCCAACTTGTCGAGTGTGCATCCGGTATTTCATGTTTCTATGCTCCGGAAGTATATTGGCGATCCGTCTCATGTTTTGGATTTCAGCACAGTTCAGTTAGAGGGTTATTTGGCTTATGATGTGGAGCCAGTGGCTATTTTGGAGCTTCAGGTTCAAAAGTTGAGATCAAAGGAGATAGCTTAAGTAAAAGTGCAGTGGAGAGGTCGGCCCGTGGAGGAGGCTACCTGGGAGACCGATCGGGAGATACAGAGCAGATATCCTCACCTATTTGAGGCTTCAGGTATGTTTCTTGACTCGTTCGAGGATGAACGTTTATTTAAGAGGGGGAGGATGTAACAACCCGGCCGGTTGTTTCATGAGTTACCGCTCCGTTTCCCCCAGTTTTGTTTCTTTATGCTTTGTTCAGTTGTATTATGTGATATCGTATTGGTTAGTTTGGGTTCGGAGTGGTTTGGTAGAGAAATGAGACACTTAGTCTCTTAAGTTAGCCTGTTGTTGGATGTCAACCGGAAGTTGGCTTGTGAGTAAACAATCTCGAAATCGGAGTTTTATGATTCAGATAGCTTCGTGAGATGATTTGGGACTTAGGAGCGTGATCGGAATGTAATTTGGAGGTTCGGAGTAGATTTAGGCTTGAATTGGCCAAATTGGAATTTTGGCCTTTTCCGCTTGGTAGAAGAGATTCTGATATAGGGGTTAGAATCTAATTTTGACAGTTGTAGTAGGTCCATTGTTTCATATGTGATGTGTGTGCAAAATTTCAGGTCATTCAGACAAGGTTTGATAGACTTTTTGATCAAAAGCGGAATTCGGATGTTTTTGGAAACCTTAGGCTTGAATCCAATGTTATTTTGTTGATTTGATGTTGTTTTAGGTGTTTCGAAGATTGATATAAGTTAGTATAGTCATATATGACTTGTCCGTACTTTTGGTTGAGGTCTCGGGGGCCTCGGGATAATTTCGAGTGGTTGACGGGAAGTTTAGAGTTGGAAATTTGCAGCTGAAGTTCAAGTCATAACCGCACCTATAGCTTGGGGACCACAGGTGCGGGCCCACAGAAGTGCAAGGAGGGTCGCAGATGCGGCCAAGTTTGAAGGAGATTGGAACCGCAGATGCATTGGTTAGAGCGCACCTGCGGCAGCGTAATCTGCGACCTTTCACTTAAAGGCCAACTTCTGCACCTACTATAATGCAGTACCACTTCTGCGGTAAGTCTCCCGCATCTGCGGACCCTGCTGATCCTCCCCAATTTCGCTTCTACGGCTCCGCACCTGCGGGACCCAACCGCAGGTGCGGTTATGACAGATATCAGTAGTTTCAGCTGCTTCAAACCACTTCCAATTCTTCCGACAACCATCCGAAATCATCTCGAGGCCCCCGGTACCTCAACCAAAAGCACAAACAAGTCTAATACCACTGTCCAAAGTTATACAAATACTTAAAACACCTAAAACAACATCGAAACGACGAATCAACCACGGATTCAAGCCTAAGAACTCCAAAACTCTAAAAATACGCTTTTGATCAAAAAGTCTATCAAACCTCGTCAGAATGACCTGAAATTTTGCACACACGTTACATTTAACACTACAGAGCTACTCCAACTTCCGAAATTCCATTTTGACCCTCGGATCAAAATCTCACTATCGAACCGAAAACTTCAAAATTTGACTTTCGGCATTTCAAAGGTGCGGGATTTTGATCGCAGGTGCGATTCTTGAGCAGTTAAGTGGATTCGCAGATGCACACATAAGACCGCAGGTGCGGATCCACGGGCGCGAGATTTTTGACCGCAAAAGCGGTTTAGCTGGGGCAGAACATTTAAATTAAGTCCTTCGCGAATTTTTGGGTTATTCCACAATTTTCATATATTGGTTTGAGCTTGGGAGAGCAAATTGAAGAGGGAATTCAAGAGGGTTTCGTGGAGGTAAGATTTTTGGACCCTAATCTTATTCTATGATGATTTTTAACTGTTTAAACTTGAAATATATGGAAATTAGTAGCAAAATTGGGGATTTAGGGCTTGTAAATTGGTGACCTAAATTTAGGGATTTGAGGGGTCATTTGTGGTCGGATTTTTATATTCTTTATATGTATAGATTCGTGAGAGGATAAGGATTCTATTGGCATGATTTTTATCGGATTTCGAGATGTGGACCCGGGGGTCGGGTTGGACCAATTTCGGAATTTGTGTTGTAATTTGATTATTTTCACATGGGCTTCGTTCCCTTAGCATATTTTGATGTCATGATTATGATTTTGTATAGATTCGACACGAGTTGAGGCCGAGTTGAAATGCAAGGGCGTCGCAGAGTAGTATTTCATCCGATTTAAGGTACGTAACCATTGTAAATCTTGACCTGAGGGTATGAAACCCCGGTATTTCGTATTGTTTTGAGAGGTGACACACATGCTAGGTGACGAGCATGTGGGCGTGCGCCGGTAGGGATGGTGACTTGGCCCATCCCGTAGTGACTATTAAGCCGCGTATTTGATTTGAAATCTTATGATATCCCATATTTTTTAGATTGATACTATATGTTGGGTTGTACGCCGTGTTTGGGGCCTTGTGCCGACCTGTTTAGACCCTTAGGAGTATTTTTACTATTTTCCTCACTCTGTTTGATTTGAAAGCATATCCTCAGTCATATTTTACCTGTTATTTGTTTAAAACTAGTTTTATCACTATATTTCTTAATATATGAAAACTGTTTGGGCTGAATTCCCTGATTTTTCTTTGATATGCCCGAGTGGCCGTGAGGTTAATGACTGAGATAGGTTTAGGACCTAATGTGAGGATTATATATCTATTATGGATCGGACTGCACGCCGCAGCGATATTATATATATGGGTCGGGCTGCACGCCCCAGCGATATACATGTGGATTGGGCTGTACGCCCCAACGATAATATATATATTGGATCGGGCTGCGTGCCACAATGATATGATGCTTGGGCTGTAGGAGCCCCTCCGAAGTCTGTACACCCCCAGTGAGCGTAGTCGACTATAAACTATGGATCGGGCCGCACGCCGCAGCGGTTATTATGATTATTACTATTATGAGATATTATCGAGCCAGAGTGCCGAGTGTGAGTACTGCTTGACGAGAGCTGAGTCACGAGTGACTGAGAGACTTGCCCGAGAGGTTAGATTTATGAGTGATACCTTGACCGATGGGCTTATTTATGACATTTGTTGCTTTCACTCTTCTTTTATACTGAGCCTCTGTTGAAAAATGTTGGCTAATTTTTTTCAAAGGATTTTTAATCGAAACTAAAGTTTTACAAAATGACTAGCTTTTAAATTATAGAATTTGACTTGATATTTCTGTTGAGACTTGTTATATGATTTTAACTGCTCATAACTGCATTCAAACCTTATTTACTTTAGTTACTTACTGAGTTGGCGTACTCACGTTACTCCCTACACCTTGTGTGCAGATCCAGGTGCCCGAGTATTAGAGTGAGAGCTCCCAGCACTCTCATAGCTTTACCGGAGATTGCAAGGTAGCTGCACGGCGTTCGCAACCCTGCCTTCCTCCTTCTTATTTTAGTATTTTGTTGTTTCTGACTTATTTTGTATTATTTAGGCAGTGTCTTGGTTGTATTTAGAGGCTCATGACTAGTGACACCAGATTGTTGGGCTGTGTTAGTATATTTTGTACTGATTTTCGCATATTTTCGTTGATTTATATATTTCATATGAGAATTTGAGACTTAATCAATTTTAGAAAATGGTTTTATAAAAAGAATTTACTGTGGTTAAATGTTGCGTTGGCTTGCCTAGTACTGTGATAGGCGCCATCACGACAAGGGTATTTGGGGACGTGGCAATCACAATAAACACTAATAAAGTAAAAGTCAAGACTATATTTCATTCACTAAAAGCCAAAATTCAAATCAAACTATTCAAAAGAACGCCCGTAGCGCTTACGGGATATCCAACACATCATCTTCATCAAGCACATTTGAATCCGCTTATGAGAATATTGTCTTAACATCTTCGCTTTCTTCTACATTTACAATTCGTATGCAATATTAATTAGTTAAATATTGAGAATAATTAAATTTTAAGGTTTTATGACTTTGATCTTTTAATATGATGAGCTTAATAAACTTTAAGCTTGGGATACTCTTCTTATTATTTTTGTGTCATATACTTTTTATATGTTATATATGTTAAATACATATTTTTATTAGGCCCACGGGCCGACCCAGCCCAGCCTCACGGGCCACGGTCTTACTCGCGCCGCGTTTAAAAGCCTCATTTTTAAAAGGGCTCTAAAAATTCTAAACTAGCCTTACTAAATCACAGGTTGAGCTGGGCTGGCCCAATGGGCCAAGCCGTATTGACGGCTCTGCCTATGGAGATCAAATGTTGATGCTTGGGGGTTTAAGAGGAAGAATATAAATATTTTTCGAAGTTGATGTCTGCTTTTGAAAAAAAAAAACATTCTCTTTAAAAGCATAACCTTACCTACTGCTTATCTAATATGAACTTTTTCATTAAATTTGTTGCTCTTAATTCTTCATCATAAAAATGTCGTACTGTCCTATTGCATTATTGGCACTCTCTAATGCCAAGAAAAGCATTTATCTTTTTCCTAATTATTTTTGAATGTTTCTCTAATTTTCATGTTAAAATTTATTTTTTTCCTACTATCTAAAGAACAATGAAACATTGCAATAGTTAAGTTCTCACTTCCATTCCAAAGAAGAATAAAATATTGCAGCCATTAATAAAAATAATGATCGAAAGTTGTAACCTTTCCTAAGTTAATAAAACGGTTGCGAAAATCGAAATAATTTTGATAATTAAAGTAAAATAAATTTAATACCAACCTCTTCCTCTTCACATTCACCTTATTTTCTTTTCAAAAATCCAGCACAAAAAACATGCATATACCTGGGCCCCAGAATAGATGAATTTATATGAATTTCAAATTTGATATGCAAGAGAAATCAATGTATGATTTGTGACTTCAAATTCAATATGCAAAAGAAATCAATGTGTGATTTTTGACCTAGAGTGTATTCTTCCAAGAAAAGGTGGGAGCCTAATATGTTCAAATTAAAAGCGCGAGGAAAATACCAATGGCGTAGTGAGGAGAAACTCAAAAATATTTGTACAAATGCATAACTAACAAGGAGAACATGAAGCCTACATTACCCGTGAACATGGACAAATATGTTAGGTATTCAAAGAGATAAATTGCAACCAAAAGGGTTAAAAAATTATCAATGATTTTATTTATTTATTACATATGCTTGAGTTTTCATTTAAACTTTGTTATTGAAGTATTGGTAGTTCTTGGTATTTTTATAGCATATTTTGTTACGCAATGACAATTCAAAAACATTGTTGTTTCCTCTTTGAATTTATGTAGGCGATGGTGGATTTTAAAATGGAAAAAAGAATTGAAAAGTGAAAAAACTCAACTTTGGTTTATCACTGTTCCTTCTCTTGCTAGCTCCCTTAAGCTTTTGCAACTCAACCAATTTCTCCCTTTCATTTCCTAAAATCGTTTCTATGTTATGCTTTTAAGCTTGGGCCCGCTTGTAACGATCTGACCGGTCGTTTTATTTTATAGATCCCCGTTTTCCTAAATAAGACTTCCTGTATGTGCTTTTACTGTTTTATAACTTGCGGTGATGGTTAGTTCGGGTTTGAAAGGGCTCGGGCTGAAATCAGAATACTTAGTTCCTTAAAATTAGCTTTAAAAGGGTAAGTTTGACTTAGATCAACATTTCTAGTAAATGACCTCGGAATCGGGATTTGACGGTTCCAATAGGTTCGTATGATAATTTCAGACTTGGGCGCATATTCAGATCGGGTTTTGGATGATCTGGGAGCGTTTCGATGCTTAATATCGGAAGTTGGCATATTGAAGATTTTAAATTTCTTTAAATTTGGTTTGAAGTAAGATTTGGTGTTATCGAGGTCTAATTGGGATTCTGAGATCGGAAATAGTTCCGTATGGTGATTTAAGACTTGCAAGCAAAATTTAGTGTCATTCCGAGTAGTCTAAGTATGATTCATTGCCTTCGGAGCAAACTGTTACACCCCATATTTTCGTATGTGAAAGTACGCCATAAGGAAATTGATGAAAGCTCAGAAATGAGATATTACATACCGCATTTTTCGTACGATAAAGTTTCGCTGTAAGTTAATCGACACAAGTTTGGGAATGAGATTATTTTATGATTATAAGCATTTTTTGCTATTTCAAACAAGTAATGAATAAATTCGTGTAGTTGAGAGGATAAGCAAATCGAAGAAAATGAATTTCGTCGAAGTTCGACATTTTGGGATAAAATATGGTCCAGGCTATAATACCGGGTATTTATGGACTATTACCATCGGGTGCCCGTCGTGGCCCATCGGTTTGGATCATGATAAAAGTGGTATCAGAGCAGTTTTGTCCTAGGGAGTCTACAAGCCGTGTCTAGTAGAGTCTTGTTTATGGGTGTGTCGTGCACCACACTTATAAGCAGGAGGCTACAGGGCATATAGGACTGTCACTCTTTTTTCTTACTCTAGATCATGTGGTAGATCTCACTTAGAAGAGTTCAAATTCCTAACTTCTATTTTATTCGTAATAAGATGATACCTCCATCCAGAAAGACAGTTGGTAAGAGATTAAATGTGGCTATGGAAGAGTTGAGTCAGAGGAACTCGATTTTTCATGATGTTTATGATAAGTAAATATAAGGTCTTCGGTAAATCATGTGTGTACTAAGAATCTTGATAAGGAGCCTTAAGACATGGATATCTATCCACCTTTATGGTGAAAGACAATGAGAGATTCAAAAGATAGATATAAGTTTCAACAAGCAAAAAAAGCAAGATGAAGAAGGGTACGAGGCGCCCAATTAATGAAGATTATCAGTATTTACAATAGAGGTAGAGGAATATAAGCCTTCTGAGTTATCTACAACAATAAGAGAGGTATGTACAATTGGCCATACCGATCTCAGTTATGCCCGATGGGAGCTAACTAAAATAGTTAAGAGAGAGACGGATATCAGGATTTGGCTAGGGTTAGAGTGACCCAAAATGGCGGATGGATTGTTTGCGGTAGTTAACATTTCCAAAGGACATAGCAAATGTGCTAATAGATCTCCTTGTGAGACACCTAGATGGTGCGCTCTAGAATAGTACAGCTAGATATGAATACAAGAGTGTTCAATTTTTTTTTTACAAAAATAGGCACTGGAATCCTGGAAGGGATAAATATTACCTTAGTATGGATCCCGTCCCTAGTAGAGAGAGAATGTTAGGCAACCCGAAGAGCCAATAGATGGAGCAAGGGGAGCTAAAAGCAAAAGAATGTTCTGTTAAAGTTTTCAGAATAAAGTGATATACAAAAATATTAGCAGTGAAATAAGAAGAGAGTTAATGAAGCATTATGAGTAAGAGGTGATACATGGATGACAACGATAGATAAAAATATGACAGTATTACAGAGTCTGTAGACAAGGAAAGGAAAATATGAGAGGTAATAGTCCTTGAGGCAACAAAAGGGTATAGGTCATAAAGTCACATTCTCATTTCGAGAAATAAGTTTGCGGCTCTAACGTGATTACCAGAAGGATAAGTTAGACCCTAGAATAATAGAAATCAGTATGGATTGGTGAACAAGATAAACTAAACATGAATTTGGGACTGAGTGATTTGGTAATGGTTGGCATCATGAGAATTTCAAATAGCATTCTGCCGATGATAGAATGAACAACAGAAAAAGATTCATAAAAAATTCAGAGAATGGTCATTCAGGAAGACGCTTTTCTAAAGCAAGCAATGTGAGCAAAGTTAAGCTTAAGGGACTGTGTGTGCCAGTTACACCCTTGTGAGTAACAAAATTTGTTATCCTTGGTCCAGAAGGATTACCGCAAGGCGAGTAAGGGTCATCAATGATGTGAAAAGATGCCAAAGATGAAGAGATAAAACATCTGTACATAGATTATCGTAGCACTGAATCTTAGTACTCCCCTAAAGGGGGGAATATAGAATGATATAACATTAAGTCAGGATTAAGTGGTTCTAGTAACTATGGAATGGTAAAGGAAGAATGCGATAAAAAAAGAGAGGGATGAGATTGCACTTATTCAAATCCTACAAATATGATACAATTCCAGAACATTGTGCAAAAACGACATCAAGGAGAGGAAGGGTTCCTTCCCGAGATGTTATTGATAAATAAGGAGCCAGTGCAAGAGGCAAGTTAAGACAAAGGAAATAACCTAAGAAAAATTGTGTGGAATATTGATATGGAATGGGCCAACAAGTAGTTGGTAGTTGATTCAGGAAAAACCTAGTTATGGTTAAATAGGAGGTTACAGATGAGGCAGCAGATCGTACAAGATAAACATAGTGAGCCCCAGCATAGTGAATTCAGTCTAGCAGTTATGATATTGCAATCCTTGAGAAATATTCAGCTAAGAGTTGGGGTAGTTAAAAGTGTCGTATATGTATTACAGAAATAAAAGAGAGTGCCACTGGGAAGATAGTCAAAATATCAAGTTCAGAAGCAACCCTACAAGCACAAGGGCATAGAGGTAAGTAACTACGGATAATTATAGGTGAGGAAGGATATCAAAAGTTCTGTCGGGTATACGACGTAATAAGCTCGCAACTTTACAAGAGTCTGAGGGTCCTCCCTAAGTACTACAATGAAAGACTAGTTGAGAAAATAAGGAAGAAAACTTCAACCTAAGCACAGTAACCTAAAGAGGAAATGGTCGTGTAATAACAAGTCTCCACACAATTTTGCATGCACTCCATAAGAAAGTGGCACCCACCGTGGCTAATGAACGGGGAGTAAAATTTGAAGTAATATTCAAGATCATATGAGTTGTATGGAGTTCCAATATGTGTGGGCACTAAGATAAGCTAGGTATGCACGCAACAAGAGGGTAGAAAGACCAGAAAAAGTAATAGCTTACATTTAAAGAAAGTTGTGATAGAACGAAAGGAATTATTCGATCAATGACCCAGAGTTAACTACATTATAAACGCGCTTAAGATTTCGGTGAATTATCCATGCGGCATAAATGTTGACAATCATACAACCGTAAAAGATTCTGGTATAAGTTAAAAGTAAGGATAAAATTTGGAATCTCTTAAGAAAGTATTCAAGCAAAGTAACGTTTTTGCTAAAGTGTTTTCAGCCAATTCCTTACATAGTAATATTATTTTCCATCTCTTAAGAATGAGCTTCCACCAAGACTTCCTAATGAAAAGCGTTACTGCCAATACTTTAAGGAAAAGTTTCAACCAACATTATCTTTGCATAGCAACGTTGTTGCTTCAAACTTTTCATATGACTTGTTCCGTGTTATCGCAATTGACGTGTGTTAGAGGGATTGTCAAGAGAATCGGCTCAAGTATGTTAAAGCGATCCCTTTTTTCTTTTTGGCATGATCCATACGATACAAACAAAATGAGCAAATGCACAACTTTCATAAATGACTCTATTCATAGAAGTACTAGAGATGCATATGTTCTTGATTCCCCATATGTCTTATTATTCTATCGTCTATTCATGGGTTAAAAAAAGTACGTAAGTAAAAAAATATGTATTTGATAAAATTTATCCGACATGCATATTATTTTTATGACATTCCGCGAAAATCTTATTAACGTATATCTTAAGGCATATTATTTTTATGACATTCCAAGAAAATATTATTAACGTATTTCTTATGCATTTCATGCATTTATACATATACATTGACCCATGACCAGATGATATTATATACGCGTATATATGTATATTATATGTATATGGGATATGGGAAAAGGTTATGGCGTTATATACGCACCACCACTTGATCAGCTGGTATACATTGATGATTTTGCCCACAGTGGCCGAGATGATATGATGGGATGCCCTCAGAGGCTTGATGATGTTATGAACACATGTACCTATGCATGAAATGACATTCATATGCATATGCATGACACTATAAGTATTTTATGATTTACAGAGTTATCCAGACTTACAGGTTGAGTCATTTACTCCATGTTTCTTCCATGTCTTTTATATACTTATTTATGTGCCTTACATACTCTGTACATTATTCGTACTGACGTCCCTTTTGCTTGGGGATGTTGCATTTCATGCCCGTAGGTCCCGAAAGACAGGATGAGAGTCCTCCAAGTAGGCTATCAGCTCAGTGGAAGGTGTTGATGTGCTCCATTTGCTCCGGAGTTGCTTATTTGGTTTGTATGAATAGGACTTGTACTGATTAGTATGGCAGGGCCTTGCCTCAATCTTTATGATATTTATGTACTCTCAGAGGCTTGTAGACATATGTCATGTACGTGAAAGATTGTATGCCTTTGTCGGCCTATGTTCAGTGTACGAGTAATCATTTTTGGTCTTATAGGCCAGTATGTCATATGTATAAGTTTGTAGTCCCTCATGCTTTACTTCGGTTCATTTACCTATGATAAAATGATACAAAAGATATGTTACGTTGGTACTCAATTGATTAAGGTACCGGGTGCCCGTCGGTTTGGGTCATGACACAAACCAGAAACTTGAAGTTCATATTTTGATTCAATATGGTTTTGGGGTGCGATTCTTAGTTTCATTATTGTTTTACGCATTTCGAGAGTTCAAGTAGGTTTGTATTATGTTTATGGACTTGTTGACACATTTGGACGGGATCTCGAGTGGCTTGGGTGAGTTTCGGACCACCCGGAGCTAAGTTGGAAACACCAGATTTTCTAGTTCTGGCTTCCTTCTTCGCGAACACAGAAGGACCCTCGCGTTCACGATGAAGGAATTGGGCTGGGGAATTTTTGTGCTACGCGTTTGCATAAAAGAGCTCACGATCGTGAAGCTCTGGGTCTCTGACCTTCGTGTTTGTGTGATGGGGTCCGTGTTCGAGGAGGGTAAGGCAAGCTAGGTGGGGGTGGCACTGTTGATCTTCGCATTTGCTAAGGTGCCCTTGCGTTCGCGTAGGGAAAGCCAGGTAAGTCTCTGCATTCGTGAGGCCCTAATCGCATTCGTGATGCCCAAGTTTTCTGAACCAGGGCCATTTGCCTTCGCAATCGTGAGGCTTTTTCCGCGATCGCGAAGAAGGCATACCTGGGCAGTGAATTGTTTTTAAAACGAGACTTAGGCCATTTTTCTCTCATTTTTCATTCCTTGGTCAATTTTAGAGCTTTTTGGAGAGGGGTTTCCATCTAGCTACTAAAGGTAAGTAACATAGATTATGGGTAAATTTTAACATGTAAAATTATGTGTTTAGTTGAAAAACCTAGGTTTTGATAAAATTGGGATTTAACCACGAAAATGATTATGGAATTAGGTGAAAATTCTATATTTGAGTTTGTAAGGTTATGGGTAACAATTATCTTCGAAAGTTTCCAGAATCCGGGCACGTGGACCTAAGGGTGAATTTTAGGAATCTTCCAATTGGGGTTGGGTAATTACTCTAATAGTTAAATTATGAACTTTTGGACATGTATTGTTCTGTTTAGATAACATTTGACTAGTTTCAGATTATTTGGCACCGAGTTGAGGCTTTAGAACGAAATTGTGACCGAAAAGTGAGCTTTGAGACGAGGTAAGTCTCTTACCTAACCTTGTAAGAGAGAATTTGCCCATAAGTGATTTAAATTACTATTTGCTTCTAATTGTTGGGGCTACATACGCACGAGGTGACAAGAGTCCGCGCGTAGCTACTAATTATGCTTATGTCCGGGTAGTTTAGGACTCAAATCATGAAATACTTATAATGTTTGCACCCTACTTGTTAATTAACGCGTCTAAATTATATTGGAACTTGATAAAGAAATTATAAAAGACTGAATTTCACTTACTTGAGTTTTGGCGGGTTACTTGACCGTTAATTGAGATTGTGCTTCTTTGTGTATTAGCCTCATAATAACTTTTAAATCGGATGCTCATAAAGTATCCTCCATTCTTATGGAGTGGGCCGAATGCCTCAGAATTAGATAGATGCATCTATGGTTCGTACCGTATGACCCTCAGAAGTGTACACATTATTATGAATCGGGTCGTACGACCTCGGCATAAATCGTGCATAATAATACTCGGAGCCTAATTATACTTGATATTAGTTTGTGGCTTGTGAGGTTATAATTATTAATTACAGAACGTGACTTGAATTCTACTATTTGTGAAAGGATTATTTATTCACTTCTTGTTATTGAATTATTATTATTATTTACATCGCCCATGCTTATTTGGAATTCCTGTATTTTTATTATTAGCCATAGTAAGTGTCGATGTCGATCCCTCGTCACTACTTCTTCGAGGTTAGACTAGATACTTACTTGGTACGTGTTGTTTATGTACTCATGGTACACTTCTGCACTAATCGTGTAGGATCTGAGGCAGGTGCATCTTGCAGTCATACCGGCGTGGATCCCCGATATCCTGTGGCCTAGTGGTGAGATTCTTCCTAAGCCGTTCTGCAGCCCCTAGAGTCTCTTTTTTGTATTTATATTCCGTGTACTTTATATTCATTTAGACAGTAGTTAGAGTTTTGTATATTTTGCTAGTTGCTCATACACTTGTGACACCAGGTCTTGGCACACACACAGATACACTTTATTATTCAGAGTACTTATATCACTATGATTGCCACTCAGTTGTCTTTGCTTCATTTATTAAATTTTCTACTCCTTAATTTCCTATTAAATGGAATTTAATTACTTTGAAACTTATTAAAAAGAGAAATAACATGGTTTAGTTCACCATTGGCTTGCCTAGCAGCGACGTTAGGTGCCATCATGGTCTATAAGGGAAATTGGGTCGTGACAACATGGTATCAAAGCACTAGGTTCACGTAGGTCTCACAAGTTATGAGCAGTCTAATAGAGTCTTGCGGATCGGTGCAGAGACTTCTGTACTCATCTTCAAAAGGCTATAGGGTGTTAGGAAACTACTCTTTCTTCATCTCCTATCGTGCAGTTGATGTGGTACTAAGTATCTTTCTCTTATTCTCTCATAGATGGTGAGAACGCGCACGACGGATGTTCCAGACCATGGAGGAGCTGCTCCTCCTATTGCTAGAGGCCGAGGGAGGGCTCCAGCTCATGGTAGAGGACAAGGACGTCCTAGAGTTGCTCCAACTATACCACCAGTGGATCCAGTAGAGGATCTTATTATTGAGGAGCAGGGTGAGGTGCCTGCAGCAGAGCTATCCCCAGTGGATTTCATGTCTGCACCGGGATTCCAGGAGGTCATGGGTCGTAGGTTACAGTTCATGGATACTATGACTTAGGCTAGTTTATTTCCAGCCGACCCAGCCACATCTCAGGCGGGAGGGAGAGCACAAACCCCTACCGCTCAAGCTCCAGGGCATGCAACTGCCATGTATCAAATCTTAGGTGCACTACCCGGTAGCCCAGCCAGTTGCAGCAGTCATACCTAAGCCCAGACCAGCTGCGGCCAGCGAGCTGCAGAAGCTATTAGACAGATGGACCAGACTTCATCCTCCTGTCTTTGGAGGTGAGCGTCACGAGGAAACCCAGGACTATATTGATCGGTTTAGGGACAGACTGCACAACATGAGGATATTAGAGTCCCATATGATGGACTTTACCACCTTTCAGTTGGAGGGCAGGGCCCGTAGATGGTGGCAGTCCCATCTCCTCGGCAGACCAGCAGATTCTCATCCCATGACTTGGGACTGGTTCACCCGTATTTTTCTAGATAGGTATATTCCGTCCTCTCAGAGTGTCACGACCCAATTTCCATTACAGGCCGTGATGGCGCCCAACATCACTGTTAGGCAAGCCAACACTGATCAAACTAGTGGTTTCCCGTTTAAACAAGGTACTAAGTGGATAACATTTCCTCATTTGTTAAAAAGATTTAGAAATTTGCAAACGTGACATAATTAAACGAAACAAGTGAGTACAAATCGAACCATGTACACAATCAAAAATCATAAGTCTACTAGTGTGTGTGCCAAGACCTGGTGTCACAAGTATGTGGGAAATCTAGTAATATATACAAAAGAATACTAGTCTACTATCTGAAGGGAAATAGACAAAAAATATAAAGCATGAGAAAGACTCTAGCTGCTGTAGAACAGCTCGGAAGGTAGCTCACCGTGAAGTCTTGAGATGGGGATCAAATCTACGCACCCGACTGGTAACCAGATGCACCTGCCTCAGATCCTGTACAATTAAGTGTAGAAGTGTAGCGTGAGTACATAAATAATATGTACCCAGTAAGTATCTAGTCTAACCTTGAAAAAGTAGTGACGAGGGGTCGACTCCGACACTTACTAGGACCAACAATATGATAATATGAAATACTAATTAAGCATGATATATAACAATAAAGCTCAGAACAAGAAATAGCTGAATAATTCTTCACCATATTTAGGAACCCAAATCACTTCCTTCATTTAAAGCATATAATCACACAAATAATGAATTTATACCAATTATAAAAAGGATTTCCAGTTCTATTAACACATACAAATGCCACCGAGGATGTTCGGCCCGATCCAACATAAATGTAAAATATGCACCGCTGAGGGTCGAACGGCACGAACCATAGATTCATCTATTAAACTTGCCGAGGCGAATGACCCGCTCCCATGAGAGTAGTAGAAAGAATTACCCCGCTTGCGGAATATACTTGTGATGCGGTCAAATACAAATTTATCAATAAAACATAACCCTCTATTGATTCTTTTTAAAATAACGACAATTCAACTTGAAGCTTCTAAGCTCTTAAAATTCTCAACTTAGTTCCATTTGATGAAATTAACAAATTTAATCAAATAACGGAGTCCACAAAGCATGGTGAAACTTAAAACTACCCGGACATGAATAGGAATAGTAGCTACGTACGGACTCTCGTCACCTCGTGTGCACGTAGCCCCCCACAAATAATAACACATTTTAATTAAATTCATATATGGGGTACCCTCTTACAAGGATAGAAAAGAGATTACCTCATCTCAAAGCCTACTTCCCAATTCAAGAATGCGCCCAAACCACCAAATTTGATGCCAAACGACTTGGAACTAGTCAAACATTACATAAATCGATCAACCTATGCTTAAAAGTTCATATCTCCACTACTAAAGTGATTACCCAACCCAAATTACAAGATTCCTAAAATTCACCCCGGGCCCACATGCTCGGATTCTAGAAATGTTCGAAGAAAGTTGTTACCTATAACCTTAGGAACATAAATATATGATTTTTACTAAGTTCCATAACAAATTTCATGGTCAAATCTCATTGTTTATCAAAAAACTAGGTTTTCATCTAAACTCTTGATTTTCACATGTTAATCTACCCATAATCAATGTATTTAACTCATATTGTGCAGAAATTACTTACCTCAAAGTGCTAGGTGAAAACCCTCTGCCAAAAGCTCCAAATATTGCCCAAGAGATGAAGTGAAATAAAATAAATGGCTTAAGTCCCGCATTAAAAGAGCTGGGCACAAGCCTCTAATGTCGCATTTGTGACACCAGGTTCGCAAATGTGAGGGTCGCAAATGCGACAAAACTCTTGCAAATGCGAAGTCTGGCTTCAGTTGCTAAGGTCGCAAATGCGACGCAGGGGTCGCAAGTACGATCACTGCTGAGGTCGCAAATGCGGCTCAGGTGTCGCAAATGCGATGGATGCCCCAGTCAAGCTTCTTCGCAATTGCGAAGCTTTTCTCGCAAATGCGAGGTTCGCATTTGTGAACTATTTCTCACATTTGCGAGACCTGCAACTGATGCCAAGAAACACTAGAAATCTGGTGTGTTTTTCATCCCTTACGAACATCCGAAACTCACCCGAGCCCTCGGGGCTCCACTCCAATCACCCACACAAGTTTAACAATATCATACAAACTTGCGTGTGCGATCGGAACACTAAAATAACATAAAAAACCACGAATTGGATGCCAAAACGCATGAATTTACTCATGAACTCCAAAAACTTCTAAAAACTCTTCCGCACGTCCGATTCCTACCAAATCAACTCGGAATGATGCCAAATTTTGTGTGCAAGTCTTAAATGACATTATGGAACTATAACCAGTCTTGGAATTCTATTTGGACCTCGATATCACCAAAACCCGCTCCAAACCAAATTTAAAGAACTTCTAAAATTTTCAAGAACCACCTTTCGCTATTAGGCGTCAAAACACTCCCGGATTATCCAAAACCCGATCCGAACACAGCCCAAGTCTGAAATCATCATATGAACCTATTAGAACCGTTAAATCCTTATTCCAACGTCGTTTACTCAAAATGTTGATTAAAGTCAAGCTTGGCCTTTTAAGCCAACCTTAAGGAACCAAGCATTTCGATTTCAACCTGAATTCTTCCTAATACTGAACTAACCATCCCCGAAAGTCATAAATTAGTAAAAGCAAGTACGAAAAGTATTATTTAGGGGAATGAGGTTCTAGAAAGAAAAACAACCGGTCAGATCATTACATAGAGGGAAGAGTTGCGATTTTAGTTCGAGCAGCTCCAGCAAGGTCAGATGTCGGTGACCGACTATGAGGCGAGATTCTCTGAGTTGTCTCGCCATGCACTTATGAGACTTCCTACCGACGCAGAGAGAGTGCGGTGGTTTGTTGCAGGTTTGCACACTGGTATTCAAGTCATTATGGCTTGAGAGGTTGAGATAGGGATTTCTTATGAGCTAGTTGTGGAGATAGATCAAAGAATCGAGGGTGTACATTAGTGTAGCCGCAAGCAGGCAATGAGGGATAAGCAGTTTTGATATTATAGAGAGTTTAGAGGTGCCCCGACTAGGGCAGAGGTCAGTTTGTGAGGGGTCAGTCTAGCAGGCCCACATATCTAGCACTGCTACCTCCTCGGGATGCTCCGGTGAGGCCTTATTTCAGCGCTATCTAGAGAGTTCCTACCGGCCACTAACTATTCAGGGTTCCTCCTGTAGGTATTTAGGCCATCAGGGTCAGACTTCAGGTCAGTAGTTCGCCGTACCGAGAGGTTATTTCGAGTGCGAGGATCTTAGCCATGTGCTAAGGTTCTATCCTAGGACTCGGGGCAACGCAGTGCAGCAGGGTCAGTAGCCTATGATTTTAACACCAAATGCCACACCAGTCGTCCGGCCACCCAGAGGCGGAGGGTAGGTGGGTAAGGGTCGTCCTAGAAGTGGAGGCCAGTTAGGTAGCGCTCGAGCTTGGTTCTATGCTTTTTCGGCCAGGCCAGATGTAGTGTCCTCTGATGCCGTTATCACAGGTATTATTTCTGTCCGCGGTAGGGATGCTTCACTACCATTTGATCCAGGGTCTACATATTCATATGTTTCATCTCTATTTGCTTATTTCCTTGGTATTTCTCGTGAGTCCCTAAGTACTCTTGTTTATGTGTCCACTCCTGTAGGGGATTCTGTTATTATGGATCGGATCTACCGGTCCTACTTTGTTAATTTTTGTGGTTATGAGACTAGAGCAGATCTTCTATTGCTCGATATGACCAACTTTAAGGTTATCCTGGGCAGGACTAGTTATCTCCATATCATGCTATCCTTGATTGCGATGCCAAGACTGTTACCTTAGAGATGCCAGAGTTACCTAGATTGGAGTGGAAAGGTTCGTCTATCAGTGCATCTAGCCGGGTTATCTCTTTTCTGAAGGCTCGACACATGGTCGAGAGGGTTGTTTGGCTTATCTAGCTTATGTTCGAGATACTACTACAGAGACTCCAACGATTGATTTAGTTCCCGTAGTCCAGAAGTTTTCCAATGTGTTTCCCACTGATCTTCCAGGCATGCCACCAGATCGTGATATCGATTTCTGTATTAATTTGTCTCCAAGTACCTATCCTATCTCTATTCCATTGTACCGTATCGCTCCAAAAGAGTTGAAGGAATTGAAAGAACAACTTGAGGTATTGTTAGAAAAAGGGTTCGTTAGACCGCGTAATGATGACTTATTTTATCAGTTGCAGTGTGCTAGGGTGTTCTCTAAGATCGACTTGAGATTAGAGTACCATCAGTTGAAGATTCGAGATTCGGTTGTTCTAAAGACGGCTTTCCATGCCAGATATGACCATTATGATTTTCTAGTGATGTCCTTCGGTTTGACTAACGCCCTGGTGGCATTTATAGATTTGATGAATCGGGTGTTCAAGCCATATATTGATTCGTTTGTCATTGTCTTCATTGATGACATTTTAATCTACTCGCACAGTATGGAGGAGCACGATAAGCATTTGGGAGTGGTACTTCAAACCTTGCGGGAACAGAAACTATATGATAAGTTCTCCAAGTGTGGGTTCTAGTTAGATTATGTGGCCTTTTTGGGGAATATGGTATCAGGCAAAGGTATTAAGGTAGATCCTAAGAAGATCGAGGCAGTTCAGAGTTGGCCTCATCCTACCACAACAACTGAGATCAGGAGCTTCTTAGGGTTACCAGGTTATTATCGCCGGTTTGTAGAGGAATTCTGATCTATTGCAGCACATTTGACTAGATTAATCCAAAAGGGTGCTCCATTCCGATGGTTTGATGATTATAAGGCGAGCTTTCATAAGCTCAAGACCGCCTTGATTTCAGCACCAGTGTTAGTGTTGCCTTCCGGTTTAGGGATGTATATGTATTGCGACACCTCACGCGTTGGCCTAGGTTATGTATTGATGCCAGAGGGACGAGTCAACGCATATGCTTCATGTCAGATGAAGCCTAATGAGAAGAATTACCTTGTACATGATTTGGAGTTGGTCGCGATTGTTCATGCTCTTAAGATCTGGAGGCATTATCTTTATGGGGTATCTTGTGAGGTTTACACCGATCATTACAGCTTGCAGTATTTGTTCAAGTAGAGGGATCTCAATTTGAGGCAGTGCAGGTGGCTTGAGTTACTAAAGGATTATGATATTACCATCCTGTATCATCTGAGCAAGGCAAATGAAGTTGCGGATGCCTTGAGCAGAAAGGCGGAGACTATGGGTAGTTTGGCATTCATTTCAGCAGAGGAGAGGCCATATGCTTTGGACATTCAGTCCTTGGCTAACAGACTTGTGAGATTGGATATTTCAGAGCCCAGCCGATTTTTTGCATGCGTTGTCACTCAGTCTTCATTATTCTAGCAGATTAAGGCTCATCAGTTTGATGATTCACACCTGTTGGTTCTTAGGGAGACGGTACTACAGGGTGGTGCCAAGGAGGTTACTATCTGTAAGGATAGTGTTCTGTGACTCTAAGCTTGCCTATGTGTTCCTAATGTTGATGGCTTGAGGGAGAAGATTCTAGAGAAGACACACAGTTTTAGGTATTATATTCATCTAGGTGCTACAAAGATGTATCACGACTTGAGGCAGCATTATTGGTGGCAGTGGATGAAGAAGGACATAGTTAAGTATGTAGCGAGGTGCCTAAATTGCCAGCATGTTAAGTATGAGTATCAGGGGCTAGGTGGCCTACTCCAGCAGATGGTTATACCTAAGTGGAAATGGGAGTGCATTACTATGGACTTCGTAGTTGGGTTGCCGCAGATTTTGCGAAAGTTTGATGCAGTTTGGGTCATTGTCGATAGGTTGACCAAGTTGGCACACTTCATTCCGGTTGTGACTTGGGTCAACATTTCTAGTAAACGACCTCAGAATCGGAATTTGACAGTTCCAATAGGTTCTTATGATGATTTCGAACTTGGGCGTATGTTCGTACCGGGTTTTGTATGACCCGGGAGCATTTCGGCGCTTAATATCGGAAGTTGGCATATTGAAGGTTTTAAAGTTCTTTAAATTTGGTTTGAAGTAGGATTTGGTGTTATTGAGGTCCAATTAGGATTTCGAGAACGACAATAGTTTTGTATGGTGATTTAAGACTTGCACGCAAAATTTGGTGTCATTCCGAGTAGTCTAAGTATGATTCGGCGCGTTCAGAGCAAATTGGAAACTCGAAGTTCATATTTTGATTAAATTTGGTTTTGGGGTGCGATTCTTAGTTTCGTTGTTGTTTTAAGCATTTCGAGAGTTTGAGCAGGTCCGTATTATATTTATAGACTTGTTGGTGCATTTAGACGGAGACTCGAGTGGTTTAGGTGAGTTTCGGACCACCCGGAGCTAAGTTGGAAACACTAGATTTTCCAGTTCTGGTTCCCTTCTTCGCGAATGCGGAAGGACCCTCGCGTTCGCGATGAAGGAATTGGGCTGGGGAATTTTTGTGCTACACGTTCGCAAAAAAGAGCTTGTGATCGCGAAGCTTTGGGTCTCTGACCTTTGCATTCACATGATAGGGTTCGCGTTCGCGAAGGGTAAGGCAAGCTAGGTGGGGGTGGCACTGTTGGTCTTCACGTAGGGCAGGCCAGGTAAGTCTCCGTGTTCGCGAGGCCTTGGTCGCGTTCACGATGGGAAAATTTTCCGGGCCTGGGCCATTTGCCTTCGCGATCATACCTGGGCGGTGAATTATTTTAAAAACGGGACTTATGCCATTTTTATCTTATTTTTCATTCCTTGACCGATTTTAGAGCTTCTTGGAGAGGGGTTTCCACCTAGCTATTGAATGTAAGTAATTTCCACCAAATGTGAGTTTAATAGATAGATTACGGGTAGATTTTAACATGTAAAATTGTGAAAAAGTATGAGTTTAGTTGAAAAACCTAGGTTTTGATAAAATAGGATGAAAATGATTATGGAATTGGGTGAAAATTATATATTTGAGTTTCGTAAGGTTATGGGTAACAATTATCTTTGAAACTTTTCAAAATCCGGGAACGTGTGCCCGGGGGTGAATTTTAGGAATCTTCCAATTGGGGTTGGGTAATTACTCTAATATTTAAATTATAAACTTTTGACCATGTATTGATTTATTTATATAATATTTGATTAGTTTCGGATTCTTCGGCACCGAGTTGAGGCTTTAGAACGAAATTGTGACCGGAAAGTGAGCTTTGCGATGAAGTAAGCCTTTTGCCTAATCTCGTAAGAGGGAATTTACCTCATAGGTGATTTAAATTACTATTTTCTTCTAAATATGGGGGCTAAGTATGCACGAGATGACGAAAGTCCGTGCGTAGTTACTAATTATGCTTATGTCCGGATAGTTTAGGACTCAAATCATGAAATATTTGTAATGTTTGCACCCTACTTGTTAATTAAAGCGTCTTAATTGTATTAGAACTTTTTAAAGGAATTGTAAAAGATCGAATTTCACTTACTTGAGTTTTGGTGGGTTACTTGACCTTTAATGGAGATTGTGCTTCTTTGTATATTAGCCTCGTAATAACTTTTAAATCGAATGTTCATAAAGTATCTTCTCATCTTGTGGAGCGGGCCGACTACCTCGGCAGTAGATAGATGCATGTATGGTTTGTGCCCCATGTCCCTCGCCCATGTACACATTAATCTAGATCGGGTCGTACGACCTCGGCATAAATCGTGCTTAATAATACTCGGAGCCTAATTATACTTGATATTAGTTTGTGTGTTGTGAGGTTATAATTATTAATGACAGAACATGACTTGGATTCTACTATTTGTGAAAGGATTATTTGTTCACTGCTTGTTATTGAATTATTATTATTATTTACATCGCTCATGCTTATTTGAAATTCCTGTATTTTTATTGTTAGCCCATAGTAAGTGTCGATGTCGATCCCTCGTTACTATTTCTTCGATGTTAGACTAGATACTTACTAGGTACATGTTGTTTATGTACTCACGCTACACGTCTGCACTAATCGTGCAGGATCTGAGGCATGTGCATCTGGCAGTCATACCGGCGCGCATCCCTGATATCCTAAGGCCTAGTGGTGAGCTGCTCTTCTGAGCTGTTCTGCAGCCCCTAGAGTCTCTCTTTTGTATTTATATTTTGTCTACTTTATATTCGGATAGTAGTTAGAGTTTTGTATATTCTACTAGTTGCTCATGCACTTGCGACACCAGGTCTTAGCACACACACTAGTAGACTTTATAGTTTTGGAGTACTTATATCACTATGATTGCCACTCAGTTATCTTCGCTTCATTTATTAAATTTTCTACTCCTTAATTTCCTACCAAATGAAATTTAATTACTTGAAAACTTATTAAAAATAGAAATAACATGGTTTAGTTCACCGTTGGCTTGCCTAGCGGTGACGTTGGGTACCATCACGACCTATAAGGGAAATTGGGTCGTGACACCACTAAAGAATCAACCTAATGTTGTGATTGAAGTTCAGGCAATGAGCGACCGTTTTCCCATGCTTGTTCATCAGGCTTAAACTTTTTCGGATTAGGTAAGATTCTAACCTGTGGACCTCTCATATCAAGGATCTTTTATGCTCATTTTTGCCAAATAATTCTGTTTCCCCTTGTTGGTTTCATTCTTCATACTGGGTGCCTATGGAGGTCAAAGGTTGATGCTTGGTGTCACGATCCAAAATCAATTAAAGGTCGTGATGGCTCCTAATACCGCTGTCAGGCAAGCCAACAATAAATGATTAAATTAATTACTCATTTTAGTATTTTTGAAACCATCATTTCCTTCGCTTAAATAGTAAGAGATAGAATTTACAGAGTAAATGATAATATTTTCACAACTACAATACTGAACAACCCATAAGCACACCCCCCCCCTCCAAAACTTGGTATCACAAGTGCATGAGCATCAACTAGGAAATATAATAAAATACCACATCTGTCTGGAATACAATTAGACAGGAGAGTATAAATAACTCTGATGGAGACTCCATGTGCTGCGGACTCGTAACAAGGGATGCAACTCACCTAAGTCCCCGCAATAACTGCGCCTCTGCGCCCACAAGACTACTAGACATATATATACCTGTACAAAATGTGCAGCAAGTGTAGTATGAGTACGTAAATCAACGCGTATTTAGTAAGTATCTAGTCTAACCTCAAAGAAGTAGTGACGATGGGTCGACTCCGACACTTATTATGGGCTAACAATAAAATATCGATATTATAATTAAGCATGGTGTGTACAAGAGCAGCTGAAAACTCAATAGCAAGAAGTAAGTAAATAATTCTTTTACTAATAGGAAATTTCCTTATTTATTTTCGTCATTTAACAATTTATATCTCAAGCCAATAAAGCAATATCAATTAGCATCAATTTATATCTCAAGCCAATGATAATATTTTCACAACTACAATACTGAACAACCCATAAGCACACCCCCCCCTCCAAAACTCGGTGTCACAAGTGCATGAGCATCAACTAGGAAATATAATAAAATACAACATCTGTCTGGAATACAATTAGACAGGAGAGTGTAAATAACTCTGATGGAGACTCTGTGTGTTGCGGGCTTGTAACATGGGATGCAGCTCACTTAAGTCCCTGCAATAACTGCGTCTCTGCGCCCACAAGACAATAAAATATCGATATTATAATTAAGCATGGTGTGTACAAGAGCAGCTGAAAACTCAATAGCAAGAAGTAAGTAAACAATTCTTTTACTAATAGGAAATTTCCTTATTTATTTTCGTCATTTAACAATTTATATCTCAAGCCAATGAAGCAATATCAATTACTATTAGTTCCAAATATTTATCATGCGCAATTCATGCCGAGGTCGTACAACCCGATCTAAAATAAAATATTTAAACTGTGCACTACTGAGGGTCGAACAACACGAACCATAGATACATCTATCTGCTACTAAGGCGTTCAGCCCACTCCGCAAAGAGAAAATACATTAAAATAACCAGTTCAAGATTTATTAAGAGTTAATATTCGAGAAATATCAATTGTCATTAACGGTCAAATGATCCGTCCAAAACTCAAGTAAATGAAGTTTAACCTTTTAAAATTCCTTTATCAAGGTTCAATATGTTCCAAACAATTAAATTAACATGTAGGGTGCAAACATCGCAAGTAATACATAATTTGGGCCCTAGACTACCCGGACATAAATACAATTAGTAGCTTCGTACCGACTCTCGTCATCTCTTGTGTACGTAGCCCCCATAAATAGAAGCACATATTAAATCAATTTACCAATGGGGTTAATTCCCTCTTACAAGGTTAGAAAAGAGACTTACCTCGCTTCCGAAATTCCATAACCGGCTCCCAATCCATTCCAACAACTCAAACCGGTTCTCAACGCTCCAAAACTAGTCAATAAATGTGTAAATCCATAAATATATACTCTAATACTCATTATAATCCAATTTACAATAATTTTCAACTTCGCTCGAAAAGTTGATAAAAATCGCCCTCGGGCCCACGTGCCTGGATTCCAAAAAATTTCGAAGATAAACATTACCCATAGCATCACGAACTCAAATATATAATTTATTCTAAATTTCATGCCCAAATTCATGGTCAAAATCCAAAAAATCCAAACTTTTAGGTTTTCTACCAAAATCCCAATTTTACAAATTTCCATGCTTAAATCTGTATATAAATCATATATTTAACTCACAATGTTAAGAAAGCACTTAAATCATATATTTAACTTACAATCTTAAGAAAGCCCTTGCCCCATTATAGTTGATGACGATGGTACTCCAAAAGTGCTCTAAAATCGGCTTCGATGGACGAAATGAAGTAAAGTTGAGCCAAACCCTCATTTTGAAGAAGCACACTATCCAACCCGACCTTCGCACCTGCAGCTCCGCACCTGCGGAAAATCCATCGCAAGTGCGGCTCTAACTCAACCCAATAGCCTTCGTTTTTGCGATCTCCCCTCCGCATCTACGACTTCGCAGGTGCGGATATTCCCTCGCACCTGCGCTCCTGCCCAGAACTGCTTCTGCGACCTTCCTGGCCACTTTTGCGACTCCACACCTGCGGCCAAAACCTCGCAGGTGCGGTTACACCAGATGACAGCAGCTCCTGCATTCCTCCAAGCCCAAACTCGATCCATTTACTATTTAGAATCCACCCGAGGCCTCGGGACCTCAACAAATTATACCAACACGTCCCAAAACATATTACGAACTTAGTCGAGCCTTCAAATCATATCAAACAGCGCAAAAACCACGAATCGCACCCCAATTCGAGCTTAATGAACTTTAGAACTTCAAATTTCTACATTCGATGCCGAAACCTATCAAATCACGTCCGATTGACCTCAAATTTTTTACACAAGTCACATTTGACATTACGGACCTACTCTAACTTTCTAAATCAAAATCAAACTCCGATATCAAAAAGTCCACACACGATCAAACTTCCCAAAAATCATCAAATTCCAGCTTTTGCCAAATGACCCCAAAATAACCTACGGACCTCCAAATCCACATTCAGACACGCTCCTAAGACCAGAATCACCATATAGAGCTATTCCCAGGCTCAAAATCCCAAACGAACTCCGATAGCATTAAGATACACTTCAACCCACATTTATAAAACCATTCCAAAATGCCAATTTTACACAATAGGTGCCGAAATGCTCCTGAGTCATCCAAAAACCCTATCTGGACATACGCCCAAGTCTAAAATTATTATACAAATATGTTGGAACCTTCAAATCCTGATTCCGAGGTCGTTTACTCAAAAATCAAACCTTAGTCAATTCCTCCAACTTAAAGCTTCCGAAATTAGAATTTTCTTTCCAAATTAACTCCAAATTTCCCGAAATTCAATTCCGACCACACGTACAAGTCATAATACCTGAAGTGAAGCTATTCATGGCCTCAAACTGTCGAACAACGCGTTAAAGCTCAAAACGACTGGTCAGATCGTTACACTTAGGGTTTAAGATGAAGAATGTAAGTATTTTTCGAAGTTGATGTCTGCTTTGAAAAGAAAAGATATTTTCTTTAAAATCATAAACCTTACCTACTTCTTATCTAATATGAACTTTTTTATTAAGTTTGTTGCTCTTGATGTACTCTATTCGTCATAAAAATGCAGTTGTCTCGTGTTGTCCTATTGCACTATTGGCACTCTCTATAGCCAAGAAAAGCATTTATCTTTTTTCTCATTATTTTTGAATGTTTCTCTTATTTTCATGTTGAAAATTATTTTTTATTCTAAAGAATAATGAAACGTTGTAATAGTTAAGTTCTCACTTTCAATCTAAAGAAGAATAAAACATTGCAATCATTAATAAAAATAATAATCGAAGGTAGTAACATTTCCTAAGTTAATAAACGGTTGCAAGAATCGAAATAATTTTGATAATTAAAGTACCAATAAATTTAATACCAAACTCATCCTCTTCACATTCCACCTTGCACCATATTTTCTTTTCAAAAATTTAGCACAAATATGGCCCCAAAATTGAAGAATTTATTTAAACTTCAAATTTGATATGTAAGAGAAATCAGTGTAGGATGTAATTTCTCTTATTAAAATGGAAAGAAGAGATAACAAGTGAAAGAAGTGAACTTTGATTTATCAAGATTTCTTCTCTTACTAACTCCTTCAATGTAGAGCATCTTAAACTCAACCAATTTATCTCTTTCATTTTTGTGACGACCCGGCCGGATGTCTTAAAAATTTATTCCTCGATCCCCTATTAACTGTTTTCCCTAAGTTTATTTCTGCTATTTTGATTTGCCGGGATGTTCGGCTTTGAGTTTCGGAGATTTTTGGGACACTTAGTCCCTAAATGAGAGCTTAAGTATTGAAAAGTTGATCGTAGTCAGAACAGTGTGAAAATGGCCTCGGAATGGAAATCTGATGGTTCTGTTAGCTTCGTTGGGTGATTTCGGGCTTAGGGGCATGTTCGGATTGTGTTTTGGAGGTCCGTAGCTAATTAAGGCTTGAAATGCCGAAAATTGAATTTTTGAAGTTTCCGGTTCAATAGTTAGATTTTGATCCGAGGGTCGGAATGGAATTTTGGAAGTTGGAGTAGCTCTGTAGTGTTTAATGTGACGTGTGCGCAAAATTTCAGGTCATTCGGACGAGGTTTGATAGACTTTTTGAGTGAAAGCATATTTTTAGAGTTTTTGGAATTCTTAGACTTGAATCCGATGAAATATAGGTGTTTTGATATTGTTTTGAGCATTCTGAAGGTTGGAACAAGTTTGAATGATGTTTTAGGATTGGTTAGCAGGTTTGGTTGAGGTACAGGGGGCCTCGAGTGTGTTTCGGATGCTCAACGGGTCATTTTTGAACTTAGAGGATTGCAGAAAATGCAGCAGGTCTCCAGTTCTGGTTTCCTTCTTTGCGTTCACGAGTGGGTTCTCGCGTTCGCGAAGAGGAGATGGGACTAGTGTAAGCTTAATGCTTCACGTTGGCGAAGAGGGTCCCCCGTTCGCAAAGCTGAGAGGTCGTATGCCTGCGCGTTCGCGAAGAGGGTCCCGTGTTCGCGTAGGAGGGGGAATTTGCTAATACGTTCGTGACAGGGGGCATCACGTTCGCTATGAAGGAAATCTGGGCCAAGCAAAGTTGTGCTTCGCGAACGCTAGGGTCCTTCCGCATTCGCGAAGAAGTATTTACCTGGGCAGATATAAAATTTCAAAGTCGAGGGTTTAGCCTTTTTTATCAAAACTAGAGTTTGGGAGCTCGGATTTGAGCGAG
Organism: Nicotiana tabacum; assembly: GCF_000715075.1. Taxonomy (NCBI): domain Eukaryota; kingdom Viridiplantae; phylum Streptophyta; class Magnoliopsida; order Solanales; family Solanaceae; genus Nicotiana; species Nicotiana tabacum. The sequence continues at coordinate 68,853,737 of NC_134087.1, forward strand.
ATTTTGAGGGATCTTCAGAGATATCGATTGGGTAATGATTCTTAACTCCTTTTTTCTTGTAACCCATTAATCTAAACACGAATTCATCATTTAATTTCGGATTGGAGATGAAAATTGGAGAAAAGTTGGAAGGAAGTTCTTAGACCTAGAATTCGACTTTTGATTAGGAATTTGACCTTAGATTTGGATAATTTTGGTATGCATGAACTCGGGAGAGTGTGAGAATTCTGAAAATATAAATTTTACTCGATGTAAATGGCTTGTCTAACCTTGTGCGGGGGACCTTTCCCTTAGAATTCGGTATGTTTGACATTTGAAATGCCTTGTACGTGAGGTGACGAGTGAGTACTTGAGCTAATCATTGAAAATCCGATTTTCTTTAAGTAATTTCAATTGTGTTCCTTTTTTTGTTTCATTTTATTTGCAATTTAAACCTGCTGTTAGCTTAGAAAAAGCATGTCTAATTGACTTAACTGTTTATTTGCTTAAACTGCCTTAATTGAATTATGTGAAGCATGTTAGATTAGAATTACCTATTTACTTGATACGAAATTGAGCTTAATTGAGTACTCTTGTGTTGTTGCTGTGTGTTTTACTTTGGGACTACAAAATGACTTCCCGGGAGATCCCCTGTACGTATTTATGATTTGAACTGAGGTGTGGGATACCGAGAGATCCCCGACATGTATATTAAGGATACCAAGAGATCCTTAGGATACCAAGAGATCGCTAGCACATATTGAGGATACCGAAAGATCCTCGGGATACTAAGAGATCCCTAGAATATATTTAGGATACCGAGATATCCTCGGGATACCAAGAGATCCCTAGCATATATTGAGGGTACTAAGAGATCCTCGGGATACTGAGAGATCCCCAGCTATTTCCTTGTGATTGTTTTTGCCTCTGTTTCAGTTATTGAATTCCTTGTTTTCCTGTATTAAATTCTTATCGTTAGTTTCCAACTGTACTGCTTATTTTATACTGTCTGTCTTATATACTTTATTTTCTCTCAGTAGGGCCCTGACTTTCCTCGTCACTACCCGACCGAGGTTAGGCTTGACACTTACTGAGTACCGCTGTGGTGTACTCATGCCCCTTCTGCACATGTTTTTCATGTGCAGATACAGGTACTGTGACTCAGTCCTATCACCCTTGAGGCGAGGCGACTGCTCCAGCGACTTCGAGTTATATCTGCCGCGTCCGCAGATTGAGTAGTCCCTTTCTATTCTAGCTTTTAAACATTTTTCCTTCTATATTTCTTTTCCTTGTTAGATATTCTGGAGTTAGAGTACTGTGTAGTGATCATTAGCTTGTGATTCATGAGTTTTCCGGGTCTTGGAGATATGTATTGGTTTCTAAGAGTTAAATATTGTGTATGCCGAGCGGCACTTTTAAATACTATTTTATCACTCTTCATTCTGTTTTAATTTGTTTTTATTCCGCACTTTGGTTATCTTCCACAATTTAGTCTTACCTAGTCGTAGAGGACTAGGTGCCGTCACGATGGTTCACAGAGGCAAACCGGGGTCGTGACAAGTTGGTATCAAAGCTCTAGGTTCATAGGAGTCATGGATCACAAGCCAATTTATTAGAGTCTCACTGATCGGTACGGAGACGTCTGTACTTATCTACGAGAGGCTATATAACTGCTAGGAAAAATTCCACTTTATTTGATTTCCTTATCGTGCGATATTTTGACATCACAATTCTAAACTTCTGTCTTCTATTCTCTCACAAATGGTAAGGACACGTGCTACCCGAGATGATCAGGCACTCGCGCCCCCTACTGCAGCTGTAAGAGGCCGGGGCCGGGGTAGAGGCCGAGGACGCGCACGTGGTGCAGCCAGATCTCCGGCGCGAGCTGCCGCCGAGGTACCACCAGCAGTTCTAGCCGGAGTCCAGCCACCTAACACGCCTACTGCTACTACTACTCCAACTCTTCAGGAGACTCTGGCATAGTTCATAAGCATATACACCACTCTGGCTCAGGCAGGGTTGTTTCCCCTTGCTGCAGCTACAACTCAGGCCGGGGGAGGAGCACAGACTCTAGTCGCCCGCACTCCTGAGCAGCGAGTGCATGTTGAGCAGGTCCCTGAGATTATTCATGTACTGCCTGCAGTGCCAGTTCAGCCTGAGAGCAGGGCAGTGACTTTCGAGGAGCAGCAGTTGAGGCTTGAGAGGTTCAAGAGATACAAGCCTCCTGTATTCAGCGGTCTAGCATCGGAGGATGCTCTAGGATTTCTAGATGAGAGTTATTGTATTCTCCGTCCCATGGGTATATCAAGATCGAACGGGGTTTCCTTCACTACCTTCCAGCTTCGAGGAGCCGCCTATGAGTGGTGGTGCACCTATGAGTTAGATAGTCCGGATGAGGCTGCTTCACTGACTTGGACTCAGTTTTCAGATTTGTTCCTGAGAGAGTATGTTCCTCAGAGCCTCAGAGACGCATTGCGCGCAGAGTTTGAGCATTTGCGCCAGGGTGCTATGACCGTCTTAGAGTATGCTGTCTGTTACACTAGTTTGGCTAGGCATGTACCAGCCTTGGTTTCTACTATTCGTGAGAGGGTTCCCCGGTTTATTGAGGGCCTTATTCCCAACATCAGGTCTAGCATGGCTCGTGAGTTAGAGATGGATATTTCTTATTAGCAGGTGGTGAACATTGCTAGGAGGATTGAGGATATACATGCTAGGGAGAGAGAGGAGAGGGAGGCCAAGAGGTCTCGAGAGTCGGGACATTTCTCTAGTGCCCGTGCCCCAGTAGTAGGTCATCATGGTAGGGGTTATATGAGTCACCCTGTTCATTCAACTCTTCTAGCAGCCAGTGGTATTCCAGCTCCTCCTAGACCTCAAGAGCCTTATTATGCACCACCGGTATCTAGCGTGCCTCCTGTGCGGGGTGCTTTCAGAGGTCAGTCCAATAGACCTGGCCCTAGCCAGTCACATCTACCACGCCCTCTAGAGCTTGTTTTGACTATAGTGACACATGCCATGTGGTGAGGGATTGCCCTAGACTTGGGAGGAGTGCACCTCCACAGACTTCTCAGCCACAACGTGCCCCACAGGGTTCTCAGGCTATGGTTATAGCTCCAGTTGCTACCCCACCTACTCATCTAGCTAGATGTGGAGGTTGGGGAGGTAGAGGTCACCCTAGAGGGGGAGGCCAGGCCCGATACTATGCCCTTCCTGCCCGTACCAAGGCTGTTGCCTCCAATTCTATCATCACAGTTATTATACTGGTTTGTCACAAAGATGCATCGGTTCTATTCGATCCAGGCTCCACTTATTCTTATGTGTCTTCTTATTTTGCTCTGCATTTGGGTGTATCTCGGGATTCTTTGAGTTCCCTTGTTTATGTTTCTACTCCTTTGGGAGATTCTCTTATTGTGGACCGCGTTTATCGGTCGTGTTTGGTTGCTCTTAGTGGTTTTGAGACCAGAGCCGATTTATTGTTACTCAGCATGGTTGACTTTGATATTATCTTGGGCATGGACTGGTTGTCGCCCATTATGCTATTCTTGATTGTCACGCCAAAACTGTGACACTTGCTATGCCAGGTGTACCGCGTGTTGAGTGGAGAGGTACTTTAGATCACTCTCCCAGTAGAGTTATTTCTTTTCTTAAAGCTCAGCGTATGGTTGAGAAGGGGTGTGACGCGTATTTAGCTTATGTGAGAGATGTCAGTATTGATACCCCTTCAGTTGATTCAGTCCCAGTAGTACGGGATTTTCCCGATGTGTTTCTAGCTAATCTTTCATGCGTGCCGCCTGACAGAGATATCAATTTTGGTATTGATCTATTGTCGGGCACTCAACCCATTTCTATTCCTCGATATCATATGGCTCCTCCTAAGTTGAAGGATCAGTTACAGGAACTGCTTGATAAGGGTTTTATTCGGCCCAGTGTATCACCTTGGGGTGCTTCTGTCTTGTTTGTGAAGAAAAAGGATGGTTCTATGTGTATAAGTATTGATTATCGCCAGTTGAACAAGGTTACAGTGAAGAACCATTATCCTTTGCCTCGCATTGATGATCTGTTTGACCAGCTTCAGGGCGCATGGGTGTTTTCTAAGATTGATTTGCACTCAGGTTACCATGAGTTGAAGATTCGGGAGCCAGATATCCCGAAGACTGCTTTCAGGACTCGGTATGGTCATTACGAGTTCCTTGTTATGTCATTTGGGTTGATCAATGCCCCAGCAGCTTTTATGCATTTGATGCACAGTGTGTTCCGACCGTATCTTGACTCGTTCGTCATTGTCTTTACTGATGATATTCTAGTGTATTCTCGGAGTCGGGAAGATCATGAGAAGCACCTGAGGACTGTGCTCCAAACTCTAAGAGAGAAGAAGTTATATGCTAAGTTCTCGAAATGTGAGTTTTGGTTGGATTCCGTGGCATTCCTAGGCCACATGGTATCGAGTGAGGGTATTCAGGTGGATCCGAAGAAAATAGAGGTCGTGCAAAGTTGGCCCAGACCATCCTCAGCTACAGAAATCCGCAGTTTTCTTGGTTTGGCGGGTTACTACCGTCGTTTTGTGGAGGGGTTTTCATCAATTGCAGCCCCTATGACCAGGTTGACGCAGAAGGGTGCTCCATTCCAGTGGATGCAGGAGTGTAAGGCGAGCTTTTAGAAGCTCAAGACAACTTTGACTACAACCCCAATTTTGATACTGCCTACAGGTTCGAGGTCTTATTTGGTTTATTGTGATGCCTCGAAGATTGGCCTTGGAGCGATGTTGATACAGGACGGTAGGGTGATTACCTACGCGTCCAAACATTTGAAGGTACATGAGAAGAACTATCCGGTCCACGACCTTGAGTTAGCTACCATTGTTCCCGCCCTGAAGATCTGGCGCCATTATTTATACGGTGTGCCTCGTGAGATTTATACTGACCATCGGAGCTTGCAGCACTTGTTCAAGCAAAAGGATCTAAATTTGCGCCAGAGGAGGTGGTTAGAGTTGCTGAAGGACTATGACATCACTATTTTGTATCAACCGGGCAAGGCCAATGTGGTGGCCGATGCTTTGAGTCGCCGGGAAGAGAGTTTGAGGAGTTTGGCTTATTTACCAACATCGGAGAGGCCTATGGCGATGGATGTTCAGGCCTTAGCCAGCCAGTTTGTGAGATTGGATCTTTCGGAGCCCAGTCGGGTTCTAGCTTGTGTGGTTTCTCGATCTTCCTTATTTGATCATATCAGGGAATAAGGGTGTATTGTGGGCCGGGACCAGCACAGGACCGCGTGCCAAACGGGCCAAACGGGCCAGACTCTAGCGGTCCAAAAGCCCACAGTGGGCTGGTCCTTGCCAAAAAGCCCGCGAACCCTGGACCGTTTAGCTCGAGACCGGCAGGCGGGCCTAGGCCGGTTCAACCGGGCCCAACTGCTAATTTTTTAAAAAAATTGAAAAAAGGGCCAACTGTCAGAATTTAAAATATAGCCGTTGGACTGCATTTTAGCCATTTGGCACTTTCAAAAATAGCCATTTGGCCTTCAAACTTTGTTTTAACCCCAAACGTTTTATAATTACACTTTTTTCCTATTGTCAACTAGAAATACCCCCTCATTCTTTCATTTTTACTCACAAATTCATCAATCTCTCTCTAATTTTCTTCTATAATTGCTTACTTTATTATTGCAATTTCGTGAAAAATTGTGAAGTTAGTGAATTGAAGTATTCAAGTCTTTAAGTCTTCAACGATATTCAATTTTCAAGAAGTTGTTCGTCAATTCTGTAAACTCGTTCCAACTCTTAAGTTTTAATATTATAGTTCTGTGTGTTTTATTTAGTATAATTATAATTAATATGGACTTTTCTTTGAAAAAAATATTTGGGGGTAAGGGCAAGGGAAAATCTAAAATTGGTGAATCTAGTCACCAAGCTACTACTCTTCCCCCGGCTCCCCGACCCAGACCTGTTACCCGTCCTCCTCCACTTGTTATTCTTGATAGTGATAACCCTTGTTTTTAATTTTTCGATAGTCAATTTTGCCATGATGTTGCACCAGATCAACAATTAAATGAAGAAGTTATGAATGCTCTTTATCCTAATCAAATTATCTTTGAAAATGTAGAGGAAAATTATGATTTAGATGAAATGCAACCGGATTTAGATGATACACTTACTAGTCCTGTTAATAACCCAACTGATGTCCCGCCAGACCCTCCTGTAGTAACCCCTACTTTTAATAGACAACCTTCTAAACGGCCTGAAACATCTCTTGTTTCGCATTTTTTTATTCAACTAAGAGAACAAAATAAGGCTAAGTGTAAAACTTGCGGGTCTTTGATGGCTCATAAATTTACTGGAGACCGTAGCGGTACGGGTAGTTTGACTAAACACATAAAGACACACCCTAGAGATAAAGCTAGATATTTACAAATGAAAGCTGCGCAAGAGGGGACAAGTGTAGATAGTACGGTTAACCTTAGTACATGGTCAAATCTAGTTCAACCGAGAATTAACACTGTTACTGGTGGCATTTTATATTATGATCCAAATAAAGATCGTGAAGAATTGGCAAAAATGGTTACTGTTATGTGCTTACCCTATAGTTTTCCTTCTAACTCTCATTTTGTGCATTATATTAGAAGAGTTTTTAATCCTAATTATAAAGGATGGCCTCGCGCAACCGTAAAGAGCGATATTTATAAATACAAACATGAATATGAACAATATTTGCGCTATTTATTTACTCATATAAATTGTCGCATTGCTATTACAACTGATATTAGTAGAAGTGGTAATGACTGTGATTATCTAATCGTTACAAGTCATTGGATAGATGAGGACTGGATAATGCAAAAGCGCATTATTGCTTATAGAATAATTAATTCACGCCGCACATGTAAGTTTATTGCTAATACAGTTGCAGATATTTGTAGATATTTTTGCATTAGAGATAAAATAATGTCGGTTTCAATGGATAATGCTTCTAGTAACACTAATGCTATAGGCTTGCTTACAACTACACTAAATCCTGCATTTAATAATATTTTTCATGTTAGATGTATTTGTCATATTTACCATGTAATCGTCGGTGATGGTATGAAAGTTTTAAATATATAAATTAAAAAGGTTAAAATGGCTCTTAATTGGCTTTTTTATTCAAACAGTAGAAGTAGACTTAGAGACTATTTTAAAAAATGTGATGAATTTGGCCTTAGAGAAAGAAAGGTTCCTAAACCTTGTCCGACTAGATGGAATTACATGTATGAAAGTTTAGTTGTTGCATATAAATATAGGAACCCAATAAGCGCAACGTATAATGCTCATGTAGGTGATGATGATGATGAACACCTTACAAATCAAGATTGGACTAATGTTAAAATGCTTGTAGACTTTTTAGAACAATTTCATGTTGCTACAAATGAATTATCTGGGCAATATTATCCTATTATTTCTCACTGTTTAGTTTATATTGCAGCACTTGCAGATTTATTTACTCAATTTTCAGAGGGTGGGGTAATTTATCAACTTGCTATTGATTCTATGAAAGCTAAGTTTAAAAAATATTTTTTCCCTATCCCCCTATTTTTGGTGTTGTTGTAGTGTTAAATCCTACAATGAAATTAGGAGGTCCTCACTTTTGGTATTCAAAAATTTATAATGCTTTATCACTTTCAGCTGAGGAATTTGCTACACTTGGAGATGCAAAAGCCTCAATTAAAATAAATGCTCAAATAATTTATAATGGTTATCAACTAGCCTTAGATCATGCTAGACCAAATGTTCCAACTCCTATTTCGTCAAGTTCGCAATCATCTAAAAGAACTGCGGGCCTAAAAGCCCTTAGTTCTTGGATGGAGTTCAGGGGTTTTCAAGGTGATAATATTGGTGATAGTTCACAACTAAATGAGCTTCAAGTTTATTTGTCGCAGGGACTTGAATCAGAGAATCACGACGGCTCCTTTGATGTTTTGGAATGATGGAAGGACAAACAAAAACACTATCCGGTTCTTTCAAGGATGGCTCGAGAGATTTTAAGTGTTCAAGCTTCAACAATGGCATTGGAGAGCGCTTTCAGTCAAGTGAGACTTCAAATCGGTGATCATAGAGCGTCTATGAGGGAGAGCTTGAAAAAACCAGTACTCTTCAGAGATTAGATCCGTTCGGAAAGAAGAAATTTTGGACTTGCAGAATCACAACCGGAGATAGACGAAGCTTATGAAGAAACGCTAGCGGAACTTGCACAGGATGCTGCTTCGCCCGGAAGCGGTAATGAACAAGCTTCTTTTCCACCACCACCAACGGAAATTCCTCCGGACCTTGAAGGATTTATGAGATTTGTTAGAGATAATACATAGACTAATATGTAACCTGTATTTTGGCATATCTTCCTTATTTTTTTTTCCTTTTAATGGTGGTATTAGTACCTTGTTGTGCTTATTCCATTAGGGGGAGGAAGACTAAGAAAGATATTGCCATTTTTTGTTAATGTCGTAATAATAAAAATTATAAGACATTACACCAGGATCAGGGTAGGCGGGCGTTAGTCCGCACGACCATCCAGATCTAGCTGCTTCAGTATCTTTAAAGGTTGGCGGTAGTCCGCACGACCAATAAAGATTCGAAATATATGGGAATTCCATTATAGTTTAATGACTGAATGGAAGGATCTATATCCTTTTACCCAAGCAAGGGGCATGTCTAGGTCCGATACATACTCTTATTGAGCCCATGTGTCTAGCAGTTCTAACTGTGAAAGGGATAGCCCTTTTGACAACTTCAGCGGGCTTTAATGTCACAGCTGGCTAAACGTAGCCACTAAGGCAAAGCCAATAAGAGTAGTACCAAAGTCGACTGTACCATCATCTTGGAACCAAGCTAAGAAACTATATTAAAATTTCTTTATATTTTGAAAGAGTCTGAATTCTTCATGGTTAATATGCAAGAGAAATTAGTTCTTCAACATAGATATGAATCCGTTTAGCCAGACATAGTCACATCTGGGGAGAGAAACTAAGTAAATAAAATACTAAAAAGAAATAGAATAAATACCTTGAAGGCCGAGAAGCAAGGCCCTGAAGATGAACTGAACTTCAAAACTTTTATTAATCTTCAACTGATTTACAAACTAATAAGCTAAATCTTTACAAAGGGAGTTGAGAGAGAGAGAGTAGAGAGAGAGTAGAGAGAGAGGGGGTTCCGACCCTTGCTTCTTCAAATGAAGAAGTCTTCTTATATAACAAAAAAAAGAATCTAAAATAGTAAATTGGGTCCCACATCTGGGTCCCTACACAGTGTTTCTACTGTTGTTGAACAGTGTTTCTACTGTGGATGAACAGTGAATCTACTGTTGAGTGGGTCCTGGCGGCTAGTAAGCTGTCAAGTCTTTTTCTTGTCCAAATTGTGCATTTGTTGGAGGAAATCTTCCACCTTTTCTATATCTCTGTCAGATAATATAATCTCTGGCTGTATTGGTTGAGTATCTTCCACGAGGTCATCACCACTTGTTTCACTTCGCATTGAAGTGTCTGATTTTTCGCACTGATCTAGTGTCTGAAGCAAGTTTCTTTTCACTTCTTCCAAGTATTGATTTATCAAATCAATTTTATCTCCTTCTTGAATTGAGATTCTTCGAGCAATATGTTTAACTGTGTTCTCTTCTATCATCTTCTTTTGAGGGGTCGTTATATATATTTGGATTTGTGTTTTAATAGAATCCAATAATTCTTGTCCATATAATATTTTTGTTTTGGGACCAATCTTCATCAATTTGTCCCAAAAATTGTTGTAAAATACCCTATATAAGCAAGAGATTTGTTCTTCCGTAAAACCTAATTCCCCACAAGGATGCAAACTTATTATTATCCCCGTCCTACTCCTCAAGATGTGTTGATTGAGGAACGAGATTGGAATCAGACTAATACGTCTTATAGCGGTTCCGAAATTTATGAATGGAATCTTGATGGTTTAACTGATAGACAATTAACCATTCTCGTACACAGAATGCTTATGTATTTGACTATCTGTAAAAGTGTTAAAAATACAGATAGAACTATTTGCAAAATGATTATTCCAGGATTTACTGGCCAACTTCGTGGCTGGTGGGATAATCATTTATCTGTAGAAGAAAAGGCTTTCGTTATTAATGCTACAACAACCGACGAAGGTGTTGATAATATAGGTATGGCTCTAGTGGTGGGTAGAGAAGATGCAGTCTATACCCTTATCCTTACAATCTTAGAGCATTTCAATGGTAGATTTACCTCAAATCATGAGACCATCCGAACTTTACTTAATGGGCTTAGATGTAAGACCCTTAGTGAATTTAGATGGTATAAAGATACTTTTATGAGTAGGGTTATGGAACTACCCGAGAATAAATATGAGCATTGGAAAGCCAAGTTTATAGACGGCCTCCCTTCCTTATTTGCCGAAAGAGTAAGGGATGTGTTAAGGGGTAGTTACGGTGAGATTCAATATGGTAATTATACATATGGTAAACTTATAGGAGTATGTACACAAGAAGGATTGAAATTGTGTAATGAGCTAAGGCTTTCTAGACAGCTTAAGATTGATAAGCTTAAAGAGAAATCCCAATTAGGTGACTTCTGTACCCAGTTCGGTTTACCCGGAACTTCTACTCAAAGTAGGAAGAAGAAAAACAGATATCATAGGTATCCTTACCCGGATAGCCTGTATAAGAAAAAGAGGTCTAGATATAGGCCTAAGAAAGAACGTGATACTAGAAAAGCGCATCGGAAATCTACTCGATTTACGAAGAATAGATCTAAAAGAGATCTCGCTGATATTAAGTGTTATAAGTGTGGAAAGTTTGGTCATATTTCTCCAAATTGCAAGCTTCAAAAGCTGAAAACCTTAGAACTCGATGATGAGTTACGCGATAAGGTTTATGGCTTGTTATACACTTCAGGATCGGAATTTGATTATTACTCTGAGACCGAATCTGAAAACGAAGTTGAGTTAATTGATTTTTCTGATAATGATAAAAATGTTGATGCTTCTTGCACTGCTTGCAAAGGTGATATTTGTACTTGTGATAGTGACGAATTTTATAAATTGCAATCACAATTTCATAACCTAAATATGAAAACCATTACATCTGATAATGTAATAGAACTTTTAAAAGAGGTAACAGATGAAAAACTTCGTGAAAAAATTATTAATTTAGCAGCAAGCTCTAGTAGTTCAAAACCTTTTGAAAAATACAAGAACGAATTTGAACATTTTGCACCTTATTCTTTATCTGAAATTAATAGACGACTTCAAAAGTTCAGTACGCCTAGCAGAGATACTTCTTTTGATGATTTAAAAGAAGAAATTGAGAATTTGAAAAGGGATATTAAGTCTCTTAAGCAAAATCAAATGATTTGCGATCACCGAATTACTCAAATTGAGAAAAATAATTCTCTACCTGAATTTTCGACTAAAGAAATTTTTGAATTTTCTAATGATAAAGGAAAAGAAATTTCTGATCTAACTGAAGAAAAATCTGATCTGTTTTTAGGTATGATGCAAATTATTACTGCACATAAATGGTATATTAAATGTACTATTTTGATCGATAATAATTTTTCTATAACTAATATAGCTATGATTGATAGTGGTGCTGATGTAAGCTGTATTCAGGAAGGATTAATTCCAACTAAATATTTTCAAAAGACCACTCCTTTGGTTAAATCCGCTTCTGGTCATGCTTTAGATATAGAGTACAAACTACCAAATGCCCATATTTGCCAAAATAAAGTCTGTATTCCTCATTTCTTCTTTTTGGTAAAGAACCAGTTATACCCTCCAATTACACTTGGAACCCTTTTTATTAATGCTATTTATCCGTTTAATAATATAGATGAACATGGTTTTTCTGCTACTTATCAAGATAAAAAGATAAGTTATTCTTTTGTTACAGATCCCATAACTAGAGATATTAATCGCCTTGATTAGTATGAAACAAAGGCATGTTGATTCATTACAATTAGAAATATTAAGCATGAATATATTCGATACTTTACAATCTGCTAAAGTTCAGCAAAAGATTAAATTAATTGCTGAAAAGATGGCTGTTGATGTTTGCGCCGATCACCCTAGTGCCTTTTGGAACCGGAAAAGGCATATTGTAACTCTTCCTTACGAAGAAAACTTCTCTGAGGATGATATTCCTACTAAATCTCGACCTTGCCAGATGAATGCTGAACTAGTTGAATTCTGCAAAAACGAGATTGATAGTTTGTTACAAAAGGGTTTGATAAAACCCTCAAAATCTCCTTGGTCATGTTCTGTCTTTTATGTTAATAATGCTGCAGAAAAGGAACGAGGTATCCCTCGATTAGTTATAAATTATAAACCATTAAATAAACATCTAAAATGGATTAGATATCCTATCCCCAATAAAAGGGACTTGCTATCTAGATTATATGACGCCAATATATTTTCAAAATTTGATTTAAAATCTGGATATTGGCAAATTCAAATTTTTAAAGAGCATACTTATTGAACTGTTTTTAATGTTCCATTTGGGAAATATGAATGGAATGTTATGCCATTTGGTTTAAAGAATGCCCCTTCTGAATTTCAGAAAATTATGAATGATATTTTTAACCCTTATCTAGATTTTATCATCGTTTATATTGACGACATATTAGTATTTTCTAAAACATTGGAGATGCATATTAAGCATCTTGATATTTTTAAGAAAATTGTAATACAAAACGGTTTAGTAATTTCTAAACCAAAGATGAGTCTATTCCAAACCAATGTTCGTTTTTTAGGTCATAATATTTGCCAGGGAAAAATTACCCCAATACAAAGATCAATTGATTTTGCCTCAAAATTTCCTGATGTTATTACTGACAGGACTCAATTGCAAAGATTTTTAGGAAGTTTGAATTATATATCCCCTTTCTACAAAAGTTTATCACGAGATCTAGCTCCTCTATACGATAGGCTGAAAAAGGATCATAGGCAGCCTTGGACTGACCAGCATACTGCGTTAGTCAAAAGTATTAAATAGCGTGTTAAATCTTTACCTTGTTTAACCCTTGCTAATCCTACTTGGCAAAACGTTATCGAGACAGGTGCGTCTAACGTTGGCTATGGAGGGATTTTAAAACAAGTGAATCCCAACAATAAGAGTGAATACCTGATAAGATTTCACTCTAGTAAATGGACCGAAGCCCAGAAGAAATATGCTACTGTGGCTCATGAAAAGCTAACAATTGTTAAATGTGTTCTGAAATTTCAAGACGACTTGTATAACCAAAAGTTTTTGACAAAAACTGATGCTCAATCTGTTAAATATATGTTTGACAAAGATTTTAAGCACGACGCTTCTAAACTAATATTTGCTAAATGGCAGGCTCAGTTGGCGCCTTTCGATTTTGAAATACAATACAAAAAAAGAATTGATAATTCCCTTTCGGATTTCCTATCCCGGGAATATTTAGAATAAAGTATGAGTTATTATACCATGACTTTAGGTGATAAGGTATTATTCACTATTCTTAAAGTGATTAATTTAAACAGAGACTTAAAGGGTCTCATACTTGATAAAATTATGGCTGACATTATTAAAGATATTGAAGAAGAATGCTCTAGTCTTAAAGTTATTACTGATATTCTTCAAAAAATTGAAAATGAATTCCCCAGCCAGGATTATATCGGCAATAGAATTATGATATCTTTTTTAATTACTAATGACTTGCTATTTATGCAGAATGGACCATTCATGGGCCATCAGGGGCAGAGGTAGGGGAAGATCTTCCCCTAGTAAGTCTTATTCTCAAGGATCGTCATACGGATCCTCATCAAATTCTCCAGTAATACAAAGAGGAAAAAGGAGTTTGATAAACTCGCAGGTACCTCATACAGGTGAATCATCAGGACATTCTATACATCTGGAAGATATTCCAGAAGATAGTCCTTTATATGGACATCTGCAAGCTTATTTGGCATCCAAAAAGCAAAGTGATATTTTTGCTTCAATTGCTAAAGAAGAAGACAACGATGATATCAAGTCATACGGAAAATTACCAAAGAAAGAAATGATATTTCTCCTTGAAAATTCTAAGATTCAGAGAAAAGAAGAACCATGAAAAATATTCCAGAGATATCTGATTAATGGATTATACTACCCGGGTAAATCATATAAAACCCGCACCTATTATGAGACTATCCTAATCAATACAGGTAGTGCAGAATTCCAGCACTTTTCGGGTTATAACACAAATGAAAATGTTTATAACTTTTCAAAAGTCATTATTAAACAGATTATATCTGTTGAAGAATGGGGGATTTCAACAATGAAAAAAGGCAGATAAGCCTTAATAAATCACCTATGAATTTTACTTATTGGGATTATATCCAAGCATTTGATAGGGTGCTTTATTATAATAATGAGAGGCATAAACATACTTGGTTTATTAAAGTATGTGCAAAGATATTTACAGGACCAATCCCTAACTGGTTTTTAAATTGGTGGTCATACCACGGTCCCACAACAAAAATTATGCCTGAACCATTCCTTAAGTTATACAAAGAATGAGCAAAAATTTCACCGTTCCTAACCGAGTTATATCTCGCAGATCATATCTGTTACCTAGAAAAAATTGATAAAATTTGTTTCTTTATTGAATTCTCTATCCCATTGATTCATAAATGGACTCCTGAATTAGGTTTTACGGAAGAACAAATCCCTTGCTTATATAGGGTATTTTACAACAATTTTTGGGACAAATTGATGAAGACTGATCCCAAAACAAAAACATTATATGGACAAGAATTATTGGATTCTATTAAAACACAAATCCAAATATATTCAGCGACCCCTCAAAAGAAGATAATAGAGGATAGCACAGTTAAACATATTGCTCGAAGAATCTCAATTCAAGAAGGATATAAAATTGATTTGATAAATCAATACTTGGAAGAAGTAAAAAGAAAATTGCTTCAGACACTGGATCAGTGCGAAAAATCAGACACTTCAATGCGAAGTGAAACAAGTGGTGATGACATCGTAGAGGATTCACAACCAATACAACCAGAGATGATACTATCTGACAGAGATATAGAAAAGGTGGAAGATTTCCTCCAACAAATGCAAAATTTGGACAAGAAAAAGACTTGACAGCTTACCAGCCGCCAGGACCCACTCAACAGTAGATTCACTGTTCATCCACAATAGAAACACTGTTCAACAACAGTAGAAACACTGTGTAGGGACCCAGATATGGGACCCAATTTACTATTTTAGATTCTTTTTTTTCTTTATATAGAAGACTTCTTCATTTGAAGAAAATGGAGTCGAAACCCCCTCTCTCTCAACTCTCTCTCTCTCAACTCTCTTTGTAAAGATTTAGCTTATTAGTTTGTAAATCAGTTGAAGATTAATAGAAGTTTTGAAGTTCAGTTCATCTTCAGGGCCTTGCTTCTCGGCCTTAAAGGTATTTATTCTATTTCTTTTTAGTATTCTACATACTTAGTTTCTCTCACCAGCCGTGACTATGTCCGGCTAAACGTATTCATATCTACGTTGAAGAACTAATTTCTCTTGCATATTAACCATGAAGAATCCAGACTCTTTCAAAATATAAAGAAATTTTAATATAGTTTCTTGGCTTGGTTCCAAGATGGTGGTACAGTCGACTCTGGTACTACTCTTATTGGCTTTGCCTTAGTGGCTACGTCTAGCCAGCTGTGACATTAAAGCCCGCTAAAGTTGTCAAAAGGGTTATCCCTTTCACTGTTAGAACTGCTAGACACATGGGCTCAATAAGAGTATGTATCGGACCTAGACATGCTCCTTGCTTGGGTAAAAGGATATAGATCCTTCCATACAGTCATTAAATTATAATAGAATTTCCGTATATTTCGAATCTTTATTGGTCGTGCGGACTACCGCCAACCTTCAAAGGTACTAAAGCAGCTAGATCTGGATGGCCGTGCGGACTACCGCCCGCCTACCCTGATCAGATAAAGAATAAGGTGCAAAATGTTCAAATTCGTTCTTGTATTTTTCAAAAGGTTTTGAACTACTAGAACTAGAGCTTGCTGCTAAATTAATAATTTTTTCACGAAGTTTTTCATCTGTTACTTCTTTTAAAAGTTCTATTACATTATCAGATGTAATGGTTTTCATATTTAGGTTATGAAATTGTGATTGCAATTTATAAAATTCGTCACTATCACAAGTACAAATATCACTTTTGCAAGCAGTGCAAGAAGCATCAACATTTTTATCATTATCAGAAAAATCAATTAACTCAACTTCGTTTTCAGATTCGGTCTCAGAGTAATAATCAGATTCCGATCCTGAAGTGTATAACAAGCCATAAACCTTATCGCGTAACTCATCATCGAGTTCTAAGGTTTTCAGCTTTTGAAGCTTGCAATTTGGAGAAATATGACCAAACTTTCCACACTTATAACACTTATGTGAGAACCTAATTTTTGACCGTACTTGGAATTTTTCAACACTTTTAGTATGTAAATAATTTTAAGTTTAATCTACATATTTTAAATTTTATTTCATTTTTAGTAGGTTTTATTTAAGAAATTTAAAATTCAAAAAAAATATATGTTCTTGATTTTAAAATATTTAGCTAGTGCTTTTATTTTACACTCTTAAAAGAAAAGAAAAAAAATTAATTAAAGCAAGAGTCAATGAGAGTCATTTCCATATGACAAGATTCTTCCTTGTCTTTTGTAACAAATTCACATGCCCTTCCTCAAAACTCACAAGCAAATACACACTCTTTTTTCTTAACCATCAATTAATCCCTATACTCTACACCTATATATATCTTTCATCACACACAATTAAAGGACATACACCAAAAAATAAAAAAAAAAAGAGAGATGGATCACCTTTTTTGGAAAACCTTTTCCTATCTTCTTCTCAATAAAGAAGGTCGAATCGAGCTCTGATCTCTGATCCTAAACTAAAAAAACTAGAGAGAGACAGGGGATAGATAGAGAGAACACGAGAGATAGAGAGTGACGAGGGAGGGGGCTAGCTCCTTCTTCTTCTTGAAGCAGCAGCTAACAAACGGGGTCATCTTCTTCAACGAGGTCTTGGCTAGTGAAAAATACAGCTCTCTTCTTTCCTCCAAACACTAAAACACAAAGTTTCAACACGATGTGAATCCTCCACAGCTTATCACCTCAATCTATGAAAGAAACTCCATAGCTTCACCACTGAACCATCACTTTTAGTTAGCAATAACCAGCCAGCTCTTGCCCTTTCCATGGTTGTCGCTACCGGAGGTGATGACCGGCGACGGCCATAACTGTTGTTGCAGCATCTTGCTGTTGTTTCTGTCCTTTCTCCCCCCTTTGCTGGCCACTGTTATTTGCCGGAACTGTTTGGTTTTAATTGGAAACCTTCAGATCTGATAGTTGAGGTCGCCATTTGAGTTTCGAGGTCGCCGGCGAGTTCTCCATTCCCGATCCATATTTACTCGAGATTTCTCGCCAAGTTTCCATCTTCGTACTCTCATATATAAAAAGAGTCATTGAGCTCCTATGCAGTTGAGGTTGCCATATTTCCTTGTAAACAAGTTGGAAATCTCTATATATTGAAAGGTTTCAAAGTTTCAGGTCAATACATCTCTTGGAATTGATATTTTTTTTTTGTTAATACAGAAACTAGTGTTCTTTTGAGTGTTCATATCTGATTATATTCCTTCTAGGTATCCTGTTTCTTGTTAATTTTCCATGTCAAATTGTCGATCATACTCAAGTTGAGTTTTCGTATGGTTGTGTGTGCACGAGAGTGAGACGCTTTGAGACGTGTGTTTGTCTTAAATGAAAAGAAGAAGAAAATAGATGTGGTATATAACAGTAGCAGAAACTGAAAAGTTTTTGATGGAAATAAACTAGAACAATAAATAAATAATTAAATAAACATAAGAGGGGAAAGGATTACCAAGATGGAATGTATTAACTCCTGTTTTACTACACAGGACAAGTAAGTTGCTTTTTTGTTCCCTTTCTCTGGTGATAATATCGTGAACCTTTCCTTTCACTATTAGGAACTCTGTTTTCATACATCTCGATGGACGAATATGAAAAGTTGTGCACTTTTGAAGAGAAATGATAGAACATTATCTTCTAATTTTGCTTTAGCCACATGTATTTGCCAGTATCCCATGCTAACCTTTTTTTTGACAAAGTTTGATACGATCTTTTATTATCTAGAGGTGCACATTTATTTTCTCTTTATTTTCAAAATAAATTGAGGTATGCGTTCGCGCAACTTCGGCCAAACATTTTTAATATTAACAAAGCATGATTAATTGTGTACACGTACGCGTGACATGATTTTTAATGAGCCAAACAAAATGAGTACACGTACGCGTGACTCATTTTAAGATAATTCTGTATTACTAATAATCAAGTATTTAAAAGCGGTTAGAAGGGTAAATGCACATAGATTCTAATACGTAATTAAAATGATTTAATTAAGTCAGCTATGATTAAAGCGACCGTGCTAAAACCACAGAACCCGGGAATGTCTAACATCTTCTCCCGAGTTAACAGAATTCCTTACCTGATCTTCTGTGTTCGCAGACCATAAATAGAGTCAATTTCCTCGATTTGGGATTTAAAATAAATCAATGACTTGGGACACCATAAACTATCGCAAGTGGCGAATCTGAATTTAAAACAAATAATCCCATTTCGATTTTGTCACTATAATTGGAAAAACTCCTTATACGCCTTTCGGGTAAAAAGAAGGTGTGATAGCTCCGGCGACTCTGCTGGGGAATAGAACTCAAAATTTCTGGTTCAAGAATTCGAGCTTGTTATTGTAATTTTTACTTGGCTTTATTTATTATTAATATTACTGTATTTTTGTGGCCTAACGTGCTAATTGCCGCTTATTTTCTGCTTTAATATTATTTGAACGGTATTAAATTGTCTTCTTACGCCTCCCTTCTAAGTCTTCTAAAAATGGTGCACACGTTCGAGTGGCCTGCTTTTCTGTTAAAGGTCGTACCAAATAGAACGAGGATGGATCAGCCATTAGGCCAGGTAGACTTTCGTGCTCTCGGTATGTCTCTCAAGCCAGGTCTAGAACACAACCCCAGGTTTAAACCTAGAATAACATAAACTCATGCAGGATCCCTAGTAGAAACGTTTGTTTGCATCACGTGCATTTGACTTTGGAGACTCAACACAAGGGTTGGGTCTGTCTAGGACAGGTGTACCCGAAATGAAAGACCATCCCGATGCAACTTACGTGATATTTGTACATTTATTTGCTTCAGCTTGTATGTTGACCGGCTAAGGAAAGAAAAACAATTGAAAATCCGAGAGTGAGGTAGGATAGAGAATTCACCCGGTTCTGAAAATCTCGGTATTTAAAAATACCTCGAAACTCTGCCAAATTTTTTGAAAAAAGATGAAAAGAAAATGAATTTCAAAAAATGAAAGTGAGTCAATATCATATTTTTTCAATTATGTCAAAACTGGCTGAACTATGCGGGTCTGATTCTCACCGGATGTGAGATACATATACAAACCTCATCGGTTCCGGCCCACAATTTAAAAAAAAAGTAAATCCAAAATTATTTTCGACTACTTGCTTCTTTAGAAAGTCTTTCTTTTAGACCACAATTTTCAAAAAATAAAAAAATATTTTCTTTTAATTTCTTCTCAAAATCCAAATTTTTTTCATTCTTCTTTCAAAAATTGAAAAGAAAAATCAAGATTTAAAAATATTTTCTTTCTCTTTAGAAGCATTTCTTTCATAAATTCAAAATAAAGTTCCAAAAATCCAAAAATATTTCCTTTCTTCTTTATAAGTTTTTCTTTCAAAATTCCAAAAAAAAGGATAAAAAAAAGTCGAAATTCAAAAAAAATATTTTCTTTCTTCTTTAGAAGTCTTTCTTTTCAAAATTTTTTTTAAAAAAACAAACAAATCGCAATCCAAAAATATTTTGTTTCTTCTTTTTAAGTCTTTCTTTCGAAAAAGTCCAAAACCCAAAAAAAGACTTAGTTTATTTACTTTATTACTAATCTTACCGAACTACGCAAAGATCTGATTCATGCAGCGTCATGATACGTAGGCAACCCACATCAGGTTCGATCGAATGGTTTTAAAAAAAGAAGAAAAAAAGAAAAGAAAAGAAAAGGAAAAAAAGAAAGAGAGTGTTTATTCTAACATGCTTGTTGTTTTGAAATAAAAGCTAGTCAAAGGTGGTCGGTTTGCAATGGAAAGTCACAAAAACAATCCAAGATCTCTCGGAAATAAAAGCATCTTCTCAACCAATGGAATAAACACCACTGTTGTTGACCCAAGGTCACGAAAAGGCAATGTAGACAAGCTGGTGATAAAAATGGGGGCAAATGTGGGGTTGGCTTTACCAGATTTGAGCAATAGTACATGGCATGCTCGGGATTATTTGATGATGGGAAGACATGAGAGTTATTCCAATCCTTTAGTAAATTAGTTGCTTTGAAATTTCTCATGTCGTCAGTCCTGAAATCCGACAGTCAATATTGGGAATGTTTTGATCAAAAAGTCAAAATTTGAGTGCTGAATCAGAAAGAATAAAAGGGTTGAATGCCGTAGCAGTGCTGATGTGCAAATTTTTAGCTAAGATGTCGCTTAGCAACTGGAAAGTCACTCCTATTTTAGCAATGATAGCTTATTTTGTCGTCTTTTCTTCTTTTTGTGTTATCGGACCCTGCTTTCCTTTATTCAATAAAATAAAATAAAATAAAATATAGCCAGTCATTTTGTGTCCATTTTGTGCATGGTTCTTTTCACGCTAGTTCTATTGACATGACATGCATGCGGAATTTTTGGCCAGATCTTAGAAAATTGATTTAGTCTTGAATTGTATAAGTGAGAAAGAGACACTTTTGAAGATGAATAGAGACAATGAAACATTTGAAAAAATAAGCATGAGCCAAGTTTATATAGAACCAAAGCAGTTATGCTCATAGAAGTTAAGAATCTCTACCTTTTGAATCATTGAGAAGATCGGGCTTAAGGATGATCGAATGGGTTGAAGTCTGTTTAGCACTAAGAGATAGAAAGTGTTTTCCAAAAGAAGGTGTGTCCCAGTCAACTTGAAATGGATCAGTTTAGTGGCAAAATGCATCTTCTACATCAAGACAAAATTCCAGAAAAAGTCACCCAAATTGACAAGGGTCATTCACTGCGAGGAAAATATTGCTCATACAACTTTACACTAAAAAAGACTCAGAAAGCAACATGTCCATCAATATCGTGTTTGTGAAGGGCTAACATGATGGTCATTCTCAAGGCTAGGAGGCCCTTTTTCTGCTACCCAAATACTTTATACCCTTTGTTACCCCTTTTGAGCATGTATTATTTTCTTTGACCACCCTCTTTTGGAATCAAGTTTAGAGTCAAAACTCCCAAAAAACAAGAAAAGAAATATAAAAAAAAATAAAAAGAAAAGTTCATGCCCCAAGAGTACAAATTGGGGCAACCCTTAGAAAGTTCAAATGAAAAAAGAAAAGAAGAAGAAAAGAACAGTCAAAGGTCCATGCCCCCAGAAAATAAAAGATGGGCCAACTTATTTTGAAAAAAAAAACGAAAAAAGAAAAAAAAAAAGACAAAGGAAAAGAAGAAACACGAAAAAATATGGTTAGGTCAGATGTTTGAACTACGTTAGACCTGATTCCTTAAAAAAAGGATACGTAGGCAACCTTACACGGTTCGGTCCAACTAAATAAAAGTTGCAACAAAAAAAAAGAAAAAAAATTCCAAAAAAAATCCCAGTATCTGAAAAAGGGGCATGAGTTTGTTTTGATTTTTAAACGAGTCGATTCCAAGAATTGTAAGTATACAACCCCATCATCTTTAGTCTGTTTTGAGCCTTCATGCCAGCCTTTCTTCCTACCCATATCCAAAAGCCTCCCAAATAAGACCTCCTGATCAACCTTCAAGAATGTCAAGATATGCATGCAATGAACAACAGTTTTCACATGACATAGAACACTGTCAGTTGCTCACACAAGAAAGCAAAACAAAAAGAAAAATAAAGAAGAAAAAATGAGACAGTCTTACTAGTGAAAACTCTGACGGGCACTGTAAGACGACCTCAAGTAGAGATGAATAAATGAGAGAGACTTGTTTGTGAAAATCTGATAACGAGGGATTTTGACGGGTTTCATGCTCCTTCTTGCTTACGCTTTGATTATAAATTCTTACAAAATAGTCCCAAAAGGCTCATAAGTTGTGCTTGATTGCAGGTTTATCGACAAAGTGATGAAATGTCAAAGATCGGCTCAAAAGGAGTGAAACCTGCTCAAGTACCAAAGACAAGGCAAACTAAGGACAAATAGGCCTAGTGCGGCCACACTACACTTTGTGCGGTCCGCACTAGGGGATTCAGAGAACTGGCAAATCAAGCTTTAAGGCAGTGCGGCTGCAATCGATCTTGCATGGTCCGCACTGAAGGCTCCGCGACTGCACTACCATTTTATGCGGTCCGCGGAGGAGAAGATCAGAGAGATGTCCAGTGCCAACTTCAAACCCACGCAGTCCGCGATCATGTTTGTGCAGACCGCGCTAGTTGCCTCCGCGGCCGCGGTCCGTTCTACGCGGTCCACGGAGCCTGAGTTTAGAGAACCAAGTCTTCAAGTCCAAGAGCCTAGTGCGGCCACGATCCATTTTATGCGGTCTGCACTAACTCCGCAGGGGTATTTTTGTCCAGTTTTTCCAGCTTAGTATAAATAGAATATTTTTCCATTTTTAGGGTATCAGTTATTTCCAGAACAAAGCTGCGCTCCTGAGAAGCTATTGTGTAGCCATTTTTGGAATCTTAATTTAGATTTAACGATAGATTCTCTATATTTATATTAGCTTTTAATTAATATGTCTTGTTCTTCATCTATTTCTCTATTTTCTTCTTCAAGCATGAGTAGCTAAACCTATTAGCTAGGGTTGTGGGTCAACCCTAGTGTGGGTAATTGATGGGTGTTGCCATCTAGGGTTAGATTGACTATGGGTGTTTGCTATTTGGGTCAATTTTATGGTTTAATCTATGAATTGGTGGTTACAAACACTGCTTTGTGCTAAGTTGACTTGGCTCTTCTTGAGAAAGAGAGCCTAAGTCTCCAAAATTGACCTATCAAGGAATTGGGATGGACTCAAGAGAATTGATAGTCCCAATTAAAGGGTTAAACCTCGAGAGAGTAATTACCCGACTTGAACCCTAGTTGCTTGAGTTAATTTGCCTACCCATTTGGTTTCGAGAGAGTCAATTGGGCAAAATCACTCTCTCTACCGAGAGGTGTGAGAGTGGGTAAAATTGTGCAACGGTTATAGCATATTTCCCCAATCATGTCAATCGAACCTTAGAAGCATTTACCCGTCAATTAGCCACCTAGGTGAAAGTCACTACCCTAGTGCCTTTCTACCCATTAGATACAACTCTAGCAATTTTCTCATTAGCATAATTTAGTTCTAATTAGTAGTTGATAATATTAGTTTGTTAAAGAAAAGTCAAAAGATGTTTGGAAGTGACATTTGGAACAATTACACAACTCTAGTCTAGACAGATACTCAACTCCCTTCCTAGCTCCCCGAGGAATTCGATTACGACCCTCATATTGGGTAAAAGCTATTGCGACCCTCTCTTACTATTTTGTAGTAGTGCGGAGTTGGCAGCGATCACTTTTTTGGCGCTGTTGCCGGGGAGCTAACGGTTTTGGCTATCTATGTAGTTAGTTTTGTGTATTGTTCTTCTTTCCTTCTTTGTTACTTACTTGTTTGTGTCATTACTCAGGTACCAACATGGCTTTAAACAACGCTAATGACACTCTTGGAAACGTGATAGTGGGGGAGGAGGTAGATGATCTTGAGCAAGATGAGGTGCCTCTTGCACCTCAAGGTCAACGGAGAGGCCGGAATGCCAATGCTAACCCAAATGACAATATTCCAGACCCTCCCCCGGTTCCTCCAAGAGTGGCTCCCCGAGTATTATCGAACCAGGGCTACGCAAGTGCTATTGTCCCACCCCGAATCTGGGCGGGCAACTTTCAGATAACCAATGTGATGTTGACCTTACTTGAGCAACGTGGGTACTTCATGGGCGCTGCAAATCAAAATGCCTACAAACATCTCAAGGGGTTCGTAGATACATGCTGGGGGAGCAAACAGACGAATGTGTCCGAGGATGCGTTGAGATTGAGACTTTTCCCGTTCTCACTTCGGGGAAAGGCATTGGATTGGCTCGAGAGACTCCCCAACCATTCCATCACAACTTGGTATCAGTTGGCGGATAAGTTTATTGCCAAATTCTTCTCGCCTAGTCATAGGTGGCACTTCGAGATGAAATATTGGCCTTCAAGCAATAGCCAACGGAACCGTTGCATGAGATTTGGGAGTGGTATAGGACGATGGTGAAGGAATGCCCAAATAATGATATGACCGAGGCCATGATCCAACAAACCTTCTACCGGGGCATAAATACTACAAATCAATACATTGTTAACCAATTGGCCGGGGGCAATTTTATGAAGCTTTCTTATGAGGAGGCATGTGATGTAATTGATGAAATGGCGGACATTTCTTCAGCATGGCAGAGTAGAGCAAATGTGCCTCAAGGTGACCCTACGGTTATCCATTTGCACAAGGAATTACATGATCACGGGCAAACGATAGCTGAGTTTACTACTACGATGAATCAATTGGCTAAGGCACAATTGCAACAAGTTCAGAATCCTCACCAAGTGAATGCCATGGAGGGTGTTAGTATGCTTGTCAACAAGAGAAGGCAAAGAAGGCAACAAAATCAAGGAAATTCTGAGCAATTTGTTGATGAATATGATGGGTGTCAAAATGATGGTTATGATGACCAAAGTGAAGAGGTACAATATGTCAACAACTATCAAGGCAATAGAGGCAACTCTTCAAACCAACAATGGCGACCCCAAGGAAATTGGGACAATCAACAACAAAGTGGTGGCAATTGGAACAACAACAACCAAAACAATAATTGGGGTAATAAAAACAACAACCAAGGCAATTAGAATGGAAATAACAACAATCGGAGGCAACAACAACAATCAAGGCGGGTGGAACAACAATGGAAACCAAGGCAACCGGGGGCAAGGCTTTCAAAGGCCCCCAATGTACCAACAACCGAATAACCACCCCTTTCCCTTCTCAAGGTCCTAGTTCTTCTGGTAATGATATGAGCATAATTGAAATGATGTTCGAGCAGATGATGAAGAGGAATGCAGATTCGGATGCATAGTTAGCTTCTCACAACACCTCTATCCGAAACTTGGAGGTGCAATTAGGCCAAATCTCTCAGTCATTGAATACTTGCCCGAAAAGGCTCTACCAAGTGATACGGTAGTGAACCCAAAGGATGGGAACAATCATGTTATGATGGTCACAACAAGAAGTGGGAGAGGCGGTGATGAAACCAAGTCGTGCATGATGTTGTTGAGTTGCAAGATGACGAAGTCCCTTTGGTAATTAAGGATGTGGTTGATGAAAATTTGAACAATGAAGTGAGGATTGATATTCAAGAAGTCGAGATGGAAACCCAAAATGATGTTAACCCGTCTAGGGAACACATAATTGACATGCCGGAGCCGGTTGTGTCAAAAGCCAAGGCTCCTTTGCCACGGGCACCTCCACCTTATCCTCAAAGGCTCGCGAAGCAAAAGAATGATAATCAGTTAAAAAAGTTCATTGACATGATGAAGAGCTTATCTATTAATGCGCCTTTGGTGGAGGCACTTGAACAAATGTCGGGTTATGCAAAATTCATGAAAGACTTTGTTACAAAGAAGCATTCTATGGATTGTGAAACTATAAAGATGACTCACCAAGTTAGTGCTATAGTGCATTCAATGGCCCCGAAGCTTGAAGATCCTGGTGCTTTCACCATTCCTTGCACCATTGGGAGTGCGGATTTTGCCAAGACTCTATGTGACTTGGGAGCTAGTATCAATTTAATGCCCTACTCGGTTTTCAAAACTTTGGGTATCAGACAACCTATGCCAACTTCAATGAGACTTCAAATGGCGGATCGATCGAAGAAGCGACCTTTGGGCATTATTGATGATGTGCTTGTCCAGGTGGACAAATTCATAATGCCGGCTGACTTTGTCATTTTGGATTGTGAAGTGGACTACGAGGTTCCTATTATCTTGGGAAGACCTTTCCTTGCAACGGGTAAAGCATTGGTTGATGTTGAAGCGGGTGAGCTCACTTTCCGAGTGGGTGATGAAAAGGTCGTCTTCCATGTTTGCAAATCCATGAAGCAACCCAATAGCACAGAGGTGTGCTTATTTGTAGATCTTGTCACAGTTGTGATTGTGGATGATACTAGTGCTATGATCAACGTGGAGGATCCTCTTGAAGCAGTGCTCTTAAACATGGATGTCAATGATGATGCTAGTAGAGTGGAGTGCGTGAATGCCCTACATGGGATGGGCTCTTATTCTTATGAGCCGAGGAAATTATCTTTGGATCTTGAAAATCGGAAAACTCCACCAACAAAGCCATCAATTGAGGAGCCACCGGTGTTAGAGTTGAAACCACTTCCTCCGCTCCTCAGGTATGAATTCCTTGGCTCAAATTCTACTTTACCAGTTATTCTTTCTTCTGGCCTTACTAACATGTAGGTTGAAGCCACTTTGGTGGTTCTTCAAAAGTGGAAAAGGGCAATTGGATGGACTCTAGCCGACATTCGGGGAATAAGCCCCGCATTTTTCATGCACAAAATTATCTTGGAGGAGGATGCAAAGCCTTCTTTGGAGCATCAAAGAAGATTGAACGAGGCTATACAAGAAGTTGTGAAGAAAGAGGTGATCAAATGGTTGGATACTAGGGTTGTGTACTCCATTTCTGATAGCTCGTGGACTTCTCCGGTGAAATGTATGCCGAAGAAGGGTGGTATGACTGTGGTGACCAATGACAACAATGAACTTATTCCTACTCGGACGGTCACCGGGTGGAGAGTATGTATGGATTACCGGAAGCTAAACAAGGTGACCCAAAAAGATCATTTCCCATTGCCATTCCTCGACCAAATGCTAAATCGTTTTGCGGGGCGTGCTTTTTATTACTTTTTGGATGGTTACTCTGGGTACAATCAAATTTTAATTGCCCCGGAGGATCAAGAGAAGACAACTTTTACCTGTGGCACATTTGCTTTCTCTCGAATGCCGTTCGGATTGTGTAATGCTCCGGCGACCTTCCAACGATGCATGATGGCTATTTTCACCAACATGGTGGACGTTATCTTGGAGGTTTTCATGGATGATTTCAGTGTGGTTGGGGATTCCTTTGATGAGTGTTTGGGAAATTTGGATAGAGTGTTGGCCCGGTGTGAAGACACTAACCTTGTACTCAATTGGGAAAAGTGTCATTTCATGGTTGAAGAGGGTATAGTGTTGGGTCACTAAATCTCAAAGCGAGGAATTGAAGTGGATAAAGCAAAGATAGAAGTGATTTCAAAACTTCCTCTCCCTACTTCTGTCAAAGGGGTGAGGAGTTTCCTTGGGCACGCGGGTTTTTATCGGAGATTTATAAAGGATTTTTCAAAAGTGGTACACCCTTTGTGCAAGTTGCTAGAAAAAAGATGCAAAGTTTGTGTTCGACGAGTGTTGTATGAAAGCATTCGATCTTCTCAAGCTCAAGTTGACCTCTACCCCTATCATTACCGCACCAAATTGGAGCTTGCCTTTCGAGGTCATGTGTGATGCTAGTGACGTTGCGGTTGTGACTGTTTTGGGCCAAAGGATCAACAAGATATTTCATCTAGTGTACTACGCAAGCAAGACCATGAATGAAACTCAAAGGAACTATACAGTCACCGAGAAAGAGTTGTTGGCTATAGTATTTGCTATAGAAAAGTTTGGACCTTATCTTATGGGGGCCAAAGTTATAGTGCACATCGATCATGCCGCCCTTAGGTATTTGATGACAAAGAAAGACTCCAAGGCTAGATAGACGAGATGGGTGATACTAATTCAAGAGTTTGATCTAGAAATTGTGGACTGGAAAGGTAGTGAGAATCAAGTGGCGGACCACTTGTCCCATTTGGAGGAGGAGTGAAGGCCTTGAGATGGCCTTGAGATAAATGATTCATTTCCCGACGAACAACTCCTTGCGGTGTCAATGAATGATATGCCATGGTTTGCCGATGTTGGCAATTACCTTGTGACTGGAATAATCTCGTATAAGCTCTCTTCTAACCAAAGGAAGAAGCTCAAGCGGGATAGCTTGGATTTTTATTGGGATGAGCCATACTTGTTCAAGATTTGCACGGATGGTGTGATTCGTAGATGTGTCCCGGAGGAAGAACAATTGAGTATCTTAGAGGCTTGCCATTCTTCACCCTATGGTGGCCATCATGGTGGGGTGAGGACCGCCTCGAAAGTCCTTAGTTGTGGATTCTATTGGCCCACCTTGTTCAAAGATGCGGGTGATTTTGTGAAGAGGTGTGACGATTGCCAAAGAGCGGGCGGAATTTCAAAAAGGGATGAGATGCCTCTCAATACCATTCTTGAAGTGGATATCTTTGATGTTTGGGACATCGATTTCATGGGTCCATTTGTTAGCTCTTATGGGAATACTTACATTCTCGTGGCAGTTAACTATGTCTCAAAATGGGTTGAAGCCGTGACTTTGCCTAACAATGAAGCCCGGAGTGTTGTTGCATTTCTTAAAAAGAGCATTTTTACAAGGTTTGGCACTCCTCGTGCGATTATTAGTGATGGGGGGTCTCACTTTTGCAATAAAGCTTTCGACACATTGCTTTCCAAGTATGGTGTCAATCATAAGGTTTCGGCCCCTTATCATCCTCAAGCTAGTGGTCAAGTGGAAGTCTCCAATAGAGAAATCAAAAGTATCTTGTCAAAGACGGTCAATGCAAATAGGACCGATTGGTCGAAGAAGTTGGATGGCGCTCTATGGGCTTATCGGACGGCTTACAAAACTCCAATTGGGATGTCTCCGTATCGGTTGGTGTTTGGGAAAGCATTCCATCTTCCGATTGAGTTAGAGAACAAGGCCATGTAGGCTTTGAGAAAGTTGAATCTTAAATGGGATGTTGCAGCTAATCTTCGTGTTGAACAACTCAATGAACTCGATGAATTTAGATTCTATGCCTACTCCAGTTCGTCCTTGTATAAGGACAAGATGAAGTACCTTCATGACAAATATGCTCGTGGAAAGGAGTTCAATGTAGGTGATTTGGTTCTCTTATTCAACTCCTGCTTACGTCTGTTTCCGGGAAAATTCAAATCCAAATGGAGTGGACCGTTTGAAGTTGTGTTTGTAACCCCTTTTGGTGCTCTTGATTTGAAAAACAAAAATGGTGAAGTCTTCAGAGTTAATGGGCATCGGGTCAAGCATAACTTGGAAAGTTTGATGACAGCCATGTGGTGGTGTTCCTTCATCTCAAGAGATGTGGTGGTAACATACATCGTGCCACGACGTTAAATCAGGCACTTCTTGGGAGGCAACCCATGTCTTTTTCTTCTTGTTTTCTTTGATTTTCTTTGTAGTGTAGGATTGATTTTTGTGCTAATTGGTTGTGAGATGTGCAGGGATTGTATTGATGTAGTGCAAAACATGATGGAAAAATTGAACAAGTCTCTGAAGTTTCCAGTGCGGCCGCACTACACTTTGTGCGGTCCGCACTGGTGTGACCAATGTGAGGACTCTCTGAAGTCTGCCACCGCGGCCGCATTGCATTTTGTGCGGACCACAGTGGACCTCTGCGGCCGCGGTCTGTTTTGTGCGAACCGTAGAGGTTGCTTTCTCAAACATCTTCTAAACAAACCGAGAACGGACCGCGGTCCATTTTGTGCAGCTGCGCTGGTAGGTTAGTATGGGTCCCAGTGGTTGTTCTATAAATAGACCTCAGGGACCCCTATTTACACTTTTCGCAAATTTTACACTCAGAAGAGACTAATCACTGTTCATCCTTCTTCCTTGCTCATAATTACTTGTTTGCTTTGTATTGATTCTTTCCTAGTCAATATCTGGTAACATTTCACCCAACTCTTCTTAGTTTAATTGTTTAATTTCATTTTTAGTTTCATTTCTATTAGCTGGTAGTTTTTCTCCTCCCGTATTTCTTCAGTTTTTAGGTTAGTTAGTTTAAATGTTAATTTTTGGGTGCTTGATGAGTGTAATGAATTGGGTGATTGAGTAGGGACTTTAATTAGGTGAAATTTGAACGAATAAATCAAAAATTAGGAACCCTAACTCAGTACCATATCTGGGCACCCTTTGCAGACCGCGGTCAATTTTGTGCAGTCCGCGGTGCCTTAGTGCGGTCCGCAGTACCACTTTGCGTGGACCGCGGTGATGAACTTGTGCAAGGTGACCTTAAGCCCAGTGCGGCCGCACTGCATTTTGTGTGGTCCGCACTGGCCCACCGCGGCACCATTTTGTGCGGTCCGCGGTGGTCAGATTCAGAGGGTGGGTATTCTGAACCCCACCCCTATGCGGACCGCGATTGCTTTTGTGCGGTCCGCGATGGCACCAGTGCGGCCGCACTCATTTTTGTGCGGTTCGCACTGGACTGTTCTGCAACTATTTGTTTCTATTCTGCAATTCTTATTGCACTAATGTCTCACTGTCTCTGCTGATACTAACAACGTTAGATGCTGTGTTTGTAGATAAATGGTTAAACAATGAGGTAAAGGCTCAAAACAACCCAGCCGATGGGATTCCTCCTAGGGAGGGAAGCAAAGGTTGGTAAACCTCACTCCCCAGGCTAGAAAAAACATAAAGAACACGAGGAAAGCAATCAAGGCAGCTGACAGAGCCTGTGATCTATCGGGGAGTAAGTACATGTCTTCCCAAGACATCTCCTCCGACTCAGTTCCAACTCATTTCGTCTCCAACTTCGGATTGACTGATGATTCTTCTCCAAAATCACCTATTTCCCAAGCTCTAGAGCATATACCTTCTGAGTCATCTGAGGGCTCAGCAGCCGGCAGGGGCGAGTACTCCACCTCCCCCATAGCTTCATTATCCGGGGAGAGTGCAGGCGGAGGTGATGAGGGAGATGAGGAGGTACCTGAGGGGGGGAGCCTCAGGTTGGGAGGATTGCCCATACTAGGAAACCCGAAGTCTGGGAGGATAGGTTTGTAAGCCAAGTATCATACCACAAATTCAGGGAGTGGTGGCCGGTACAAAAACTGATTTTGGAGAGGAGTTTCGTAGATAGAGATCTTCTACCCCTAAACCCCAATGTGCATAGACAGCTTTGAACAAGAGTGGGGTGGGAGCACTTTATAGATGACTGCGTGGAGGCAAATGAACACTTGGTCAAAGAGTTTTACTATAATGTAACCCACATCGTCAAGGGTTCCAAAGTGACCAAGGTTCGAAACAAAAAGGTGTTGTTCGATGGGAAGTCGCTAAATGAGTATTTGGGTTTAATGAAGAGGATGAGACCCTGAATATGGCAAAGCTGGAAATGAGCAAGGAGTCCGTCCATGGTTAGCTCAGTACCTGAGAATCCCAAGTATCGTTCCGGAGTGGTTGACTGTTGGGGTAAAGATACTACGGAGGACTCTTAACTTTGAGGCGAGGGGTTGGGAGACGTTTGTAAGTAGCCGATTAGACCCCACTTCCCATGATCAGACTCTACCTCTCCATCGGGCTGTCCTAGTGGCTTCCATCATGGCAGGGTACCACATCAATGTGGGGAATGTGATGTCCCGCATCATCTCTCTTGTGGGTACTAAGACTGACAGGAACTACCCTTTCCCCAACATCCTGACCATGTACTTCAGAGATTTGAAGGTAGAAAAGAGGTGGTTTGACATCAAGGTAAAGGCTACAGCCCCATTCTTATGGTATAGTCTAAGGGGACCAGACAACCCCAAGTACAAGAGCTACAAGGCACCCGCTTCTGCCCCAACTGGCCAGTCTTAAGAGCCAGTTGTGGTAGAGGCCCCCATTGAGCCTGCCTCCACCTCTACTGAGATGCCTCCCGGACCCTCCACTTCAGATATTCCTCCAAGCCCTTCCACATCAGTGGGCTTAGAGATTCCATCTACTCGATCCCATCCTATTACTGCCCACCGGCTGAACCAGATGCTTCAGAGTTTAAACAATTGGATGTATACTGCATCATCCAAGTTGTCTACCTTGACCTCCACCATTGCAGCTCAGTCGGCCCCTCAGCCAGCACAGGTCCCACAGTCTATAGATGATGCCTTGAAGAAGATAATTGAAAACTAGGAGAAGATCCTCAGTACCCAGGCTAATTTGGCAAAGGCAATGGATTCACATGGCAAGGCTCTGAAGGAGCTTGCCAAGGAGCACAAGAAGTTGCGCAAGACACGGGCTTCCAAGGAGTCCGTGAAAGAGCTGAGGGAGGATGTGGATAGACTGAAGGCAGGCCAGCTGCCTTTAGACTTATTGTTTGAGGACCCAGTTCCAACAGCAGTGTCAGCAGCAGAGCCACAACAGGAGCAGTCACAGCGACCTCCGAAGAGGAGGAGGATGATCCTGAGAGCAGATGATGTCATCATCTAGTTGGCGGACCCACAAGGGGCTTCCTCTAGTCAGCCATAGGATGTATCTAATACACAGCCTGTCCAGGTCCAGGCCCAGGTCCCAGCAACTGAGCAGCAGGATACCGGGAACTAGTCTGAGGTTTTCGAGCATATAGAGGACCCAGGGACTGCCCATGATCCGATGCAGACGGACACGACTTAGGGAGTCTTCATATCCTTCCTCTAATTTATTTTTGGTGCTTATTTGATTTAGTTGGCATTGGGGACAATGCCAGCTTTTATTTGAGGGGGTGCGCCTTTTATCTTTGGATGACTGTATATATACTGATTTAGTTTATACTTTCTTGATTTTCATTTGGTCTGTATATAATCTTACACTTAGTTATTTTTATCGCACTTTTTATCTTTCATTTGGTCTGTATATAAAGTTACATCATTATATATATTCATTCTCCGTTGAATATTCAAATCCCCAATTGTATATATTCTTTCTATTTTCGCAAATTTTTTCGTTTTTAGCTTCTTATTTATGTTCGTAGTTTTTTTTGTTTCGTTTTTGGCGCTTTCAATAAACCTTTGGTTTTCTTAATGCCACGGTTCTTTCCAGAGGTGGAGTATTGTGTGAACCGGGTGACTCTTCCTGATATGGATGGCGTGACAACCTTCTTAAGGGTTTGAGTCCATTTTTGTTTTTGTTTTTGGTAGTTGTAGTTAAGGGTACCTCAAGCAAAGCTTCACTTGGGCCTAGCACATTTGCCTTTGATCCCATGGTCAAAGACAAAAATGTTGTGTTTAGGATGGTGAAAGTCGTGACTTTGAGACTCTTCCGCTGACCAACAATCATCAAGTGGTCTTTCGGGACCATTGTACGCTCAAATCATGTCTAAGGTTGTTGTGGGCCCCCGACTCTATGTCTTTAGAAATCCTTTAGCTTGTGTGGTGAGAAATCGAATTGCGAGTCCAAGTCCCGAGTCATTGATCTAGAACTTGCCCTGAATGTTTGTTGAGTCGAAATCATAGGTGAAATTTGACTTGAGAAGTGATTATAGGCTCTCCTTGATCCAAATGATAGTCGAACAATTCCATAGCCTACCAATGATATGATCCCTAGTAAACTCTTTTGAGCCTTAAACCTTTTTCTTTCAGAAACCATGATACAAGCCTATACCCATTCTAAAAGATACCCTCTCTTGGCACCCGATCTTTCCTTGAGCACATGACAAAAGTATAAGTTTGGGGGGAGAGAAGGGGAAGGGAACAAAGTGGCAAAATGTACAAAAGTGAAGAAAAGGAAAGGCAATGAAAAAGAAAACTCAATGTGAAAAAGAATAAAAAGGGATTCAAGATAAGCAAAAGAAAGAAAGGTGTGGAAAGTTGAAAAAGGAAAAACGTTTTGAATTGCATAAGAAAGAGCGACACTATGTCTCTCTAACCCCTTAGAAAGAAGTGAGAAGACTCAACGAGTCAAGAAAACTATGCCAAATCAATCAAAAGAAGTGATTAAGGGAAGATGGAACCCACTTGAACAAAACATTTCTTACCCTGAACCAAAAGCCTTCACAATGACTCAACAAAAGCCCTATATGATCTTGAGTTGAATGAAGCTTACATTAGTGGATACTTACATAAGGGGCAAGCATATGGTAATTAAAGTCGGACTTGAGACCTTTTCTTGAGAGAGAGGAGTGAATTCCTATTAACCTCGGTTTGTGTGCCAATACTCTAAAAAGTGAAGTTTGCTTAGGGAGAGTTGAGGATGTGTGAGTTTGGATTCCACAATGACCAAAGTAATTGAGAGAGCTCTTTGATGTAATGAGTCAATTCTTGATGCTCTTGTATCGCACTTTATCCATGGTTTTTCAAAGGTTAAATGTTGTTAATGATCCATTTTTATTGAGGAAAATTGTTACTCCCAATTGATACTAGCTGAGGCTGCTTTAGGATAGCTGAAAATGCTTGGATTTTCCCTTAAGGGATGGGTCTTATTTTGTTTGCTTGAGGACAAGCAATAGCTTAAGTTTGGGGGAGTTGATAACGAGGGATTTTGACGTGTTTCATGCTCTTTCTTGCTTACGCTTTGATTATAAATTCTTACAAAATAGTCCCAAAAGGCTCATAAGTTGTGCTTAATTGCAGGTTTGATCGATAAAGTGACGAAATGTCAAAAATCGACTCAAAAGGAGTGAAACCTCCTCAAGTACCAAAGACAAGGCAAACTAAGGACAAATAGGCCTAGTGCAACCGCACTACACTTTGTGCGGTCCGCACTAGGGGATTCAGAGAACTGGCAAATAAAGCTTTAAGGCAGTGCGACCGCAATCGATCTTGCGTGGCCCGCACTGAAGGCTCCACGACCGCACTACCATTTTGTGCGGCCCGCGGAGGAGAAGATCATAGAGATGTCCAGTGCCAACTTCAAACCCACGCGGTCTGCGATCATGTTTGTGTGGACCGCGCTAGTTGCCTCCGCGGCTGCGGTCCATTCTGCGCCGTTCGCAGAGAGCCAAGGCTTCAAGTCCAAGAGCCTAGTGCGGCCTCGGTCCATTTTGTGCGGTCCGCACTGACCCCGCAGGGGCATTTTTGTCCAATTTTTCCAGCTTAGTATAAATATAACATTTTTTCATTTTTAGGGTATCAGTTATTTCCAGAACAAAGCTGCGCTAGTGAGAAGCTATTGTGTAGCCATTTTTGCCATCTTAACTTAGATTTAACAATAGATTCTCTGTATTTACATTAGTTTTTAATTAATATGTCTTGTTCTTTATCTATTTCTCTATTTTCTTCTTCAAACATGAGTAGCTAAACCCATTAACTAGGGTTGTGGCTCAACCCTAGTGTGGGTAATTGATGGGTGTTGCCATCTAGGG
Source organism: Nicotiana tabacum (assembly GCF_000715075.1). Lineage (NCBI taxonomy): Eukaryota > Viridiplantae > Streptophyta > Magnoliopsida > Solanales > Solanaceae > Nicotiana > Nicotiana tabacum. Next base: position 68,889,059 of record NC_134087.1, read on the forward strand.
TTAGATTGACTATGGGTGTTTGCTATTTGAGTCAATTTTATGGTTTAATCTATGAATTGGTGGTTGAAAACACTGGTTTGTGCTAAGTTGACTTGGCTCTTCTTGAGAAAGAGAGCCTAAGTCTCCAAAATTGACCCAGCAAGGAATTGGGATAGACTTAAGAGAATTGATAGTCCCAATTAAAGGGTTAAACCTCGAAAGAGTAATTACCCGACTTGAACCCTAGTTGTTTGAGCTAATTTGCCTACCCATTTGGTCTCGAGAGGGTCAATTGGGCAAAATCAGTCTCTCTACCGAGAGGTGTGAGAGTGGGTAAAATTGTGCAACGGTTATAGCATATTTCCCCAATCATGTCAATCGAACCTTAGAAGCATTTACCCGTCAATTAGCCACTTAGGTGAAAGTCACTACCCTAGTGCCTTTCTACCCATTAGATACAACCCTAGCAATTTTCTCATTAGCATAATTTAGTTCTAATTAGTAGTTGATAATATTAGTTTGTTAAAGAAAAGTCAAAAGATGTTTGGAAGTGACATTTGGAACAATTACACAACTCTAGTCTAGACAGATACTCAACTCCCTTCCTAGCTCCCCGAGGAATTCAATCCCGACCCTCATATCGGGTAAAAGATATTGCGACCCTCTCTTCCTACTTTGTAGTAGTGCGGAGTTGGCAGAGATCAAAATCCCTCGGGACACTACTAGTCAAAAGTGAGTCATGAAGCCGATGCAAAGGATCGACACGAACAAGCTCAACTTCAAAGGTCATAAGAATGGTAAAAGAGAAGATTGGACTAGTTTGATTGATTAGGCTAGTGATTTCAAAATGCATGATCATTAAGGCTAGTAATTGAAAGAAAAAGAAAAAAAAGAAAAAAAAAAGAAAAAACACTCTTCCTTCTGTCCTTCCGACAGGGGAATTTCTTGTTAATACTTGTTTCTTTGCATCATTGTGTCTTTCACTCTGAGTCAGTCCTTGTCAAAACAAGAAAGAAAAGATTTCAAAATCTACTACCAACTTTTCAATTGCATAAAGTAAATTTGGCCATCACACTCAGTTGTTACTTTCAACTTGCCTTGAGGATTCATGCAAAGGCTCCCCCAAAAGACTCTTGTCAGCCAACTTAGCGCAAACAAAGATAACTTGTGATTCTCTCTGACAAATAAATTGCTCAAAAGTAGGAAGTCATTCAAGATATCATAAAGGTCACCTAAGCAAAGATCTCCAGTTGGGATAAGGCTGATTGAGCCGCAAATACAAATGGTATTGTGTGTGAAACAATCAGAGTTGGTGCAAAATTAAAGTCTCTTGAGACCGACTCAAGCTGATCGAACAAAAGCCAAGCTGCTCAAGACTCAAGGCCACAAACCGACCACCACTTTCAAAATTGACAAAGTTTTCTTTGTTTGAAATAGGAACAAGGCAGTGCAAGGAAAGTGGTTCAAAAAAAGAAGAAAAAGAGAAAGAGAAAAAGAAGAGAAGAGGAGTCGACAAAGGGAAGTTTCTCAACTCTTTGCCTTTATTTCTCTTGCTAGTGTGCATAAAATTTTGCCATTGCTCTTCACATTTTTCCTCTTAGGATAAAAAGTCCTAGTCTGATGGATTTTTCTTCCAATCAAAATCTTAGTTTGATGAATTTTTCAACTAAGAAAGAAAACCTAGTCTGATGAATCTTTCTCCTAAGATAACAAAAAAAAGAGGACCTAATATGATGAACTTTCTCCTAGTATCAAAATCTTAGTCTGATGAATTTTTTTCCTAAGATAGAAAAACTAGTCTGATGAATTTTCTCCTAGGATCGAAATCTTAGTCTGGTAAACTTTCTCCTAGGATAGAAATCTTAGTCTGATGAATCTTTCTCCTAAGATACAAAAAAAAAAGACCTAGTCTGATGAACTTTCTCCTAGGATCAAAATCTTAGTCTGATGAATCTTTCTCCTAAGATAGAAAACCTAGTCTGATGAATTTTCTCCTAGGATAGAAATCTTAGTATGATGAATTTTTCTCCTAAGATAAGAGCCCTAGTCTGATGAATTTTCTCCTAGGACAAGAAATCTTAGTCTAATGAATCTTTCTCCTAAGATAATAAGAAAACCTTGTCTGATGAACTTTTCTCCTAGGATCAAAATCTTAGTCTGATGAATCTTTCTCCTAAAATAATAAATTAGAAAACCTAGTCTAATGAATTTACTCCAAGGATACAAAGTCTTAATCTGATGAACTTTCTCCTAGGATAGATGTCTTAGTCTGATAAATATTTCTCCTAAGATATAAAAACCTAGTCTGATGAATTTTCTCCTAGAATAATTTAAAAAAAGGGAAGTTTGCATTTGAAAAAAAAGGGTCAATTTTTAGTTTTCTTAAGTTATCAATCTTTAGTTTTCTTGATATCAGGGGTCCCGCCTGAAGAATAGGGTCAGTTTTTACTTTAGTCAAACTTAGTTTATAGTTTTCCGCAAGCTCAATCTTAAATCTATGAGACGCACTTCCTGTCATTCAGGTCAGTTTTAGCAGACGCATTTGCAAGTCGAAATTTTCTTGATTTTACTCACAAGAGACGCACATCCTAGTCGAGTCTTCAATTTTACTCTTATCATTGTATCCTTTATCAATAGCATAGGTGATTTATAGTTCTACTAATAACTCACAAATCTTCCTAATGCAAACTGGGGCAGAAAAGTTTTATCTGTCTTGCTGTAGTATCAGGCGCCACCTGGAGAATGAGGGTATTTATTTCAAGAGTTTCAAGTTTTAAGACGGTAGCAGGTGCTCACCTAGAGAACAAGGGAACTCATTTCAGAGTCAATTGAAGTTTCAAGTCAATAGCAGGCACCTACTTGGAGAATGAGGAAATTCATTTCAAGTTCCAGTCAGAGACATCATGATCCCTCCTGAAGAATAGGGGCAACCTCCAGTCCTATTGTCAATTCAAGTTAGAAGTAGCAGAAGCTCGCCTCAAGAATGTGGGTCGACAAGGGTCCAAGATAACCAAAAGAAGGAGTCTCAATCCAGAGTAAAAAAAAAAAGAAAAAAAAAAGAAGTGAACTCAAAGTGCAGAAGCGGAGAAAAGATGTGGACTGCTCAAGACATAATTGAAATCACAAGTTCAGCATGTCCTGTCTTGATGTGAAAAAGCTGAAAAAGGAATGAACCAGTACCTGCAACTAACGAGCATCCAGATTCAGATCAGAGTCCGCATGAAGAACCAACCAAGAATCAAGATCAAGTTTCGGAAGACTCATAGATAGGAATCTTGTAACTCGTAGCTGATATACTTAGTCTTTTTAATTTTGATTTTGATGTAATAACAGGACCACAGACCGGAGCCTCGACGGAACCTTACTCGACTCTCGAACTCATCATTCTACTAAAGCTCCTTGAACTACACGCAACCTGATTCTCTTATAACCTGGGATATGTAGGTTGTCCAAAACTAGGACTCGGTTGCGCCTTTTTCTTTTATTTTCTTCCTCTTTTGAATAACGATATGGTCAAAAATTAGTCACATGACTCACTTTATATTTACCCGAAAACTCTTCGTGTTTCCGAGCAAATAGGGGCAGCTGTGAACATCTAATTTTTGACCATACTTAGAATTTTTTAACACTTTTAGTATGTAAATAATTTTAAGTTTAATCTACATATTTTAAATTTTATTTCATTTTTAGTAGGTTTTATTTAAGAAAATTAACAATAAAAAAAATATATGTTCTTGATTTTAAAATATTTAACTAGTATTTTTATTTTACACTCTTAAAAGAAAAAAAAAATATTAATTAAAGCAAGAGCCAATGAATCATTTCCATGTGGTAAGATTCTTACTTATCTTTTGTAAGAAACTCACATGCTCTCCCTCAAAACTCACGTATACATACACACTCTTTTTTCTTGGCCACCAATTTATTCCTATACTCTACACCTATATATATCTTTCATCACACACAATTAAAGGACATACACCAAAAAAAAAAGAGACGGATCACCTTTTTTTGGAAAAAGGACCTTTTCCTATCTTCTTCTCAATAAAGAAGGCCGAATCGAGCTCTGATCTATGATTCTAAACTAAAAAAACGGAAAAAAAGAGAGAGACAGGGGATAGACAGAGAGAGCACGAGAGATAGAGAGTGACGAGGGAGGGGCTAGCTCCTTCTTCTTCTTGAAGCGGCAGCTAACAAATGGGGTCATCTTCTTCAATGAGGTGTTGGCTAGTGAAAAATACAGCTCTCTTCTTTCCTCCAAACACTAAAACACAAAGTTTCAACACCATGTGAATCCTCCATAGCTTATCACCTCCATACATGAAAGAAACTCCCTAGCTTCACCATTGAACCATCACTTTTAGTTAGCAATAACCAGCCAGCTCTCGCCCTTTCCATGGTTGCTGCTGCCGGAGGTGATGACTGGCGACGGCCATAACTGTTGTTGCAGCATCTTGCTGTTGTTTCTGTCCTTTCTTCCCCCTCTGCTGGCCACTGTTATTCGCCGGAACTGTTTGGTTTTAATTGGAAACCTTCAGATCTGAGAGTCGAGGTCGACATTTGAGTTTCGAGGTTGCCAACGAGTTCTCCGTTCCCGGTCCATATTTACTCGAGATTTCTCGCCAAGTTTCCATCTTCGTACTCCCATATATAAAAAGAGTCACTGAACTCCTATGCAGTTGAGGTTGCTATATTTTCTTGTAAACAAGTTGGAAATCTTTATATATTGAAAGGTTTCAAAATTTCAGGTCAGTACATTTCTTGGAATTGATATTATTTTTTTTGTTAATACAGAAACTAGTGTTCTTTTGAGTGTTCATACCTGGTTATATTCCTTCTAGGTATCCTATTTCTTGCTAATTTTCCATGTCAAATTGTCAATCATACTCACGTTGAGTTTTCGTGTGTGTGTGCACGAGAGTGAGAAGCTTTGAGAGGTGTATTTGTCTTAAATGAAAAGAAGAAAATAGATTTGGTGTATAACAGTAGCAAAAACTGAAAAGTTTTTGATGGAAATAAACTAGAATAATAAATAAATAATTAAATAAATATAAGAGGGGAAAGGATTACCAAGATGGAATGTATTAACTCCTGTTTTACTATCCAGGACAAGTACGTTGCTTTTTTGTTCCCGATGAACCTTACCTTTGACTATTAGGAGCTCTATTTTCATACATCTCGATGGACGAATATGAAAAGTTGCGCACTTTTGAAGAGAAATGATAGAACATTATCTTCTAATTTTGCTTTAGCCACATGTTTTTGTCGGTATCTCATGCTAACCTTTTTTTTGTCAAAGTTTGATACGATCTTTTGTTATCCAGAGGTGCACATTCATTTTCTCTTTATTTTCAAAATAAATCGAGGTATGCGTTCGTGCAACTTCGGCCAAATATTTTTAATATTAACAAAATGTGATTAATTGTGTACATGTACGCGTGACATAATTCTAACGCGCCGAACAAAATAAGTACACGTACGCGTGACTCGTTTTAAGATAATTCCGTATTACTAATAATCAAGCATTTAAAATAATTTAGAAGGGTAAATGCACATAGGTTCTAATACGTAATTAAAACGATTTAATTAAGCCAGGTATGATTAAAGCGGCCATGCTAAAACCACAGAACCCGGAAATGTCTAACACCTTCTCCCGAGCTAACAAAATTTCTTACCCGATCTTCTGTGTTCACAGACCATAAATAGAGTCAATTTTCTCGATTTGGGATATAAAATAAATCGGTGACTTGGGACACCATAAACTATCCCAAGTGGTGACTCTAAATTTAAAACAAATAATCACATTTCGATTTTGTCACGTTAATTGGAAAAATTTCTTATACCATTTTCGGGTAAAAAGGAGGTGTGACAGCTCTGGCGACTCCGCTGGGGAATAGAACTCAAAATCTCTGGTTCAGGGTTCAAGAATTCGAGTTTGTTATTGTGATTTTTACTTGGCTTTATTTATTGTTGATATTACTGTATTTTTGTGGCCTAACGTGCTAATTGCCGCTTATTTACTGCTTTAATATTATTTGAACGGTATCAAACTGTCTTCTTATGTCTCCCTTCTGAGTCTTCTAAAAATGGTGCACACGTTCGCGTGGCCCGCTTTTCTGTAAAGGTCGTACCAAATAGAACGAGGATGGATCAGCCACTAGGCCAGGTAGACTTTCGTGTTCCCGGTATGTCGCTCACACCTCGACTCAAGTTGTCCGCTTGGGTAAGCCAGGTCTAGAACACAACCCCAGGTTTAAACCTAGAATACCATAAACTCATGCCGGATCCCTAGTAGGAACGTTTGTTTGCATCACGTGCATTTGACTTTGGGGACTCAACACAAGGGTTAGGTCTGTCTTGGATAGGTGTACCCGAAATGAAAGACCATCCTAATGCATCTTACGTGTTATTTGTATATTTATTTGCTTCGGCTTGTATGCAGACCGGCTAAGGAAAGAAAAATAACAGAAAATCTGAGAGTGAGGTTAGGATAGAGAATTCACCCGGTTATGAAAATCTCGGTATCTGAAAATGCCTCGAAACTCTGCCAAATTTTTTGAAAAAAAATGAAAAGAAAATGTATTTCAAAAAATAAAAGTGAGTCAATATTATATTTTTTTCAATTATGTTAAAACTGGCTGAGCTACGCGGGTCTGATTCTCACCGAATGTGAGATACGTAGGCAAAACTCATCGGTTCCGACCCACAATTTAAAAATAAATCCAAATATATTTTTCATTACTTGCTTCTTTAGAAAGTCTTTCTTTTAGACCCCAATTTTCAAAAAATACAAAAATATTTTCTTTTAATTTCTTCTCAAAATCCAAAAATATTTTCATTCTTCTTTCAAAAATTGAAAAGAAAATTTAAGATTTAAAAATATTTTGTTTCTCTTTAGAAGCATTTCTTTCATAAATTCAAAATAAAGTTCCAAAAATCCAAAAATATTTCCTTTCTTCTTTAGAAGTTTTTCTTTCGAAATTCCAAAAAAAGGACAAAAAAAAGTCGAAATTCAAAAAAAATATTTTCTTTCTTCTTTAGAAGTCATTCTTTTCAAAATTTAAAAAACAAACAAACAAACAAATCGCAATCCAAAAATATTTTGTTTCTTCTTTTTAAGTTTTTCTTTCGAAAAAGTCCAAAACCCCAAAAAAAAGTTAGTTTTTTTACTTTATTCCTAATCTTCCTTTATTTACTTTATTCCTAATTTTTCCGAACTACGCAAAGATCTGATTCATGCGGCGTCATGATACGTAGGTGTCTTGAAGAGTCGTCATCTAACGGATTATGGTGTGTTAGGGAACCTTGAGCAATTAACTCATGGACTAGTTTGTATTACCAGAGATTTAGGTTAAGGGCTCGAAATAACCTTGAGGGAAAGGTGTTAGGCACCCCTCGCGGTCCACAACGGTGTGTCCCAGCCGAACTTAAACTATGTGAATTAGTTATTTTAACAAATAGACAGTTGTAACACGTACTTGCAAGTAAAGGTATGTTTTGACATTCTAAGCACATGTATGATTCAAGTAATGAAACAAGGGAAAAGGCTTAAACAAGTTGCACATATATAAAGACAAGTAAATTTATTTAAACAACAGGAGTTGGGAAAAGGGGTCCTAGGTTGTTTAGCCTACAGGATCATACCCACACAATGCCCGGTAATCACTCCTCAATGAGGGGCTATACGTGACATTAGTGCATAGTCATCATATCCTTACTACCCAGTTCCATCCCCTTGGTCATAGCCTAAAGCGTTCTAGCAACCTTGAAAGATATCCTATGCGTGCACTACCCGTCCCTTCCTTGTGACACTGGAGGTATTTAGGACCTCTAATTTAGGTAGTTCTAGACCATCCTAAGGTACTTAAAGGAGAAAAATCTAGGCGTCAATCAAAATAGTTAGGACTGCATTAAGGAGAACAATTAAAAGCTCATATTTACCTCCACAAACATAACAAGTAAGTGCACGTCTCAAACAATAGTTTCAAGTATTTAGGAGAACACCTTAGAACATGATATCTAGGTGAGCGGAGATTATACAATATTGAATTAGGACCAAAGTGTCAAAGACCTATTCAGCTTGCCTACTGATTTTAGACCTGTTTGAATGTGAGCATTAACAGATAACAGAACATAGTTTTACAGTTACAGGATTTTAAGCTCTCTATAGGCTTGCCTAGACATATAATAGTGATATCCTATGAACGTGGTATCTATTATTGATTAGGAATGCAGTAAAACAGTAAACAATTTTAAACGGATAATTTGGATCCTATAGGCATGTTCTCTAGTAATATTAATTAATGCGGCGTTGAAAACTTATTAAAGGAGCGGACAGATTAATTAACTAAATCGATTCAGAATAAACATGAATTAAACTGATTTTCTAACCAAACTGGTTTTAAGTCCTATAGGCATTATTTCTAATCAAACATAATGTGAAGCAAGCAGAATTCATTTGACCAAAGTGAAACCCCTATAGGCATGATTTCTATTAAAGCTGATTTTAATCCTATAGGCATGATTTCTAAGGAAACGAATTTGAATGCATGTTGTAATGGAAACTGAACTTCAATACTTTACACCCTATAGGCATGACATCTAATTATAAAGTTGATTTGGATCCTATAGGCATGACTTCTAATTGTATGAAAGTAAAGAATGCAGAATTTATTTAAACCAAAGTAGATCCTATACCTATATTATCTAACAAACGCATTTGAATCAACATGGACTCTATAAGCATGGTATCTACCCAACTTTACCCACATCATATAACTACCCTCCCTTTTTACTAGTCACCCCACTGTTTGTTTACAATTAATTATTACAGACCAAAAATTACATAAATTACATAAGTACAAATACATTAATCTATAGGGAGCCTGAAGTAGGCCCAAAGTAGTTTCCAAAGCTTTCATTAGTCTCAAATTCCCAAAGTTCCATGGTCAATTTCATGTCTAGGTGTGTTAGAGTTCCCTAAGAACCTCAAGGATCCCGAGCAGTGCTCACACCTAGACCTTTCTCAAATAATAACTGATTTATGTGCAGTATGGAAGTGTCAGCCCTGATATGCCAGAGTTCAGAGAGATCTCAAGGGTCTCTAAGTAGTACACATTCCAGAGGGGCGAGACTTAATAATCTAGAAGTAAGTGAAAGTGCATAAGGGTTTGTAAGAGTTTAATGGACATTATAAATAAAGGTCTTAGGATTGAAAAAGAATTTATGAAAACCAATACTAATTTAGTGATAAAAACAGTTTGAGGAAAGTGTAAGAAATAATTTGCAATCAGAACACAAATCATAGAACAAACAAGCTTTAGGAAATACTTTGGCAAACAACTTTCACACAAGGGAAGGGGGATTGGGAACATAAAGAGTACACCTTGAGGGGGCACATAAACAACAGGATACATAGATTTTTGAGGGGGTTTTGTAGAACTAGTAGGTTAGGTAGAAGCAGGTCATGCAGCAAAGGACCACAACAAAGATAGGTTGAGGACAACACAACTAGGGCCACTCTAGGGAGATTAACTAACTTAGCAGATCAGGCAAGGACTTAAATGGGCATGTTGGTCAAGTATTAACAAGTGAAGGCATGCTAATTACGTAGAAACAGAGTTTAGGCATGCGAGATAAAAAGTAGTCAGTCAAACAAGCTTAGTTTCATATGTAGACATGTTAAACAAGATGACAAACAAGCAAGTAAAGTGGAAACATGCTAATTACAGATTTAAATAGGCAGTATTAGACATGCTGGGTAAGCAGTAAACAAAAGCAAGAATGGACTCAAGCCACATGAACTAAGGCAGTAAATAAACACATTGGTTTGGATTCTTAAAATTAATTAGAAGCATACCTAGTTAAAGAAATAAAACACAAGATGTGAGAGAGGTATTGGGCAATTGCCAGCCTTGCTTGCAGCCAGCTAGAATAACAGAGATCACAAGTAGCAGAGAGAGCCTTTTTAGAGTATAAAAATGGTAGTTTCTGAACTATTGTTTGTGTCCAGAAGTTAAAATAAGATGGAGTTTATATAGTAATAAACTCTAAAGTACTCTTCGAGAGATTTTAAGATTTTAATATCAATATTCTCGTCAAATTATTTTTTTTCTTAATATCACACGTTTCTTACGAAGTTTGGGTTTGATTTTCGTTTCAAATGCAATTTCCTTGGCAGAAATCACACTAGTTGCAAATATTTTTATCTCTTAAGCTTTTAAGACCACAAGTTTTAAATTTTTTTTTCCTTATACTTTGTGGAGAGTCAAACAACCTCATGTAAATTGAAACATATGGAGTATATAATATATTTGGTGTAACAAAAAATGGGGCCCCACAAATGTGGGCCTAAAGCAGTTGCTTTACATGCTTTAGGGATAGGGCCACCCCTGCTCTTTGTTTCACTTTATGAGAGTGTTTGGCTAAGCTTATAAGCTGGTCAAACTGGCTTATAAGCACTTTTTGGCTTATCTACGCGTTTGGTAAAATTAAAAGTTCTTATAAGTTAAGTGCTTATAAGCCAAAAATAAGTCAAAAGTCATAAGTTGGTCTCCCCCAACTTATCAATTTCAGCTCATAAACACTTTAAGTATGACCAAAATATTTACTATTTTATCCCTAAAATACTTCTTTTTAAAACAAAACTCTTCGTATACCCAGTTCTTCAGGTGCATATTATTAATTTCAGCACTTTTATCCAAACACATAACTGCTTATTTTTTAAATCAGTTTCAGTACTTAAAAGTGTTTTTCAACACCTAATATTTATCAGCTACTCTAAATCAGCTAAGCCAAACGGGCTCTATGTTCCGCCGTCACCGGAACACTCCGTTACCGGTGTTTCCTCCAAAGACCTCACCATTTCATCAAACCTCAAAGCCAGAATTTATCACCCAAAGCTCTCAATTACCACTGCTATTAATCAGAAGCTCCCAATCTTAGTGTATTATCACGGCGGCGGCTTTTGTGTTGGGTCCACTTTCTCTTTCCTCTCCCAGCGTTACCTTAACCTCTTAGTTTCTGAAGCTAACATTATTACCGTGTCTGCAGAGTACAGTCTTGCTCCAGAGCATCCTTTGCATGTAATTTACGATGATTCCTGGACAGCTCTTCAATGGGTCACTGCTCATGTTCTTGAAAACCCAGGACTTAAAAAAGAACCATGGTTAATTGACCACGCAGATTTCAGGAAAATCTTCGTCGGCGGCGACAGTGCCGGCGGCAACATAGCTCATAACGTGATTCTTAGAGCTGGTGTAGAGGGGTTAAATGGTGGTGTTAAGATCTTGGGTGGGATTCTTTCTTTTCCTTATTTTCAAAGAAAACAGGGGAGATAGTTTGTTAAGTAAGATTTGGGTGTTTGTAAATCCATCTGCTGAGGCCTGAGAATGGAATTGACGATCCAAAAATCTTAGAAATAGTGTATATCCTGATAGCACTAATTAGTACATGTATTTTAGTCCACGGTAGGACAGCTACGGCTTATATCATACCAAAAACATGTTGCATAAATAAATTTGAAGGTTCATTATTAAAGCCTTTGCTTTAGGCCCCAAAATTTTTTATTTAGACAATATTGAAATTGGTAGAAAAAGTAGTGTAAAACAGAAGAAAAAAAAACAACAAAGAATGTCTACTTTTTAACATAAGAAATATTTTACAACTTTGAATTAAACTACTCGAATCTTCATATTAACAAATTAAATTTCTTACAATAAGATCCAAGGTAATGTATAGCAAACATATAGCTAACATCTTATTAATTTGAATTAAACCTTGATAATATAAATAATAATATTACTAAGTGAAATTAAAAATCATCATAAATAAGTTGTAAGTCCAACGTGTAGTCTATCTGCTGAAAAATTTCTGAACAAGCTGCGGAGAAAGTTTGTTTACCATGTAACCCTATAGAGAAACTGTAGGGGTAGAAGGCCACTCAAATCTGAGTAGCATGCCATTCCTCACTCCTGAAAGGATATAAAGTTGATCAAAAAGCACGAGCCTCACATCTTGAGGAATATATCTTTCAACATAGCCTATAAACTCCCGACGACAACAACTTGTGAGGCCATATCAGAAATAAATGATAAGACTTTGCATGCTTATATGTACAATGATAAAGATATTACAGCTGGTTGTAATATCATATCTCTTTTCTTGACATCATATACCTACGTTGTTGTTGAAATTTTTATCTCACTCTGTTAGTTTACAGTGAGAGCTCTTATTTTTAAGGAATGCTTTCTCTGTTAAAAAAAAGTTATAATTTGTGGGATATCTTGTGTTATTTTCAGGTAATTATATATTTTTATCGATTTTTGAAATTACATTGTTAAATTATACTAACTATATTTAGATATCGTCTTGATTAACCCGGTTCATATACCACATTTTCCCCCCTCCTTGAATTGATTATTAGATTGAATTTAATTTAAAAAATATTTGAAATGCGATAAGATAAAGGAAGTTAATTGAGAAGATGTCACATGAAACTTGGAATAATCAGTATAAGGTATTACTCACTCGTTTTATTTTATATAATGAAATCTTAATGGACATTTTTGTAGTTAGTATTACTCTCCCTGAATTGTAATTGCAATTTAGAACTTGAAGGGATTTGATGACTTATGAATGTCAATTCTACATCAATTATTCTCACGAAAGTAGTTTACATAAACTATTAATAATCTTTATTTTTTCTCTAAATCAAATATGGATTTGCCATTGAAATATTCAGGGAGTAATAGAGAGTATTCGGGGGATGGTGTATTATAAATGGCTTTCACAATCTAATTGTTGAATTAGGTTCTATGTTTGTAGTGAATATGTTGAATATGTTGAAAGTACTCTTTTTTTTTAAGATATTAGACCAAACTTAATTACTTTGTTCTGAGAAACCAATCCAATTGGTGATCACATTAGGAGCAACAAGTGGCTAGAGACTTAAGAGTTTAACGGTTCATGAATATGCACTAAGCATATCAAGCAAAGTCAGGGACATCCTAATATATTTATTTTCTCCGATTTAGGCTTCTTAAACTAACTTTTTTCCTTTAATTCATTAGTTTTTTATATATGTTTTAGATATATTATCAATTCTTAAAGTACTGGCGTAACAATTAAGATGAGATCACTTTTTTTTTTAGGATTTATTACAATATTTTTTTTTATATTTGTTGTCTAAGTTAGATAGAGAAGATCGTGTTTAATTACAATATAGCTTTTGGTAGTGTTGAATTGCTTGATCTTTCAAGTTCTAATGATAGTGATGATGCCATACTTGTAATCGAGGTATTGAAGCTTGAAAATATATAGAAAAATAGTTGCCTTTTTTATTCTATTGCCAACATTAGTATAGGCGATAGAATTTTTTTTTTCCCAATGAAAGGTGGAGGATCAAATATTAATATAACTTTAATCGTCTTTACTCGAAAGTAATTTCAATATTTGCTTTCACTTTTATAGAACATGTACCTTTATCTTGTGAATACAAGGGATGAGACATGAATTTTTAAGTCATATTGATTAATAATATATCTCTTAGGCAAACTTTGCTGCATGACCTAGCTCTGGACCATGAGTTTGTAAATTGTAGCTTTCTCTTGTAGGTTTGTTTAATTTATCATTGATCAAATTTTGTCAAGAGAAACAAGAGAAGTGTTCTTCCTCACCTCATGTAATAACGCATTTAATTAATTAGTAAAGATTAACTTTTCATAAAATTTAACATTAATTATTTTATCATATTTTAAACCGCACGAAGCGCGGACAAATTCACTAGTCTTAGATAAAATTTCATTTTAAGAAATAATTGATATAGCAATGAAAAAGTAAATTTTAAATTGTTAATTGATAAAAAAAATTAATAAAATAATACAAATTGGAGGGTGCCAATGCTGGTTTTGCGTCATTTTGTTTCTCAGCTTCATCTTAAACCTGGATTACCCTTGAGAAAAGAAAAATTAGAAACTCCCCTAGATTTTTGGTACCTCCACTGATTAAGTTAGCCCATTTGTATGATGTGCACTGAAGTTTCCAAAATGGCCAAATCCTTAGATACCTCTTAAACTTGGCATGACTTGTTAGTTATATACTTAAGGCCAAATAGCCTCCTAGTTCCTTAAACTTGCACCTAATTTTAAAGTCCATATATGAACTCTCCATTTTTCTATTTGAACACTCCCACTTGACCGAATAATTATTAATTAGCACCTTTGATCATTGACTATACTTATGTGGCGATAACTTATCTTACGTGGATAAAGTGTGTGGAAGTCACATTCATATAGTGCGTAAATCTATTAATTTTCATTAAGAAGATTGTAAAATAAAAAAAAAATACAAACTACAAGGAAAGAAAGAAAAAAAAACTTATCACTTTTAACCTGCCCCCCCCCCCCCCTGTCGTTCTTCCCATTCCCCCTTTCTTTTCTCATTATTCCCGTCCAACCAATTTTTCCTTATCTTCTTCCTAATTAGTTCTATTTCCATTTTACTGTTCCATTCCCCTTGCCCTCCTCCCTCTGTTCTACTCCATTAATGAAGTTAAGCTTCTTTTATTTTTTCTTCACTATTTTTTTTCTTGTGTATGTTCCTTCTAATTTAAGAGAGAGAATAAAATTGTCAACAATCCAGGTCAAAATATATCACATCCAAATATGAATTTGAGCGTAACTTTCGTCAGCCAAACAAAACAAAAAGGCAAAAGGGACAGTTAATTTCATTACATTTATGGGGTCCAATCACACCCATTGTTTCTGGTTTTACAAAATGCTAGCAAATGCTTTGAAGAGAAGAGTAATTTTTCTTGAAGTTGTAGTGATTTTTCTTTTATTTTGACATTGAGTTTCAGGATTGAACTCTGATTATATTTTTCTTTCTTCTTGATGTTTTTTCGAATCTGATTTATTTGACATCGGAAAGCCCCACTTTTAATGGATCAGATCATAACTTTCACCATTGAAAATGGTGGCTGGGCGCGGAAAGTTCTTCTATCATAATTAGTGACCAAGTAGCAGTCTATTACTTAAATGATCACTCAACTATTCCAAATTATCTACTAAAGTCATCTTTCTTTCGTTTGTAATTTCAAAGTCATTTAACTATGCTATATCACTCAGAAGATCACTTAACTAGATTTCTCAAACTTTTGATTGTCAAGTACCTATTTTACCCTCTAAATTATCAAGTTTTATCTTCTTCTTTTTTTACTTTTTAAATATAATCATTATTTCTCTTTTTAATCTACATTATGGACTTACCTATAGAATAAATATATTTTATTTATAAAATAAAAAATAAAAATTAGTTTTAAGCTCATATAATGTCAGAATAATAATATAATTGAGCATAATTTTTAAGAATATATAGTGTATATTATAAAAAAATCTTTATTTAAATAAATATTTTTATATTACGTGAATGGAATGTATATTTTACAACTTTTATTTCCTTTCGTTCTTAATTGTGTAAAATAAATTATTTAATATTTGTTGTTAATATCAAAATTATTATTACAAACAAATTATTCTAATTAATTTGTTTACTATGCTCAATATTTTATTATTCCAGCATTATATATGCTTAAATACTTTTTATTTTTTTAATTTATAAATAAAATTTATTTATTCTATAGGCAAGTCCATAATATAAATTAAAAAAGAAAAAATAATAATATTAAAAAGTTAAAAAGAAAGGCAAATGTTTATAATTTAGAGGGTAAAATAGGAATTGGGCATTCCAAAGTTTGCGAAATCTAGTTGAGTAATCTACTCAGTGCTATAGACATAGTTAAGTGACTTTGCTGTTACAAACGAAAGAGAAATAACTTTAGTAGATAATTTGGGATAGTTGAGTAACCATTTGAGTAATGGACTCAACCATTTAGACATCCCCAGTCGAATTTTTTGAACTTTTAATAATTCGCAATAATTAATGTTCTGCTCTTATATATTTCAAAATATATTCATATTTTATTAATTATTTTTTTTAAAAAAAGATAATACAATATTAATATATTCATAACTAGTCATATGTACAAAGATTCAAATTCTAAAGCATATATTTTAATGGCAGAACACAAAAACTCCCCACCTTCATCTTTTACTTTCTCGTGTTCTAAGTTCACAAGAGTTTTTGACGTTCCACATCGTCATTGAAATTTATAAAAGTTATGTTTCCAATAAAATATAATTATTACATTGTTTTTTGGTTAGAAAATAATAAATATACAAATATTTGAGTAGAGTTATCATAAAGATATAATTTTACAAAGAGTATACAGTTATAATGATGAGTATTGCTGTTATAAATAAAAAATTATTACAAAAAATAATATCATAGAAAATCGGTTCCACTAAAAACTTGCTTGTTATAGAAAATACATGATGACACAAGTGCTTGTATATATTAGGTAAAAACTGAGTTTTCTCTCTACATGATTAACATCAACTCCAGCTAAGTTTCATCTACTCCGATTTTGAGCTTGGAATCGTTCAAAAATCAGCATTTATTGTAATCAGACAATTCTATCTAACTTCTTAGTTTTGCCATTTGATATTGTGATGTATATTATTTTTGGTCAATCAGAATAACGTGCCATGAATTTTGGATTAAAAACTACTCCTATTAGATATAGTTGATCTTGCAATAAAGGTTGGTATATTTAATTATCCTTCGTAAATCATAAGTAATACTGAAATTGTCAATGGATGAAGCCAAACTAATCTTGTCCCAATTTCCAACTAATAGCCTGTTTGCCAAACTTTTCCAATTCTAAAAGTACTTTATTTTTTAAAAAGTATTTTTTTTCTAAAATTAATGTGTTTGACCAAGCTTTTGGAAGAAAAAAAAAGTGTTTTTGAAAAAAAGCAGAAACAGTTTTGGAGAAGCAAAAAAAAATAGCTTCTCTTCAAAAGCACTTTTCAGAAAAATACACTTAGAAGTAGTTTTTAAAGCTTGGTCAAATACTAATTGCTGCTCGGAAGTGCTTGTCAAATTAATTAGCCAAATACAAACTGCTTCTCACCAAAATACTTTTGAGAAAAATACTTTAAAAAAAAAGTACTTATCAAAATAAGCTGATTTTTGCATCTTCGCCAAACAGGCTATAAGCCGACGCTTGGTTTGCCTCATTTTTTTTGAGAAATTTTCGTAAAGCACTATCTTTTAGTAGTAATTAGCCATCTATAGATACTATTTGCTATATTACGGATTGTAGATACGTTTTCTCTTGTTATAAGATGTATTAGATGTATTTAAGCTACTGTATTCATGAATACAATAGCAAAATAGGCGTGAATCAGGGAAGTCCAGCTAATCATTTGTTGTATTCGAGTGTATTCGACTGTATTCATGGCGTGAAATATGGGATTACAGCTGGACAGATTATTGTATTCGACTGTATTCACAGCGTGAAACGGGGGATTACACTGTTTTTGAACGGAAAGTGAATCAATTAACATAATAGACTCCTAATAGACTCAACAAACTCAATTATAACACATAAATTTTGTATTTCCTTGTATAAAAAAGATTCTCAACCGAAAAATACCCCAAAAACATAGAAATCTTCAGAGAAATTATATAATATATCTGAATACATAAATTATATTAATTAAAAAAATATATGAATACATTCACGGCATATAGCGAGACAGTGAATACAATGAAATACATAGAATACAGCGGGATACATTGAAATACAATGAAAAAAAGACAGTGCATACAATGAAATACATGGAATACAGCGAGATACATTGAATTACATAAAAAAAGACAATGAAATATATGAAAATACAGCGTGATACGTTGAAAATACACTGAAATATATTAACAGAAAATCAAGTTGCTCAGCCCCAAACTCCGACGTCTTTGTTCAAGAACAAACCCTAATTTCCGACGAATCTCATCCTCCCCACCTCCACCAACACCCTTATTTTCTTTAAACACATCACCACTCTCTTTTTGTTCTTGTTTAGCCCAAGACCCATCATCAAGAACATGCGTTTGTATACCCTCAACACTTTCTATGTCTTCATTGAACAGTGATTGATCAGTTTCAGAAGAAAGTTTCCACAAATCAGAAGATGATGGCTCTGAATCTTTGCCATTGTTGTTGTTACCTGTGGAGAGGAAATGGGAGTTGTTGGAGAAGAAACATGGCTTGGGAATGGGTAAAGAGGATATAGTGGAAATGGGTTTAGGGTTTAATAAGTGGGTTTTGGAAGGAAGCAGGGTTAAGAGTCGGAGGTGTGAGGATTTGGAGATGAAACGAGAGAGCATTATGGAGACTTGACAAACAGAAACAGAGGAAGATGGCGGCGAGCGGAGCCCTCAGTTGTGTTTTTAGGGAATGAGGGAAGAGAATGACATGTATCAAAGTAGAGAGAGAAAGAAAATAGTGTAACTGAATAGCGTATTTAGTGGCTTAGGGATAAGTGATAATCAAAATTAGATATTTTGCTATAAACATTAAAAGGTATCTATAGAATATAATTTTTTAAATGGTATTTATTTAAAATAAATAAGGTGTTAACCTTTGCTATAGGAGGTAAAAATTCATATTTGTTTTTGGTTGACAACTTCAATATTAAACAGTTGATGCTTCATTATTGGACTTGGACACACCTAAGTGTCTCAAATGAGCTTGAATAATAAATAAGTTTACTGAACCGAACATGAGAAGAGGGTGTACGAACACTGCAATTAAGAGTTGTACCAAAATCAAAATAAAGTGTACTATAATGTTTGGCCCTTCTCCTTCCTGATTAAACACGTGTAATACACGTGTAGCTCTCCAGCTACATACAACAGTAACAAGACTCCTTCAAGTTCAGAAACTCTTGGTTATTCAGATTCTCTCTCACTAGTATATTTACCCGCTTGATGCGCGGATCATTTTAAACAAAAAAGAGCATAGAAAAATATTAAAAAGAAATATATATTACAGACTATATTTAATGACTGCAATAAAAAAAATTAAATGAAAAGAAAAATAGGTGAATTCTATCGGGTTATGTCTATGAATTTGTTGTTAGGGACCATCAATCCTCAAAAGCTATTTTAACATACCTGAGAAATGATACGTCAATATTTGGCTTTAAAAGGATTAATCCACATGAAAATGCATAAACTTTTGACTCAAGTAGAAACACAAAGGACATCACATTTGGTTAAAATCTTATTTCAGCTCCTGTCTCGAACGAAGGTTAATATGGGTGCACCAACTTGCACAAAATATTATTTTAAGTAGCTCCAACAGAAACCACATAGTGACTTTAATCTTGATAAATTCTCATCCTTCAAAGTAGGCCACACGCAACAAATAGAACATGTGCAATAGCAAATATAATGGCTAAACAATAGCCTGAAAAAATCATCCCTCGAGAAATACTCAAGTCCATAATAGGACACTACAATTCTCTTAAGTAACCAAGTAATAATCAACAAAAATATTGCACCTCTAATCAATGGTTTAACGCAAAAATAAAAATGCCAATACTAAAGAGATAATGACACAGGTAATTACTTTTGTTGATATGAAAATAACAATATTTGATAACAAGTAATTACACTACCACCAAACTGCAGAGCTACATGATGAATAATCTTTTCTCCCTTGCTCCTCATTTCGATCAGATAACCAAATAACAAATTTTCCCAGCCGTGAGAACAAATTAACAATTCGAACATTAATTGGAGAAGTCATCAACAATGTATTAGTGACTTTGATCATACATTTCCTATCAAAGTAAAAAAGAACAGAATCAAATAATTAAGTAGTAGAACTTAGGAGTTAGCATATTGAGAAAGAATCTTGTTGTATCACAACAGTAAAAGACAAACAAAAAAAATGAGTAGATCGATTAGCACTCAAAATATGAGTATATGAAAACATCTTAGACATTTGAGTAATGCGGAAGAAATATTAGAAACGTATGTATATTGCAGACTAAATTTATCGACCGTATTAAAAAAATAAAAAAATAAACCAAAAGACAAATTAAACCACACTTTCAATTTCCTCACCGAGAATGGATTCAGTCAGTTTCCTTTCTTTTCATATATTGACGTTGCATTTTATAATAAAAGCATTTCTTTCCTACTCCTCAATAACAGTTGTACAATTGGCACCTAAATTCTATCTTCATGACTCATACTCAGACATGTTAAAAAATAACAGTATCTTCCTACTTTAATGAGTATCCTCCAAAATAGCAATTTGTAGACTAATGTGTTTACTACTTCTGAACATGACTGAGGTACTTTGAGTATTTAAGAAAAGGTAAAAAAATTCACCTTCGCAATATTCTCTTTCTTAACAATAACATTGAACATGAATTTTTTATAAAGAATATCGTCCAGTTCAGTTGGATAAGAACAATCAGCATCCCCAATTGAGGTCTACACCAAATTTCCGAGGTTAGAAATATTATAATTGACAACTAAATTAAGTTTAGTATTGTACCTCAACTAATCCTTCTTTAAGTTCTTTTGCGGACTTCCCTATAAGCTGCATAGCGTCGCGATTCCAAAGCAATAATGAGATAAAAGCGGTTCCATCCATAACACGAACTTGAAGCCTATACCTGCAACTCAATTTTGATTAACTTTATGCATATTTTTTTATAAAAATATATATATATATATATATATATATATATATATATATATATATATATATATATATATATATAAGTAATTACCTGTGAGTAATAGAACATGCTTCTTCATTGCATTTCTTGCAAAAGTATGTAGTACCAACTTTGTCAACCTTTTTAGTACACTTGTTGCATGCCAAGTATGACCATCCTCGGTCAAGTTTCAAATTCACCAATTTTGCCGCAATCCAATAGCTACATTCCTATTTAAGATAAAGAAAAAATTATTGTAAATGCAAAACAAAACATAAGGTACATATAATATTATAGTAAATTAAACTCATTTGCATGCACTTAACTAAATAATTATTTAAACAGTACAATTCCTTTGTCATTGTAAATGCAAAACAGAAAACATAAGGTAAATAAAATTGTAACACTAAATTAAACTCACATGCGTACACTGAACTAAATCCCTAATAGTTTTAAACAGTATAATTCCTTTGTCTAACTCATCTCTAACAGAGTAACTTTGTTGTGAACTTGTCTGAGTGATCCGCTCAAAGTTTGATTGACGTACTGCCAGGAATCTACATAAGTCGAAAATTGTTATTTGTCAATACTGTTTTTATATTTTTTGTAAATATAGAAAAGAATTGTACACTTGACAAACCTGGATTTAAACTCAGTTGATTGCGGCAGCGTAGGATTAATCCATATCTTTGTCTGATACCAACAGCTACGCACTGAGTAATTACCTGTGGAGCAGATTTACTATAATTATAAATCTGAAATTATATAATATTTATAAACTAAAATTGAAAAATACATGTAATTAATGGTAAACCTCGAAATTTTTGAGCTTTCATATGTTAGAAAACAACAATCAAAGGTTTATCTGTAGATTCAGTCAAGTGATGTTGAATTTGATCCACAAGTTCACTCCATAAGGTTGCCAAAATCCTGTTCCTCTTATACGTTTTATGGTAAAACTTAATCAACAACAATATATGTAGTTTTATTAAAGTATTATTTTTTATTTGCGAATGACTTACTGATCATCCTCGAGTACAACATTAATAAAGACACTTTGGTCGTCTCCTTGTTTGTAGGTCTTAACATCTTCATAGGTCACAACCTGGCCAACAACATCTATAAATATAATAGTTAGTAACATAGTTTTACAAAACCTACCATTTAAATAAAAAGGAAAAGAAGACTTATCGAATAATTCTGTCTCATCGACATCATGTTGATTTGTTAGTTGGTCAAAAGGACGCAAGTTAAAGATGTTCATATGAAATCCAGGATCAGTTGTTTCCTCAACAAATGTCTTTTGTGTAAATGTCAGCCTCAAGTTGTGTGTCGTAGTCCTCAACTTCAAATTATTTAGTCCGACAACAAAGTAGCTCATACGATATAAGCGAAGTTCCTGTATCTTGTTCCTAAAAAACTTAACAACATACTTTCCGATTGAAGCATGTATACGATCACCCTACAAAATCATATTCCTTATTAATGCATAATTATGAAGCCAACATTAAGAGACAGAAAGATGAATACCTGTAGTACACATATTTCACATATAAGCGTAGTTTATGTATGTTCATCCGATGATAGTCTAAGCAAAGCAACCAATATGTAATATATATGCCAGTTGATATAGTTTTAAATGTCCCATAAAGATTTTCGCACTTTGTTAAATTCATCTTCTTAGATACTTTCCAAAATTCCAAGTTGATATAGTTTTAAATGTCCCATAAAGATTTTAAAGTTGTCTTAGTCATTTAGAGCATGTTGAATTTCGGTAAATGTATAACAAAAGTTGGAACTATTAGTACCAATTAAAGGAAGAAAGCCTTCTTCATTATAGGGAATAATTGGGTCACTTCCAGTTATCTAATCTCATAAGAGAAAACAATTGTATTTTTTGATAATTGCTTAAAAAAATCTATTTTCCTAAAGCATCTCATCTTACATTCAAACTTTGTTAGACAACCATCCTCTCTGTTGCAACTTTCATTTGACTTCTCTTCTCAGGTTGAATTAAGCCATTCTTTACCCTTCTCGAGGAGCATCCACTTTTGTAAGTTAGTGATGTTCTCTCCGTCTCATCCTCAATATTGTATTTCCAAATCTCAAGACCATTATTTTTTTTTCATATTAAGACACCGTTCACTAATATGCATAAAGTAAGTAAAAGAATGAGGCAAAAATAACATGTTACCTTCGAATCCTGTAAAACCAATTCAATTGAAAGCGGTATTTCCGGCTTAAATCGATCCGGGATTATTTATATTTGAACGACTCTAACTTTGAGATTCCATTGCATCGAGTTGCCTGAAATTTGTTTGATATCATGAAGTTGTGTATCCATAATTGCAAAGCAATTTTAATCAGACTGAGTAGATAAAATAGGAAGTTGAAAAGGATTCAAAAATATAAAGTGCACAAATCAATCAGTAATGGAGATGTAGATAGAATAGGGAGTTTTGGTTGGAAGCCCACGTTTGGGAGCACGATCAATCGTGGGTTTTTAACTGACTGCTTTCTTGCGTTTTTTCTCAGTGATGGGCAGTTGCTGATTAAAAAACAAAAACTAAGAAAGTGTGAGGGTTTTATTTTTTTTATAAAAGCCAATCAAAAAAGGGGAGGAGTTCTATTTTTAATAGGTAAGTGTAATAATAAATAATAAATAAATGAATAGAATAACTCAAAAACTCAATCGTGGGACACGATCAGTCGTGAGGTTTAGGATACTGTTTTCTTTGTTTTAATTTTTCTTTTTTCTTTATAAAAATAATTGGCAAATTTGAGTGGGTAGTTTTTATTAGAAAACGGCCAACAATAAAAGTGGGAGTTGTTTTTTTCTTTTTGTAATTTCCAAGTATAATACATTAACTGCCAAAATATTGGAGGAAGTATACAATCTATCTGAAATTCGTAGGTTGCAAGTTTATTTTCCTGATTTGTAGTTTAAATTAATTTTGAACTCCAACTATTTTGGAGATTTGTCTTAAAGTTTGACATGTGTTGAATTGTGGGTATTCCACTTGGCATCCTATTATAGTTTTGCCTTTGTTATTCTATATAGATAGATTCGCTGCTATCTACTCTACAATTACCGTCTCCTTCTTGGGTGAGTTTCCTACTCACTCACAGATTAAATATGTATCTCTTTTTGGGTGAGTTTCCTAATTTTTATCGGCGTTTCTCTTTCTTCATTCTTTTAGTGTCGAATCCTTGTGTTTTGCTTAGTTACTTCTCGCTGTTCTTTACTCTTTCAAAAGTAAAATTTTTCTGTTGATGGTCTGAGATGGTATTTTATGGCATGACTCTTTGCTATATAGTTTGAAAAAGGTAGGTTGGGGGCTTCCTGCTTCCAATTTGTACACGAAAATTCATGCATATCCCTTTAATCAATCATTTTAATTTCAAACTTCTATATTTCTCAATTTGAGCTCAATTTTATCTCTGCTGTGTTATTTTATTCTGTTCTGGTGAGTTTTTCTCGATTCCTACTTTTTTTTGTTGGGAATAAATCCCTTACTAAAATAATATTCACGGTAATAAAGCGGAATAATAATGTAGCACCGAGATACGGTAATTAACAAGAATAAAAGAGTAACAATGACACCAAAATTTTTACGTGGAAAACCCTTCTGAATAAGGGAAAAAACCACGACCCCGAGAGGAGCAACTGATATCACTATAGTAAGGAATTTTACACTTTGTAGGTCGGAGGTAAATACTCCAAAGACCACTACAACACTCAAAAGAAATAACCCTCTTTTGATATTCTCACCTCACTACAATATCGCTCACTCTCTATTTTCCTCACAGACTATTTTCTTATACCTTGTCTGTGAAACCTCACTCTTTCTTTCTCTCTTTGTTGGTGTGAAGAAATGAGAGTTGAAGCTCTCCTTTTATAGCCAAAGCTTCTCAATTTCCATTGGGCCGCAAACATCAGAATATACTAAATCAAGTATATTCAATTTTCTTTCAGACGATGTCTGAAATGAGACTCTATGCTGCTTACCAAATAAACAGTAGTCACAAGGTTTTACCGTTGTACCTTTGGCATAAGAAATGAGTGATTTCTTGGCAAGAATCTGCAATCCCTTCTCTCTCATATGACCCATTCTTTTGTGCCACAAATCTACAGAAATCTCATCTTGTGCCGCGTTCAATTCACCTTGGCATATTTCTGCATTTGTCCTGTACAACGTGCCACGAGCAACTCCCTTTGCAATCACCAATGATCCCTTAGTGAGTCTCCACTTTTGATTTGCAAAATAGCTCTCGTATCCATCTCGGTCTAAAGCAATTCCCGAGATCAAGTTCATCCGTAAATCAGGTACATGCCGCACATCCTTTAGAACCAATGTGCATCCGACATTTGTCTTGATACAAATGTCACCAATCCCTGCAATCGGTGTGGCATGGTGAGACCCATTTTCACTGTGCCGAAATCACCTGCTACATATCTGCAAAAAAGATCTCTTACCGGTGTGGCATGGTGAGATGCCGCTGTGTCAACCACCCATTCCGACTCTGAACCTGACAGGTGCATGCATTCCTCTTCCTCATTTATAAAGAGGACAACATTATCATTATTTTGCACCATGGCGGCTGTGTTGTCGTCATTCTTCTGGCCACTGGTTTCACCTTTGCCCTTCCTTGGATTTGGGCAATCTCTTTTGAAGTGACCTGGTTGATTACAGTTGTAGCAATTTCTGACTCTTGATTTGGATCGGTTCTTTGACTTCCCACGAGCTCCGGATCTACCATAGTTGTTCGAACTCCTTTGATAACTCCTGCCTCTACCTTCTGTGATGAGAGCCTGTCCTTGATTTTCAGGCTTCTTTCTCATCTTCTCATTGAGTAGAAGAGCCGATGTGACATCTTTCAACTCAATAGTAGTCTTACCATGCAGGATGGTTGTTGCCAAATTATCGTACGAAGATGGCAACGAGTTCAATAGCAAGATGGCTTTATCTTCTTCCTCGATTTTCACTCTGAGGTTGGCAAGCTGTGTGATTAGTCCGTTAAACACATTTAAATGTGACAAAAAATTCGTACCTTCACTCATGTGTAGGGCGTATAACTGCTTCTTCAGGTACAATTTATTTGTCAGCGTTTTGGACATGTATAGGCTTTCCAACCTTGTCCAAATTCCTCGTGCAGTGTCTTCATCAATGATGTTATTTACCACATCATCTGATAAGTGCAACCTAATTGCACTAGCAGCTCTTTCATCCAAGTCAGCCCAATCCTCAGCTTTCATGGTATCAGGCTTTTTGGAATCAACATCTAGAACCTTGTGTAATCCTTGTTGGATGAGCAGATCTCTCATCCTTCTTTGCCATGTTGAGAAACCGTTATCTCCGTTGAATTTTGCTACCTCGTACTTTACTCCGGACATTTTTATTTTTCACCAAGTATAGTACTACCGACAGTGAATAGTATTTCAGTGAACGAGTAGAACCTGTGCTCTGATACCAGTTGTTGGGAATAAACCCCTTACCAAAATAATATTCACGGTAATAAAGCGGAATAATAATGTAGCACCGAGATACGGTAATTAACAAGAATAAAAGAGTAACAATGACACCAAAATTTTTACGTGGAAAACCCTTCTGAATAAGGGAAAAAACCACGACCCCGAGAGGAGCAACTGATATCACTATAGTAAGGAATTTTACACTTTGTAGGTCGGAGGTAAATACTCCAAAGACCACTACAACACTCAAAAGAAATAACCCTCTTTTGATATTCTCACCTCACTACAATATCGCTCACTCTCTATTTTCCTCACAGACTATTTTCTTATACATTATCTGTGAAACCTCACTCTTTCTTTCTCTCTTTGTTGGTGTGAAGAAATGAGAGTTGAAGCTCTCCTTTTATAGCCAAAGCTTCACCCTCTAAAGCCTACAATATTTGACAATTTACACACACTTTTCACAATTCAACAAAGTTGGCTACCAAACCAAAGAAATTCAACAAGGTTGGCTACCAACCAAATCAAGTCAACAAGGTTGGCTACCAAACCAAAAAAAACTCTTATTAGGCACATGCCTAATACTTTTTCAATGAGATGGACATCATCATTTTTAAGGCACCCTGTTAATGCTATGTTTTATTTGTACACTGATGGACCAGATGTGTTTGATAATATGCCTAAATCAACTGAACTTAGATTTTATCCTATTGTTGGGAAGGATATAATATGTTATTCCATGCTCTCTCAGTATTTTCTCCTTTGTTTTAGGTTTGGGAATGAAGAATTGTGAATACAGTATAGTGCTTTGGAGTCTAAAGAGTATTTGATTAAGAAAAGTTGGATAAAGGATTGGTATTTTCCATTAGGATCTAATTCGATATTGAATTTTTTTCTTTATCTGATTAAGGAATCTGTGATAGAGGATTTAGAAGTTGACATTGGAATCTAATGAGATCTGGTATTGAAATATATTACAAATCTAACTAAGAAAAGAAAAGAAAATGAAATAAAAGAAATAGTAATTTGCACAAAGTCCACCTAGAGAACCTTTTTATTCTTTTATTTGGTCTTTGGTGTGGCTTGGTTAACTTTTGTTGACGTTTTGTGTGTAGGTATGCTTGCATAGTTGGTTTAAAAAATGAAGAATCATTGTTTAAGATACATAGTGGCTATTTTTTCAGATTTCTAATGACAATACCAAATTATTATCCAATGAAATTATAAGCCTCTTTTCAGCTATCCACATTCTTGATAGAACAAATCAGAATGAATTTCAAAAGAAACGAGTAAAATAATACAGAGACATACCAGATCTCCTTCGCGGAACTGCATATCACTGTCAACTCTCTATGTTCACTTTTAGGTAATGTAAGAAATTCAAGATTATTCTACATAGTATCACAAGGGAGAATTCCAACATAACTAATTTTTTCTGAATAGCAGATAGATAGACGTTTCAAAATTCAACTCTTAATCTCGACATGTTAAAAAGATTAAGAAATAATTAGTAAGAAGTATAGAATATATTTTATAGTGTATATATATTATATGCTTTATTTAAAGGGAAGTCTTTACATTACTGGACAAATGGTGGAAGCTGGAAATTCTACACTATGTCATGCCGCAACCATATATAAAAGCTCTAGAAGTGGATTCTCTTAAGCATATTCCAGTTATGAAGTCATGATTTGACAGGTTTATGAGCAAGGTAACATAACTTCAGTTTACCAGCTTTGTGCTGGCATGTGGTTTGATTCCGATGAAACGAAACCTAGATGAAATTTTTTTGTAGCTCCGGGAGGGGGAACTGCTTATTATTGAAGTTGAAATCCCTAGAATTCCACCAAGCTTTTTCCTTCCCCAACTGAGTTTAAGTTACCGAGCTTTCTTTCTCTAGGCCTTTATTGCTTGCCCAATACCTTTTTTTAAAATTTCCTATGTTCTTGTGCTTGGTTAATATTTGCTATTTAAACATTCAGTGCGTGGATTGAGCTTAGAAATTGCATTTCTAAAGTAGTGCATTTTTTTTTAAATGTATATCGTGCAGTTCTATGGTGAGAGAGATGGGTAAATGCATACATCGATGGCTTTCACAAGTCTGACAGTTGTAACTATACCAATATTTGTGAGTTCTATGAATCTCTTGCTTGGTAGTTTGTTAGTGCTGTTCCTCTGTACTTGTAAATAATGATTCTGGAAATTAGAACGTTAGCTTATAAACGTAAATATAAATAAAAAACAGAAATTAATTCGAGCCCACTGAATTCACAGTGTTTCCTTAAGGAATTTAATCCCCTCCTAGTACCCAAGGTTATAGATTATTTCCTCCCAGGATAGAACGAATTACACACTGGTGTAGCGGTACTTCAAACCCCAGTGTTTCAACGAACACAAAGTTCGGCAACAAATCACACTTATGGATGCTTTGTTTGTAGTTAAAAACAATGCAGAATAAGGAGGACAACTCAGAAGTCGAATGGAAATTCTGAGAGGAAGGAATGCAAAGTATAGCCAATGTTGAATTCTTACTGAAGAGAATATCAAATTGCAATTCGTTTTTCCAGTGTATACGCAGTGTATACAGAGTGTATATCCAGTATATGCAGAGTGTATATCCAGTGTATACAGAGTGTATATTAAGTGTATACAGAGTGTATATTAAGTGTATACAGAGTGTTTCAAGTGTTTTTTCCGATGTGTTCTTCTTTCTCTCCAACTTATGCTCTATTTATAGCAGTTATTTGAGAGAAATCCGCCCCTTCCATGGTGCAACAAGCACTAGATCATGGAGAAAGCACTTACATGGTGGTATATACACTTGCTTGGTGGGAGGAACACTTGCACCATTGTGGGAGGTGCACTAGGCTGCATTGTTGCTTAGTGTTGCAACACAATACACGGATTGGAAAACATCCGTTACAAACACGGATTATATCACGTTAATATTCACTATTAACAAATAAATTTGGTCCAAAAAATTAATCAATCGATCGATCATTTGACCAAATCCGAATCCAAATCCCATTTCCCATTCACTCTAATTTTAAGACTATTTCATCTTAAACAAAAACTCAACAGTTAGTACTTTAGTTTTAGCAATTTTTCGTTAATTTAGTTTGGTAATAGAGATAACGTTGCAAGACTGATTGTGTGGTATAGCACTAATATGTATAATTTGTGTAAAACATAAATATGCAGGCATCTAGGCTAAACAAATACGTAAAAGCTAAGACTGTAATGCACGATCGAAATCCATGTTTCTAAGCCCTCGAGAATATGATTATAGGGTTAAAAATATAAAAAGTTATGTGCAAATGTCCTATGTTTGCTTCAGAAGGTCTTAGTTCTGTTTCCTCTTGGCTGTTGAGTGGACAACCAATTTTCTGAGATCTCCAATCCCCTTGACTGGCAGATTGTGCTGCTGTGGTCAAAGAGCTATCTTTTGTAGTCTTACACTCTTACTTTTGAAATTGAATCTTGATATTATCCAGCTTCTTGTGTGATATATATTGGGGGACTTTGGATTTTCAGCTCTAAAAGGAGTTCTATGTCATCTGTCAATATGGAGAAACCATAAACTATCATTTCGCGGTGAGCTAGAGCATGTACAAGAGCTGCCATGGTTTAAAAAGCATTGTTAGAGGATGAGAAGGCCCAAAAACTTGCTCTGCAGCATTGTCTAGAAGTTGTAAGCTCATGAAATCTTTAAATTTTCATCTACCGTATCCACACACACACATATATATAATTTTTCAGCCCTGTTAATTGAATAACTCCTACCTCTTTTACATAATCTTTTGCAGCATGCAAAATCA
Organism: Nicotiana tabacum; assembly: GCF_000715075.1. Lineage (NCBI taxonomy): Eukaryota > Viridiplantae > Streptophyta > Magnoliopsida > Solanales > Solanaceae > Nicotiana > Nicotiana tabacum. The sequence goes on from NC_134087.1 coordinate 68,918,968, forward strand.
AGTGTGACTTGCTCTATTGGTTTATTATGTAGGAATATAAAAAAAGAAAATCTTCTTTTTACTCTGTTCTGCACTTTCTAGATAACTTTTTAAAGTGCCTTAGTTTCAATAGGCTAGATTATTCTTTTTGGTTGTGGCATATTCCCTGTTCTTAAGAATAACTTGAAGCAGAGTACAAAGATATTTTATACTGGTGGTAATCAGTCATTAAGAAGTTAGGAGGATGGTTATGCTGATTTTAGCAATTTTGCATTGCCCTCAATGTTTTAGATTTATGCAATGTGTCATTTTCTTGAAGTTGTTTCAACAGTTTTTGCCATAAACAAAGAACAATCTTTACTCATTCTAAATCTCTTACTTAGTGGAGGTAGCATGTCAATACTAATTATTCTGTTTGCACCATATTCTGTCATCTTGCTCTATTGGTATATTAGGAGTACTGTAACCCTCCTTCACTATATTTTCTTTCCAATACGGAAAAGAAAGAAGAAAAGACCATTTATCAATTGCAACACATACTGCTACTACAACAGTTAAACACTAGAATAAAATGTAATATCTTAAATTTACTGATTGTTTAAAATATACTTATTTCTGTGAGGGAAAATGTGTTAATTAGAGATATTCATTACTGCGCCATGTGTAAGACACGTACTGTAATTAACATACATTTGACATTCAAATTCACATAATTGTAGTATCAGCATAATCAGCTCAAAAGTGAGAAGAAAAAATAATGTCAGAGTATGTCACTTGGTTAACTATGGCTCCTAGTTGCAAAATGTTTAGTGTCAGCACCCTGCTGGATGATGGTGATATCTGTGTTGGTTGCCTTTTTTTCTATGCCTCTCATAGATGCATGACTCTTTTAAGTGTTATAAATCTTTGTATATGATAATTTGGTAAGTGAAAAAAGGATTAAGTAACGTAGGACTATTTCTTTAATTAAAAGTTGAATAGCTGGAATGGAACTTCATGTTCCAGCGGTAATATTGAGTTAGAGTATGTGTTACCCCAAAAAAAGTGTTAAGAATATTTGGTAATCTGTCCTTATCTTTTGCTTTTGAAATGTAGTTGCTATAACAGTCACAGTGAGGCACTAAAGCACTTCAGTTCAGCTGGATCACAGACAACCAATTGAGACGCTGCAAACATACCTTCTACTTTATAACTCACCAATATCTACACTCTACACACCTGTCATTCTTATTTCTTTTGGTTATTAATGTTTACTTATTTCATGAAGGTACTGCAAAGCTACTTTATATTCCTTGATTTTTGGCAAAGTCTGGCTACGAAGCTTTGGACTACCGCTCTTGATCATAGAAAATGATGAAGTCTGACGTGCTTGTGATGTCTTTGTAGATGTAAATATTTCTTTATGGTTTTTGGTATACTTGTGATTTTTGCACATATTGTAGATAAACCTATCCTATTATGCCAATGATGTTTGTTTGGAAGTTGTATAGAAAAGTATCATGTTCTGCCTATAGTACAAAGTTTTGGTCAATAATTTATTTTGATTTTATTAAGGGGAGGTTTTCTATGAGTATCAGAACATATGGTTCGGTTAATAATTTTAGCTATATATAGTTCAGTCCATAGTTTTAAGTTTTTTACTGCGTTCTTATCATTACTACCTCAAAACAACATCTTATTAGCCATATACCAACGAAATTGCTCCAAGGTGCACCCCACTTGATTTCCAATCAATTGAGAGTGTCGGTTTACGCAAGCTTCTTAAAGTTAGTATTCTGTAGGCCTAATCTTCTCATTTCTTCGTAAATCTCGGGGAGAATATAGTATGTATACAAATATTTGTTGAGCACGGGCAATGCACATCTAGTTAATGTAAAATTGGATTGAAGAAAGAAGAATTAATCGTTTAGGTTTAGGGAAAAAAATGAAAACGAAGAATCAAAGCCGTGCAAAATGAAATCTTTTTGACAGCTTATATTATAAAAAAAAATCCTAATTTAATAAGCTTTGACCCTTTTCTCATATCACATGGGGCGATTTGCAGCCGTATTCTATTTTTATGCCACCTTTTAACTTATACCTTATTTTTAAAAACTATTGATTTTGTAACCAACTAACAAAAAATCCGTAATAATATGATCATTATACCCCTTCCAAAACATATAAAAGATGCATCAATCATACCTAGAATTAAATTCCAGATCTTCTTCGTATCTCCTCCATCAGTCCGTCTCTCCTGAGATCGCCTCTCGCAAACCAAATTTGAACCAGATTCAAATTCCAAATTCCAAATTCCAAATTACAAAATACATTGTAAGTGTTCAAATTCATCTTCAGAATTCAAAATAGTTTTTGAATTACATGTTTTCTGATTGATTGATTGAAGTTGTTTGACGAACTTCACTGATATGCTGAATTTGCATTCTAAATCTATTTGACGATGAATTCTAACATTCTAATCCGACAAATATGCTAAAACAAGCTGAAGTTATTTAGTTCATATCTAAAAAATTAAGCAAAACGAGCTGGCAAATAACACAACGAAGAAAAAATTATATTAAAACATTATATGAGTGTTTTAATATTTAAAACACCTATGCGCAAAAAACTTCGGCATAAGTGCCGAAGTTTTTTAGCTAATATTTAAAAATTTCAACAGGAGGAGCTGAAGTTTTCCTATTACACCGGGTAAAAACAAATAAAACATCAATAAAATTTCATATTGCACAAAAAACTTCGGCATAGGTGCTGAAGTTTTTTAGTTAATATTTACAAACTTCAGCAGGAGGAGCTGAAGTTTTCCTATTACACTCTGTAAAAAAAAATAAAACATCAATTAAAAGTTCATATTGCATAAAAAACTTCGGCATAGGTGCTGAAGTTTTTTAGTTAATATTTACAAACTTCAGCAGGAGGAGCTGAAGTTTTTCTATTACACTCTGTAAAAAAAAAATAAAACATAAATTAAAATTTCATATTGCACAAAAAACTTCAGCACATGTGCTGAAGTTTTTTAGTTAATCTGTAAAAACTTCGGCTAATGGAACTGAAGTTTTCCTCCTGCACTATGTATTTTATTATCATTTTTTGGAAAAACTTCATACCAAAAAATGCTTATGTTTTCAGGAATATGTAAAACATTTTTCATATAATTTTTTGTATGCTGAAGTTTTTTTAGTTCATCTGCTAAAAATGCTTAATATTTTGTCGTGCAATATGTAATTTTCGGATAAGTTTTTGTTAATTGTTCTGTTATTTTCTAAGTTTAAAAAGAATTTTTAGTTCATGCTTGAAGTTTTCATCAATCACTGTGTATTTTATTATGATTTTTTGAAAAAACTTCATACCAAAAAATGCTTAATATTCGGATTAGTTTTTGTTAATTCCTGTTGAACTTATATAGTTCATTTCCTTTGCTATTTTTCGACTTTGAATAGAATTAATATTAAAAAACGCAAAAAAAAAACTTAAAACAAAAATTGAATATTTCATTAAATATTAAAAAAGATAAATTAAACTATATAAATAACAAAAAGAAAAACTAATCGTCCATATCATCATCATCATCATCGTCGTCGTCACTACCAGATGGACGAGCATCTTCATCAGCAAGATTATCAAATCTTGCATACATCACAAACATATCAAGCTTGTTGTTAATTTCTTCTAGCTCCCTGTCGTACTTGTGTATGAGGTCATCCAGTTTCAGCTCAAAAGCCTCTATAATGTCTTGCTTGATTTCTTCCACTATTTGCCTGATGACAACATCCATTTTTTCCTTTTTGTATTTTATTATGTATGCTAAAATATATATGTTTGAGTGAATAAACTCACAAGGAATAGCGTGCTTATATAGGGGAAAAAACTTCTGCAAGGTATATGAAAAGGCAAAGAAGAATTTTAAACATTGTCTAATGAAAAACGTGCATGAATGTGATAGGAATGTAATTATTACACTAACACATACCCCCAACGCAATATAATTATTACTTTAATTGTGTAGGTTACTCCTGTATTCTATGCAATTAATGCTGAAACATGCTAAAGTTTGTTGAATTCATTTGCTAAAACTTCAGTCCAATGTGCTGAAGTTCTTTAGTTCATTTCTAAAATCTTCAGCACCTAATGAGCTGAAGTTGTTTTCCCTGCATTCATGAATCCCTGTCATACAGTTTTTTCAAAAAAACTTCAGCTGATATGCTGAAGTTATTAAGCTTATTTCTAAAAACTTCTGCACTTAATAAGCTAAAGTTTTCTGTGCAGCATTCATTAATTATGTCATACATCTTTTTCCAAAAAATTTCAGCAGAAAATGCCTAAGTGATTTAGTTCATTTGTAAAAACTTCAGCACAAACAACCTAAAAATTCTTCTGTTCACTTTCCTAATACTTTCCACTAACATGAATCTGCAGGATGAGTTCGATTTGCGTTGTTATAACTTTCAATGCGAGTTGGACTCCTGATTTCAAATACTTGGATCATGATACAAAACTTATTCTACTTAATAAGCACATATCATTCAATACTTTCCTGAAGAAAATTAGTGAAGTTGCAAATATTGATTCAACCAGATATGCACTAAAAGTATGGTTTGATATCAAACTAAATACAAGCAAAAGAATTCTTGTAACTTCAGATGAAGAACTCAGTACTGTATACATTTGCTTACAACTGATTCACCTTACAAGAATTGCCATTTCATCATTGAAAAAATACATCCTTCAAAATCTGCAGCATTCAAACAATCGCTTGCATATGCGATAGATTCAGAACCTTTTGCTGATTATCAACATGAAGTAGGACAACCAATAATGGAAGTAGACAACGAGCAACAACCTTCTAAAATTACAGCTACTTCAGAATATATAATGCTGCAACAATTACCCCCTCCTCCAATAAATTCATACCAGTTTGTCAATGACCAAGAAGAAGGACAACTAATAATGCAAATTGACAACCAACACACAATCCAACAAAGCTTTTTGTTACCTTCTGCAATGATAAGCAACAACTAAGATGAAGTAAACATGGAGCTTATACCGATAACATCAGATAGAATTGAAGAAATTGTTGAAAGTTCTTGTGCTTCTCAGAAATCAAGAAAAAGAGTGAGGAGAAAGCTGAAAGAATCTCCACCATGTAAAATACTTAGGCACGATGCGTTGCCTAAGGAAGTAAGAGTTGGATCAATTTTTGAGAACAAACAAAACATGACTAAATTTTTCTGCAGCTTCGAGATAAACCAGAAAGTTGAATTCACTGCTGTTAGATCATGTTCAAAGAGATACAAGATGAAATGCATCGTGGACAAATGTGGTTGGAATGTACGTGCTACCAGAATAAAAAATTTCACACTATTCAGGGTGATAAAATATCATAACATCCATGAATGCTCGGTTGATGCAAGAAAATTAGATCAGAAGCATGCTACATCAAATTTTTTAAGTGAACAAATTATAGAACATGTTCGAGACAAAAAGATAGAGGTTACACCAGACTTTGTAGAAAATAAAATGAAAAAGAAATTTGGAATTGACATTGGTTATCACAAGTCATGGCGTGCTATTCAAAAAGCTATTGCTTGCATAAGGGGAACACCTGAAGAAAACTACCAGATTCTTCCTTCATACCTACACATGATGGTGGGTAAAAACCCAAGAACATACACAAGCATAAAAAGAGATGCGCAGAATAGGTAAGCAAAACAATACTAACCATCAGCCTGAAGTTTCAAATGTTCCTATTTGAAAAACTTCGCATCTTATGATTTGTTTTTTTTTTGTGTTTCACTATACAGATTTGCTTACATGTTCTTTGCTCCTGCGACATCAATAGCTAGTTGGTCCTACTGTAGACCTGTTATTGCAGTAGATGCAACGTTTTTAAAGTCAAAATATCGTGGTATTCTATTTGTTGCTGTATCAAAGGATGCAAACAATCAAATCTTTCCTCTATGTTTTGGTGTAGCAGATTCAGAAAACAATGAGGCATACATTTGGTTCTTCGGGGAAATGAAAAAAACAATTCAAGTCCATCGTGAACTGGTTTTCTTGTCAGATAGAAACCAATCGATCGCAAATGGGATTAGAAAAGTTTTTCCTGAAGCTCACTATGGTATCTGCCTCTATCACTTTGAGAAAAATTTAAAGCAAAGACATGCAAAATCCACGGTAATAAATCATTTTCAAAGTGCTACAAGGTCATACAAACGTGAAGATTTTAATCAGTTAATGTCCCAACTCAAAAGTATTGACAAGAAAACATACAATTACATAATGGAAGAGCCTCCTGAGAGATGGGCTCGATCGTGGTTCCCACGGCGACGTTATGATATGCTAACAATAAACATGATAGAATCAATGAATTCCGTTTTACTAGAAGGGAGAGAAATGCCTATTTTAAGAATGTTAGATTTCATCCAAGAAAAGTTGGGAGAGTGGTTTTACGAACGAAGAAAAAAGGCAAATGAAACTTTTCACAGAGTATCAATATGGGCAGAAGAAGAGATGACTAAGAAGATGGACTTGGCTTGAAAAATATTTGTGAGTATATTTATTAACTTCAGCTTTTTATATTTGTTGCAGTATTTACTGCTTACATTTAAAAAATTTCATACTTTTTCATTTTGAAGCAAAAATATACTAATATAGTTTGTCTTAATTTTTTATTCCTTGTTAGGTGTTCAACCTTGAATCAATGTTGTTTAGAATAAATAGTGAAGGAATCGAATTCATTGTGGACTTAAAGAAGAGAACTTGTGACTGCCTGGAATTCCAACTTGATGAACTGCCCTGTCACATGCAATTGCTGCTATAAATAAGAGATATTTGCAGAAATCTGATTACTGCTCAAATTAGTATTCAAGGGAAACATGGTTGAAAACATATGAAGGACATGTGAATACCGTGGGAGATCAAAAATCATGGAATATACCACAAAATGTACAATCTGAGATCACAAAACCTCCCGATGTAGAGATTTTACAAGGAAGAAGACAAAAGAAGAGGCATATACCTGCGACTGAATCAGTACTATTCAAGTCTACCAAATGCAGTCGATGTAAACAAGCTGGGCATAAAAAAATAACTTGCTTGTCTTCTCCAACACCTCATCCATATTCCAAGAAACACACTGAAAAATACTCCAACCTTCAATAATCCTTGGTCTAAATTTAGACTTTCTTTATTGTATGACATAATTGAAATGTGATTTTTTTCATAGGAATAAAAAAAATAAGCTCTTGGACTATTTTATATACTGCTAAAGTACAAATCACTCATTTTTGTTGCGCATGCTTACATGTTTGGTTGCATTTTAAAAAAGTACGCAATGACTTCTACGACAAGAAACATCAGCTTACAGTATGTGAAATACATACCCTTAAACACACACACACACATACACACACACTTACACACACATACACGTACAACACACAAAAAGAAATGCATGTACAAACAAAAGCTGCAACATCTCTAAGCTGAAGTTATAGAAAAAGAACATAATAAAAACTAAGAACCATACTGCAACTAAGAAATATAAAGCAAATACCAACAAATAACAAGGATAATGCAATAGAAAGCTAATAACAAAGAGGATGACAACTACATTGATATAAAAATAGATAAGAACAACAAACAAAGTACAAACAAAACTTCAGCTCTCTAGGCTGAAATTATACAAAATGAACCTAAAAACTTCAGCTCTCTGGGCTGAAATAAACAAAAAACACAATATTAAAACATAAAAAAAAGGATTACAAACACTAACAATCATCACCACTATCATCATCATCATCACAGTACTCCTCAATTTCTCTAAATATCTCATCATCATCAGTATCGGAGATAACTATAGGGTAGTCGGGCAAAAGACCACTGAATCCAAGAAGATCAATCTTCAACTTGTTGAATTCATCACGCAGCTGACTTTGTTCGACGATTACTCTGTCCGTAAGAGTTAGAAGAGTCTTCAGGTTGTTTTGCAGCTTGGAATAGTCGTTCCAGCTGGGAAACTGAAAACTATCAAACTGCTACACAACCTTGTCGAACGAGGTTGAATAACCTCCACAACTATGTTCCAGGTTAAGCCTGTTCTTGGATGATTCATTTGCAAAGAGCTTTGGTCTGATTCTCTCCCAATCAGCCTTTATTTGATCCCACAAAAGCATAAGATTAGCCATCGCTTTGTTATTGTACCACTCACACTTCAAACTCTCCCACTTCTGCATAATTTCATCCATATTAGGCTTCCTACTTCTGCTTGCACCAGACATTTTTTCTTTAACAAAAGCTGAAAGACTAAGGTTGAATATAAATTTAAAGAAATATGATGGAAGTCTATGAATGACTATTAAATTTTCAAGTGAAGAGATTGTTAATATAGACAAAGAGTTCACCTAATCAATTTAATATCTATAAATGTAAAAGTAACTTTTTAGCTGTTTTTACTACTTTACGTTCAGAGAAATTGAATGAAACAAGATAAGTAGGTGGTAAAAACAAGTATGTGGTAAATGCAAAAAAAAAATGTAACTTCAGCCCTAATAAAACCCACAGTTTTTCTATAGTAAAAAAATAACTTCAGCCTGAAAAATATCTTTTCGGATCATTTACTATATAGTGAAAAAAAAGTTAAATGAAAGATAAAATAGGTGACAAAAGACAAAAAGTAGATAGTAAATGCAAAAAAGATAAGTATCAACTTAAAAAAATACCAAAACATGCCGAAGTTTTTGTCATAAGCTTTTTCAAAATCTTCAGCCCAATGTGCTGAAGTTATTTAGTTCATTTCTAAAAACTTCAGCACATCATAAGCTGAAGCTTTTTATCATGGATTCAATAGTTTTGTCGTAAAGCTTTTTCAATAACTTCAGCCCAATGTGCTGAAGTTATTTAGTGCATTTATAAAAACTTCAGCACCTGATAAGCTAAAGTTATTGTCCTGGACTCGATAATTTTTGTCGTAAAGCTTTTTCAAATAACTTACGTAGAAACTGCTTTAGTGTATTTAGTGATGAGCTGAAGTTTTTGTCGTATATTTGACACTTTTGTTGTGACTTTTAACCAAAACTTCAGCTTAAAAAGCAAAAAGTTATTTACTTCATGCTCAAGTTTAGCATGCTGAATTTCAACAAAAATATACTTGAAATTCATGGAAAAACACACAAACATATTTGAATCAATCCAAGTCACATAATTCACACAAAATAATGTATATTCACAAAATTCAATTTTGTTTTCACTTACATCCTTGGAAAAAAAGAAAAAATTAGTTTTTTGCTTACAAGTTATTCTCTATTCAAAAAATTCACAGAGTGTCTTCATATTCTCCATAGTCATGTCCTAGTTGCTCTTCTTGGTTTTCTTAACCACATTCCATGAACCTTCACTATGTCTTCAACTGATTCACAGGATCAGCAATACGAGCACCTGACACAGGTTGACGAAGTTTAGTACTATAATTTTTTTTAGCAACTATCGTCTTCTTTCATAAGAAAAAAACAAGAAAATATTGGCCAAAGACATGCTTACTGGTGTGCATCTGGGAATTCGTGGGAAGCAAAGATAGTGAAGGAGAAGTCCAATATACTTCATATGTGACGGAGAGTGGCCACATCAAAAACTCGAGCCCCAAGAAATTTGCTCTTTTTCCTAAAAGTTAAATTTATCAACTAGTAAAAAGAGCAAATTGTCCTGGAGCTCGAGTTTTTGTTCTGGCAACTCTCCTTCACATATGAAGTATTTCGACTTCTCCTTCACTATCTTTGCTCCCCACGAACTCCCTGCTACACCCAATAAGCATGTCTTAGCCAACATTTTCTTATTTTTCTTTGAATACAAATTTAAGGAAATATGATCGAAGTCTACGGATGACTATGAAATTTTCAAGTGAAGAGATTGTTAATATAGCCAAAGAGTGCAACTAATCAATTTAATATCTATAAATGCTGAAGAGATTGTTAACTATTTTTTGTTCACAGAAATTGAATGTAACAAGATAAGTAGTTGGCAAAACAAATAAATGCTAAATGCTAGTAGTTGATAAATGCAATAAAACAAATAGTAAAAAATAAGGCCACAAAAAGTAGGTGATATAGGTGATAAATGACAAAAAGTAGCTAGAAAATGCAAAAAAGATAAGTATCAAGTTAAAAGAAATACCAAAACATGCTAAAGTTTTTGTCGTAAAGCTTTTTCAAAAATCTTCGGCCCAATGTGCTGAAGTTTTTAGTATATTTCTAAACACTTCAGCACCCGATAAGCTGAAGTTTTTGTGTTGGATCCCATAGTTTTTGTCGTAAAGCTTTTTCAAAAAACTTCGGTCCAATGTCCTGCAGTTTTTTAGTATATTTCTAAGGACTTCAGCACCCGATAAGCTGAAGTTTTTGTGTTGGATTCAATAGTTTTTGTCGTAAAGCTTTTTCAAAAAACTTCGGCCAAATTTCCTGAAGTTTTTTAGTATATTTGTAAAGACTTCAACACCTGATAAGCTGAAGTTTTTCTGTTGGATTCAATAGTTTTTGTCGTAAAACTTTTTCAAAAAACTTCGGCCCAATGTCCTGAAGTTTTTTAGTATATTTCTAAAGACTTCAACACCTGATAAGCTGAAGTTTTTGTGTTGGATTCAATAGTTTTTGTCGTAAAGCTTTTTCAAAAATCTTCGGCCCAATGTGCTAAAGTTTTTTAGTATATTTCTAAAAACTTCAGCACCCGATAAGCTGAAGTTTTTGTGTTGGATTCAATAGTTTTGTTATGACTTTTAACCAAAACTTCAGCTCAAAAAGCAGAAGTCATTTACTTCATGCTTAAGTTTTTTCAAACAAAAATGTACTTAAAATTCATGATAAAAGACACAAACATATTTGTATGACACAAAAGTGAACTAAAAAAATAATTAATGTATATTCACAAAATCCAAATTATGTTCAACCAATCCTCTAATCAAAAAATTCACACAGAGTCTCTTCAAAATCTCCATAATCATGTCCTTCTTGTTCTTCTAGAGTTTCATAGCCGCTATCTTTTTTCCACTTTCCATGAGCCCAAAGATTGACAGTCAATTCTCTCCTGAATGTCAATGATTGACTTTGATCGAAATTGAAGACATCTTCTTTCTTCAACCGCATATCAATAAACTTAAGAGCAAATATACCACAATCAACACTACAAAAAACACATGAAAAAGAAATTGAAGAATAGTTAACACAAGGGCTAAAAATAATAAACATAAGATGCATGGTAAAACATATGCGAAACACGTACATGTTAGTCCATTGCGGTGTATTCATCCACATAATTTGAAATTTTTCCACAGGACTTTCCCCATAAAATTTATTGTGTGCCCCAAAATCCAAGCATTTGAGACAGTGTGGGATCAACCTGGCATAAATTCTGACATGTTCAAGCGCACGATCGTATGTTACACTGCCCATGGAATCATACACATATATAAATTTATCTTTAAAGTTCAAAATTCTAAAAAAGTAGTGCGTAGATGTCTGGCCCGTCCTTGGCTTAAGTTGAAATGGAAAAAATACTTTTCTATCAGATGCCCATGAGATACCATAGGAAAGGTCGAGGCCTTTTACGTAGTTGGCCACCTTTTCATTCGTTGATTCTTCCTCAAACCAACTAAAGTCCGTAAGTGGCTGAATAACCGCTTCTTCTTCTTCTTCTTCTTCTTCTTCTTATTCTTCTTCTTCTTCTTCTTCTTCTTCTTCAGCCTGTTGTTTGGATATCCTCTTTCTCTTTGGTTTGCTCTTTTTTTGATCCTGCATTCTCTTTTGCTTCCTTTTGTTAATTATCTTCATCTTTTCTTCCGAAGAATGAATACCATCCAGCTTAGTCATATATTGATCGAAAAGTTAATCTGTTACTGCACAACTTGATTTTGGATAACGTGAAAGGTGATATCAATATTTTTTGCGCAAGTAATATATGGCCACATCAATATGCTGCAAATGAACAACAACAAATGATAACATGTGAAATTACCACTATGAAGTTTAGAAAAAACACATTACAAAACTACAAACAACATGACAAAAACTTAAGCATATTTAATTTGAAGTGTTAGGCTGAAGTTTTAGCAAATAAGCTAAAAAACTTCAGTACTTTACTATGAATAAAGCTAAAGTTTTCCAAATTACAGTGCAAAAACATAACTATAAAAAATAAGCTGAAGTTTTGGGAAATACAGTTGAAAACCAATTCAAAAAACAAACTTAATAACTTACTTCATCCGCAAGATCAGAGTCAGGATCCATAAGCTCGGTAAAGAATGATTTTGCAATATCAAATCCAGCTAATCTGAATCGATTGGAATCATATTTACTGGCATCCATCTCCAACCACTCTGTAAATCTTTCGATCAATCCACCGTCTTGATTAACATAATGGAAGAGACACTTTCTTGTATTCTTTCCTACTTTCCAATCTTGCCCCCTTTGTTTTTTTTTATAAACTACATAAGGAGATCTCAACCAAATACTCTCCATACGAATCCTTTTCCCTTTTTTATCTGATTTTTCTTTTGCTTGCTCTTCCTGTTGTTCTGTCACAACTAACTGCTGCTGTTCAGCAGTAGGGGAAAAACTACAGCCATCGTGGCAGATGCTTGACCAACTACCTGCTGTTCACGACATTCTTGTGTCTCTTCACGAACAACAATAGCAACAAAATTACCTTCTGAATCAGTCCCTTGTGTACTACCAAGTGAAAATGAACATAAATTGAAGTTGGGGATATCACTGGTGTCACACATAGGAGAATTGGAAATCTTCCTTCTCTTAGGTTTTGGAAGAAGTTCTGATGCATCAGATGAGATCTGCAAAAGCAAGGAAAATATAAACATACATAAAACTGATAGAAAACACACATTAGGCAAAAAAACAGCTTGTAATTGAATTGCAGAAAATAACTACCTGGTCTAAGTGTTGCGACACAGATGGTGTTTGCATTGCAACAGATCCTGTATCTTCATGCAAAAAAAAACTAAATAATACTGACTAAATTTTATAAAAATAATACCAACACACTTCACACCTGTCTATGAGGCAACATGTGTGAATATATGTATTTCTCCTTTTTCATATAGCTGCATAAGCTCACTAAATTCTTTTTGAGCTGCCTCGAGTCTTTCTAAAAATTATTCAAAAACATAACAAAGAAAATAAAGTATGTAAAATTTTAAACTGTAAAAAATATACTTCAATCAAAAATAATAAATTCATGATCTATAGAATACCTTGACGTTTGTCTTCCGCTGTGGTTTTCCCAGGCTGCATGCCTTTGTCAATATCAGCATTTACAGCTTCATTTAATTGTGAACCAACGTCGAGGAGCATTGGAGTATTCTCTGGAAGGTTTTTCTCAATTCTACCTTCATTTAATTCAGCATCATCAGAGAGTTTTTGAGTTGTGTCAATTGAAGCACAACTAGTTTCAACTTCCACTGCATATTCATAAAGAGGGTGAATAGATCAACTAGTTTTTCTATATATATAACATAGAAAAAATTTATACCTGTAGTGAAAATTTCACTACAGGATATTATAAAAAAATAGTTAAAACTTCAACTCTAAGAAGGCTGAAGTTAGACAGTCACAAACAAAAACCTCGACAATTACAAACAAAAACTTCAGCTCTAGAGCTGAAGTTCCCCAGTTACAAAACAAAACATTCAGCAAAAAAAATGTTGTAGTTTTTACAAAAAACACAAACACATGAAACAAAACTTCAGCTCCAATCTAAGGTATCATTGAAATATTATAAACTTCACACTTTGTACATGTAGTAACAATTTCCTGTGTATCACCACCTAGAAGTTCTTTGCAAATAGCTAGTAATCATGCATACCGATAGTCTTTCCCAATAGTGCTAGACACATCACTCGCTTTCAGTTCTAAAGTACAAACATGTGCTTGATCTCCATCGCCAAACAAATTGCCTTTTCCAATATCACTTACCAAAGGACAACTCGGTGCATATTTTTCAGTGCCAACAACCTGATCATTTGAACCTTTCTCAGTTGTTAACTCTTCATCATTTTCATCTTTAATCTGTCTACAAACACTGGATTGTTCCTCTCCACCTTGTTGTTGAACATGTTCATCGCCTTCAACAGTCACTTCCTTATGTGTAGCATTATCATCTACGACTTTACATAATGCATCATGAGCATTATGTTCTTCAGTCTCAATAACTTGATTATCTGCACCTTGCTTGCTTCCAATATTCTCAGTTGATAACTGTGCTTCATCATTTCCATCTCTGCTCAATCTATCAGCACTGGGACGTTCCTCTTCAAATTGTTCTTGAACATGTTGATTGCCTACAAAAGCCGTTTCCTCACGTGTAGCATTTACATTTGCGACTTTATCTAATGCATCATCAACAACATTAATATCCGATGGATGTTCGTAACAGTCGTTCTCCCTATCATATTCTCGATGGTTACTCAAATCAAAATTGCCATCGTCCATTCCATTTGATTTGTTGACAATCTTAAACAATTGTTCAAACTTCTCATCGAAATATTCCTAGAAAAAATTTTATTAACAATGATTAATCTGAATAACATCAGCAGAAATAAAAAGACTTCTCTATAAATTAGCTTACCTTAACTTTTACAAAAACCGCATCTACAAAAGCAGATCGCTCCTCCTTTTTAAACTTATCAAAAACTTCTTTCACGATTGTGCTTCTTTCTTTTTCTGCATGCCTTTGAACCTCCATCGTTAATCTCTAGAATAGACACACAACAAAAATTCAGATATAGAACAAAACTTCAGCTCAAAAACATGTTGTACTTTTACAAAACACAAAACCAAAAAGCTTCAGATCAAAACTTACAGAACATATTGTGTCGAGTAATTCATTGTCATCAAAGTCACTTGTAGAACGGTTAGAACGACTTTGGGTACGAGATGATTTACCAATAAAAAGAGTTCGATTCGCTTCTTTTGATCGACTCCGACTACGTGGTGATTCACCAATAACAGGAGTTCGATTCGATTCTTTTGATCGACTCAGAGTACGTGGTGATTCACTAGTTGAAGGACCCGCATTAAGTACCTTTGAACGAATTCGGCTACATGGTAATTGGCCAATTAAAGGCATTGAATTCAATTCCTCTTCTGTAGGAATTATATCCAATACCCTAAAGCTGCGATATTTCTGTTTAATACAAAAACGTATATTATAAGAAGAAGAAGACTAATACATCAATATATTAACACAAAGACAAAAAAAGTAACTTACTTCATGACTACTGAACATCTCAAAAAGTTCGGGAAATTTAGGCTCTCCCACACATACATAACGTAACATCCTAGGAACCTGAGGGGTATCAAGGTACTCATCCTCTCTTATATACTTCTCCCGAATATCTGGGAAGCGCTTATAGAACCAAGCACATAACAGATAAGGAAATCTACCAAGTTTATACTCAATTGCATGGAATTTGTTCTGCTTGTCCAATGCATGTTTCAGTGAGTAAATGAGCTTCTCATAAGCCACATTACCCCAAGGATATTCAACACAAACCTTATCATCTTCAACAATAGATGCATACTCCTCATCACAGATGACTCGGTCTTTTTCCCAAACAAAATAGACTCTACAATAAAAATTTCCATAAGCTTCACAACATCATCATCGCTCTCGCATACGTGTATGTGATTCACAACATTCTTTGGAATTTCATTCCGAGTCATAAAATCTCGAATATCCTTCAAAGTCACACCCTTGGACTTACCAAAATAGCGCTTCAGAATATTGCTCTCTCGATTAATTGGTTTTTCAACATTATGTGATGTGATCCGCAAACCACACATAATGTGAAAGTCTTCAAAGGTGAAGGAAACATCATGGCCAAAAATCTTGAAACTAATCGAGTCTCGATCATTCGTGAATATTCGAGAAAGACACAGACAATGAACCAACTTCATGCTGCATTTGAAATTCTCCATAGCTATAATGTATTGAAATGTACCATTATGAAGCTTATCCCGTTGTGTAGGAGTCAAGAAAGTTGCAATTAATTTTTTCAAATCGTGGTTCCCCTTCCAGTAACCCTTAGAGTTAAACCAATCTCGAAACTCAAAATATCTTTGACCTGGTCTTGTAGGGGGAGCAGGGACATAAGGACCTGGGGGTATTACATGTAGTCTAGGTACTTTAGGTGCATTAGCTGCTTTGCGTACTTTAGCTCATTAGGATCTTTAGGTGCTTTAGGTGCTATCTGTTCAAAAAAAGTAAAACATACAAAAAATAACATCAGGACATTATCAAAAAGATCAGTTAAAACTTCAATCTCTACGAAGGCTGAAGTTCGACAGTTACAAAATAAAACTTCAGCTCTAAAGCTGAAGTTCGCCAGTTACAAAAACAAAAACTTCAGCTCTAGAGCTGAAGTTCGACAGTTACAAAAACAAAACCTTCAGCTCTAGAGTTAAAGTTCACCAGTAACAAAACACAAAAACTTCAGCTCACCAGTTGCAAAACACAAAACATTCAGCCCCATGTTGTAGTTTTTACAAAAAACAAAACACAAATTCAAATCCAAAAATAATGCCAAAAAATGAAAAAAATACTTTAGCTCCTATATAAGGTATCATCACTTTAATAGTATTATCTATTTAACTCTCAAATTTTTTTAAAATTTGGACGTCTAATCACTGAAGAATTTATAGAATTTTCATCAACAACATAAAAACTCGTTCAATAAACCTAAAAACACAACCGTAAAAGTAAAACTAATGCACTTATCAAACTAAACACTAAGAAACTATTTAATCATAAATACATGACTATCAAAACCAAAACCAGAAAATACCCAGAAAATCGTAAAATAAAACCCAGAAAATTAATGCAATGTACCTATGATTAAATCGTAATGTGGGAACAACGACGAATAGCAGTTGAAAAATCAAAACAATAATGAAAACCCTTTGATTTCAGAAAAGAACAAATCAAAAAACACGAATAACGGGAGAGAGAGACAGAGACAGTAAAGGACTAGCGTATACTTGGAGAGAAAGTAGTCTTTTAATGAAGAAGGGCAAAATAGTTTTTTTAAAGGCTTTTAACAAAAAAACGAGTACGGGTACAAACAGAAAAACAAAGCGGCTACAGGTTAAAAAGGGGCGCCCCGTGCAATTTTTACCTCATTATATCCCGTGTTACTTTCACTAATTAGTACGGTGTCCCATCATTTATTAACTAAATATAATTGAAAATGTGTACTTGCATTCAAAATTTCCAATTAGTAAAGCATAAAAAGATCTCTCCACATTAATCCTTCATTACTAGCAATTAGCATGAAATGACAGACTTAATTATATTATACATGGTTCTTATAATAATAAAGCCTATTCCATATGTAGTTGTTATATTATAATGCGAATGGAGATTGCATCCAAGTACCTAGTACATAATATATCTGTAAAGCTAAACCTAAGACCTCTAGTGACAACTTGGTTCTAGTATTCCAAAGTGTTTTTGCTGTCTTTTCATGCGCTTGATGTCATGAAAATTAAGTTGATTTCATATCAAAGTTCTTTTTTGTTTAATTTTTCCTAAACTTTCCTTTAATAAAAATAATTTAATGCAACATTACTAATTATGGTATGAGTAGGCATCACAAATTAAATTTAAATGTGTGTAAGCTAAAGCCATGCACCTGGTTCTCCTTTTAAAAGTTAAAAGGAACAGAGCATCATATTTATATATATATGTGGCGACCCGACCCGTCGTCTCGTGAGTTAACGCCCCGTTTTCCCCATTTCCTATTTCTTTATGCTTAATTATCAGTGTTGGGTGTGAACGAGTTGATTCGAAAAAGTTTTGAAAGGAATTGAGACACTTAGTCTCTTTTAAGAAGGCTTAAGTTGAAAAAGTCAACCGGACGTTGACTTATGAGTTAGAGGGCTCGGATGTGAGTTCCGATGGTTCAGTTAGCTTCGGGAGGTGATTTGTGACTTAGGAGTGTGATCAGAAGTGGTTTTGGAGGTCCGGTGTAGAATTAGGCTTGAATTGGCGAAGTTAGTATTTTGGCGATTTCCGGTTGATAGGTGAGATTTTGATCCGGGGGTCGGAATGGAATTCCGAGAGTTGCTGTAGCTTCGTTATGTTATTTGGGATTTGTGTGCAAAATTTGAAGTCATTCTAGATTCATTTTATACGTTTCGGCATGCGCTTTGTAAAAGGAAAAGTTTAAAACTCATAAGTCCGAATTGAGGTGTGAATTGTAGTTTCGACGTTGCTTGGCATGATTTGAAACTCCGAGTAAGTCCACATGATATTTTAGGACTTGTTGATATATTTGATTGAGGTCCCGAGGGCCTCGGGTGGAGTTTGGATGGTTATTGGAGTTTAACTTGGGCATTTCAAGAATGTTTTGATGTCGTTCTTCAAGAGTAAGTGGTATCACATTATGAAAATGAGCTCCATATTTAGTTTTTATTGAAGCATTAGATCCGTATCGAAATTTTGGAGCCATAGCAAAAAGAATCATCCAATTCGGACATCGCATGAGAGAGTTATGCCCATTTTCGTGTCGGGGAAAAATAATTTTCCATCGCCAGCGCCCAGGGTAGCGCGGGGCGCCATCCATGGCGCCGGGATTTATTTTGGCTACTGGAACCAGCGCCACAGGCAGCGCCCGATGCCACCTGTGGCGCCCGAATCGGAAAAATGTTATAAAACGGGGTTTTTGGCCATTTTTGACAAAAATAGAGTTGGGGGAGCTCGGGTGAGGCGATTTTTTGAGAGATTTTCAAGAAAAACATCAGGGTAAGTGTTCTTAACTCAATTTTTGGTTAGATTACTCGAATCCATCGTTGGTTTTAACATTTAATTTGTGATTTTAGTTGGTAAAAATCCTCTTGGTTTAATTTGAAGATTTGAGGGTCGAGTTGATGTCGGATTTTGGTAAAATTGGTATGGTTGAACTCATTGGGAGATAAGGAACCAGTTGATGTAAGAATTTCTGAGTTTTGAGAAGTGGGCCCGGGGCTCGGGTTTTGCTAATTTCGAGATTTTTGGTGCTTTTCGATTGTTTTTGCTTGGGCCTTGTTCCCTTAGCATATTGTGACGTATTCGTTATGATTTTAAATAGATTCGACGCGCGTGGAGGCCAATTTGAGGGGCAAAGGCATCGCGGGCTAGAGTTTTAGCCAGTTCGAGGTGAGTAATTGATGTAAATGATGTCCTGAGGGTTTGAAACCCCGGAATTTCACATCGTAATGCTATATTGAGGTGACTTGCATGCCGGATAACGGGCGTGGGGTAGAGCACCGTTGAGGATTGTGACTTGGTCCGTCCCGAGAGATGTTTTTACCGTATTTTCTGCTTGAACTAAATTGAGAATCATCCTTACTTGGATTTAATTGTTACTTTTGGGCTTCTTGCCAATTATTTGAATCCTTCAGGGATTGATATCACTGCTTTCGCATATTTTGCATATCATTTGACCTCAGTCCAAGGTTTTAAATATTGTTTTGCAAACTCAGCCATCTTTCTAAGATTTGAAAACTTAAATGATATTTCTAAATGATATTTCGGGCTGAGAACTATTGTTTTACAAATGACCAAGGGGCTTATGATGATTTATGGACTGAGCATGGGTCGGGCTGCGCGCCGCAGCAGTGTTATATTGATATTGAGGCCGAGAGCCTGGTTGATTACATTGATATTGAGGCCGAGAGCTGGTTGATTACATTGATATTGAGGTCGAGAGCCTGGGTGATTATACTGACATTGATATGAGGCCGAGAGCCTAGATTTGATGCCACGAGATGGCTTGATATTGCGCTTGGGCTGTAGGAGCCCCCCCCGGAGTCTGTACACACCCCTAGTGAGCGTCGTCGATGATAAATAAATATGGATGGCTCGGGCTGCATGCCGCAGTGGGTACCGTCATATGCATTGCATTGCACTCATGTATTTATTCCTTATCTGCATTATCTGCCATAATAATTATCTGCTCTTATTTCATTGACTAGTTGCTTCATACTGTTCTGAGCCTGAGGGGCTGATACTGTTCTGAGATACTGAGCCCGAGGGGCAGATTTCTACTTATTATTTTGATACTGAGCCCGAGGGGCAGATTTCTAATTATTATTTTGACACTGAGCCCGAGAGGCAGATTTCTACTTGTTATTTTGATACTGAGCCCGAGGGGCATATTTCTACTTGTTGTTTTGATATTGAGCCCGAGGGGCAGATTTCTACTCGTCATTTTACTGCCAAATTACCTGTTTTACTGGTTTAAAAGAAATTTCGCATGATGTTTCACTGAATTGTTACTTTAAATGATTTCACTGCTTTTGTATAGAATGTTGTGTGCCTTAACGAGTTTTCTTACCTTTAGTCATTATTTATATTTATTACTCACTGGGTCGGAGTACTCACATTACTCCCTGCACCATGTGTGCAGGTACAGGTATTCCTGAGGCATAGAGCGAGTTTTCTGCTGTTCAGTTTTCATCGGAGTTATCGAGGTAGCTGCATGGCGTTCGCAGACCCGTTTTCTCCCTTATCTTCTGTTATTTATGATATCTTTAGACTTTGTTCCTAATTCCATACTTTGTAGAATTTTAGTAAACTCTGTAGTAGCTCATGACTTGTGACACCCCGATTAGGGCTGAGTTGGGTTGGATTTCCGTATTTTATCTATACTTTCCGCTATTGGATATTATTAAATCATGTTTATACTATAATTGTGTTAATTAATTGTCTTAAAAGGATAAATTGGGTTGAATGGATGGCCTTGTCTTCATGAGAGGTGCCATCACGACCAGGTTCGGGAATTGGGTCGTGACAATATATCTCCATGTCAAACATCAAATATTAGTTTATAATTTCGACTAGGACAAAGGGAAATGACAAATTCTCACTATATTATTCTCCAATTGGATGGCTTTAATTCAACCCAAAAAAGAAAAAGAAAAGAAAAGACAGATGAAATGGATTCTGATGTAGAACTGTATGTGACTTAACTAATTTAAGTAGCTAGTCAAATACCAAGAAAAGCAAAAGAAAGCTTATACTACAAAATTAAATGACTTCTCTGCATGGGAAAATGCAAATTCATCTCGTATATATCCACTATCCTAAACTCCAAATACATATGTTATAGTAATATGTATGACGTTCAAAATACTTTTTCCATTATACAAATTTATACACATCAGAAAGAATTAGTGAATGCAGAATACTTGACGCCTATTGGCTCAAAATCATCTTAAATGTGATTCGTTTTTGCTTTGCACGCTTCTGTGGTATTTCATTAGTTTAATTCGTCGCTTTAACCCTTGCTAACGAAGAAGAATGCATTTTGTTGTACTTGCAAGATATGACATTGAAAAGCATGCTTATTTAGGGTCACCAAAGGTTATTAAGCTTATTTATTTAGTTTCTTGGAGTATTGTACGTTAATTTGGACCACCTGTCATATGCTGCAATTTAGATATATATATGAATCACTTGCATTATACACCTCACTACCTCTTTTTTGGCAAGTAACTTTCACTTTCAAATTAACAAAGAATCCATTTGATTCTTTCACTTTTCAATATTTTATATGGAAGTGATGGGAAGCAAGCCTGTTGGATTCGATCCAAGTGCTCTCATACTGCATGGCTTCAAATAGCACTAGGTCAAACGTTGATGACATTTGGTTATTTTGATATAAGTAGAGGCGGACATAGGATTTTAATCAGATCGGGACACTAATATTCAGTTCAAGCGGTGCCAAGTGATTTAAATTAACTATTTTCAAAGTACACATATATACACAAAATTTTAGCTGAAATCTATGGATCCAATGTCCCCTCAAGTTAACACATAGGTTTGGCTCTGAATGTAACATAATTATATGAAACTATAATTATTATGCTATCACAAGTGATCGCCCAAAAAAGAATAAAAAATAAAAATAAAAATCTAGTTTGCATGCACTAATAATAGTGGAATTTATGTTGACAGTATGTAGAATCAATAAATCATTTCCATCTCATCTAAGCTTTTATATAGAGCATACACTTCTAATTACTTAATTATATCATGTTTCAACATCTCCAACATATGAGTTTGTTTAACTAATAATCCTATTATACCAAAAAAGTAACTATTATGCCTTTTCCAGACAAATCTTATAGTTTTACAATTTCATCGGCTGAAAAGGTTATCAAATGAATTGTAATTACAATTAAAATGATCAAAAAGGAATTGTGAACAAAAAAAAAGAAGAAGAGAATATTGAATTCTATTTCTTTGGGTCTTCTATTTCAACCTAGGGTAAAGCGCATAAAATAGGATTGGCCAAACTGATTTAAGATTTGAACTTAAGATCTCTGTCTGTTTTGATACCAATAAAAATACCTTTCTATATCTGCTTTGAACTGAATAAATATGTTATCACTTACTGTAGTGAAACATTTTCAGGTAACCCTAAAAAAGAAAGAGATTGAAGAAAAAAGAGTTGTGAGATGGTCGCTTCAAACTTATTTGAATTATCCACTTCCTTTCTTTATGGATAGATATAACGTTTCTCTCCCTTTTGCTACGTTACAAGTTGCGCGGAACAACCAAATATACGATTTTCTGTGTCAAAATGAAGTGTCCTAATCCAAAATAATGAGCTGGAAGCCATAAAACTTGAAACTACGTACGAATTAAATTTATTTTTTTTACCAATAAACTACGAATTAAATTTATTTTTTTTACCAATAAACTACGAATTAAATACCGAGGGAAATTATTTTCATATTATCTAGAAAACAACTGGCATGCACATGCACTTTGCTACTACTTGTTAGCAACAATTTAGATGATGTATGTATTTTCTAGGCAGTTAGAATAAATTAATTATCGGTTTAGTTCTTCTATGTATTTGATGTAAGCATAAACTTTAATTGCATACCAGGATCTTTAACATAATAATCTTACATGAAATCGTTACAAAAAACATACCTGAATCGTAAGCCATCATCGTGAAGCGAATGCGTTAATTCAAAATTAGTTTCTCGTCTCTCGCCCTAACTTTACGTTACCGCCGCCTTTAGAGATGGAAGAAAGAAATAAGATGGGTGGGGAGAGGACCAATTTATAGAGATTCTCACTTAATCCGGTACGTCCATCAAGTAACCGATCGGACGGATGAGATTGCTCATTAATTAAATATTAATTATAAGCCTAATCTTATTAAATATTAATTAAATACACGTAGGAAAAATAACTTACATTCTCCCACTTGGCCCAATAATTACATAATATTAATATTTAATACAGGAACATTAGTTGCGCCATAAACAAATCTCTTCTATAATGTCCATCATAAATACCATAATACGATAAACTACTAAATGTGAGTTATGACGGTTATATATAATTTGTCTACATACTCCCTTCCATATACTACAACATTAGCAACTCATCGTACCAGGTCTATCAACGTGTGTTGCACGTTAATAATGACACATTATGATTTAAATATTTATTTATATAAAAGAACAATAAAATTAATTAGAAATTTTTTATGTATAATAATATAACAATTATCTAAATGCCGAAAAATATTATTACATTAACATAATACATGAATTTAAAATAAAAGGACATCATCAAAACTTACACAAATAATCAATTTTGTCATGTTAGTTAGATAATTATGTATTATAGTTTAAAAGTATTTATTATGATGGTATCTTAACCAACACTCTTTGTGGACAATATTTTTTTGTGTGTATGTTTCCTCCTAATGCTTTAGTTGATCTGCCTTAACCAGAACTTTTGTTGTCGATCTTGATATCCCTCTTGAAACATACAGTTATTTGTGCAAGAAAACATATTGCGGTAAATATAGTCCATTATTTAGGATGTTTGTCCTTGTGCTTTATTTATTATATTTGCAAAACATAAACATACTAAAATTATTTTCACACAAATTTAAAAGGATATTCCTTAGTTTCGAAAGACGAAAGTTGAATTCAGAGATAAGAATATATTTAGAAGCACATTGACCATTATCATAATTTTTGCATGTATGGCGTTATTGTCAAAACTTCTATATATCATTTGTGTGCTATTACATAAGCTATTCGGCGTATCTAAGCTTTTCAGTAGTATGACGGATAATATTTTCTTCCAAATCAACATATATACAATGAAAGATCAATTTTAATTTAGTCTATTATATGTACGGTGACGCTAACATACGTAAGAAATAATAAACTTGACAACAAACATGTATGGTAGAAGGCCATTTGGTATTAAAGTATTTAAGTATTCTTCTTGGTAGTAATTATTGGTATCATTTTCTGCTGAGTCAGAAATGGAAAAATATTTTATTTTACTATAAATTTGCAATCAACCTTTTATTTAGTCGATCAACATATTCATTTCTGCTAGCTAAGATATCTTTTTAATTCTATCATGCGATTTGCACAAATTGCGTTTTAATCTAATGATAGAAATATTTCTCTTATTAAATGCACTACTATTACCATTGGGATTGATAACCAAGTGTTCATGAAGACTCAAATCATCTTTTATTGAATGCTCATTTTTGTTTCTAACACGAAATGAGAAGAGACTAAATACTGGATCTGTTCTTGCTTTATATTTCTTGTTAGTTGAATCTTTTAATTTGAGACCAGAAGTATAACTTTGCCAAGCTAGCTTTTACAGTCTCTTCTTTTGTCGATTTTGGAACTGCTGGTAGTACTTGACATATATTACCTCCCAAACCATTAATTTTCTATCAAACGGTTCATTAATATCCAATATATCTCTAAAACTACGGGCAATTATTTCGATATCGTTTTACACTTAGCCATAAGTACTTCATCCCAATTTATCAATTTTGCTTTCCTTATAAATTTAGCATCATTGCTCTGCTTGATATATTTGTGATGATTATTTACGTTGTCTGAAGAGGTATATCAAATCTAAAGTGGGTGATCTCACAATAAAATCATTGTTGGTTAGATCATTGCTCTGCTTTGATATATTTGTGATGGTTATTTAAGTTATTTGAAGAGGTATACCAAATCTAAAGTGGGTGATCTCACAATAAAATCGTTGTTGGTACACCACTTGTTATTATTGCTAACAATGTCATGCGTCTTGATATGATATTTTCAAGTAATGCATGACATAGAAATATTATTTCAGTTCCGTCGGAGGTATCTATAAAGAATAATCTCATTATAGCATAGTCGACTCTTTATAATATAGTCTTGAAAGCTTGTTCTTTTTTTGGATTTAGTTTTGATTGTGCTTCTTCAGAACTTGTATAGCATTTTGATTCTTAATAATATACTAACATTTTTACTTTGTGTTCTAACACTTTTTTTATGAAATAAATTTATGTACTCTAAGATTTTTTTAACTTGAATAAGAATTTTACTCATACGATGAATTTAAAAAATAATTGAATTGGATTCTCTTGCTAAATAAAATTAAAAGATTTAATTATTTTATTTTAACATAAAAATTAATTTATTCTATGTTGATTCAGATCTTAATATTAGTTCATCTCTTGTTTTGAATATTTAATCTTAATTATAATTTTATCCGCCATAAATTTTATTTTCAAAGAATAAAATATTGATATGACATTTCACTTTTAGATCCTTATGTTTGTAGAATCATTGTGGTGTTGACTCTTACCAACTATTTTTTTCTCTTTCTCACACATTTATATTCTTAGATATTTTCTTAGTTGTTGTTTAATAATTGGGTATTTTTAAATATTACACGAAAAATTTACAAAAAGAATATATTATTTGAGTAGGAATATAGTTCAAATATAATATAAAAATATATTACCGTGGGGGTATTTTTTCCCCTCAATTTTAACACTTTATGCGGTCCATTTAATATTAATTTTTTTTGTATTGGACATTATGGAGTGATAATGTATTGCTAATATGTATGGAGGATATGAAATTAATTTTATTAAACCTTCCTACATATTTTTAATAAGAAATTAATAGACAAAATTATATTGTTTTTAAAATCTTAAATATTAAAAATTAGCATAGAAGGTATTGTTGTAAAAAAAATAGGTTATTTCAATTATGTCATTTACCTATGAGTTTTTCCGTTTAATATTTTAGGGCTATTTTGATATATTAATATTGTATTTATGCTTTTATAATAATATAGACTCTCTTTTTTCTAAATGGATTTGGACAATATAATACATTCTCAAATTAAGTTAGTAATAGGACATTATAATACATTTTCAAATTAAATTAGTAATAGGAATTTTTAAGAAGTATATCCTAAAAGTAATAGGATTACATGACTAAAGTTATTTACTTGTTTAATTTTATATGAATTAGACAGCCTGAAGTAATTATACTAATAAGAGTCCTAACGTATAGTATTATGTCCTAAAATTAATAGGATTATAAGGCTAATATCTAGAATTCCGGTTATGTCCTTTTATTATGAGTTATTATATTTAATATTATAAGGTTATTTTTGTAAACCGACAAGTTAGGTTACTTATCATTAGGACATGATATTAGCTTTGAGTCATGATGTAATTTTTAAGATTTTTTTATTTACTTACTATATTTTAAGACACATGAAAGTAGAGATAGGTAAGGTTAGATTAATCTCGGTACGTGCATTGTGTACCCCATCAATAACTATTCAATGTTGAAAACTCATGTAAATTTTACTAAACAACATGTTTGATTTATGAGATGAAAAGTAAATAAAATTTTCTCTAAATATTAAATGTTGATTCTATTTAAATAATTAAAAATACAAAAAATCATGAAGATCAAACAACAAGTAGAATAAAATAATTTTAAAACTAATCATTAAAATCGACATAAAATGCAACTACAATTTTTGTGAAGGGACGGTATTTTGTTCACAGTAAAAAAAATATTCCTTCAAATTCTAATATAAATAAAGAAGGTAAAATATATATACTATTATTAGTTTTTAAAACGTTGAGTCAAAGTGGACTCTTGAGTTTATAATCTTTCGAATTTTTTAACTCCAAATTTTTTCAAAGACTTTCCATACGTATTTAGATTATTCTCTCTTAAGTTCTTCCAATACAAGGTTAAGTTTAATGTTTTTATTTAATTCTTACCTAGTTCAATAAGGAAAGATTTAATAAACAAAATTTAGTTAATTTTAAAGTTCTAAATATTAAAGTGTAGTATTATGTCCTAAAACTAATAGGATTATAAGGCTAACCACAATAATTCCGGTTATGTCCTTTTATTATGAGTTATTATACTTAATATTGTAAGGTTATTTTTGTAAACCGACATTGTATTCATGTTTTTATAATAATATAGATTATGGTCCACAATAATATCTCATTGAGTCTTATCCTGTAATATCTCAAAACAATAATGTGTACACCATTATGAGAAACAGAAAATCACTAATGTATATCAGAAACACATAAATGAGCTCAGAGTGTCAAAACATCATAAATACATCAATCATAAATACAGCCAAGACCCATTATGTGTACATGTTCTTTAAATATCTTTGGCTGTAAACCTTTTGTTAACGGATCTGCAATCATGAGATCAGTTCTAATATGCTCAAGTGACACTCTTTGTTTCTGAACTTCCTCCTTGACGGTAAAGTACTTTAATTTCATAGGTTTGGTACCTTTGGAGTACTTATCATTCTTGGAGAGGAATACTGCTGCAGAATTATTATCACAGTAAATTTTCAGCGGCTTGGTAATGGTGTCGATAACCCTAAGTCGTGAAATAAAGTTTTGCAGCCATAATGCATGAATTGTGGCCTCAAAACATGCCACGAATTCTGCTTCCATCATGGATGTAGCAATGACAGACTGTTTGACACTCTTTTACGATATTGCTCCTTCAGCTAATTGGAACAAATAACCAAACGTGA
Source organism: Nicotiana tabacum (assembly GCF_000715075.1). Lineage (NCBI taxonomy): Eukaryota > Viridiplantae > Streptophyta > Magnoliopsida > Solanales > Solanaceae > Nicotiana > Nicotiana tabacum. The sequence goes on from NC_134087.1 coordinate 68,946,862, forward strand.
ATTTTCTAGTGTCAATACATCCAGCGAAATCTGAATCCGAGTATCCAACAACTTCCAAATGCTTGGATCTCCTATACATGAGCATGTAATCCTTCGTTCCTTTCAGATACCTCAAAACTTTCTTAGCAGCTTTCCAATGATCAATTCCTGGGTTACTCTGATATCTTCCCAACATTTCGACCGCAAAACTAATATCCGGTCTTGTGCAAGTCTGAGCATACATCAGACTACCAACAATGGAAGAGTAAGGAATTGATTCCATTTCATTTCGCTCTACATCATTCTTAGGTCATTGCATGAGACTAAATTTGTCTCCCTTTTGAATTGGAACAATTCCTGCTGAACAATTGTTCATACTAAATCTCTCTAGAATTCTTTCGATATAGCCTTTCTGAGACAATCACAATAATCCTTGTGATCTATCATGAAATATTTCTATTCCTATCACATTGGATGCCTCACCCATATCTTTCATTTCAAAATTCTTAGAGAAAAAATCTTTAGTCTCACGCAATATGCCTAAATCATTAGCAGTAAGTAGAATATCATCAACATATATGACTAAACATATAAATTTGCTCCCGTTGATCTTTTGGTATATACACCGATCAACGGTATTTTTCACAAATTCAAAAGATGTTATGGTATCATTAAACTTTATATACCATTGTTGTGAAGTTTGTGTAAGCCCATATATTGACTTCTTCAGTTTACACACCATTTAACCTTTTCTTTAGTTTCGAAACCCTCTGGTTGGTCCATATATACTTCCTCCTCGAGGTCTCCATTAAGAAAGACAGTTTTCATATCCATTTGGTGTAACTCTAAATCATAATGAGCCACCAAAACCATAATAATTATTATAGAGTCTTTCTTTGAGACCAGTGAAAAGGTTTCTTTATAATCAATGCCTACTTTCTGAGTATAACCCTTGACAAAAAGTCTGGCTTTGTATCGTTCAATATTGCCATTTGAATCACGTTTGGTCTTAAAGACCCATCTACACCCGATTCTTTTAGAACTTTCTGGAAATTCAACAAGATCCCAGACTTTATTGTATTCCATAGATTTTAACTCTTCCTTCATGACATCAATCCATTTGTTAGACTCATTACTTTCTATGACTTGTGAAAATGAAATTGGATCCTTATTAAGACCAATGTCAAAATCTGACTTTTGCAAATAAACCACGTAATCATCCGAAATAGCCAATTTTCTAACTCTTTGAGATTTTCTTAATGGCATTTCTTGTGGTTCATTTATGTCAGATATTTGTGAGTTAGTTTCTTCATGAAGTGTTTCATCCAAATGTTGCTCGGTGTTGTCAAAGTGTTCTTGAACAACTGGAATAATATTTGGTATTTGTGTGGAAGCAGGCACATTTCTGGGTAATAGAATATTGACCCTCACCTCTTTAATTTCCACACTTTGCTTTTCTACACTCCCACTAACTTCACCATTCTCAATAAATCTTGCATTACCGGTTTCAACAATTCTCGAACTATGGTTTGGACAGTAAAACACATACTCTTTAGATTTCTCTGGGTAACCAATAAAGTAACCACTTACTATTCGAGAATCTAGTTTTTTTTCTTGTGGATTATAAACTCTAGTTTCCGTTGGGTAACCCCAAACATGTAGGTACCTTAAACTAGGTTTCCTTCCTGTCCACAGTTCAAAATGAGTCTTTGGAACTGCCTTACTAGGAACCCTATTTAATAAATATACAGCGGTTTTAAGAGCATACATCCACAATGATTTGGGTAATGAGGAATTACTCATCATGCTCCTAACCATGTCCATAAGTGTTCGATTACGCCTTTCTGCAACACCATTTTGTTGAGGTGTTCCTGGCATAGTATACTGTGCACATATGCCACTTTCCTCGAGGAACTTTGCAAATGGACTTGGACATTGTCCTGACTCATTATATTTTCCATAATATTCACCACCTCTATATGACCTAATGATTTTCACCTTTTTATCTAATTGCCTTTCAACCTCATTAACAAACACCTTGAGAGCATCTGCTGTTTGAGATTATTTTTCCAGCAAATAGATGTACCCATAACGTGAAAAATCATCGATAGAAGTGATAAAATATTTCTCTCCACCAAAAGATTGAACATCAAAGAGTCCACAAATATCGGTGTGTATAATTTCAAGAAGCTGGGTGCTTCTTGTGGCACCTTTCTTACTATGCTTGGTTTGCTTTCCCTTTATGCAATCCAAACATATAGTAAGATCAGTAAAATTTAGATTCGGAAGAATTTCATTCTTTACTAATCTTTCTAACCTTTCTTTGGATATATGACCCAAACGTCTATGCCACAAGTAAGCAGAACTTTCATCTAGTGAACTACGTTTAATTCCAACATTATGTTGAACAGTAAGAAGTGATTCAGAAAAACCAATATCAAGTTTCAATTTATATAAACCATCACTAAGAAAACCAGAACCATAAAAAATAGCATTCTTATATAAATTGAAACATCCATTTCCAAACTTTAAATCAAATCCAGAAACATCAAGTCTTGAAAGAGAAATCAAATTCCTAGAAACTGAAGGTACATAAAGAGTCTGTAATAGATCGAGGTGATGTCCAGTCTCCATGATCAAACGATAAGTCCCCATGCCTTCAATTGGAGCCTTCATACGATTTCCCATGAACAAGAAATCCTTATTTGGATTTGTAATTTGGATCGTAAGAAATCCCTGCAACGTAGTAGATACATGAGCAGTTGCACCAGAATCAAGCCACCAAGTATTATTAGGAACTTCAACTAAATTTGATTTGAAACATACAAAAGAACTAATTGTGCCTTTCTTTTCGAACCAAGCTTTACGTTTTAGGCAATCTTTCTGATAATGTCCTTCCTTGTTATAGAAACGACATGTATCTGCCTTATGTTCCTTCTTAGCATCTTGTGAAACTTTAGCAGGTGCTTTCTTCTTCTTGAACTTGTTGGCATTCACTTTAAGTCCTTTACCAGCTCCTTGACCCATGAGGTTAATTGAATGACTCCCTTGTTTCTTAGGTCTTGAGTCCTCCTGAGTAAGCATACTGGACAATTTACTAACATTCCACTTATCCTTAATAGTGTTACAGTTAATTTGAAAAGGTCCATACTCAGGAGGCAACGAGTTCAGAATAAATTGAACAAAGAAGGAGTTATCGACTTTCATCCCCAAGGTCTGAAGTCTTGCTGCAATATTAGTCATCTCGATGATATGGTTTTGCATACTACGCGACCCATCAAACTTCATGGTCGTGAATTCAGCCATTAGTGTACCAGCGAGAGACTTATCTGCAGAACGAAAATGTTCTTCCACAAACTTCAGGTATTCCCTGGCACTTTCTGTTCGTGGAATAGTACTCTTAATGTTGTTGGCAATATTCATTCGCATAAACATAAGGCTTATCCTGTTAGAGCGTTCCCATGCTTTATGGAAAGACTTCTCGTCCGCACTGCTCGAATTAGTAATGGCAGCGGGCTTATCATTCAGCAGAGCCAAGTCAAGATACATCACACCTAAGTGGAACTAGACTTGTTCACGCCATTCAGAGAAGTTCAATCCGTTGAACATTGTAACAGACGAAGCATGCGAATGAAAAGGAATAGCTGCAAAATAGATAATACATGCTCACAAATCAATATGGATTCAACAAAACAGTTAAAGTATATCGCAATTCTCCTTTGGGTAAATATTACGACACACTATCATAATTTAAATGTCATTTAGTCTTTAATAGGTAATTAAACATTTTTAACCAAATATATATGCCATCTTTGGATAGACAATATATATTTGACTAAGAATATTAATTTATCTCATCATATTTACTATTCATAGAATAATTGATTTACCTTTAGATAAATCCTTAAGTTCTAACAATGGTGAAAATTAATTTTATCCACTAATTTTTAATTATAGGCATTTCATTAATTTCATGGATAAACTATAATTTTTTTTATGTATGCATATTCTCATAAACAAACTAGTTTGGCCACTTTGGTGACTAACAAACTATATAACATAAGTGCACACACAAAATAGAGATCATAAGATTTTATGCATGTGAATATTTTAAACAATCTAGTTTGGTCACTTTGGTGACTAATAAACTATATACACATTAATCACATACATAAAAATTTTATTAATGGATTTATCAATAACTTAATCACTTAATGACCTAAATAACTTAAACAGTCCAAAATAAAAGGAAACTATTATAGCTCAATAAATAATATTAATTTTTACTAAGAAATAATGAGAAAGTTGGGAGGAAGCTGGGCAAACTCCTGAAGATAGATCAATGTACATCCTCTACCATAAGGGGAAGATATGCTCGTATTTGTATTCAAGTTCCTCTGGAAACCCCAGTAGAAACATCAGTAATAATAGGAGACCATAAGCAGGCTGTAATCTATGAAGGAGAGGGGACTCTATGCCCCATTTGTGGCAGAATAGGACACACTGCACATGTTTGCAACTATAGGGCACCAACACCCACAACAACCCATGAACCACAGGAGGATCATCAAAGGAAAGAAGTAATTTCGGAGGAAAGTGAATGGAAAACTGTCACCTTTCCAAGAAGACATAAGCAGGGACAACCAAAAGCGATAAACAAAAATGATGGTAAAACGAACAAGACACAACATGCTTCACAAACGGAGGAGATACATGTAAATATGTTCGATACCAATTCAGGTAAATTTCTCCAAACTCAAACTCTTCATTATAATTCAAAAAAAATAAATATTCAGCGCTGAAAAAATCCAAAAGAGGCCAAATGGACCAAACAAAAACCACACTAGCATACAAGAGCTGCCCAAAAAGGGTAAAAAATTAGGCCCAAGGACACAACCCAATACAGGTGCCAAACGAAAAGTGGGGCCAACAACTGACGACCCCACTAACCCCAATCGTGAGCCCAGCTTTCAAGGGGCCTCTAGCCCATCTCCCAAGACCACAATCACCACGCCTGGTGAAACACCCAATGGGGCCGCCCCTTTTCCCCAAACGAGCACTCCACTAAGGGCAACATTGACAACCAATTTCCCCACCCAAATACCCAAACCTACGCTTTCCCTACCAAATCTCTTGAAACGACCTCTAATGGAGAAATACCAACAGCTACTAATAACAATCGAGTGCCCTATCTGGTACCCACACCCTCCATTTCCAGATGAAAAGACCACAACTGTCACCTCTATTAGATCCCCAATTAATGAACACCCAGCCCCTAGTTCCGATGCCTAGAAACCCTTCCACTATCCAAGATGTGACACCAAAGGGTTTATTGATGGGACGACAGTCCCTTAACTTCACCCCTCTTGTTACCCAAAGTAGCAAGATAAAAAAATACAAAAATGGCAAAAGAAACACCACCGACCACCATCACCACCCTATCACCACCACCGGACCACCAACCGGCCTCCTGGTTGGAGGTTGCCTTGCAGGGGCAGTGACTCTCCTACGATTTCACCCTGGGCAACCAGAGGGTGACATTGATAGTGCAAAACCCAACCCACCTAGCCAGGGTGACGGTGGAAGCACTGAACAAGGCACTAGCAACCTTTGGACCTCTCCTATAGAAATCGATTGTCCACAGCAACATCAACTCCCCGTTAACGGACCCCCAAGCCCTCAACAACCATATTCTACAGAGCTTTCAATCTTTACCCTTCTTTTCAGATATGATAAAAGAGGACCCAGCAGCGGAGCCAGTCTTCATCACGATCGATCAGCTAACCCAAAACAACCCACCATCTTCTGCTCCAAAAAGGAAGAGCAACTCACCACCTCTTCAGAATATCCAGAAAGGAATCTCCAAAGCTCTGGATATACTCATGAAGAAGAATGCCTCAGAAGAACTAGAAATGTCTTATGCCACACCAAGGATGGACTCACTTCTCCTGACTCAGTGAGATCGATAGAGTTCAGCACGGAAACAAGCGAGATAGTAGTGGTGCAGTGCCCCAAAACAATGACCAAGTGTGGAATAAGCCTAGTCTCAGGCCAAACACACGGTCCAGTGAAACCCTTCCTAAACCTAACTCCAATCCTGAGTCTAAAGAGGAAGTCCCCCCACTCTAAATGCCAGGTCTGCAAGGTCCGAAGAGCCCTCACGAGGGAACTCACTAATCCCCCACAGCTCCAATGATGAACTACATCATATGGAATGTTAAGGGTGGAAACAATGCCGAGTTCAAATGGCACTGTTTAGAAATGGTGAAAATGCACAAGCCTGCAATGCTTGTATTGCTTGAAACAAAGATGGCTGGCCACCAGTCTTTATCCCAGCAACTCCAGTTTGACATGATCATCCAGTTTCCAGTAGTAAGCCCATCTGGGGGTATCGTGTTTATGTGGAAAAAAGAGTTCGCCACTGTTGAAGAGGTGGCAACTACCCCCCAAGGTATACATGCAATGGTGAAGGTAAGTCCATACCACCCTCCATGACTCTTTTTTACTATTTATGCTAGCAATCTCTTAGTAAATAGGAAACTCCTATGGGAGCAACTAATTACAATATCAAATATTATAAGAACAAATTGGTTTATAGGAGGAGACTTCAACGAAGTCTTAAAGGCAAGGGACAAATTTGGGGGTAACCCTATAAACTTAAACCGCAACAACCTGTTCTGGAACTGCATAAATAAGTGTAACCTAATAGACCTAGGCTATAAGAGAAGCAAATACACTTGGACTAATAAAAGGTACAGTAACAAAACCTCTCTAATTCTGGAAAGAACAGATAGGTGCTTCGCTAATGAATGTTGGATTGAGAAGTACTCTAAAGTTATTGTACTTCACCTCCCTAGGACCCACTCAGACCACTACCCTTTACAAATTAACTTGGTAGGGCCTCCAATCAATAAATCTTCAAGGCCCTTCAGGTTTGAATCAATGTAGGCTAGCCACCTTTCTTTCCCCAACATTGTTAATAGGGCCTTCACTGACCACTCCACCTTTCTTCAATCTACTGAAAGTTTCAAGACTCTGGTAACCAAGTGAAACCAGGAGGTCTTTGGAAATATCTTCCATCAAAAGAAGAGACTCCTAGCTAGAATCTCTGGAATCCAAAATCCCCTAGCTACCAATTTAGTAGTTACTTGTTAAACCTTGAAACTGAGCGAAATACTGAACTCAACCTAATCCTCAAAAGTGAAGAAGACTTTTGGAAACTTAAGGCTAGGATCAACTGGCTAAATGAGGGTGATGCTAACACTAGATTCTTCCACACATACACACTCAATAGAAGAAGGAGGAACAAAATCCTCTCCCTTAAAGAAGAGAATGGAAATTGGCTTCATAACCAAACAGACATCCATTCAGCTATTGTGGGCTTCTTCACTGATCTATACACAACTTCTCACACTGAAGCCCCCTGGGAAACCACTAATCACTCTACCATGGAACCCATCCTGTCCCAAAGCAAAAAATCTTTTATGGACAGACCCTTTCAAGTGAGTGAGATTAAAAGGGCAGTCTTTTCCAATAAACCTTTCAAATCTCCTGGCCCAGATGGCTTCCACCCCTTCTTCTACAAAAAATATTGGGATATAGTAGGGGACTCTATCACAAACTTATGCCAAAAATGTTTCTCCACAAGATCCATGGATAGCACCATGAACCAAACTCTTCTGTGTCTAATCCCTAAATGCTCTCACGCTTTAATGCTAAAAAACTTCAGACCCATTGGCCTCTGTAACACCATCTACAAGTCAGTCACAAAAATCATTGTGAACAGGATAAAACCTATCCCCCCCCACATCATTGGGCCAAGCCAAGAAAGCTTCCTATCCAATAGGAGGGCCTGTGACAATGCTATCATTGTCCAGGAGTATATCACTCACTTCAGGAAAATGAAGGGAAAAAGTGGCAACATGATCCTGAAAATAGACCTAGAGAAGGCCTTTGATAGGCTGGAATGGTCTTTTATTAGAGAAACTCTGGATGCCTTCAACTTCCCCAATGACTTATCCAAACTCATCATGTCATGCATCAGTACATCCTCCATTTCCATTCTTGTCAATGGGGGAAAACAGAGTTTTCAAACACTCAAGGGGAATCAGGCAGGGTGACCCTATGTGTCCCTACCTATTCATCATGTGCATGGAAAAACTTTCTATATCCATTGATAAGGCAGTACGACATAATCAATGACACCCCATAAGTATAAGTAGTCCTGGACCAAAAATATCATACCTATTCTTTGCGGATGACCTCACCCTCTTTGCCAAAGCAAATGACAGGAACTGCAATACCATTCTTTCAATATTGCAGAACTTCAATGAACAATCAGGACAAAAAATAAATCTCACCAAGTCAAGAGTCCTATTTTCTTCCAACACCACTCAAGATACCCTTTCAGCATCTCACAAATCATCTGTCCATCATGCACACAACATCCTTTGGAAAATACCTAGGATTTCACATTCTCTATAAAAAACAATCAGCTGCAGACTTCCAATTCATCATTGACAACATGCAATCCAAGTTGGCTGGTTGGAAAACCAAATGCCTTAACATGGCTGGAAGAACAGTACTGGCCAAGATCTCTTTGAATAGCATCCCAAGTCATGTTATGCAATACATAAGTTTACCCATCAAAGTCACCAATCAGATTGATAGAATTCAGAGGAATTTCCTTCGGGGCACCACCCCTAAAAGGAAAAAGATGCATCTGATTAAGTGGGACGTAGTCACTAAGACCAAGGTTGAGGGAGGGCTAGGGCTCCAAAAGGCTAGTATCAAGAACAAAGCTTCTTTCACAAACCTAACATGGAGAGCTTATAAGAATACCAATAGTCTATGGGCTAGAGTGATCATTCACAAACATTGCAACATGTCTAGACCTGTTAATGCATTTAGACACCCTAAACACCCAAAATCCCCAACCTTGAAGAGCATTCTACAAGGATGGGAGGCATGCAACAAAATAAGAAGATGGGTAGTCAACAAGGGGAATAGAGTCAGTTTCTAGAATGACACTTGGATCCCAAATCAGCCTACAATCAGGCACATGATAGAAGGCCCTTTAACACAAAATGACCTTCAAGCCAAGGTTAACTCAATTCACAACCTGGGCAATTGGGATACCTCAGCCTTGTCCATTAACATCCCCCCAAGTATTCTGAACCTCCTGAACTCTGTATTCATCCCAAATGCTATAACCAAGGAGGATAATCTTATATGGGATTTGACTCCTAATGGCTAGTTCTCAAACAGCTCTGCTTACTCCTTCCTAAGCAGAACTACAACTAGCCTTCCTGCTGGGGAAGAACAACCCTTCAAATGGATATGGAAGCTTCAAGTACCCAACAAAATTAAATACTTCCTCTGGCTCCTGATCCATAAAAGACTCCCAACTAGGAGCTTCCTCCACTATATTAGAATCAACTGTGTCCCTCAATGTCACTACTGTAACAATGATCAGGAAGACATTGCCCACATTTTCTTTGAATGTCCCAATGTTGTCCATTTCTGGAATGACATCCTATCCAAATCCGTAGGAAATACTTCAAATCACCCAGTCTTCAATAGATACCTGTGGCAATCCACATGGAAATCTCCCAAAATTGTCCCTTACAACAACTGCATTTGTTGGGACAACATCTTTACCTTTTGTCTATGGCACATCTGGCTAACAAGAAACAACAATATTTTCTACAATAGGAAAGAACACATCAATGCCAATAACACAATCTCAAAAGCAACAGAGTACATGATGCTTACAAAGAATGACTCAACAAAGGTAACCCACCATATCATGCTCAATTGGGAACCCCCACCCAGAGGTTCCTACAAACTGAATACAGATGGAACAGCAAAAGGAAACCTAGGAATAGGAGGTTCAGGGGAATATTCAGAAACCACAATGGAGACTGGATATTGGGCTACATGGCCAATATACCCCAAGCAACAAATACAAGGGAAGAAGTCCAGGCCCTCATTCGGGGTCTACAGCTAGCGGAGCAAAATAATCTAGTTCCACTGGAAATAAACATTGATTCAGCAGAAACAATTAATATGCTATTGAATGGCAATCTGATTTTTGACCCTCTAATTTGTGAATGCAGATCAATCATCCAAAGGATGGGCAGCGTGGTGGTGATGCATATCTACCGGGAACAGAATAGAGTAGCTGATGCGTTGGCCAAGGAAGCAGCAAAGGAGATGTTTTTGAACAAATCTTTGACATTATCAGTTCCTCTGATGTTTGTCAATGATGTATTTTGGACAGACATCCTAGGAACTGAACTAGTTAGGTCTTTTGTGGGTTGTAACCTAAATACAATTATGCAAAACATTGCAACTATGGGGTCTTTGAGATACCCCAGTAATGTCCCAAGTGTAGTTCCTTCTGTTAACTAGTATAATTATAATATCCATTTTACCAAAAAAAATAAAAAAAAATGAGCCAAAATTCATATCAAATTACGGTCAGCAAATTTAATGAGCAAATTTGCATGGGCTTAGACCAATTTATTACATTAGGATATTTCTGAAGATTTTGGCACACTTTAGCTATCATAATTTTTTTTAATATAATATTTAAAGAAAAGACAACCCTAAAAGAGATAACACACTGCGCCTTCAACATTACATTCTACAGGTCGGCGTCTCCATTGCTTCAATACAAATCTTTTTACTTAATCTATTTGTTTAAGAATAGAAACCATGACCCTCAATTGCTTAAACAGTTATCGTCATAAGCTTTTCCCAAACAGAATAATCTTACAATATTCAAGGCTAATCATGTTTGAGAAAGTTAAAAGATATAATTAGACATATCTGGACAGTTTAAGCACCAAAATATAGCCACTACTTATTTTATTCATTCAAAATAAGAACTAAATAGCTATTACTAATGGGTTGAAACAATAATTGCATAAAGTAAATAAAGTGAACTCTAATGCAGTTCGTAACTACGGTATCCAAAATTTTAAAGTTCTTTTCATAACATTCCCGCGGCCGGGAGGAGCACGAGCAACATCTCAGAGTGGTTCTTCAGACTCTAAGTGATAGTCAATTATATGCTAAGTTCTCGAAGTGTGAGTTCTGGTTGAGTTCAGTTGCATTCCTGGGTCATGTTGTATTAGCAGAGGGTATTCAGGTTAATCCGAAGAAGATTGAGGCAGTCAAGAACTAGCATAGACCAGCATCAGCTACAGAGATTCGGAGTTTCTTGGGATTGGCAGACTACTATCGTCGGTTCGTGGAGGGGTTCTCATCTATCGCAGCCCCGGTGACCAAGTTGACCCAGAAGGGTGCTCAGTTCAGATGGTCGGACGAGTGTAAGACGAGCTTTCAGAAGCTCAAGACAGCCCTGACTACGGCACCGGTGTTGGTTTTGCCCACAGGTTCAGGGCCTTATACAGTTTATTGCGATGCATCTCGTATTGAGCTTGGTGCAGTGTTGATGCAGGATGGAAAGGTCATTGCCTATGCTTCGCGGCAGTTGAAGATTCATGAGAAGAACTATCCGGTTCATGATTTAGAGTTGGCAGTCATTGTTCACGCATTGAAGATTTGGAGGCATTATCTTTATGGCATGACATGTGAGGTGTTCACGGACCATAAGAGTCTTCAGTATTTGTTCAAGCAAAAAGAGTTGAATTTGAGGCAGAAGAGGTGGTTGGAGTTGTTGAAAGACTATGATATCACTATCTTGTATCATCCGGAAAATGTCAATGTGGTGGCCGATACTTTGAGTACGAAGTCAGCCAGTATGGATAGCAGTTCGTAAGGCGGCATAGTCATATATCTGCTTAATAATACATTCTTTCACGAAAATTATCAATTCAAATCCTAGGCTCATGATACCATAAACTTTAATTACATACCAGGATCTTGAACATGATAATCTTACACAAAATCGTTACAGAAAACATACCTGAATCGTAAGCCATCATCGTGAAGCGGAAGCGTTAATTCAAAATTGGTTTCTCGCCCCTTGCCCAAACTTTACGTTACCTTTGGAGATGGAAGAAAGAAATAAGATACGGTAACCCTAATAGGTGGGGAGAAGACCAATTTATAGAGATTCTCACTTAATCCGGTATATCCATCAAGTAACCGATCGGACGATTGAGATGTAAATATTAATTATGGGCCTGATCTTATTGGGCCACATACACGTAAAAAAAATAAATTACATTTGATCACCCAGAGTATCTTCTTAATTAGTAAAATTAACATGTAAAAGTATCACGTAGAGAGTTCAGGACATCTTAAGAAGATAAGAGACACAGTTCATGAAATACAGGAACAAAGTTAAAAACTAATACAGTATTTTTCCATTATGTTGATCTAGATTTTTAACAATTTATCCGCTTACATATATGAAAAAAGGATCATATTAAAAGTACAAAAGCTGTTACATTGCAACTCCATTTTTATTTTAGTGAATCTTGATGAGATGAGCAACACCCTTTTTTGGGATAAGGAGCCTTGAAACTGGAAGGTACTTTTTTCATACACAATTATTGGATAGGTCATCATCACTGCTGAAATGCCTACTCACATCACATGGCATGGAGCTTAAGTTTCAGAACCAGCAAATTATAGTCCCTTGATCGAAATGAATAGGTAGGTAAAAAAAGAAAAGAGAAAAAGAGGAAAAGGTATTATATAGTATGAATTAATATGGTTGGTAAACACAAGTCCGACAAGCTAAAAAGGGTTGGCTGAGTGGAAGATGATTTCATTGTCTTTTTGAAGATCTTTATCGTACCTTATTAGTATTACTTGTAGGAACGGAAAGGGCAATACTTTTCCTCCAATAAATCTGCGTAAGCGTCCGTACGTACAATTAGCTACTAAGCCCTTGATAATATGATGTCATCTCATCCCGAGTTAGAATTTTCACTAAGAAAATTTAAAATTTTAAAAATAAATACATTGAAAATATTAAGGGAATTTAAAATCAATTTTATATATAAAAAATAATTTTAATATATATATATTGTATACAGCAGAAATCGGGGCTACCCGATTTCGTAGGCTCGAGGGTCACTTTAAGAGCGAGATCGAAATAGACCAAGAGTGAGCCCGATGGGAGGCTTCGAAGATCAAAGTGTCCGATGAATATCGAGGCTGAATGTGACCGGCCTCGAGATAATGCCATTACGAGTTTGTAACAGAATGAGCAAGATTCTTGCCACATCCCCACGATCGTGGCGTAAATTCCGGAATAGGTTTGTACGAATTAGTACAAATCCATACTAGGCGGTTATACAGCTGTCCCAATAAGATTCCCTACTGTAAATAGAAATGTACTTTATTTAGGATTCCCCTATTATATAAAGGTGACTCCAATCATTTGTAAACATCATCTAATCATTGGCAAAGAATATACTCTCTTACTTTTTCGCTCAGTGTTCATCAGAATTGTCCTTTAGCTTTATTACTTTTGCTTGATTGCTCTTATTTCACTGTCCTTAATCAACCTCGAGGCCACCAAGCTCGAGGTCGAGACTGTCTTGCACACTAGTTTGATTTGCTTATTTCCTTCATCTATACTTCATATTTCTTGATTATTAATTGGTATTGAACTAAATCACGTATCTTTAAAATCACAAATCAAGTTTAATTGTTACTCGTATTTTCGAGGTAAACAGTTTGGCGCCCACCGTGGGGCTAAAGATAATAGTGGTTATTTCAGTACTTATTCTGATAACACACGTTATTTTCGCACTTGTTCTTGCTAAAGATTCTTTGTTTTCAGGTTAAAACATGTCAAACTCACAAAATGCGCCCGTGCACGGCGATGACGGTCTTGGATTTCATGGGGAAAACGAAAATGTAGCTTCTCCAGGAGCCGGTGTACCACCGATTAACCTTGGAGAAGTGCCAAATGAGGAACCAGTCGATGTTAATTCACACATTGCTTTAAATGCGGATTTAGGCGCATCCCCCGGAGGAAGTGTACGTAGGGAAGTCAGATCTGGTGGCCAAAGAACACAGGGTATAGGAGATGGGGGAATCAGTCTACAAGTAGTATTTGAGATGCTACAAGCTCAACAAATTGCCATCGCTTAACTTCAAAGTCAGAATAAAACTCCAAGTGTGGTCGAACCAGGAAACACTCGACGTACTGAGCCGATGCCGAAGAGATCAAATGGTAATGGCTCGGGGACTGACCCCATAATTATGAGGATGCTCGAGGAACTTACCAAGAGAATTGAGTCCGGGAAGAAGAAGATTGAGTATAATGACAAAAAAATGAAGACTTTTAACTCCCGTATTGATCAAATACGGGGGGCACCCCCAATCTTAGAAGGACTAGATTCTAAAAAGTTCGTGCAAAGACCCTACCCCCTAGTGTGGCTCCGAAACCAATCCCCAAGAAGTTCCGCATGACCGAGATTCCCAAGTATAACGGGACGACCGATCCGAATGAACATGTCACCTCGTATACGTGCGCATCAAAGGAAACGACTTGGAAGATGATGAAATTGAATCTATCCTGCTAAAGAAGTTCGGGGAGACTTTGTCTAAGGGTGCCTTGATATGGTATCACAACTTACCTCCTAATTCTATTGATTCGTTTGCTATGCTTGCAGATTCTTTTGTAAAAGCACAAGCCGGAGCCATTAAAATTGCAACGAGGAAGTCGGACCTTTTCAAGGTAAGGTAGAAAGATAACGAGATGCTCAAAGAATTCGTATCTCGGTTCCAAGCAGAGAGAATGGATTTGCCTCCGGTCACCGATAAATGGGCTGTTCAAGCTTTCACTCAAGGTCTCAACACTTGGAGTTCTATAGCATCATATCAGTTGAAGTAAAGTTTAGTCGAGTACCCGGCTTTCACTTGGGCCGGCGTAGATAATCGGTACCAGTCGAAGATTAGAGTCGAGGATGATCAACTGGGGATCCTTTGGGGTCCGTTTATCTTAGCAGGCCCATGGGTAGGATCAAAGGAGACGTCGATTGAGAGTCGAGGTCGAATAGATATCGATATCAACCATATAACGCAGACCACTGAAGCGGGTCTGGGCAAAGCTTTGCACGAAATGAGAGGAGAAATGATCGAGGTCAAAATCCACGGGGGCTTGATGCCGAGGAAGATCACGTCAAATATCCAACATCCGAATAAAGGTATGACCCCAGTCCAATCCTTTCTATTTTTTCGACTAAACTTGTAGGTTTTCGACAAGGATCGACACGAAGCTTTGGACCTTAAAGCACGCGTTGCACTCTATTTCCCTTAGACCGATTTTTGTCCCAAATGGGTTTTTTCGGCGATGTTTTTAACGAGGCAACCATTGTCGTGTTAACTTAGAGCAATTCAATAGTATCCGAGGTTCCTACAATAAGCCTCGAGTACTAAAGGGCATTGCCCTCGAAAGTCTACATTGTTGCAAGGAAATCACTTCGGGACATCGGGTCTCGATGGGAAAGCTTTGTAATGGGACAAACGGTCAGATGAACCGTGTCCGTATAGAATAATCTAGCCCCGAGGGCAAAACATGTACGCATGATCAATTGTCCAAAGAAGCATTCTTTCTATTTCAAAACACTTTATGTATCAAAGAAACTTGCTACTATGCGAATATCATACTTGTTATTCTACGAGAAATGACTCAAGGGCCAAAACGCAAATAAACCTTGAATACTCGGGGAATGTCATCGACAGTCAACTCATTCGAGTATCTAAACTCGAATTTATAAGATCTCAAAGAGGCATCCCTCGATGCAAAGGCCAAAGCCATTATACTCGGGAACTAACCTTTCAGACAAGTGCGATAAGTTATTGGAAAACGAGTCCAAGAGACGTACCCGAAGGCTACGACCATATTAAAGGCTACGACTATATTAAAGGCTACGACCATATTAAAGGCTATGGCCATATTAAAGGCTACGGCCATATTAAAGACTACGGTCATATTAAAGACTACGGTCATATAAAAGGCTACGACCAAAGTAATGCGGCTTGGAGATGTCCGACTTCTGCCATAAATTAAAGGCCTTCAAATACTTCGAAAAAATGGTCAAACTACACTACCCTCGGCAAAAGGAAAAAGGGCTTCGATAAAATCAGTCTTCGAATAATTTAAAGGCTTCGATAATATCAGCCTTCGAAAAAGCCTCAAGAGGAATTAACCCAAACGGGTTCTGATCGATTGAACCCTCGAAAAACCCAACGGGTACAAAAAATACATGCTAAGGGATAAAGAAATATTCACTAAGTCTTTTATCCGGAAAGAGGAAAAAATTATAGCCATCTTAGAAGCCGAATTGGCCCAACTTAAAGAGCCTAAGGGCCGATCTAAAAGAGCCTAAGGGCCAATATAAAAAAGCCTAAGGGCTATTTTTATTTCGAGTTCGAGCAAATACTCACTCGACTACTAAGCCCAAGGGCTACCAGAGTTCGAGAAAATTCTCACTCGGGAACTATCTATAAAGCCTATGGGCTAACTTTACTTCGAGTTCGAGAAAATCCTCACTCGACAATAAAGCCTAAGGGCTATTTTCATTTCAAGTTCGAGCAAATACTCACTTGACTATTAAGACCAAGGGCTACCCGAGTTCGACAAAAAATTCTCAGTCTGGGACTATCTTTCGAGCCCAAGGGCCACCACATCTCAAGTTCGGGCATGTCCTCACTTGGCCATAAGGCCTAAGTGCTATTTTCATTTTAAGTTCGAGCGTGCACTCACTCAACTATCAAGCCCAAGGGCTACCTTACCTCATCGACTGTTGAGCCTAAGGGCTACTCAAACTCAAGTTCGAATGGTCATTCGGGGACCAACAATTGATCAGAAACATTCGAGGGCAGAACTTATTACCATCTCAAACTTTAGACATTCAAAAGGAATTTTATGATAAGGCGCTTTGACCCGCACAAAAGGGTAACAAATTCAGAAGCCATGGAAGGAAAACGGTTTTGTATAAAACTTTTTCTACAAGAGCTATAGATCACGATCAAAGAGTTCCTCGCAAGGGCCGATCAGCCTCAAAAGAAAAAAATTACTAAGAGCACGAAACCTTAGCGACACGGTCCTTATCGGCAGAAGTGTCTTCGCCCTCAGAACCTTCCCCGCCACCTGACTCGCTAAAGGTTCTCGGAGTTTTCATCAGGAAAGGCCAGCTTCCAAGCTTTTGTTTCCTCAGTCGCTTACATCACGATGATGATGTCGTGGCAAACCGGGGTAAAGATCAAGGACTCAATTCGTTTCTTGTCGTTATACTCTAAGAAACGTGGGG
This sequence comes from Nicotiana tabacum, assembly GCF_000715075.1. Taxonomy (NCBI): domain Eukaryota; kingdom Viridiplantae; phylum Streptophyta; class Magnoliopsida; order Solanales; family Solanaceae; genus Nicotiana; species Nicotiana tabacum. The sequence continues at coordinate 68,964,090 of NC_134087.1, forward strand.
ACTATCTGTATACGGTAGAAATTGGGACTACCCGATTTCATAGGCTCGAGGGTCACTTCAAGAGAGAGATCGAAATAGACCAGGAGCGAGCCCGATGGGAGGTTTCGAAGATCAAAGTGTCCGATGAACATCGAGGCCGAACGTGACCGGCCTCGAGATAATGCCATTATGCGTTTGTAACTGTATGAGCAAGATTCTCGCCACGTCCCCAAGATCGTGGCATAAATTTCGGAATAGATTTTTAATTGGTATCGAACTAAATCACGTATATTTAAAACCACAAATCAAGTTTAATTGTTACTCGTATTTTCGAGGTAAACATACATACATATATATATATATATATATATTATTTGCAAGTTGTTCATAGATTATATAGTGGCAGAATGTAGACTATTTCTTCAGGCGCTATTTTGTAGAATTTGTAGAATTTTGTACTACATTATATATATATATATATATATATATATATATATATATATATATATGCATATACATATATATAAATTTCATAAATTTGGATGAACCCCATTGTGCACCTAGTCCGCCCCTTCCTGAGATTTGCTTAATTATGCTAGATTTAACTTGAAGTTTACTACTCCATGACTAAAAACAAAACTTTATTTGGATTTTTGGACATTTGCCGCGATATTAAGCAATTGACATAATACATCATGTAAAAAGTTAATTATTGTTACTTTTGTTTTCTACTTTTTGAACCACAACATTAAAGCGGGTCGAGAGTTATTATACAACATGTACAAATTAGCAAGAGTTATACTTTGTGAAATTTGGTTTTGGAGTCCTTTTGATGTATAAGAATGCATCGATGTTTATCCATGAAAACAGTGAATAGATGTCATTCATTTATTTTTTTAGTGCATACGTCGGTGCGAATGAACAATTTTCTACCGTTTCCTTTACTCAAACCTAAAGACTCCAATTTAACTTTGTTCCACTAGGTTTTCTCATCGAATTAAACATTTTTCTCAACCTTTTAATTCATAATATATAGAAGTGATTAAAACCCGAGATGGTTAGATTTTGTGGATATCAATTCAATTAGTCCCTTTATAATTATCAATTCAATCACTAAAAGCCATTTCAAAACTATTGTGAGTTCTTTTAATAAGAGAAAAGAATAACAGAAACTTGTATTCCATCAATTATCTGCTCGTTTTATTGGATATTTTATGCGTTTCGGTCGTTATCCCAACAAGAAATCCAACAACATGGTTTGACCACTGACGTGAAATACCCCTTTTATATTCTGGTCGATCGAAGTCTTCTCATTTTGGCTAAGAGGTTTCATATTGGTCAAAATAGCACGGGCTAGACAGTTTTCGGACTGGTCATTCAAAAATAACCAGCGTTTGTCAAGTCATTAAAAAATAGCTACTATTTTGCTGCAACAGAGACCGGTCCAGTATAATATACTGGAATTCCAGTATACTTTGCTGGAGTTCCAATATACTTATGTTGGAACTCCAGTATATTATACTGGAGTATTTTTTTGAATTTTGAACAACGTTTTCGTTCAGATTTATCTTTACATAAAAAGTGGCTAAATTTCAATGACTTACTATTTTTGAATTACCACTCGTAAATCTGGCTATTTTTGAATTTCTCCCAATATTTTGGGCTCGAATCATGGAAACTGTGTGGGTTTGTCTTGCCACGCACAAGCATGGATACAAATAGTATGAACACCAGTTGGATCTAATTTATGTTGGATGTATGTGAACAAAGTTCCAAACTAAAACTAGAAAAGAAAAATAAGCTACTTATAAGGAGTTAGATACTCTTAATGGTGCGAGGCCTTTGGGGAAAATCGTGCGGGTTTGGCCCAAAGCGGACAATATTACACCATTTTAAGAGTAACTTTGGGCCATTTTAGCCCGACAACTGGTATTAGAGCCAATTGTTGCGGAACGAGTATGGAGATAGTAGAGTGATGGCGTAGGGACCGGCTTAGTGCAGTTTCCCATCTATTGCCGGTTTACTACCTTTTGCATGTAGCTTCAAAGGCGCATACACAGCTTCTCTTCTGGCTTTGACGACTGTGAATACTCGGATCATGTGGGTTGCACACAGTTAATCTCCAAATTAGCCCATAATTGGTGATGGGTCATATAGAACTTAGTTCAAGGGGATGATGTTGGGTGTGTGTTAACAAAGTCTCATGTAAAAAGTAGAAAAGAAAAATAAGCTACTTATAAGGAGTTGCATACTCTCAAGAGAATCTTACGAAAATGTCCAAAATAAGTCCAAACTTATCAACCTCTAGCCATTAATCACAAACTTACCAAAATTAGTAAAACACAACAAAAAATTAAAAATCCAGATACATAAGGATTCTTTCTGTCTAAAAATCACATGCAAAGATCTCCTTCCATATTTTTAAGCATACATAGCTACATTAGATGCAAGATGACGAAAAGGAACCATGGATGAGGTAGCAAACAAGGTGATAACACACAAAGGAAAAAAAATACAAGATTCCAAAAATCTAAATAAAAGAGACATTATTCAATGGGTATGATTGAATTCATTGAAAACATACAATTAAATGATTCAATATATAAAATTTGAGGAAGATTAGAAGTGATTTGGACTAGTTTTGAGTCAAAATTCGTAGTTGAAATTGAGTTGGCACATTTATCAAAAATGTATCACGCATGTATCTTATATACAAGTATACATGGATATACATGTGATACATATTTAATATATGTGATACACAGTCTGATACACATAACATCTTTTTCAAGTTCATCTTCTACTTCAAATTTTCAATTCAAACTACCTCAAAACTCCACCAAATCATCCCAAAATTGAGATTCAAACTCTTTAAGATGTACCCGATCTATTCCAACAACACCCACTCAAAAGCAAGCAAAATTTGACTATTTTTTTGTTGCTACAAATAGGTAATTGGCTAATATTGGTAGCATTTGGCTAATATTGGTAATATTTATGAATTGGTTAATTTTTGTACTAATTTGCTTATGGGCTGACATAACTGGTAGTTTCTCTACTCTTAATGGTGTGAGGCTTTTTGGAAAAATCGTCCGGGCTTGGGCGAAAGCGGATAATATCATACCATATTAAGAGTATCTTTAAATCATTTTTGTTTGACTCAAAATATATTAAAACCTTTTTGGACAAATCAATCAAAGATGAAGGGGTAAATCTTAGTCAAACATAATTAATTTCGGATCGAAAAGTTGACAATAATGATTGCATATGGGATGAAAGAGGCATGATTGATCTTGTTAAGATTCAACATTGTCTTTCTCATCAATCGATGAGGAAGTAGAGTTATAAATATTCCTCGAGGTCATTTCCTCGTTTTCTAGAATACAAGAAGGGATCTTTTTGTCTTCCTTTTTTGAGAGAATGCAGAAGCCCCCTTAGTTGAGAGCTTTTCTTGGCTATATATAGTCAAGGTTCCTCTACCCTTTGCTTGACTCGACATCTTCTTGTCGCTGCTGTGCCTTGGTCGTGATTTTGGGCGTCGCCCTTACCGATTCGTCGGATGTTATGGAGGAGAGACGGAGTGGGCTCTATTAACTCTCACTACCCAGCCACTGAGGCGAGGAGTCGATTAACTTGGTCATGGTGGTAAGATTTTGACCACTACAGTTAGTCCCTCCGTCTATCGGGGTCATCCTATGTCGGGCTCGGCATACGGATCATGCTCGTTACGAATTCGAGAGAAATATGACCTACGACTTTCCGTTCCTTAGTCGCGTTTTGTGGAGTTTTAGCGGAGTGGCGGTGTTCTTTCGATCCTCATGGACCGTTACAACGGTTTCGGAATTGAAACGTCGTTTGGTAGTGAAGCGTTGGTTCGTGATTATCACCATTATGGCACATATTTTTGGGAGATTGAAACGTTTCGTGCCCTATCAGATTCGATTGGTGACTCTTGGATTTCATGCTCAAGGGATTCATGTCTCTTATAAATAGAGGAAACTTGTCATTCGATTGGCTCACTTCATCTTTTGCTTGGGAGAGTTCTGTAGATTTATCTTTTCTCTGATACCTAGAATTTCTGCTCACCCTCTTGTTCACCGGAATCTTTCATCTCTCCCTTGTACTACTTCTTTGGAGCATTTTCTGCTAAAAATGGCTAGTGATTCTTCTCGCGACAATCTTCCTACCGCTAATCCAGTACCGGAATGCTCTGTTCAGGTCACCGGAGGGGCGGATGTGGCGGAGGATGAGGAGGTTCCCTCAGTGGTTGTGATCTTGCCTTGCCCCGGGAGAGAGGCAACCGACTTTAGTCGCGGAATCCCCAATTATGTCGATATGCGGCCGGTGGAGGGGGACGACATAGTTCACTCCGACTGTCCTGGGTACTGCGTGTTCTACGCCTACCCCTTCATTGTTGGGTACACACTCCCTCTTTCCATGTTGGTGGTGGATTTTTGCCGTTTTTGTGAAGTGTGCCCTGCCCAACTTTTGCCATATCTGTACAAGTTATTCCTTATGCTGCTCAAGTATGCAGAGCTCGCCAGTCATGAGGTCACTTTAGGCCATATACTCAGTATCTTTGCTCCTCAACTTATTCGCGGTTTGAAGATTCACATGCGTCCTCGGGGGTCGAGGAGTTTGGTGGTGAAGATGGACGACAAGACCAACCATTGTTTCTATGAAAATTACTTTTATATACGGACTGAACATATTGTGGCAGACCCAATAGGATTCCATTATAGATGGAACTTCGTATGTAAGTTTGTATTTTGTCAGTGAAATGTTCGACCCTTTTCTATGAGTACTAAACTTTATCTCGTCTTTGCAGCTGAGAGATTGCCCCCTCCACCTGTCGAAGGTATCCGTGAATGGGTGGAGGCCATACTTCCCCATACAGTTGGGATTCACACATGGTCGACCTTTCACGAGAGGTTCGGACGCAGGCCACTTACAGGTGAGATGGCGCTTTTGCTTACTGGTTTTTCTCTTCTCCCCCACCATTTTTTGTTCAGCCTCTTATGTGTCGTTTGTCATTGCCAGGGAGAGTGCGAAGAGCAAGGGCTCCTCCGTTAGCTTTTCACCAGCCGGCCGCATCTGCCCACCCTATCGCGATACCCATTGCTCGACCTTCATCGAGGGCCACTTTGGTTGAGTCTGCGGCCTTGGTTACTCCAGTGAGGGTCGCTTCTCAGGATGAGGTTCCGACTGGTGTCGTTCGCCCAACGAATGAGTCACCGTCTACTGGAGAGGAAGAGGGGCTGTCGAAGAGCCGGAGAGTAGAGTTTGAGACAGCGCCCCCAACAGTAATTCATTTGGACGACTCTCCCCCGACGGGCTTTAGAGAGGGTGTTATTGCGGCTCCCTCCTTAGGGGCGGAGCAAACCATTGGAATTGTTGGTGACCACGAACAACAATCAGAAACTCCTGCCGCCGTCTTGGCTCAGTCCGAAATCCATGCCGTTGTTGATGATCAACAACCTATCGCGGTAGAGAATCAGACTTCTGAGGCTGCCGTCGTGATTTTAGACGTTCCCTCATCTTCAACAGTGGGTTGTGCTTCCTATTCAACAACATAAAAGGGGAAAGGCAAGGTGGTTAATGACTATGAATCTGAGTCCGATCTGGACCCTAATGATGTTAGGATGTTTGAAGAGGATCTTACTCATTTGGTGGTTCATGCAGGGGGATCGGCCCTACTCTTCATATCCCTTCTGGTGTTAATCTTTTGGCAGAAGGGAGGATCTAGTACCGCAATTCAGCCTGTTATGCTTCGAAGCTGAGAACGAGTCCCTTCGGTCTGTTCCCGATGCCAAGTTGATGGACGAGGTGACCGTCATGGGCTTAAGGGTACATTGTATTTTATTTTCTCTTTATGCTTTTTCCCTTCTCAAAAGTATTAGTTTTAACCCTTCTTTACGTTTTCCAGACGTATATAGTGGAAGTGGAAAGCATTCGCAGGGCCAACATCCGGGCAAGGTTTTTCTTGAAGATGCTGGAGAAATGTCACCTCTACCACGACAGGTGTCGTGAGATGCATGAGTTGCGACTCTTGGTGAGGAGTTGGAGAAAAGGGACCAAGAATTGATGCAGACCATCCGCAGCAAGAGCGAACTCGAGGAACAAATTCGAATTAAGGACGAGGAGCTCGAGTAGGGTAAGGGGGTCACCGCGGAGTATGAGCATCTGCAGGGTAGATTGAGGTCGATGCAGTCGGAGATGGACCAGAACTTGGTCAAGGTTGAGGCAGTAAGCGTGGAGTGGTTGAGAAGATTGACTGCAATGGAGAGCAAAGTCGCTGGATTGGAGAACATTGAGAGTGCCTGGCCCAAGGCTTTGGTGAGGGCGACGGCCCTAGAGAATACCATCCGCATACTCCAATTCGAAGAGGAGTCAGAGAGAGTGACAACTACCCTCAGGGAGGCGAGGCTCGATGAGCATATTGGCGTGATTGATCAGGAGGCATCGGTTCTAGGAGATCGGGTCGCGGCCCTGGAGGTAGAAAATGAGCAATTATAGGCTCAGATTGGGTCATGTTCCGCTGCCGTTCCTCGTCAGATGCATGAGCTCTGGGTTTATGCTGAAGCCTAGCGGGACATATATAAGAGTTTGTGGGAGGCGGGCACTATAGCTGAGGCTACTTATGAAGAAGCGCGAGCGAAAGCACAGGAGGCTCGCATCAATTGTGGGTATGACACGGAGACACCCAAAGCTAATGGGGATGCGGATGATGGTGATGGAGAACCTCTTGGAAACGGCGATGATGGTAGTGATGATGATGGTGTTGGTGATGGCGGTGATGACACCGAATGAAGAATGTTGTCCTTTGTTTTTATTTTCAATTGTTCGTAGGTTGTCGTTCGTTTGTGTTGTTTTTTTTGGTTGGCTTGGGCCATATGTAAACGGCGATAGCCCTCACTATGACTTTGTATAAATAAGAGTTTTTTCCTTCGCTATCTGTCTTGTACTTCAGTTTTATTTCATTTGTTTATGGCCTTTGGTACGAGACGGATGCCCGTATGACGAGTCCCGATTTTTCCTTCCTTTTGGCAGTTTTCCGCCTTAGAAATATTTCGAACTTATCGAATTAACAGCCCGTCATTGTTTGACCGAGGTCGAACAATTCTCTTTTTTGGCGAAAGCCCTTGGCCTTGAAGGGTGTTTTTTTGAACTTATCGAGATAATCAACCCGTCCTCCTCGAGATCGAACCTTTCTCTTTTTTGGCAAAGGCCCTTGGCCTTGAAGGGTGTTATTTCAAACTTATCAAAATAATCAGTCCGTCATCATTCGATCGAGGTCGAACCTTTCTCTTTTTTTGGCGAAGGCCCTTGGCCTTGAAGGGTGTTATTTCGAACTTCTCAAAATAATCAGCCTGTCATCATTCGATCGAGGTCGAAACCTTTTCCTTTTTGGCAAAGACCCTTGGCCTTGAAGGGTGTTATTTCAAACTTATCGAAATAATCAGCCCGTCGTTATTCGATCGAGGTCGAACCTTTCTCTTTTTTCGCGAAGTCCCTTGGCCTTGAAGGATGTTATTTCGAACTTATCGAAATAATTAGCCTATCGTCGTTCGATCGAGGTCGAACCTTTATCTTTTTTGGCGAAGGCCCTTGGCCTTAAAGGGTGTTATTTCGAACTTATCAAAATAATCTGCCCATAGTCTTTCGATCGAGGTCAAACCCTTTTCTTTTTTGGCAAAGGCCCTTGGCCTTGAAGGGTGTTATTCCGAACTTATCAAAATAATCAGCCCGTCGTCATTCGATCGAGGTCGAACCTTTCTCTTTTTTGGCGAAGGCCGTTGGCCTTGAAGGTTGTTATTTCGAACTAATCAAAATAATTAGCCCGCCGTCGTTCGATCGAGGTCAAACCCTTTTCTTTTTTGGTGAAGGCCCTTGGCCTTGAAGGGTGTTATTTCAAACTTATCGATATAATCAGCCAGTCGTCGTTCGATCGAGGTCGAACCCTTCTCTTTTTTGGCGAAGGCCCTTGGCCTTAAAGGGTGTTATTTCGAACTTATCGAAATAATCAGCCCGTCATCGTTCGATCGAGGTCGAACCTTTCTCTTTTTTGGCGAAGGCCCTTGGCCTTGAAGGGTGTTATTTTGAACTTATCAAAATAATCAGCCCGTCGTCAGTCCCGGTGTCTGGAGAGTTGGACATCTTCCGTGGGAGTCCTAGTTTGTTTGGTATGGCTCGCACCAGATGGTGCAACGCTGGTGAACACGAGGTGTTGATGTTTCGCTTAGGTTCGTGTTGCGTATGCATTATAGCTTTCTTGTCTGACTTCTGCCGTCCAACTCAGGGATGTTGCTGTCAAGAGGTATTTCAGTTGTGTTAAAGCAATTTTGGTCCTTTAATCGAGATGTTTCTGTGTATGTTCGTCCACGCGGGTCTTATGTGTTTGTCTGGACAAAGAGTGAGAGGTGAGGATGAGATTTTCTTCGCTCTTGCCCGGTAGTCCGGTGGGGGTAAACAGGTTGGTAATACCGTTTTCCTTATTTAGTATATCGATGGTTAATAGGGCGAGGATTTCCGAGCCCCTTGATTTCGCTTGGCCCTTCTTCTTCCTCTACACTGCTTCTGTGTCTCGCGTGGGTTGGGTTTTTCCTCTGTGCTCCTCTTGGTGAGTAATTGTATTTCTTGGTTTCGATCTGGGAGAAACTAGGAAATTTTCACTAAGAAATTCCCACAGACGGCGCCAAATTGTTTGAATCAAAAGATATTAAAACCTTTTTGGATAAATCAATCAAAGATGAAGGGGTAAATCTTAGTCAAACATAATTAATTTCGGATCGAAAAGTTGATAATAATGATTGCATATGGGACGAAAGAGGCATGATTGATCTTGTTAAGATTCAACATTGTCTTTCTCATCAATCGATGAGGAAGTAGATTTACAAATATTCCTCAAGGTCATTTCCTCGTTTTCTATAATACAAGAAGGGAGCTTTTTATCTTCCTTTTTTGAGAGAATGCAGAAGCCTCCCTAGTTGAGAGCTTTTCTTGGCTATATATAGTCGAGGCTCCTCTACCCTTTGCTTGACTCGACATCTTCTTGTTGCTGATGTGCCTTGGTCGTGATTTTGCGCGTCGCCCTTACCGATTCGTCAGATGTCATGGAGGGGAGACAGAGTGGGCTCTATTGACTCTCACTACCTAGTCACTGAGGCGAGGAGTCGATCAACTTGGTCGTGATGGTCAGATTTTGACCAATACAACTTTACCCCAACAATTTATTTGCATTCTCGTCGTGCAAGGCTTATTGAAGAGGGAACTACTATTTTATTACCTAAATTTTTTCTATTTCTATAACTTGAATTTTAGACATTCGTAAAAATGTAGAAAAAATTACATCCACACCGCCACACTCTTTCTTGGTACTTCCAAGAAATTTCAAAGTGCATGGCCTATGATGTTTGGTGATACATAGACATGAAACACGGATTTTGACTCTAAATAAGTCTGAATCATGCATGAAGGAATGGTCTCTTTTTATTAATTTATAAATTAAAACCAAAAGTTGTTGTAGTGCGGCTTTCTTGTTCAAAAATATGTGGAAGAATCTTTTTATTTATTTTCTGATTATTTTTTGGTTCTCTTTAGGATGATTCGATAAAATAGGAAAAATACAAATTAAAAGTGGTTTAGTTCAGGAGTAAATGTTAATAGTCATGTGTCCCTATATGTACTAGTAACACATAAAGATATCACACATTTGGACATCATATCGAGAACATTTTTCATATTCCACATTAGGTTGATTGGAAAAAAACATTGCCGGCAGAAAAGTACTCATAATTCTCTATTTCTTTTTTGTTTCTTTTCTTTTACTATGTATTCTCTTCATTTCATTTTATATGGCATTTTTTTCTTTTCTAATCCGTTCAAAAAAATAATAACATACTTTTTTATTTGGAAATTTTAATTTTTAATTTTTAATTTTACCTTTAATAGCATGTTTTATAATCGCAAAAACATTATGCATGTTTAAGATCACAATTCCCTGACGATTTTTACTATATTGCCAAAAATATTTTTTTATTATTAAACTACATGTTCAGAATAATATTCGTATAAAATGAATGAGGTGGAGTATAAAATTGAATGAAATACTAGAATTCAAGTGGTCCAAAAATATTCTCATAGCTTCAAAAATTTAATTTTCTTTTCCATGGGCATGGCATAAATAGTTGTACAATTCAAGTGGTCCAAAAATCCCCCACCCCCACCCCCACCCCCACCGCTCCCCCAACCCCCACAGCACATAGCCCTGCGCACTTTTTAGCACTACAAATTAGACCGAACCCCTCGCTTATACCTCGTTCATTCTTCTATCTTCTCCTTCTCTCCTTTCCCTCACAAAAACAAAAACCAAGAATTAAGACTCCTTAGCAAATTCATATTCAAGATTCTTCCTCTTCTAGAATTCCACAAAATTTCAATATTTTTGCTTTTTTAGATACTCTTATTCAATTATTCTCGACATGTCAACCGTAGTATATCAAGGTTTCCAGTCATGTTCTGAGTCTCACATCATTGAAACAACTACCCTCAAGCTCAAAGTGCCAAGCCTAACTGCAATAGAAAGCAATATGGAAAATCTTAATGAAAAATATGAAGATATAAAGAAGTGCTCATCTAATAAAAATGCAGACTTAGCAGGCTGGAGTTCCCTTCAAAATCTCCCCACCATTAACTCTTTGAATCGCAAATTAGACTCGAAAGAAAAGGAAAACTCTTATGTTCACCCTTTATCCAAACAACATTCTTCGTCTAGACTTAGTGAAAAGAGCCTTGCATTATGCACTGAAAATTTGGGATGTGAAACGGGGACTGATCATATCACTGAGAGCAGCATTTTCTCATTTTCCTCGGACGTGTCAAACACAGTACAATCACAATCATCAACAACAAAAACCAATATTCGAGTCGAATATACACCATCTTCAACAACAAATTACAAGGTGATCTCTAATACTAAAATTAGCTGCCGAAAACTTCCACCTCCTTTGACAACTTTAAGAGGGTCCCATTCTCTACAAGTTAGCACACACAGAGATGGTGGTAGATTAATCATCAAAGCCGTTGAAGCTCCAAAAGTGTGTACTTATCTTCATGCTGAAAGAAGCAATGGCCGTCTTAGGCTATGTTTCTTGAAAGAATATAGAAGCTCTAGTTCTAAATTTGACTTATTGGAAACGGCCGATGACGAGAACAAAGAATCAAAAGCTGAAAGTGACATATTTGAAAGTGACATTAGCAATGAAGAAGATGAAGACTATGAAGAAGAAGACATGGAGGAAGGAAAAGATGAAGAAGATAAAGAAAGTGGCATGAACATGAAAAGGGACATGGATGGAAATAGTTATGACGTTGAGGCTGAAATTGGAATAGGGAATTGCCAAAGGATACGTAGGTGCAAAGAAGGAAGGCAGGGCAATAAGAACTTTTGTGATTGGAGGAAGCCTTTGTGGGTGGCTACTTCCTAAAGTTCTTTTGTCGGAACACTTCAATTAATTTTCTCATTTATTTTTTGGAACCCTCTCTGTCCCCCTTTTATCTTACTATGATATATCTTCATGCTATGGTAGTTATTATCGTTATTTTTTGAACACGGTCTTCCCTTAAAATTAATTTTTACGGCTTACAACAACATACTCAGTAGTTTCTCACAAGTGAGGTCTGAGGAAGGTACGACGTAAGAAGTTTTACCCCTACCCCAGGAAGGGCAGAGAGGCAGTTTCCGATAGACCCTCGGTTAGAGAACGACTGAAAAAGAAAAGGTAATTGCAACAAGTAGGAATAACAGCAAGATGAAATAAGATCGAATTCAAGAATGCAGTCAAACTCTAGGTAGTAATAGTCATCTATGGAGAAAAGATATCATACTAACACTAATGCTAACGAACTAAGTAAGACAAAGAGAAACGCTCGACTACCTATGAATCTTCTACCCTAATCTTTGACCTCCACACCCTCATGTCTAGGGCCATGTCCTCATTCAGCTCCAGCTGCGCCATGTCCCGCCTAATAACCTCTTCCTAAGACTTCTTAGGCCTATCTCTGCCCCTCCTGCTACCCACCTAAACTAACCGCTCGTACCTTCTAACTGGGGTTCGTATACTTATCCTCTTAACATGTCCAATTCATTTCAACCTCGCCTCCCGCATCTTATCATCCATAGGAGTCACTCCCAGCTTTTCTCGAATAACTTCATTCCTAATCTTATCCAACCGGGTATGCCCACACATCCACCTCAACATCTTCATCTCAGCTACTTTTAGCTTCTAGGTATGAGAGTTTTTGACTGGCCAACACTCTGCTTCATACAATATAGCCGGTCTCCCTTGTAGAACTACCTTTAAGTCTGAGTGGCAAAAGACACCAGAAGCGAGCCTCCACTTCATCCATCCCGCTCCTATACGATACGTGACATCTTCATCAATCTCCTCATTACCTTGTATTATAGATCCAAGATACTTGAAACTACCTCTCTTGGGGATGACTTGCGTATCAAGCCTCACCTCTATATCCCCTTCCTGGGTACCGTTGCTGAACTTGCACTCCAAGTATTCTGTCTTGGTCCTGCTCAATTTGAAACCCTTAGACTCTAGGGTCTGCCTCCAAACCTCCAGCCTCTCGTTAACACCACCCCGCGTCTCGTCAATTAAAACTATGTCATCATCAAATAACAAATATCATGGCACCTCACCTTGAATATGTCTCGTCAATGCGTCATCACCAAGGAAAAGGAATGGACTAAGAGCTGATCCCTGGTGCAACCCCATCTTAACCACAAAGTGTTCTGAGTCTCCTTCACCTGCTCTAACCCGAGTCTTAGCTTCATCATACATGTCCTTAATCACCCTAATGTATGCTATTGGTACCCGTTTAGCCTCCTAGCATCGCCAAAGCACATCTCTCTAGACTTTGTCATATGCTTTCTCTAGGTCAATGAATCTTCATCTCCTTATACCTCTCCACCAATCTTCTCACAATGTGAATGGCTTCCATAGTCGAAAGCCCCGACATGAAATTGAACTGGTTCTCAGAAATAGACACACTGGTCCTCACCCTCACTTCAACCACCCTTTCCCAAACTTTCATAGTATGGCTTAGCAGCTTAATCCCCCTATAATTATTGCAACTTTGGATATCACCCTTATTTCTATATAGAGAAATTATCGTACTCCACCTCCATCATCGGGCATCTTCTTGTCTTAAAAATGACGTTGAACAGCCTAGTTAGCCACTTGAAATCTACCCTACCCGCATTCTTCCAAAATTCAACAGGAATTTATCTGGCCCGGTAGCTCTACCCCTATACATCTTACGCATAACCCCCTCAACCTCATCTATTCTTATGCGCCTACAATACCCGAAATCTCGGCGCATCTCGGAGTGCTCCAAGTCGCCCAACACAATGTCCTTATCATCCTCTTCGTTCAAGAGTTTATGGAAATATGTATGCCATCTTCATCTAAGAGCCTCTTTCATCAAAACTCTACCTTCCTCATCTTTGATACACTCAACTTGATCCAAATCACGGGCGTTCGTCTCTCTCACCTTGGCTAGCATGTATAGCTTCGTGTCCTCGCCTTTAACTCAAAGCTCTTCATACAAACGCCTAAACGCCTTAGTCTTAGCCGCAGTAACTGCTAGTTTTTACTACTTGGTTTAGAGATAAAGAAATCGAATAGCCAAAAAGTGGCTAAATAATTGCAAATTAAAGGGTGCAAATGCGGGACAAGGATCACGTTAACTTGCAATAATTTGGAAGGGCTTCTTATAAGATTTGGACATTAGGTGTGGCCAGCTTCATTATTTTCATTCTCAGCGACTGGAAATTTTGAATCAAACTTACGAGTTTTTTCATTTTTATCCCGCGCTAGTAATTATTTATATTCGGTAGCCGAAAAAGTGTATAAAATTTATATAATTTTTGTATATAACATATACTCCCTCTGTTCCAATTTATGTGGACATATTTCCTTTTTGGCCCGTTCCAAAAAGAATGACCATTTTCTAAATTTGGTAACAATTTAGCTTAAACTTACAATTCTACTCTTAATGAGAAGCTTTTATAACCACACAAAACTCTGGAGCCCTTTTTAACTTGTTTAGGACCACAAATTCCAAAAATCTTTATTTTTTCTTAAACTCCGTGCCCCGTCAAACAGGTTCACATAAATTAGAATGGAGGGAGTAGAATGTATATATATGCAAATTAAAAATATTATAATTTTTTGACTATTATTTTGAGGGCGGCTATACAGTTTTATTTTCCCTCAAACCTTATATCCCTCTACCCATGTTAGCCACCTTTGCAATTAGCTGCACGTATTATTTTCCATTTGGACTATTTATGTGTGTATATGTGTTTATCCTAAAATTGGATAACAATTAAATTTATAATGTGGTTTTAACGATACGTAGTTTCGCCCAATACCAATTGATGAATATGCAGATTAGTAATAAAAATTAACAATGATGTAAAGCAAACCACTGTTAAAACGTGATTTAGCCCTCAAGCTAGGATGCCCTCGAACTGGTTGGTACCAAATAGTTAAGAAATAAACAAGATGATGAACAAGAATATGAGACAGAAAAGTGTTGTATTACTTTGATATGCATGAATGTAAGATGGCTACAAAATGATTAGGACCCTCTTTATATAGTAGAGGAATCCTATCTATGGTACAATTCTAATTACGAAAGTGAATCCCATGATTAGCTAAACAACCACCCTTGATTTGATCTGTTCCGAGATTTACGCCATGATCTTCGACAAATCACGGATATCTCGGCTTTCTGTTATTGTGCTTTGCTCGATGTCTGTCTCATTTGGTCTCGATCGCTACTGGCCTCGATCTCGACAGTTTCCTCGATCCTCGAACTAGGTACTTTATTCTCGTGCTTTGGTCTGATCCACTGCGGGGCCGACCTTTGATACAACTCATTGGCCTTGATCAAATAGTAAAATCAGGTAGGCCCGATTTTAACGGTATACAGATAGTCCCCTCATTTCTTGGAGTGTTATGAGAAGAAATGAATTGAGCCTTCGATTTTGTACCTCGACCTGTGGTGATGTCATCCTCGTTACGTAAGCGACAGAAGTGACTATAACGTCCTGTCGGTTTGTATATCAAGGCATTAAATTCCTGTCAGCTGCTGCCGGTCATTATCGGTTATGAACCGTCATCTTTATCCTATAAATATGCTTTCCTTCTCTTTGCCCAAACTTTTCTCTTGATCTCTGCTCTAATCTTCAAAGCCTTTTATATCTTTTAAGCTTTTCCGTTCTGCATAATCTCTAGGTTTCGTTATCATCCTTCCCTCAAAATACCAAGTCTTATTCTCTTCTTCTTTCTTTAAACTTACAAAAAAATGGAAAAAACGCCAAAAACTGTTCCTCAAAAGGAAAATGCCTCTTTATCACGACAGGCCGGCGATAAAACATCGGTGGAGCCGGGCCCTGAGGAGTGCATTCCCGGGGGGTGGGGTGGGTTGGGTGTCCTTACTTCGACTTCAAAGTCAAGAAAACTTTGTCGGTCCCTAGTTGGTGCGAGCCAATGTCGAGATATATATGCTCGATAACTGAGAGTGACCTTGAGTAGGTAAAGAAAGACTGCCATTGGGAAGATAAAGAGGTGGTGATTTCGGCCTCCAAAGAAGACATCACTACCCATATGGAAGGGTTTCTGAGTGTTTATACTTACCCTTTCACGCTGCGCCCTGTTGATCCCGTCATCATCGATTTTTGCCGTCAATATCAAATAACCCTAGGTCAAATCCATCCCTCTTTTTGACGGATTGTCATTCTGATCCGATTCTTCGCGAGCAAAGTCGAAGGGATGCCTTTCACCCTCGACCACCTCATCAGGTTGTACAACCCCCGTCTCTTTCGAGGCGGGTTAATAAAACTTCAGCGTCGGGCTACCAAGGTGCTATCTGAGTATAGATGAGGACAAGGATCGAAGGTGGATGGTTCGGTTCGTTCGAGTAAAGACTTCCGACCTAATCCCGAATGAGAAGATGCTATTTCCCGAGAAGTGGAATATGAAGCGTAAGTACAATCCTGCCTTTAGCTTCCATTTATTATTTTCTTTCCTTCGCTTCTCCTCATTGACATCCTTTTCTATGATGTTGCGGTCTTTTGGATGCCCGGTGCAATTCCTAACATCGAGAGCTGGGTTCAAGCCCTGGCTTCGACCCCCTGGTACGCTGAGCGCTCATGGTGCGATTTAGCAAAGGGCCGATGGGAGGCCAAAAATCACGGCAAGCCCCTTTTCACATATTTGATGATTTTTGCTAAAATGTTTCTTTTCATGCTCACTTGATTTCCTTTCATACAGGCCTAAAAAAAAATCCTGTTATGAGGCCCCCGTCCGGGGAGTAGGAGGTTCCGCCCCGAGGCCGACGAAGGATAAAAAGAGAAAAAGGGTCTCGAACTCCGAAACTCCAAAGCCCAAGAAAATTAAGCCTCGTAAGCCGAAGAAAGGCACAGTCGTCCTGCCTACAGAGTAGTTTAGTGGCTAAGAGAGGAAGAAGAGGAAAATAAAGACGACGACTCCGAGATGGCGGCCCGAACAAAGAGGAACACCGAGGCCCCAAAGGCTTCTGAGTCGATAGGGGCTGGAGAGATTCAGCCTCGAACTATGGGGGTATTGGAAGAGGACCCGAGCAAAGTCCCCGAGTTATTGGAGACGGGAAGATGTCTCCCGCCGAATTGAGCAGTCGAGGGGTATGTCAAAATGAAGAGAACCACCCAAGTGATTCACTTGGGGAAATAGAAATCGGAGACTCCCCGCTTCTTCCTTCATTCTCGGAAGGGGAAGTTCGGGAGGCTCAGTCCATGAAGGCCCCTCAGGTAGAAGGCATCCTCGGAGGGGAGGACCTTTTCTAAGGTTGTTTTGCCGGGGTTGACGATGTCGCTGGCTTGAATGACTTGGACGTACCGAGGAGGAGATTGGGCGAATCTTACTCGAGTTTTAGATTGACCAGCCAATTTCCAACCCCTAGTGTTGACCCCGAGTGCAAACAGACTTATCATTATTATGGTCCCGGAGGTTGCACGAGTTGTTTTTGCCCCCGTAGGGGTGGCCAGTTACCTTCAAGGTCTGGTCACCGAGGAAGATCAAGCTCTGATGGATGAGGTGGGAGCACCAGGTCTCTTCAATGAGGCCCAGCAAGATTTGAATCTTGTAAGCCCTAACTTTCTTTGTTAATGCCGTTTTTCATAATTGTGTTTTTTCTCTCCTTGCCTAATTCTTCCCCTTCTATTTGTGTAAGCCTCAGTTTGGGATTGATGGCTAATGATTCTATCTCATAGGTCCAGCAGCTGCATGAAACGATCGTGCAACACGGAGGAGAGGTAGATGAGGTGAAGGCGGAGATTGTAGTGTGGAAGCAAAAGATGGACCATTTTGCCTTAGAGAAAGATGCCGCTCGAGCTCAGTTATCCTCAATCAAAAGCCAACTCCAATTCATGAAAGAGAAGAACTTGGAACAAGCCATGCAAATTGAGAAGCTACAGGCTCGGTTGGACACGAATCTTGCAGTGGCTAAATCTAAGGTTGAGAAGGTTAAGGCCGATGCTAAGGCGATCGTGGCTGTCTACTGATCTGATGCCTAATCCGCTCAGGCTCGAGCAAAAGAAGGCACCGATGCTTCTCAGACTCGAGCATACTAGGCTGCGGAGCATGTCAAGTGCCAGTCTCAAAGAGAGACTCTTGAGGAGATTCATGCTTGTGGATTTAACCTTGCTGTCGAGATCGAGAATGTGAAAGAGATTGAGGCTAAATCCAAAGCGTTGCTCTTTTCTGATGATGATGATTCCAAGAGCATGTGGATCCGAGAAGGGAGGGGATCCCGATGGCGAAGATGTAGCTCCCGAGGAAAATTAGGCACTTAAGATTTTTCTTTTTTGAATTTTTGTGTAGGATCCTGATCGGTCCTTGTAAATATTTTCATATATATAAAAGATCTCTTTTCTCTCTGATTTGCCTTTATTTCAATTTTCGTCTCTTGCAAATTCTGTTTCGTCCATGTCCTGAAAACTTTCACAAGTACGATGTCTGGGTAATTTGATCTAAGTTGGACTAGTGTAGTCTTTATAATCCAGCGAGTACTTGCTCAAACTCTAAGTAGGATGACCCTTAGGTTATAGTTGAGTGAGGACAACTTCTCGAACTCAAAAAATGGAACATCCCTTAGGCTCTTAGATTAGGCCGATATAGCCTCAAGAGAATTGATCCTTCCCTTTTCGGCATAAAAAAGGTTAATCATATAAACATTTTTCATGCCTTAGCATGAAATAAATTTTGTTCAAGAGTTCGAACAATCCGGTACCTCTTAGTGTTTTTTGAGGGTTGATGTTTTCGAAACCCTTTGCAATTTTACCGAGGGTAGCCCTTTTAACCGGTTTAGTGAAGATATTAGAAGACCTATTTTATTATGGAATTTGGACGTCTCCGAACCGTGGTAGTTTGGCCGTAGCCTTTAACTTGAGATTTGCTTCTTGGGCTTATTTCCCGCTTACACTCCGAACTTGTTCGAGGTATCAGTCCCCGAGTAGGGTGGCCATGGCCTATAAAAATGAGGGTTGTCTTTTTAAGGTCTTACAATCTCGAGACTTTAATAAGTCGATTATATCGATTTTTCGGATAGCAGTCCTCGAGTACGGGGTAAGTTGTTTGAACTTCAGCTCTGATTGGCCCTTAAGCATGTTTTCACAATAGATCAAAAGTATGAAATTGTAAAGTAAAATTTTTTAAGGAAAGAAATATTTGGCAAGGAAAAATACTTTTCTCAATAGATTATACATGTGTACATGTTTGCCTCTAGGGCTCGAGCGAACTAAATGGGCACGGTTCGTTTGACCGTTTGGCCCTTACAAAGTTTTACCTATCAAGACCCTATTGACACGAAATATCTTCCTTGTAACAAAGTTAACATCCGAACAATGGTGATGCCCCCCAGTATTTGGGGTTGATTGTAAAGAAGCCTCAGATACTGTTGAGTTTCTCTAAGTTAGCACAAACAATGATTGCCTTATTAAAAACCTCGCCGGGAAAACCCATTTTGGATAAAAACCATTCTAAGGGAAAAAGAGTGCAACGCGTGCTTTCAGACCTAAGGACTTTGTGATGAAGGATCCTTCAATATCTTCAGTTGAACACCTGAATTTGGTTAGTATAAAATATAAATGAAAATGGAAAAGGTTGTACCTTAGCAGTAATATCGTTTGAGGAGTGGTATGTTACAATTATTTGGTAATTGCTCGCCGTCCATTGTGCCAAGGTTGTAGGACCCTTTTCCAACGATATTGAGGGCCTAATATGGTCCCCCTAGTTATGGCCAAGTTTTCCTTCATTTGGGTCTCAAGTATTGATGGTAACCTTTCTCAGAACTAAGTTCCCGATTTTAAAGTGTCGAAGATTGGCCCTTTAGTTGTAATACCTCTCGATCCGCTGTTTATGCGCGGCCTTTAGAATAAGAGCAGATTCCCGTCTTTCATCTAGCAATTCAAGGCTCGTATTCATAGCCTCGTGATTTGACTATTTCATTGCATACTGAAACCTGAAGCTAGGTTCCCTGACTTCGACTGGATTAGAGCTTCGACACCGTAGACTAAAGAGAACGGTGTTGCCCCCGTACTGGATTTTGACGTTTTTCGATAAGCCCAAAGGACGTTGGACAATATTTCTCTCTATTTTCCTTTAGCTCTATTCAATCTTTTCTTCAGATTTTGGATGACAATATTATCTGTTGATTCGGCCAATCTGTTCCCACTAGGATGATAAGGCGTTGACAGGATCTTTTTTATTTTGTGATCTTCGAAGAGCTTTGTCACTTTGCTACCGATGAATTGCTTTCCATTGTCGCATACGATCTCGGCAGGCATTCCGAATCGGCATATAATGCGGTCCCAAATGAAGTCTATGACTTCTTTTTCTCTGACTTTCTTTAAGGCATGTGCTTCATCCCACTTAGAGAAATAGTCAGTCATAAACAAAATGAATTTAGCTTTACTTGGGGCCGATGGTAGAGGGCCGACAATATCCATTCCCCATTTCATGAACGACCATAGGGATAGGACTGAGCAGAGTTGCTCTCGGGGTAGGTGGATCATCGGCGCATACCTTTGACATTTGTCGCACTTTCGAACAAATGCTTTAGTGTCCTTTTCCATATCAGCCCAATAGTATCCTATTCTGATGACTTTGTGAACCAATGACTCGGCAGCAAAATGATTTCCGCAAGTGCCCTCATGAATTTCCCGTAGAACTTAGTCGGTGTCTCCTGGTCCCAAATATTTCGCTACCGGTCCATTGAACGTTCTCTTATACAGTGTTCCATCCTCGATCAATATGAATCGTGCGGCCTTCGTGCATGGAGTCCTCGATTCTTTAGGATCCGACGAAAGCTTCTCGTTCTTTAGGTATTCGATGTAATTATTCCTCTAATCCCAAGTTAAACTTGTGGAGTTTATTTCTTCATGTCCTTCTTAGATTACTGACCTCGAAAGTTGTACGACAGTCTCCGAGCTAAGTTCATCGTCTTCGATCGATGACCACATATTTGCAAGGGCATCATGCTCGCTATTTTGTTCCCGAGGTACGTGTTGTAGTGTCCATTCTTTAAATCGATGTAGAGACACTTGTAGCTTGTCTAAGTACCTCTACATTCGATCTTCTCGAACCTCGAAAATTTTGTTGACTTGATTTACCACAAGTTGGTAGTCGCACTTGGCTTCGATGACCACCACTCCCAAGCTCTTAGCTAGCTCGAGACCTGCAATCATGGCCTCATTACTCGGCCTCATTGTTAGTCAATTTCAAAGTTTTGATAGACTACCTAATTGTATTACCCGTGGGTGGCTTCAAAACAATGTCTAGCCCGGACCTCTTCACGTTTGAAGCACTGTCTGTGAAGAGGGTCCACACCCCCTAATGATGTACCCGATTTTAATAATAGTTCTTTTTTGACCTCGGGTACGAGGGTGGCGTAAAGTCAGCCACGAAGTCTGCCAAGATTTGAGACTTGATGACCGTTCAGGGTTAATACTCGATATCGTACCCACTTATCTTGACGGCCCATTTGGCCAATCGACCTGAGAGTTCGGGCTTGTGTAAAATGTTGCAAAGGGGATAGGTGGTTATAACACAAATTGGATGACATTGGAAATATGGTTTTAATTTCCTAGAGGCGTTTATTAAAGCAAGCACTAATATTTCTAAGTGTGGGTATTAGGTCTCGGCTTCACCTAGGGTCCGACTAACATAGTAAACAGGAAATTGCGTACCTTGCTCTTCTCGAACTAAGACCCCACTTACTGCTATCTCCGAGACCGCTAAGTATAAGTATATTTGCTCGTCCGCTTTCGGGGTGTGAAGTAGTGGCGGGCTTGACAGGTATTGTTTGAGTTCCTCCAAGGCCTGTTGACATTCTGGGGTCCACGTGAAATTTCTCTTCTTCTAAAGTAGTGAGAAGAATCGGTGGCTCCTATATGAGGATCTCGAAATAAATTGACCCAGGGCGGCTATGCTCACTGTCAACCTTTGTACATCCTTGACATTATCAACAACTGTGATGTATTCGATTGCCTTGATTTTATCGGGGTTGATCTCGATCCCCCGATTTGATATCATAAAGCCGAGGAACTTGCCTGAACCGACCTCGAATGCACATTTCTCCTGGTTGAACTTTATGTTGTACTTTCTCAGTATGTCGAATGTCTCCTGCAAATGTTTTAAATGGTCCTCTACTTGAAGGGACTTGACTAACATATCATCAATATAAACCTCCATTGATTTACCTATTTGTTCTTCGAATATTCGATTCACTAAGCGTTGATAAGTATCACTAGTATTTTTAGTCCAAACGGCATTATGTTATAGCAATAGGTGTCGTATTTAGTGATGAACGGAGTCTTTTCCTAATCCTCCGGGTTCATTTGTATTTGATTGTACCTAGAGTAGGCATCAAGAAAACTAAGGATCTCATAGCCGGTCGTGGAATCGATCATGCGATCGATATTCAGCAAAAGAATGGAATCTTTAGGGCATGCCTTGTTTAAATCCTTATAGTCTACACATATTCTAAGTTTGTTTCCCTTTTTAGGGACTACAACTACGTTTTTTAACTATTCGGGTTATTTTACCTCCCGAATGGATCCTATATTGAGAAGTTTTGTTATCTCGTCCTTGATGAATGCATGCTTAACCTCGGACTGAGGCCTTCTCTTTTGCTTTACCGATCGAAATTTTGGGTCCAAGCTCAATCGATGGGTAGTGATCTCCGGTAGGATCCCTGTCATATCTAGGTGGGACCAAGCAAAACACTATATGTTATTCAAAAGGAATTGAACGAGTTTTTCCTGAGCTCGAGGGTTAACCCCGTGCCCAGATTTACCTTTCAATCAGGCAAGTGCTCGATCAGTAAGATCTGTTCCAGCTCGTCGAGCGTTTACTTTGTTGCATCAGAATCATCGGGGATTATGAAGGTTCGAGGTATCATATAATCGTCATCCTCAAAAATTTCTTGCTCCTCCGATCGGGCCGAGGCCCGTGACTATGGTTGCTATTTGACTTACTGCTTTCCCTTTGACTCCGATCCCTTTGTCGATAAAAACGCTGATACTGGTACTACCTCATTGATTGCAAATATTTCTTTGGTGGTGGGTTGTTCACTGTACAATGTTTTGATTCATTCTGATGTCGGGAATTTCAATATTTTATGAAGCGTCGAGGGCACTGCTCTCATGTTATGAATCTAAGGCCTTCCGAGCAGCGTATTATACCTCATGTCACCTTCGATAACATGGAACTTTGTATCTTGGATAGTCTCGACCATATTTACTGGCAAAATGATTTCCCCTTTGGTGGTTTCACTTGCCATGTTGAAGCCGTTAAGTACTCGAGCTGTGGGCACTATTTGATCTTGGAGACCGAGTTGTTCCACAATCCTTGATCGAATAATATTTGCCGAGCTACCTGGATCAATTAGTACACGTTTAACTTGAATTTTATTCATAAAGATAGATATTTCCAGTGCGTCGTTGTGATGTTGTTCGATCCCTTCTGCATCCTCATCATTGAAAAACAAGGTTTCTTCTGGTAATTAGTCTCGGGGTTCACTTTTCCCTTGTGATTGTGACCTTGGTGCTTTTGAATACCGATCCTTGAGGAATATTGACACCTCCAACGATCATATGAATCACATGGTGTGGTTCTTCTTGCCCGTTTTGCCTATTCGAATCCCTATTTTTGAATTGATTCTTGGCCCGATCACTTGAGAATTCTCGAAGGTGACCCTCGTTGAACAAACGAGCTATCTCCTCCCTCAGTTGTCTACAGTCTTCGGTTTTGTGTCCATGGGTACCATGGTATTTGCATATTTGATTGGGGTTCCTTTGAGCTGGATCAGTCTCTAGGGGTCTGGGCCATCTAGTATCCTTGATCCGTCCAATGGCTGACACAATACCTGACGCACCGATGCTGAAGTTGTATTTTGATAGTCGTGGTGCTTCTGTGGGCTCGACGTGTTTATCAAAGCCATTTTTACTCATGAGCCCTCGAGAGCTCTATACTCGATCGTTCCTTCAATCATTCCGAATGGGATTATGCCCTGGGCCGCTGTTTTTACAATCTGCGATGTATGGTTGGTACCGATCTCTGTTCGATCAGGGTTCTCTATCGATGTCCCTTTGAATTCTGCCAACGGGCCTACTTGAGTAAACGAACTTGAAGGGGTTCCAAATTGATCATCATCGACCCTGATCTTTGACTGATATCGATTATGTACAGTAGCCCAGGTCACAGCTGGATACTCAATTAAATTCTGCTTTAGTTATTGTGACGCTATCGAACTTCGTTCGTTTAAACCTTGAGTGAAGGCTTGTCAACCCAATCATCTGTGATGGGGGTAGGTCCATGCGTTCCATCTGGAACTGAGATACAAACTCCCTTAACACTTCATTGTCCTTTTGTCTCACTTTGAAGAGGTCCAATTTCCTAGTCGCAACCTTTATTGCTCTGGCGTGTGCCTTAACGAACGAACCTGCAAGCATAACGAAGGAATCAATGGAATTGAGCAGCAAATTGTGGTACCATATCATTGCCCCTTTCGATAAAGTTTGTCCAAACTTTTTCAATAGAACAGATTCAATCTCATTGTCTTCTAAGTCATTCCCCTTTATTGGGCATGTATAAGAATTAACTTTCTCATTAGGGTCAGTGGTCCCATTGTATTTGGGAATTTCTGGCATACAAAATTTCTTTGGGATGGGCTTCGGAGCCGCACTTGGAGGGAAAGACTTCTTCACGAACTTCTTCGAATCCAAACCCTTTAGAATCGGGGGTACCCCCGGTATTTGGTCAACCTGTGAGTTGTACGTTTCTACCTTTTTGTCATTAGCCTCGATTTTCTTTTCACCGTATTCGATCCGTTTAGTGAGCTCCTCGAGCATCTTCATAATAGCAGGGTCAGTCCCCGATCCATTGGCGTTCGATTTCTCCTGTACATGTTCGACTTTATGAACAACTTCTTGTGATGTTTCGAGCTCAATTCTGCTTGGTCCTCGATTCTGATTTTGGAGTTGCGCTATCGCAGCTTATTGAGTCTGCAACATTTCAAATATCATTCGAAGGCTAATTTCGCCTTCTTCACCACTTTGTGCTCTCTGATCAGCTGCTCGTGTATCTCTACAGACGCTATTTTCGGGGTCGACGCTCAAATTTCCATTAATGGCAATATGAGAGCTGACATCGATTGGGTCTATGGCTGGTGGTCCATCGAGGTTGACCGGAGGTACTCCGTTTTCCGGGGAGACTATGTTCTCGTTCTCGCCATGAAGACTAAGGTCGTTGTCTGTGTGAGTGGGTGCTACTTGAGAGTTTGACATGTTGGTTCCTGACACTTACGAGAACAAACATAGAGCAGTGTGTGTTATGGGAATTAATACCAGGCAATCACTATTATCCTTAGCCCCACGGTGGGCACCAAACTGTTTACCCTAAAAATTAGATAATAATTGAACTTATAATGTGGTTTTAAGGATACGTGATTTTGCCAAATACTAATTGATGAATACACAGATTAGTAATAAAAATTAACAATGATGTAAAGCAAACCAGTGTTGATGTGATTTAGCCCTCGAGCTAGGATGCCCTCGAACTAGTCGGTACCAAATAGTTAAGAAATAAACAAGCTGATGAACAAGAATATGAGCCAGAAAAGTGTTTGTATTACTTTGATATGCGTAAATGTAAGATGGTTACAAAATGATTAGGACCTCTTTATATAGTAGAGGAATCCTATCTATGGTACAATTCTAATTAAGGAAGTGAATCCCATGATTAGCTAAACAACCACCCTTGATTTGATCTGTTCCGAGATTTACGCCATGATCTTCGACCAATCGCGAATATCTCGCCTTTCTGTTAGTGTGCTTTGCTCGATGTCTGTCTCATTTGGTCTCGATCGCTACTAGCCTCGATCTCGACAAGTACCTCGGTCCTCAAACTCGGTACTTTATTCTCGTACTTTGGTCTGATCCACTGCGGGGTCGACCTTTGATGCAACTTCCTGACCTCGATCAAATAGTAAAATCGTGTAGGCGCAATTTTAAGCGTATACAATATAAATGTTTGAATCATTGATCTCTCATTTAGTTATCATTTTTGTTTCAAGCTAGCTATGCGATAATTGTCGGCTTCTTTTGTCATTCTGCTATATATTTTTATTTAATTGTCGCGCCACTTTCCACTTTTATTTTTGCAATATAATCTTTTTTAGAAGGTCTATGACTCGTTGTAGGTAGATGTGCATGCATTTGGAATTATATCTTGATCATGCTTATTATTGTCGAGACTTAATTTTCTAAATGTGATGCCTTGAAACCCTTTTATGAATATACAGTTATTAAATTTAGAACTCATTTATTACCATTGAAAATTATCGCTCTAAATTTCAGAACTTACAAAGTTGAAATCTTGGCTCCGCCTCTGATTACAGAGTCTCCTAGATCCCTTAATGCATGTAAAAGTTACAATCATGATTTTCCAATTTTTCAATCTTGATACAACCTAGTAAGTAATAAACTAAGCAAAATATATATAAAGAATTTGAAATCTATGAAATGTCTAGCCCAAGGACATATCCGTGCTATGGTTTAATTTGTTACATGCATGCTATTGTTTGTGGAGAGTTCTACTACGAATTTTCTCCCTTCAATTTATGGCCAACACTATGTATAGGAGATGTTTAAATTGGGGTCATTAGCCGTCATTAAAGTTTAAAGTAGCAAATGACCACTCAACATGGCAAAATATTAGCAAATCCCAAAATCTAGGATAAAGACTAAAGAGCAACTTGTCGCATGAAAAGGTCAAGAGACGAAACTTTGAAGTGTGAACATTTGCATTTACTTGAGATGAATGTGACAGGTAATGTCAAATTGCAAAGATTTGAGCGACCTTAAATATATCTACATGACTAATTGTCCATAGAAAGAAAAGATGTTTGTTAGGTCAGTGAAATTAAGTGTAGCTACATTTAAGAAATTTGCGAATCTATCAGTGAATTTAGCCTAATATGACCCTTATATTACCACAAATATGCCTATTATTTCAAGAGTCATACTCAGCTTTTGGAACCAACTAAAAAAATTGAGGGCACAATAATCCATTGCATTCTAAATTTTGACATCAAAAGAGATAGGAACAAATCTAAGGCACTGTATATTACTCAAGAGTATACATATGCACAAATATTGACTCATAAGTAATTCAATGTTTAGCTTGTAATTAGCTAAGTATTATATTGTACTAGATATGTTAAAGTAACTCGCACGTTGCGATAAATTTGACTTAGTTGTAAAACAAAAGCTTATTAAGAATGCAATGTAAAGAGCAATTCTTGTGCGCTACCCACATCACAAATTTAGATTTATTATATGAGAATATATAGTAAGTCATACAGCATATGGCATTGACATAGAACTTAAGATCAGATAATCAGATTAATTAATTAATTACATAATCATGATTAAATTAACGTAATTTAGTGATTGTGTGGAGTCAAATAAATTTTTGTTTCTACGGAAACATCATCTAGAATATGACAGTTGTTGACAAAGACAAGCTTAGCATCCAACATTACAGGAATAGAAGCACGATATGAAACACAACTTCTATTGTAATTTGCATTGGAATTCAAAGTCTAAACTTTCAAAGGTGTAACACGAAAATTGGGCTGAAATTGGAATTTCCTGTTAAATGGACAAGTGATTGCCGCCTTTATTATCTAAAGCAATACAACTAGAAATTCTTATCACCTTATTATCTCCTTTGACCCTGCGATCGTTTGTGCGGTTTGAAAGCCAAGGATTTATAGTCGGCCCTAATATTTCATAATACTTTTTTTTCTTTTTCTTTCCTGAAGTTATATTGTTAATTGGCCTTGAAGTGGCGAAAAATTTAGCATAGGCCTTTATCTATATATCAATAGTAAAAAATTTAACCTTTAAGGTTTTTTATACTGAATTATTTTATTTTATATTGTGGCTTCAACATGTAATATTTTTCAAAATTTAATAGTTTTTCACACACACATGTTCAAACATTAAATTTTTTGAACTTTAGTTACAAGGATACAATAAATTCACAAATATATGTAACAAATATTAAATTCAGAATTCATAATAACATAAAAGTATAATAAATAATAAATTAAATGATTATAACAATGTAATACTCCCTCCGTTTCAATTTATGTGAATCTATTTTCTTTTTAGTCCGTGGCAAAAAGAATGCCCCCTTCCCCTATTTAGAAACAATTTACCTTTATGCAATGATTTATATCTACACAAAATATATGTGTTTCATTTGACACCACAAGTTCAAAAGTCTTATTTTTTTTTTTTAAACTCTTTACCCAGTCAAATGGGTTCACATCTGTCACGACCCTGATTTCTCACCCTCAGGATCGTGATGGCGCCTAACCTTTCGGTTGCTAGGCAAGCCAACATATAGAAATTAAATACGGTAACCCGTTAAACAATTTACTAGATGACAATAATTTAAAACATCACAAATTAAATAAGTGCGAAAGTTTATAATTACCCAAATACTTATACACGACTACCCAGAAACTGGTGTCACAATTCACGAACTTCTAAGAGTCACTACAAATACTGGCTGAAAGAAATACAGCTGTCCTTGAATTAAAGTAAAAACAGTAAACTAAGGTAACTGGAAGGGGACTCCAGGGTCTGTGAACGCCGACAGATATACCTTGGGTCTCCTGTAGGACTGAAGGCAACACTTCAACTTGGGCCGGTATCAAAATCTGCACAGAAAGTGCAGAGTACAACATCAATACAACCGACCCCATGTATTGTTAAGTGCCGAGCCTAACCTCGAAGTAGTGACAAGGCTAGCACACGACAATAACATGAACTTATGCAGTTAAGCCATATACGAGAAAATAACAACAAATAAAAATTAAGCAAATAATAACGGAAAGGGAGAAAAATATGCTGAGGGGAATATCAGATCTTGAAAATAGTAACAGTAAATAAAAACAGTAAAATAACATGCTTTACACCAACGAAAGTAATAAACATCACAAAACAAGTGCACGACATCACCCTTCGTGTTTTTACTCTCATCCTCACCATAAGACACAATAGAAATGGCACGGCATCACCCTTCGTGCATTAACTCTCTCATAGTATGGCACGACATCACCCTTCACGACATCACCCTTCGTGCGTTATCACTTATAGAATATGGCACGTCATCACCCTTCGTGCGTTATCACTTATATAATATGGCATGACATCACCCTTCGTGCATTATCACTCACTCACACAACATTGCACGACATCACCCTTCGTGCTTTAACACTCTCCCTCACCAAAACAATGAACAATAACAACAGGGAGATAGAAATATCAAGAACCGATCTTACTTCAACATTTAATTCCACAATACCAGCCTCAATTCTGAATCAATACTCAATCAGTACCAAATTCTGTAAAACATGATGAGAGTTGCTCAACACATGGAATACCAAGTCTAAACATGAAATATATATCAATTAACTGCAACAGTTACAAGAATAAGACTAACTCGCATGCCATGACATGACAACAACGTATAGATACTCGTCATCTCACCTATACGCCGTACACAAACTGACCACATAGCAAGCATACATCAACACCTAATCCCTTAAGCTAAGGTTAGCCACGATACTCACCTCGATTCCAAGGCAAAACTCCTCAAACACCGCTTTTTCCTTCTCGCGAGCTTCCAGACCAATAGAATCTAGCAATTTACCAACCTAACAATTCAATTTAAGCCTTAGGAACTACCCACTATTGCAAGAAATTCAATTTAGACCATTTTGGAAAAAGTCAACACCCGAGCCCACTTGGTCCAAACCCAAAACTCGAACCATAACCCGAATACCCATTCACTCCCGAGCCCGGATATACAATTGATTTTGGAATCCGACCTCAATTTAATGTCTAAATTCCCAAATTTCGAAATCCCTAATTTCTACCCAAAAATCCCCAATTCCACCATGAAGATCCTAGATTCTAGGTTGAAATCTTGTAAAAAGAAGTAAAAGATTGAAAGAAATGAGTTAAAAATCATTTACCTATGATTTGGGGAAGCACTAGCCTTTGGAAAATCGCCTCTTGAAGTTTAGGTTTTGAGGAATGGGAGAATTAATGGAAAATCCCGTCTAAGTCCAAAGTTGCAGAGCTCAATTGTAAGAACTCAATTTTCTTAACTCTATCTTATTCATAATACAACGATGTCTACATTCAGAAAGACGGTCGGTAAGGGATATAATTGTGGAAGTGTTGAGTCAGAGGAACTTGATTTTGCAGCATGCTTATAATGAGTAAATGCGAGGTCTTCAGCAAACCATGAATGTACTAAAAGGTGCAAGGTTCTTGATAAGGAGTTTTAAGGCAAGAATACTTATCCACTCTTACGGTAAAAAGGAATAACAGAATCGGAAGGTAGACACAAGTTTCAACAAGTAAAAGAAGCAAGGTGAAGAAGGGTATGAGGTACCCAGTTAATAAAGATTATCATTCAAAAAGGGAGATATAAGCATTTTAAGTTACCTCCAACAATGACAAATGTATGTACATCGGCCATACTGATCTCAGTTATACCCTATGGGAGCTAACAGATATAGTTTAAGAGAAGGACGGATTATCAGGATCCGACTAGGGTTAGAGTAACCTAAAATAGTGGATGGATTGTTATCATTATCCAACATTCCCGAAGGGTAGTGCAAAACATGGTAATTGTTCTCACAATCGCATTTGCGACCTGAGCTTCGCATTTGCGAAGCTCACAAATGCGAGAAAGGTATCGCAAATGCGAACCCCTCGTATTTTTGCTGCCTTTGCAAATGCGAAGTCCCAGTCGCAAATGTGACGAATGAACTTCCGCAAATGCGGCCTTTTCCTTCGCAATTGCGAAGTACCCAGTCCCCTCCTATGCTCGCAAATGAGAGGCTCACATTTGCGAGCCAGACCTCGTATTTGCGGGATCTGCAGACCTGAACACACTAGCAATTTTTTCTTAAGTCCAAAACACTCTGTAACCTATCCAAAACTCACTCGAGCCCTCGGGCTCCAAACCAAACATGCAAGCAAGACTTAAAACATCATACGAACTTGATCGTGCGATCAAATCGCCAAAATAATATTCAAAACTATATATTTAACACCAAAACACATGAAATTTTCAAGATAGTTTCAAAACTTCTATTTTCTCAACCAAAGGTCCGAATCACGTCAAATAAATTCTGTTTTCACCAAATTTCACATACATGACTTAAATATCATATTAAACCTGTACCGGGCTCCGAAACCAAGATACGGGCCCGATACCAATGAGATCAACACTAATCAATTCCTTTAATTCCTTAGATTTCCAGTCTAACAATTTTCATCGAAAATTAATTTCTCGGGCTTGGGACCTCAGAATTTGATTCTAGGCATACGCCCAGGTCCCATATTTTACTACGGACCTACCGGGACTGTCAAATCATGGGTCCGGGTCCGTTTATTCAAAATATTGACTGAAGTCAACTAAAATCAACTTTTTAGGTCAAAAATTATTATTTCATAAATTTTCCACGTAAAAGCTTTTTGGAATCACGCCCGGACTATGCACACAAATCGAAAAGGAATAAAATGAGGATTTAAGGCCTCGAAACACAGAATCGATTTCTAAAACAGAAGATGACCTTTTGGGTCATCACATTCTCCACCTCTAAAACAACTGTTCGTCCTCGAATGGACATAGAAAAGTACCTGAGTCGGTGAAAAGATGGGGATATTTGCTCCGCATGTCGGACTCGGACTCCCAGCTAGCTGCCTTAATATGTTGACCTCTCCACTGCACATGAACTGAAGGATAACTCTTCGATCTCAACTGACAAACTTGCCGGTCTAGAATAGCTATCAGCTCCTCCTTGTAGGTCAAATCTTGGTCCAACTAGACAGTGCTGAGATCTAACACATGGGATAGATCGCCATGATACTTCCGGAGCATGGACACATGAAAAACTAGATGCACTACTAATAAACCTGGTGGCAACGCACGTCTGTAGTCCACATCTCCCACTCGATCAAGGATCTCAAAAGGCCAGATGAACCTAGGGCTTAACTTTCCCTTCTTCCCAAACTGCATCACACCCTTTATGGGTGACACCCAAAGCAATACTCTCTCTCTCTGACCATGAATGCTACATCACGAACGTTATGGTCGGCATAACTCTTTTGCCTGGACTGAGCTGTATGAAGTCTCTCATGAATGATCTTAACCTTGTCCAAGGCATCCGACACTAAATATGTACCCAATAACCAAGCCTTCCCCGGCTCAAACCATCCAATCGGCGATCGACACTGTCTCCCATATAATTCCTCAAAAGGAGCAATCTGGATGCTCGACTGATAACTGTTATTGTAGGCAAACACAAACTCCGCTAACAGTAAGAACTGATCCCAAGAACCTCCAAAGTCAATAACACAGGCGCGGATCATATCTTCCAAGATCTAAATAGTACGCTCGAACTGTCGGTCTGTCTGAGGATGAAATACTATGCTCAACTCGACCCGCGTACCCAACTCACGTTGTACTGCCCTCCAAACATGCGAGGTAAACTGCGTACCTTGATCCAAAATGATAGACACGGGCACACCATGAAGAAGAACGATCTCAAGGATATAATTCTCTGCTAACCGCTTCGAAGAATAGGAAACTACCACATGAATGAAATGCGCTGACTTAGTCAGTCTATGCACAATAACCGAAACTGCGTCGAACTTTCTCTAAGTCCGTGTGATTCCAACAACAAAATCTATAGTGATACGCTCCTCCTTCTACTCAGGAATCTCAATCTTCTGAAGCAAACCACTAGGTCTTTGATGCTCGTACTTTACCTGCTGACAATTCAAACACCGAGCTACATGTGCAACAATATCCTTCTTCATCCTCCTCTACCAATAATGTTGCCGCAAGTCCTGATACATCTTAGCGGTGCCCGGATGAATAGAATACCGAAAACTATGGGCCTCCTCTAGAATCAACTCACGAAGCCCATCCACATTATGCACACAAACACGATCCTACATCCTCAAAACTCTATCATCTCCAACTGTAACCTTCTTGGCATCACTATGCCGCACTGTGTCCCTAAGGACAAGCGAATTAGGGTTGTCATACTGCCGATCCCGGATGCGCTCAAACAAGAAAGATCGAGCAACTGTGCAGGCTAAAACACAATTGGGCTCAGAAACATCCAACCTCACAAACTGATTGGCCAAGGTCTGAACATCTACTGCAAGCGGTCTCTCACCGACAGGAATATACGCATGGCTGCCCATACTGGCTGACTTCCTACTCAAAGCATCAGCCACCATATTGCCCTTCCCGGGATGATACAAGATGGTAATATCATAGTCTTTCAATAGCTCCAACCACCTCATCTGGCTCAAATTGAGATCCTTCTACTTGAACAAGTACTATAAACTCTTATGATCCGTGAACACCTCACACGACACGCCATATAGATAATGCCTCCAAATCTTCAGCGCGTGAACAATGGCTACTAACTCCAAGTCATGAACTGGATAATTCTTCTCGTGTATCTTTAGCTGCCGCAAAGTGTATGCAATAACCTTGCCACCCTATATCAATACCGTACCAATTTCAATACAAGATGCGTCACAATTTACTATATAAGGCCCTGAACCTGTGGGTAATACCAACACCGGCGCCATAGTCAAAGCTGTCTTGAGCTTCTAAAAGCTCGCCTCACACTCGTCTGACCATCTGAACAGGGCATCCTTCTAGGTCAACCTGGTCATCAGGGCTGCTATAGATGAAAACCTCTCCACAAATCGGCGGTAATAGCCCGCCAGTTCCAAGAAACTGCGGATCTCTGTAGTTGGTGTGGATCTAGGCCAGTCCTTAACTGTCTCAATCTTCTTAGGATCCACTTGAATACCCTCTACTGATACAATGTGACCCAAGAAAGCAACTAAACTCAACCAAAACTCACATTTTGGAAACTTAGTATATAATTGGCTGTCTCTCAGAGTCTGAAGAACAACCCAAAGATGCTGCTCACGCCCCTCTCAGCTACGGGAATAGATCAAGATATCATCAATGAAAATAATCACAAAGGAATCCAGATAGGGCTTGAACACCTTGTTCATCAAATCCATAAATGTTGTTAGGGCATTTGTCAAGCCAAATGACATTAGTAGGAACTCATAATGCCCATATCGAGTCCGAAAAGCTGTCTTAGGGACATCAGATGCCCTAATCGTCAACTAATGGTAGCCAAACCTCAAATCGATCTTCGAAAACACCTTGGCACCCTAAATATAATCAAATAAGTCATCAATCCTCGGCAATGGATACGTTTTATTGATGGTGACTTTGTTTAACTACCGATAGTCTATGCACATCCTCATCGACCCATCCTTCTTCTTTACAAACAATATCGGCGCACCCCAGGGCAAGATACTAGGTCTAATAAAGCCCTTATCAAATAAATCTTGCAACTACTCCTTCAATTCCTTCAACTCTGGCGGGGCCATACAGTATGGCGAAACGGAAATAGGCTGAGTGCCCGGAGCCAAATCAATGCAAAAGTCAATATCCCTATCGGGTGGCATCCCTGGAAGGTCTGCAGGAAATACCTCTGGAAACTCACGAACAATTGGTACAGAATCTATGGAGGGAACCACTGCACTAGAATCACGAACATAAGCGAAATAAGCAAAACACCCCTTCTCAACCATATGCCGAGCCTTCATATAAGATATAACCCTACTGGAAGAATATCCAGGAGTCCCTCTCCACTATAGTCAAGGTAACTCCGGCAAGGCTAAGGTCACTGTCTTGGCGTGACAGTTCAATATGGCATGATAAGGTGACAACCAATCCGTACCTAAAATGACATCAAAATCGACCATGTCGAGAAGCAAAAGATCTGCACGAGTCTCAAGACCTCCAATGACAACCACACACGAATAATAGACTCAATCTACAATGATAGAATCTCCTACAAGTATGGACACATACACAGAAGCACTCAATGAATCACGAGGCATAACCAAATATAAAACAAAATATGATGATACATACGAATAAGTAGAACCCGAATAAAATAATACTGAGGCATCCCTACTACAAAATAAAACCGTACCTGTGATAACCGCGTCAGATGACTCAACCTTAGGCCTGGCTGGAAAAGCATAACATTGACGCTGGGCCCCACCATTCTGAACTACATCTTGAGGACGGGCCCTGGCTGGCTGGCCTCCACCTCTAATGCCTCGACCTCCACCTCTAGTTGTCTGACCCCCACCTCTAGCGGGTTGACCCCCTACCTCTGGCTCCTTGACCCCTACTTCTAGCTCCCTAACCCTACCTCTAGTTGGTTGAGCGGGCAATGGAACACTCGGTGCCGGGACCATGGCACAAGAACCTTGATACTGAGAACTGCTAGATGCTCGAGGGCAAAATCTAGCAATGTGCCTCGGATTGCCACAAGTATAACAATACCTCGGCTGCTGAGACTGCTGTCCCTGAAACTGACCCTATCGGCCTAAATAACCATCTTGAAAACTCTAGAGTGGAGGTGCACTAATAGGAGCTAGTGGTGCACTATAGGCTGGTTGATCGAAATAATACATATAAGGGCCACGACCACCTGAAGCACCATGGAATGCCTGGAGTGCTGAATGAAATGGCCTGGGAGGGTGGCCTCTACCAAAAGAACCCCTGCCTCCAGATGAGGTACCACTAAATCCACCAGAATGATGAGGCCTCTTATTAGACCCCTGACCACTCCCCTGAGCTAAAACTATCTCAACTCGTCTGGCCACATTGGCTGCATCCTGGAAAGAAATCTCACTCCCAGTCTACTTAGCCATCTGCAACTTGATAGGCTGAGCAAGTCCCTCAATAAACCTCCTTACCCTCTCTCTCTCTCGGTAGGAAGTATAAGAAGAGCATGACGGGCTAAATCAACAAACCTAGTCTCATACTGAGTGACAGTCATAGAACCCTACTGAAGATGCTCGAACCGCCTACGATAGTCTTCTCTCTGAGTAACTAGAATGAACTTCTTGAGAAATAGCTGAGAGAACTGGTCCCAAGTCAAGGAAGGCGACCCAGCTGGTCTAATCAATACAAATTATTCTACCATATCTTAGCAGACCCTATCATCTGGAATACCCATTAGTCTCCACTATCCCCATGTTTCGCAACACCTCATGGCAGTGGTCAAGATAATCCTGTGGGTCCTCAGAAGCTGACCCACTGTAATGAACCGAAAAAAGCTTGGTGAACTTATCTAACCTCAATAAAGCCTGAAAAGACATGACTGATCCACCAGCGGCCTGAGCCGTAATAACTAGCTGAGCTACTCCCACTGGCTGAGCTGCTGGAGTCTGAAACTGAGGAGCCATCTACTCTGGATTGTGGGTAGCGGGAGTTTAGGCTCTCTCCCCCACCCCCAACCTGAGAGACAGCTGGTGCTATAGGAAATGTGCTAGTCTGAGTACACTCTCCATAAGGCCCACTAGACGAACAAAATCATCCTGAAGCACTAGGGTGGCTATGAACCCCTCTAGAACTTGAGCTGGTCTTGCTAGAACTGTCTAGGCTGGATCCTCCTTATCAAACTCTACCTGAGGCTCTGCCATTGGTGCTGCTGCTCTAGCTCTGGGCTGAGCCCTACTACTGCATCGGCCTCTGGCACGGCCTCATCCTCTGCCCCTCGTAGGAGCTGTTGCTGGGGGCTCTAGCTGCTGCTCAGCTGAAGAACCGGTATGTGTTCTCGCCGTCTACAGAGGAACAAGAGTAGAGAGTTCAATTAGCATTGAGAGATCAAAATCGCATGACAGAGAAGAATATAAGTGAAATTGTTCCTAAACTCTGTAGCCTCTGGGAGATAAGTACAGACATCTCCGTACCGATCTCCCAAACTGTACTAAGCCTGTTCGTGAATTGTGAGACCTAAGCAACCTAGTGCTATGATACCAACTTTTCACGACCCGGATTTCCCAACGTCGGGATCGTTATGGCGCCTAACCTTTCGGTTGCTAGGAAGCCAGCATATAGAAATAAATATGCTAACCAGTTAAACAATTCACTAGATGACAATAATTTAAAACATCACAAATTAAATAAGTGCGAAAGTTTACTAGTGAAAACCCTCACGGGCACAATAAGACTACGGTGAGCAGAGATGAATAAATGAGAGAGACTTATTGGTGAAAACCCCTCGGGGCACCACTAGTCAAACGTGAGTCATGAAGCTGATGCAAAGGATTGGCACGAACAAGCCCGACTTTAAGGTCATGGGAATGGTAAAAGGAAAGATCAGATCCGTTTGATAGATCAGGCCGCTGAGCCCAAAATGCATGTCATGATCATTAAGGCTAGTTATAAAAAAACAAAAATAAAAAAATCTATTCCTTTTATCCTCCCGGACAGGAGCATTTCTTGTTAATACTGTTTCTTTGCGTCATTGTGTCCTTCACCCTAAGTCAGTCCATCTCAAATCTGCTACCAGCTTTTCAGTTGTACAAAGTAAATTTGGCCAGCACACTCAGTTGTTAATGTTAACATGCCTTGAGGATTCATGCAAAGGCTCCCCCAAAAGACTCTTATCAGCCTTCTTGGCGCAAACAAAGATAACTTGTGATTCTCTCTAACAGACAAATTGCTCAAAAGTAGGAAGTCATTCAAGATATTAGAAAAGGTCATCTAAGAAAGGATCTTCAGTTGGGATAAGTCTAATTGAGCTAGAAGTACAAATGGTACCGGGTGTGAAATAATCAGGGTTAATGCAGAGCAAAAATCTCTTGAGACCGACTCAAGCAGATTGAGCAAAAGTCAAGCTGCCCAAAACTCAAGGACACAAACCGACCACCATTTTCAAAATTGAAATTTTTTTCTTTGTTTGAACAGGAGCAAAGTAGTGCAAGGAAAGTGGTTCAAAAAAAGAGAAAAAGAAAAAAAACAAAAAAGAGAAGAAAAACAAAAGAAGAGAAGAACCGACAAAGGGAAATTTTTCAAATTTTTGCTTTTACTTGTCTTGCTATTGTGCATAAAATCTTGCCATTGGTCTTCATATTTTTTCCTCCTAGGATAAAAAGTCCTAGTCTGATGGATTTTCCTCCCAATAAAGAATCTTACTCTGATGAATCTTTCTCCTAAGATAACAAACAGGAACATAGTCTGATGAACTTTCTCCTAGGATCAAAATCTTAGTCTGATGAATTTTTCTCCTAAGATAAGAAAACCTAGTCTGATAAATCTTTCTCCAAGGATAGAAATCTTAGTCTGATGAATTTTTCTCCTAGGATAAAAATCTTAGTCTGATGAATCTTTCTCCTAAGATACCCAAAAATAGAAGAAAAAAGGACCTAGTCTGATGAATTTTCTCCTAGGATCGAAATCTTAGTCTGATGAATCTTTCTCCTAAGATAAATGACCTAGTCTGATGAACTTTCTCCTAGGATCAAAATCTTAGTCTGATGAATCTTTCTACTAAGATAGAAAACCTAGTCTGATGAATTTTCTCCTAGGATAAAAATCTTAGTCTGATGAATCTTTCTCCTAAGATAACAAAAAGAGGACCTAGTCTGATGAACTTTCTCCTAGGATCAAAATCTTAGCCTGATAAATTTTTCTCCTAAGATAGAAGACCTAGTCTGATGAACTTTCTTCTAGGATAGAAATCTTATTCTGATGAATCTTTCTCCTAAGATAGAAAATCTAGTCCGATGATTTTTCTCCTAGGATAAATGTCCTAGTCGGATGAATCTTTCTCCTAAGATACCCAAAAAAAAGACCTAGTCTAGTGAACTTTCTCCTAGGATCAAAATCTTAGTCTGACGAATCTTTCTCCTAAGATAGAAAACCTAGTCCGATGAATTTTTTCCTAGGATAATAATTTTTTTTAAAAAAAGGGAAGTCTGAATTTGAAAAAAAAGTGGTCATATTTTAGTTTTCTTAAGTTATCAATGTTTAGTTTTCTTGAAATCAGGGTCCCCGCCTAGAGAATAAGATTAGTCTTTACTTTAGTCAAGTTTAGTTTATAGTTTTCCGCAAGCTCAATCACATTTAGGAGACGCACATCCTAGTCAAGTCGTTAATTTTACTCTCATCATTGCATTCTTCATCAACAACGTAGATGATTTATAGTTTTGCTAGCAACTCACAAATCTTCTAAGTGCAAACTGGGGCAAAAAATTTTGTTTGTTTTGTTGTTTTGATTGCAGGCACCCAGCTGGAGAACAAGGAATTTTTTTTGGAATTATCTCAAGTTTCAAGGGAAAGCGGTTTCGAAGGAAGACGGGTCAAGTTCAGCAATCAGGCGCCCACCTGGAGAACAAGGGAAGATAGTTCAAGTTTCAAGGGAAAGCAGTTCAAGTTTTGATGGAAGACAATTCAAGTTTCAAGGGAAAACAGTTCGAGTTTCAAGGGAAAAATAGCTCAAGTTTCAAAGGAAGACAGTTCAAGTTCAGCAGTCAGGCACTCACCTGGAGAACAAGGGAAAACCGTTCAAGTTTCAAGGGAAAACAGGTCGAGTTCAGCATTCAGGCGCCCACCCGGAGAACAAGGGAAGTCATTTCAGAATTCCATTCAAGTTAGAAGTAGCAGAAGCTCGCGACAAGAATGCAAGTCAACAATCCGAGATGATCAACAGAAATAATCTCAATCCAGAATAAAAAAAAGATAGAAAAAAGAAAAGGGAAGTGAATCCAAAATACAGAAGCAAAGAAAGATATGAACTGCTCAAGACGTGGTTGAAGTCACAAGCACTACATGCCCGGTCTTGATCCAGAAAGCTAAAGAAGAACAAGCTAGCACCTGCAACTAACAAGCGCCAAGGTTCAAATCTAAAGTCTGCATGAAGAACCATTCAAGACTCAAGATCAAGCTTCAGAAGACTTATAGATAGGAATCTTGTAACTCGTAGTTGACAGGCTTAGCTAGTCTTTTTCATTTTTTGATTTTTGATGTAATAACAGGACCGCAGACCGGAACCTCGGTGAAACGGAACCTCAACCGGCTCTCCACCAAAGTATACTCCATCACCTCATTCACTTTTGAACTACACGTTGCCTGATTTCTTTATAGCCAAGGATATGTAGGCAGCTCAGATACCAGAGCTCTATCACATTCTCCTTTCTCTTAGCTTTTAGTCTCTCTAAATAAGGGTTGGGTCAAAAAACCTGTCTAGTCATTCTTTGTCTGAAAACTCTTCGCGTTCCCAGTCAAAGAGCGACAACTGTAGACATGTGATTTTTGATCCTTCCTAAGATTTTTTATATTTCATCATGTAAATATTTAGTTTATGCCTAATATCTTTATTTCAACTAATTTTGACTCCTTTACTTTATTTCGTCACAAAAAAATAAAAATTACAAAAAACATTTTAGTTTACATATCGTTCATAAATCTAAATAAAAAATAGTACCTTATCTTTATTTTTATATAATCTTGAAACACACAAAAATAGTTACATGTTTTAATATAGTTTAGTTCAATTAATTAAGATTAATTTTATATTTTTATAGTATAAATTATATATTTAGGAGGAAGAGTTAGTTTTGGGTTGGTTTATCCCATTTTAATCTTGTAGTCCATTTTTTTAATCTTTAGCCCAATTTTAAGGTCCAATAATACCAAACTCATACTCCCTTAATCTAAAATCCCTGTCTATATAACAAAAATACACTCTAAGATATAGCTAGATCCTAGATCCCTATTGAGAAGATAGAAACGGCGCTGCATTCTCAAAAAGAGGAGACGAATATGAATTTTGATCTCCTCCCTTTTTCTTCACAACAGAAAACGAACGATCCCTCCACCTTCTTCCTAAAAGGAAATCAGTCGTTTACACACAAAAACTATCAGAACCCTTCCCCTCTGAAAATATACAGAAAAACGGCGCAACTGATTCTTAGCCCTTCATGAAAGTCAAACTTATGGCAGTGATTGGGATAAACAAAGTGTGCCGTTATTTCATTCTTAGATCCAAGATCTATACATGTCGTTTGGTAACAAATGATGTTTGACAGCTGCAAGTTCTATAATAGCTGTAGTACGATGATGCAAAATTGTGATGGAATAATGCGATACGTGACTTTTTTTAATTATATTTGTCTTTGTCTCTTGATATATATTTTTCTTGGGCAACTTTGACCATTTTCTTAAAGCTGTTTGGTAGTGGTAAGGGTTACTGTAAGCTTTAAACAAGTAAAGCTTGTCCGCACTAGATTATTTTTGATAAGTATGTCCATACTACAATAGAAAACAAACTATGCCTCAATACAAATCCAAGGGAAAGAATATCCAATAATCTTCACACATAGCTGCTTAAACAGCCATGAAACCAACTCCCTAATCGCAAAAGTGACCTTTGATCTCCGGTTTAGTAAGGATAGTCGGGTTATGAGTTCTATTTGGGGTTGTCAAGTTCAGGTCAATTCCGATCAAAGGTTCTGTTCATGTTATAGTTTGGACATCTTCTTCTTCAATGTAATACTGGTCGATTCATTAATCTATTGAAGTTGCCATTCATTAAAAGATTTGAAGTGCTATTGTCGGATTGAACAATATCGTTGCTTGCAAGGAGATCTTTCATCAACTCGGTTTTGATCACTGTTTGGGTTTCATTTGAGGTCAGATCCTTA
This sequence comes from Nicotiana tabacum, assembly GCF_000715075.1. Lineage (NCBI taxonomy): Eukaryota > Viridiplantae > Streptophyta > Magnoliopsida > Solanales > Solanaceae > Nicotiana > Nicotiana tabacum. Next base: position 69,005,338 of record NC_134087.1, read on the forward strand.
CTTTTTTCTTTAATCTCTCATATGTGTGATTTATGATTGCTTGAGTTTCATGATTTAATTGCTACCTTGTGACTGACTTTCCCTGGTTTTGTTTCAAGTCTGTTTGAGTTGAAATTTTTAAGTGTACACATTTTTAAATTCTTGCAGTATTTGATAGAGGGGTTCAGGTTTAAACGTAAATGAGTATTTGAATTGGAAATGTTTTCTTACTTTTATTTATCACTTATCCTTAGTAGCATGTTTAGGCCATTCACATTTGGGTAGGCAAACTTTTCGGAGCGTATAAAATCATCATAGTTACGGGTACGGTTCCCGTGACATAGTTGTGATTTGTAATTTCTAAATTCCGGGTGTACATTTCATGTGACCAAATTCTAATTTCCAACAAGGTTAAATAAAACGGTCGTGAATCACGGGTGCATTTCATGTAGCATGGCGAGCGTCGTGTTTTAAATAACCTTGAAACAATTCCTTAAATAAATAAAAGCGATTTTAAACTTAAAAATGCACATAGGTTTAAAATTATTTTAAAATCAAATAATTTGGCCAATAATAATAGGTGAGCGACCATGCTAGAACCACGGAATCCGAGAATGTCTAATTCCTTCTCCCGGGTTAACAGAATTCCTTACCCGGATTTCTATGTTCGCAGATCATAAATAAGAGTCAACTTTCCTCGATTCGGAAATTTAAACCGGTGACTTGAAACACCATAAATTATACCAAGTGACAACTCTGATTTTAATATAAATAATCTCGTTTCGATTGTCACTTTAATTGAAAAAAAGCTCCCTTATACCCCTTCCAGGGTAGAAAAAGGAGGTGTGACAGCTCTGGCGACTCTACTGGGGATAAAGAACCAGAACTTTTGGTTCAGGGTTCAAGAATTCAAGCTTAGAATAACTGTAATAGTTGGATTTTATTTATTATCTGATTTTTATATGTTTGAGCCTAATGTGTTAAATGCTGCTTTTTACCACTTTGATATTGTTTGGACTGCATATAAATTATTACGAAGCCCGCTTCTCTCTGAGTCTTCTAAATCATCTGGGAAGTGTGCACTTCGTGTGACTTCTTTTCTGTTAAAGTCATATCCTAATTTTATAACGAGGTTCTGACAAGTTGCAAAGCCGATGAAGCTTCTGTATTCCCGGTATGTTGCCCCCCTCGGCTCGAGCTGTCCGCTCGGGTAAGCTAGGTCTAGAACAATACACCCAGGTTTTTAAACCTAGAATAACATAGCCTCATGCCGGATCCCTAGTAGAAATATTTTATTTGCATCACGTGCATTTCACTTTGGGGGCTCAACACAGGGATTGAGTCCGTCTAGGACAGGTGTACCCAAATTAAAAGATCATCCTGATGCATCTTACGTGCTACTTGCGCATCTGTATGTTTCGGCTTGCATGTTGAGTGGCTGCTATAATAGGGAAAGAAAATCAAAAAAAGGAAAAAAAATCAATCAAGAGTGAGAGGTAGGTATTTGACAAATTCCGAAACTCTGCCGAAATTTTGAAAATAAGACAATATTTTTAAAAGTCATGTTTCCCTTGTTCCATCAAAACGGACGAACTATGCGAGTCTGATTCTCACCGGATGTGAGATACGTAGGCAAAACTCATCGGTTCCGACCCATAATTTTCAAAAAATCCAAAAAAAAATGTCCTTTACCTCCTTCTATATAAAGTCTTTCTTTTAAGACCCCAATTTTCAAAAATTCATTTTTTTTAATTCCTTATTTAGAAAGTCCCAAATAAAAAAAATTTAAACAAAAATACTTTCTTTCATTTTAGAAGTCTTTTGTTCGAAAAGAAAATCAAATCAAAATCCAAAAAAAAAAATTCTACGTTTTTTAGAAGTCTTTTCCCAAAAAAAATCAAAATCAAAAATTCAAAAAAAATAATTTTCTTTCTTCTTTAGAAGTCTTTCTTTCAAAATTTTGAAAAACAAAATCAAAAATCCAAAAATATTTTCATTCTTCTTTCATTGAAAAGAAATTCAAGAATCAAAAATATTTTCTTTTTCTTTAGAAGTAGTTCTTTCATAAATTGAAAATAAAAGTCCATAAATCCAAAAATATTTCCTTTCTTCTTTAAATGTTTTTCTTTTGAAATTCCAAAAAAAAAAGTGTCAAAATTCAAAAAAATAATATTTTCTTTCTTCTTTAGAAGTCTTTCTTTTCAATAATTCTCAAAACAAACAAATAATAACAAATCGAAATTCAAAAATATTTTCTTTCTTCTTTATAAGTCTTTCTTTCGGAAATTAAAAAAAATTAAAATCCAATAAAAGAGTTAGTTTATTTACTTTTTTCCTAATCTTCCCGAACTACGCAAGATCTGATTCATGTTCCCACATGATACGTAGGCAACCCACATCATGTTCGATCAACCATTGAAAACAAAAATTGAAAAAAAAAATGAAAAAAAAAATGAAAAACAAAAGTGAAAAAATGTTGATAATAATAAGGACTGAGTGAGTCCATTCTAACGTGTGTTTTGTTTTGAATTGTGAAGAAAGTTTGAGGTGATTGGTTTGTAGTAAGCGGCCAACACAAGATCCAAGGAAAAATGATAACTGACATCAAAGCTGTTACAAGTGCTCAAGAGACTCAGGTTTAGAGGGTTCAACAAGAGTCTACTATGGTTGAGGAAAATAGAATACTGAAACAGTAAATGACCAAAATGTGACAAACATGGACCAATGGCCAAGGACAGCTTTATCATGAGTCATAATTCGCTACCCAGCAAGAGCAGTACCACTCGTACTTGTTTGATCTTCCTGCAAACATTGAGAAGCCTGCACGAAAGTTGGCACAGGAAGAAATGACCCAAAGAGTGAAGCTTAGAACAACAGTTGAAAAACATACAAGGGTTGGCAGGTCAGAAGAATATTGCCTTCAAGGATCTATGTATGTTTTCCGATGTCCACTTGCCACCTGGTTTCAAGATCCCCAAATTTGAAAAGTATGATGGACATGGAGACCCCATAGCCCACCTAAAAAGGTATTGCAATCAGCTAAGAGGTGCATGAAGAAATGAAGAATTGCTAATAGCTTATTTTGGGGAAAGCCTTATGGGAGTAGCATCTGAATGGTTTATGGATCAAGACACATCTCGCTGGTACGCCTGGGATAACATGGCACATGCTTTTGTCAAACAGTTCCAATACAACATTGACATTGCCCCATACCGCAATTCTCTTTCAAACCTGAAGAAGAAACCAATTGAAAGTTTCAGGGAATTTGCCATTAAATGGAGAGACCAAGCAGCTAGAGTTAAGCCACCTACGGATGACCATGAGCTAATCACTATCTTTCTTCAGGCTCAAGAGCCAGATTATTTTCAAAACATAATAACCGTTGTGGGTAAATCCTTCTCGGAAGCAATTAAAATGGGGGAAATGATTGAGAATGGTCTTAAAACAGGCAGAATTATAAGTCAAGCAGTTCTCAAAGCCGCAACTCAGGTTGTCCAGGTTGAATCCGATAGGTTTGGTGACACGAATGAGAAGGTTGAAGAAATCATGATGATATCAGGGTCGAGAAGAGGTCCTAGGAGAACATCTCGAAGGTATGAGCAGCCTCCTCAAGTTTTCCATGACTCCCCTGAGCAGTATTATCCACCTCAGAACCCTCAATACTCTGTTGCTACACCTCAGTATGTTGTCCAGCCACCAAAACACCCCAGAAGGTGAGCACGAGCATCATAAAATCTCTACCAGCCTCCACAAAATTTTCAGGTGCCCTATAACCCACATCCAAGCCAGTGGTATAGAGGGGAACAAAGGTTGAAAGATAATTTTACGCCAACAGAAGAGTCCTATGCAAGCTTATTTGAGAAGTTAAAGCATCATGACATGATTGCACCCATTTCTCCAAATCATGTGGACCCACGTGCAAAAAGTTTTGACCCTTCTAAAAGGTGTGAATACCATTCCAATGCCCAGGGGCACAATATTGAAAGTTGTCGGGATTTGAAAAGAGAAATAGAAAGGATGATCCAGGAAAATCTGATTGAGATCCAAGACAGTAACGCCTACAATATCACGCATAATCCTTTATCTACGCATGATGATGAACACTTTGTAGGGCAAATGCCTGGTGACTTGGAGTATGAAAATTCTCTCGGAAGCTTGCCAACTAAAATTGAAGAAGGCCATGGTGATTCTGATGAGCAAATTTGTGGCTAAATGTCAAGCTGAGCAATTGAAAAGTCATTCCCTCCTCACTAGGGAGGAATCTTGATAGCTTGTTTTGATGTTTTTTTTGTTATCTGGGTTATTTCAGGGTTGTGATCCAGATTTTATTTGTTTTATTGAGTCAAACCCTTCTATCCCTCTATCCTATTTGTATGAGTCATGTTTGTCTGTTTTGTTGCTATTTTCATTATCCGGTTTATTTTAGGGTTGTAACTCGATTTTAGGTTGCTTGTTTAGTTGTCAAACCCTTCCATCATTATTCAATAAAATACAGTTTGTCCTTTCATATCATTCTGTGCTTAGCTTCTTCCCCGCTAGTTTTAGTGATATGACATGCATGCGGACTTTTTGGCCAGATCTTAGAAAATTGATTTAAGCTTGAATTGGACAACTGAGAAAAGATACTTTTGAGGACGAAAAAGGGTTGAAATACTTTGGAATTAAGGTCGAGTAAAATTCACCTTCAAATCATTATGAAGATCGGGCTTGAGGATGTTTAATCGATTGAAGTTTGTTGGAAAATTTGACACTAAGGGATGGAAAGTGTCTTGTGACCACGACACACCAAGAAGACAAACATGTTCGTCAATGCTATGATCACGAAAAGATACTATGTTTGGCGTTCTCGAGGTTGGGAGACCCTTTTTCTGCTACCCAAACACTTTATACCCTTTGTCACCCCTTTGAGTCTGTATTATTTTCTTTGACCACCTTCTTTTGGAATCAAGTTTAGAGTCAAAAGTCAAAAAAATAACAATAAAAGTTCATGCCCCAAGAGTACAAACTAGGGAAGCTTTTAGAAAGTTCTAAGTGAAAAAAGCGAAGAAGAAAAGAATTGTCATCGGTCCATGCCCTCAGAAAATAGAAGTTGGGGCAACTTGAAAAAAAAGACAAAAAAAAAGAAGAAAGAGAAAAAAAGAGATACAGAAAGAAAGATGAAAAAAAATTAGTTAGGTTAGATGTTTGAACTACGTTTGACCTGATTCCTTAAAAAAGGATACGTAGGTAGCCTCACGGTTCGGTCCAACCAAATAAGAATTCAAAAAAAGGGAAAGAAAAAAATTTCCAAAAAACCTCAATAGCTGAAATTGGGGCAGAGATTTTATTTTACTTTTGAAAGAGTCGATTCCAAGAGATGTAAGTCCACAACTCTTCATTTTGAGTCTACTCTGAGCCTTCATGCCGACCAATCTATCCAACCCTATCCAAAAACCTTCCAAATAAAGACCTCTCGGTATGCCTTCAAGAGTGCCAAGAGAAGCATGCAATGAGCAACGGTCGTCACACGACATAGAACACTGTCAAGATGCTCGCACAAGAAAAGCGGAAGAGAAAGAAAAAAAAAAGAGAGTCTTACTAGTGAAAACCCTCACGGGCACAGTAAGGCGATGATAAACAGAGATGAATAAATGAGAGGGACTTATTGGTGAAAACCCCTCGGGGCACCACTAGTCGAACGTGAGTCATGAAGCTGATACAAAGGATTGGAACGAACAAGCCCGACTTCAAGGTCATAAGAATGGTAAAAGGAAAGATCCGATCCGTTTGATAGATCAGGCCGTTGAGCCCAAAATGCATGTTATGATCATTAAGGCTAGTTATAAAAAAACAAAAACAAAAAAAACTATTCCTTTTATCTTCCCAGACAGGAGCATTTCTTGTTAATACTAATTCTTTGCGTCATTGTGTCCTTCACCCTGAGTCAGTTCTCAAAACAAGCAAGAAAAGATTTCAAAATCTGCTACCAGCTTTTCAGTTATACAAAGTAAATTTAGCCAGGACACTCAATTGTTAATGTTAATATGCCGTGAGGATTCATGCAAAGACTCCCCCAAAAGACTCTTGTCATCCTGCTTGGCGCAAACAAAGATAACTTGTGATTCTCTCTGACAGACAAATTTCTCAAAAGCAGGAAGTCATTCAAGATATCAGAAAAGGTCATCTAATAAAGGATCTTCAGTTGGGATAAGGTTGATTGAGCCAGAAAAAAAAATGGTACCGGGTGTGAAACAATTAGGGTTAATGCAGAGCAAAAGTCTCTTGAGACTAACTCGAGCTGATTGAGCAAAAGCCAAGCTGCCCAAAACTCAAGGCCACAAACCGACCACCATTTTCAAAATTGAAAATTTTTTCTTTGTTTGAACAGGAATAAAGCAATGCAAGGAAAGTGGTTTAAAAAAAAGAGAAAAAACAAAAAAAAAGAGAAAAAAGAGAGAAAAAGAAGAGAATAGAAGAGCTGACAAAAGGAAGTTTCTCAAATCTTTGCCTTTATTTATCTTGCTATTGCGCATAAAATCTTGCCATTGATCTTCACATTTTTTCCTCCTAGGATAAAAAGTCCTAGTTTGATGGATTTTCATCCCAATAAAAATCTTAGTCTGATGAATCTTTCTCCTAAAATAAAAATCTTAGTCTGATGAATTTTTCTCCTAAGATAAGAAAACCTAGTCTGATGAATCTTTCTCCTAGGATAGAAATCTTAGTCTGATGAATTTTTCTCCTAGGATAGAAATCTTAGTCTAATGAATCTTTCTCCTAAGATACCAAAAAAAAGAAGAAAAAAGGACCTAGTCTGATGAATTTTCTCCTAGGATCCAAATCTTATTATGATGAATCTTTCTCCTAAGATAAAAGACCTAGTCTGTCTAACTTTCTCATAGGATCAAAATCTTAATCTGATGAATCTTTCTCTTAAGATAGAATACCTAGTCTGATGAATTTTCTCCTAATAAAAAATCTTAGTCTGATGAATCTTTCTCCTAAGATAACAAAAAGATGACCTAGTCTGATGAACTTTCTCCTAGGATCAAAATCTTAGTCTGATGAATTTTTCTCCTAAGATAGAAGACCTAGTCTGATGAACTTTCTCCTAGGATAGAAATATTAGTCTGTTGAATCTTTCTCCTAAGTTAGAAAATCTAGTCCGATGATTTTTCTCCTAGGATAAATGTCTTAGTCGGATTAATCTTTTTCCTAAGATACCCAAAAAAAAGAGTGACCTAGTCTGATAAACTTTTTCCTAGGATCAAAATCTTAGTCTGACGAATCTTCTCCTAGGATTGCAATCTTAGTCTGATGAATTTTTCTCCTAAGATAGAAGACCTAGTCTGATGAACTTTCTCCTAGGATAGAAATATTAGTTTGATGAATCTTTCTCCTAAGATACCAAAAAAAGAAGTAGAAAAGAGACTTAGCCTGATGAACTTTCTGCTAGGATCGAAATCTTAGTCTGATGAATCTTTCTCCTAAGATAGAAAACATAGTCCGATGAATTTTCTCCTAGGATAATAATTTTAAAAAAAAGGGAAGTCTGAATTTGAATAAAAAAGGGTCATTTTTTAGTTTTCTTAAGTTATCAATGTTTAGTTTACTTGAAATCAGGGGCCCGCCTGGGGAATAGGGTTAGTCTTTACTTTAGTCAAGCTTAGTTTATAGTTTTCCACAAGCTCAATCACTTTTAGGAGACACACATCCTAGTCAAGTCGTTAATGTTACTCTTATCATTGCATCCTTCACCAACAGCGTAGGTGATTTATAGTTTTGCTAACAACTCACAAATCTTGTGATGCAAACTGGGGCAGAAAATTTTATTTGTTTTGTTGTTTTGATTGCAGGCACCCAGCTGGAAAACAAGGGACTATGTTTCGGAATTATCTCAAGTTTCAAGGGAAAGCGGTTTCGAAGGAAGACGGGTCAAGTTCAGCAATCAGGCGCCCACCTGGAGAACAAGGGAAGATAGTTCAAGTTTCAAGGGAAAGCAGTTCAAGTTTCGAAGGAAGACAATTCAAGTTTCAAGGAAAAACAGTTCGAGTTTCAAGGGAAAAACAACTTAAGTTTCAAAGGAAGACAGTTCAAGTTCAGCAGTCAGGCACTCACCTGGAGAACAAGAGAAAACCGTTCAAGTTTCAAGGGAAAGCAGGTCGAGTTCAGCAATCAGGCGCCCACCTGGAGAACAAGGGAAGTCATTTCAGAATTCCATTCAAGTTAGAAGTAGCAGAAGCTCGCGGCAAGAATGTAAGTAAACAATCCAAGATGATCAACAAAAATAATCTCAATCCAGAATAAAAAAAAAGAAAGAAAAAATAAAAGGGAAGTGAATCCAAAATACAGAAGCAGAGAAGATGTGAACTGCTCAAGACGTGGTTGAAGTCACAAGCATTACATGTCCGGTCTTGATCCGGAAAGCTAAAGAAGAACAAGCTAGCACCTGCAACTAACAAGTGCCAAGGTTCAAATCTAAAGTCTGCGTGAAGAACCATTCATGACTCAAGATCAAGCTTCAGAAGACTTATAGATAGGAATCTTGTAACTCGTAGTTGACAGACTTAGCTAGTCTTTCTCATTTTTTGATTTTTGATGTAATAACAGGACCACGGAACGGCACCTCGACCGGCTCTCCACCTCAGTATGCTCTATCACCTCATGCACTTCTGAACTACACGTGACATAATTCCTTTATAGCCAATGATATGTAGGCAACTCAGATATCAGGGCTTTGTCACATACTCTTTTCTCTTAACTTTTGGTCTCTTTAAATAATGGTCGGGTCAAAAAACCTGTCTAGTCGTTCTTTGTCTGAAAACTCTTCGCGTTCCTAGTCAAAGAGGGGCAGCTGTAGACATGTGATTTTTGACCTTCCCCAAGATTTTTTATGTTTCAGCATGTAAATATTTAGTTTATACCTAATATCTTTATTTCAACTAATTTTGACTCTTTTACTTTATTTCGTTACAAAAAAATAAAAATTACAAAAAATATTTTAGTTTACGTATTTTTCATAAATCTAAATAAAAATTATACAAAAATAATACCTTATCTTTATTTTTATATAATCTTGAAAACACAATAATAGTTTCATATTTTAATATAGTTTAGTTCACTTAATTAAGATTAGTTTTATATTTTTATAGTATAAATTGTATATTTAGAAGGAATAGTTAGTTTTGGGTTGGTATATCCCATTTTAATCGTGTAGTCCATTTTTTTAGTCTTTGGCCTAATTTTAAGGCCCAATAATACCAAACCCATACCCCCTTAACCAAAAATCCCTTTCTATATAACAAAAATACAACCTAAGATATAGCTAGATCCTAGATCCCTATTTAGAAGATAGAAACGACGCTTCATTCTCAAAAAGAAGAGACGAATCTGAATTTTAATCTCCTCCCTTTTTCTTCACAACAGAAACAAATGATCCATCCACCGTCTTCCTAAAAGGAAATCACCCGTTTACACACAAAAATTATCAGAACCCTTCCCCTCTGAAAATATACAGAAAAACGGCGCAGCTGATTCTTAGCCCTTCATGAAAGTCAAACTTATGGCGGTAATTGGGATACACAAAGTGTGCCGTTATTTCATTCTTGGATCCAAGATCTATACATGTTGTTTGGTAACAAATGATGTTTGACAGCCGCAAGTTCTATAATAGTTGTAGTACTATGATGCAAAATTGTGATGGAATAATGCGATACGTGACTTTTTTTAATTATGTTTGTCTTTGTCTCTTGTTATATATTTTCTTTGGGCATCTTTGACCATTTTCTTAAAGCCTTTTGGTAGTGGAAAGGGTTACTGTAAGCTTTGAACAAGTGAAGCTTGTCCGCACTAGATTATTTTTGATAAGTATGTCCATACTATAATAAAAAACAAACTATCAATACAAATCCAAGGGAAAGAATATCCAATAATCTTCATAAATAGCTTCTTAAACAACCATGAAACCAACTGCCTAATCGCAAAAGTGCCCATTGAACTCCGGTTTAGTAAGAATAGTCGGGTTATGAGTTCTGTTTGGGGCTGTCAAGTTTGGCGCAGTTCCGATCAAGGTTCTGTTCATGTTCTATTTTGGACATCTTCTTCTTCAATGTAATACTGGTCGATTCATTAATCTATTGAAGTTGCCGTTCATTAAAATATTTGAAGTGCTATTGTCGGATTGAACAGTATCGTTGCTTGCAAGGAGATCTTTCATCAACTCAATTTTGATCACTGTTTGGGTTTCATTTTAGGTCAACTCCTTACTTTTTCTTTAATCTCTCATATGTGTGATTTATGATTGCTTGAGTTTCATACTTTAATTGCTACCTTGTGACTGATTTTCCCTGGTTTTGTTTCAAGTCTGTTTGAGTTGAAATTTTTAAGTGTACACATTTTTGAATTCTTGCAGCATTTGATAGTGGGGTTCGGGTTTAAACGTAAATGAGTATTTGAATTGGAAATGTTTTTTTACTTTTATTTATCGCTTATCCCTAGTAGCATGTTTAGGCCATTAACATTTAGGTAGGCAAACTTTTTGGAGCATATAAAATCATCATAGCTACGGGTATGGTTCCCGTGAGGTAGTTGTGATTTGTAATTTTTAAAATCCGGTTGTACATTTTATATGACCCGATTCTAATTTCCAACAAGGTTAAATAGAACGTGTCGTTAATCATGAGTGCATTTCATGTAGCGTGGCTTGCAACGTGTTTTAAATAACCTTGAAACAATTCCTTAAATAAATAAAAGCGGTTTTAAAGTTAAAAATGCACATAGGTTTAAAAGTGTTTTAAAATCAGATAATTTGGCCAATAATAATAGTTGAGCGACCGTGCTAGAACCACGGAACCTGGGAATGCCTAATACCTTCTCCCGGGTTAACAGAATTTCTTACCCGGATTTCTATGTTCACAGACCATAAATAAGAGTCAACTTTTCTCGTTTCGGGATTTTAAACCGGTGACTTGGGACACCATAAATTATCCCAAGTGGCGACTCTGATTTTAGTATAAATAATCCCGTTTTGATTGTCTCTTAAATTGGAAAAAACTCCCTTATACCCCTTCCGGGGTAGAAAATGGAGGTGTGATAGCAGCAACACCTAATACCTCAAGCTAAGGTTAGCCACGACATTTACGTCGATTCCAAGGCCAAACTCAAGCCTCAAACACCGCTTTCCCCTTCTCACGAGCCTCCGGACCAATAGAATCTAGCAATTTACCAGCCAAACAATTCAATTTAAGCCTTAGGAACTACCCACTATTGCAAGGAATTCAATTTAGGCCATTTTGGAAAAAGTCAACAAAAGTCAACACCCGGGCCCGCTTGGTCCAAACCCGAAACTCGGACCAAAACCCGATTACCCATTTACCCCCGAGCTCGATATACAATTGATTTTGGAATTCGACCTCAATTTGAGGTCTAAATCTCCAAATTTCGAAATCCCTAATTTCTACCCAAAAATCTCAATTCCACCATGAAAATCCTAGATTCTAGGTTGAAATCTTGTAAAAAGAAGTAAAAGATTGAAAGAAATGATCTAAGAATTATTTACCTATGATTTGGTGAAGAACTACCCTTTGGAAAATCGCCTCTTAAAGTTTAGGTTTTGAAAAATGGGAGAATGAATGAAAATCCCGTCTAAGACCAAAGTTATCAGCTGAAGATGTCGCATTTGCGACCTGAGCTTTGCATTTGCGAAGCTTGCAAATGAGAGAAAAGTATCGCAAATGCGAACCCCTCGCGTTTCTTCTGCCTTTGCAAATGCGAAGTCCCAGTTGCAAATGCGAACAATGGACTTCCGCAAATGCGGTCTTTTCCTTCGTAATTGCGAAGTACCCAGTCCCCTCCCATGCTTGCAAATGCAAATATTCTTCGCAAATGCAAGGCTTGCATTTGCGAGATCTGCAGACCTGAACACACGAGCAAATTTTTCTTAAGTTCAAAACATTTCTTAACCTATCCAAAACTCACCCGAGCCCTCGGGGATCCAAAACCGAACATGCACGCAAGTCTTAAAACACCATACGAACTTGCTTGTACGATTAAATCGCCAAAATAACATCCAAAACTACGATTTAACATCAAAACACATGAAATTTTCAAGATAGTTTCAAAATTTTTATTTTCTCAACCGAAGGTCCGAATCACGTCAAATAAACTCTGTTTTTAACCAAATTTCACAGACATGACTTAAATATCATATTAAACCTGTACCGGGCTCCGGAACTAAGATACATGCCCGATACCAAGGAGATCAACATTAGTCAATTCCTTTAATTCCTTAGATTTTCAGTCTTACAATTTTCATCAAAAAATATTTCTCGGGCTTGGGACCTCGGAATTTGATTCCGGGCATACGCCCAGGTCCCATATTTTACTACGGACCTACGGTACCATCAAATCACGGGTCCGGATCCGTTTACCCAAAATATTGACCGAAGTCAACTAAAATCAACTTTGTAGGCCAAAAATTATTATTTCACAAATTTTCCACATACAGGCTTTCCGGAGTCACGCCTGAACTGCGCATGCAAATCGAAGTGGAATAAAATAAATTCTAAGGCCTCGAAATACATAATCAAGTTCTAAAACACAAGATGACATTTTGGGTCATTACAACATCAATTGAAACGTAGGGAGTAGTTTGAATCCAGGAAATTTGAATTTCTGATCCACTTCTAATTGACTGAAGGACCAATTCCATAAATCTTGGCCGACAAATAGACAGAAATTAAGAAAAATACAAAATACATGTGAATCATACCCTAGAGGTATGCACCACTGACCATATATAGGACCAATTGAGATCTTAGCTCAACAGTCAGCTCTTTCTCAATCTATAATTTGAGTATCTTCACAAGGTTTAACTAAAATTTGACCACAATGCTTTCAGCCAGCTTGACTTGTGTTTCATTTTGATTCAGCTGCACGCTTATTCGTAAACACTTGACATGGTGCTAGGTAAATTAAGAGAATAATATAGAATCAAGAAAAACATAGGCGTGAAATCGATTTTCCTTAAAGAGATATTATTATTATTAAAATAATATCGATAAGTCTCTCCAGAATACAATCGAGTCTCCGCTATTAAAAGCCACCTTTATTTCAGAGGGAAAATGGTATTGTATAGTCGCTCTCAAAATAAAAGCCGAAAAATATATATTTTTTGTATATGTGCACATACTATATATTATGTACAAAAGTTATACACAAATTTTACATATTTTTCGGCTACCAAATATAAATAGTTTTTTGTGCGGATTAAAAGTGAAAAAAACCCTATTTCGGAGGAGCAAAGGCAGAACTAAAAACGGGAGTGCTCTCCTCCTACCCCACCCTCCACCTTTTTAAAATTTATTGTTTTTAAACTTCAAAAAGTTAACTTTATAAAATTTGGTTCCGCTCCTTTTAATCCTCTAGAAAACTTTAACATAACTTGTTTTTTGGTATGATTCAAACTTTTCAGTTTTTAATTTTGACTTCACCATTTTGGACATCAAAATATATATGAATGTATATCTTCTTTCCTCTCCTTTTCTTGGTGGAGTTCTTTTGCAAAGTTTGTGTTTAGCAAATAGCATACTTGCTATGACTTGTGGACAACCCAAAAAGAACTAGATTGCTCAAATTGTTCGCCAAGAAAAAGGAATCCCATAATATCCTTCGGGATAAAGCAAAGATAAAGAAATTATAACGAAACAAATAGCAGGTTGTCACACCTCTTTTCTACCCCAAAAGATCTAAGTTTTATTGATTGTGAGTTAAAGAGTTTTTCCAATTAAAGTGACAAACTTAAGTAGGGATTATTTTATTTATAGAGTCGCCATTTGGAATTGATTTTTTGGGTGTTTCAAGTCGCCTTTTATTTAAATTCATAGTCAAAGGAAGGTTTGACTCTATTATTATTGGTCTACGAAAATAAAGTTCGGGTAAGGAATTCTGTTGGCCGGAGAGAAGGTTTAAGACATTTTCTGAGTCTCGTGGTTCTAGCATGGTCGCTTTATTGACTACATTTGACTTATATTAATTTTGGACAAACTTTTTTTTTTTTTGAATTTCCATGTTTTACCTATCCTCTTTTAATTATTAAAATTATTAAAGAAAGATTTGAATAATATTAAATTATCCTAACCGCACCACGCAAGCGAATGTGCGACCGAACGAATTTTACTAATTTTGTCATAACCATACTACGCAAGCAAATTTGCAGTCATGACAAGGATTATTAGTATGTTATTACTTTTGGAAAAATTACTACATTCAAAGAAATTAATTTTGAAATTTACTAAAAAGTTACTATCGTGCTACGTAAGCGATTCTGCTATTATGGCAAGGGATAAATTATAATAGAAATTAATTAAAGCTAATTGAGTATGATATGAGATTATTGAATTAATTTATTGAATGTTAAGCATCACGCTACGCAAGCGATTCCGTGAGCTAAAGCGTGCCTACTAATTGCCTAGCGTTTAAATTAATTATTAAGGGGTGATTAAATAATTCTAATTTATAAAGAAAAATCTTAATTAAAAAATGGAATATATAACATATGTATTATTTTAAAGGTTGGGCAAAACTCTTGTCTATTATTCCGGTTTGATTAGTTCAAACTTTCGTCGTCCAGTCATTAACAAAAACATGAAATAAACGTAACTAATACAAAAGTGACAACAACCTAAACTATTTATTTTATTTTACTTTAAAAATGAAGCCAAAGCTAAGACATGTGACTAAGGATAAAATAATACATTAAAAATATGAGTTCCTAGACATGTATTGAGGGAAACACATGCTTCATTCTTAAACAATGAATATTCAACACATTAATAATACAAAGATATTCTTCCACTGGTTCTTTCCAACCTACCAGCATACTCAGTCACATATTTTCCCCAATTTCACCAACGTGCCATAAAGAGAAATATTACTAAGAGACATATTACTATATGTTACTTTTCAACATTAAGAGGTGAGTTAAAATGACAAACATTAAAGATATGAAACCAACACAAAAAGAAACTAAACTCTACATATAAATATTTCTCGAAAACAAAATGTTTCTTTTTCTTAACTAGATACACTAAACATAATGTTGTTTGAGCTACATATGTAAAGAAAAATGAAAGATTAACCAAATATTACAGATGTACATGCTTAAACATAAGTAACACGCTAAACATTCATTCATTCCAGTAAAACACATTTAGCATATCCTAGGAGCTGAAAAAGACCCATATCCTCATCCATTGGATATAAAAATCTGTATTGTAAAATTTGAGAAATACCTGGATTGCAGAAAATAAATACAGCAGTGAAGAAATGGAGCTCAGCAGTAAAAAAAGATAGGAGCAAATACATCAGCAGATTCGTATTTTAAACAGCCCGAAAATATTAGAGAAGAAACCAAGAACCAACTTTAAAGAAGACTTATACTTTTCTAAAAGTTTGCACTCTAAGATTCACTCATAAAACTCACAATTTCAGAAAAGTATGCTTCGGCTGCTGATTTTTTACACTAAAAATTGTATTTTTAGTGTATAAAAACTGTCCAAAAAATGTGTGATAGAGTGTGGGTAAAGTGAGAAGAGGGCAGCCCATAAGCAGGCAAAGAAAGCCACATTTTGGATAGATTTTGGTTCACCAAAAGTCATCTGTCCAAAAAGGACGGACATTGTGTGCTAAATACTATTCAAACGACAACCTGAAAACCTGTTGTGGCAGAAGCAAAGAGTCATTTCAGCCACCCTACTAGTAAAAAGTAAAAAGTAAGCTACTAGTACCTTAAGTCATGATCAAACCCATCTAACCTTCAGATTTTAACAACATCAATACCACCATATTAATTTTGAACCAAATCAAACTCAAACAACTAAGAGTTGGCAAAACAGAAACAAGACTTCAAATGGAACTAAACCTCAAACTAACTAGATTAAAACAAATTGATTTGTGCAAATAGAACAAACAAATAAATTCACAAGCTAATGCTCAAAATAAAAATTAGACAATATCATTAACAATCGGACGACGACGTTCAACAGCTAAACAATGAACTAACTAAGCAAATGATTTAACTACTACACTAAAGATCACGTTTGATCAATAACAATATGATAAACAACTAAGCTAAATAGAGATAACTAATTAAATAAATCTAAATGGAAACTCTAATTAACAACAATAAACCAAAATAGAAAAATCAAAATCAGAAACTAACCTAAAACTACTAAAAAAAATCAGAAATTAGTTAAAGAGATGACTGTTATACCTAACGAACGTGCTTGAAACTGTTCAAGCCACGAGAAGATGCTGGAGATGCCAAGAGGTGGCTGTACAACTCTAAAACGCACGTTTCTTTCAAGAAGACGCTAGCACAAAAGGGTTTCGGCATCTTGAAAAAAGGAACGAGTGTTTTCGAGTAAAAAATAGCTAAAAATAGAGGCTCGGGGCATTTGGTAGTGATCGCCAGCTGTGGGGTGGTCAGATTGGTGGCGGTGGTGCTTTTGGGGGTAAAGTCAAAAGGAATGTGTAGATCTCATTGAGATTTACACGTTCATGTAGGTTTTATGGAGGTGTAGTGGCCGGTTTGTCGTGAAATCGAAGAGGAAAGTAAGAGGCATCTATCTAGGGTTTCGATTTCACAAAATTTAGAGGGGTTTTTGGAGATTTGGGGCTCAAATTATGAGAGAGGGTAAGGAGAGAAAGAGATTGGTGTAAAGTTTGGATGGTTTGGACGACAGCCACTGCCGGTGGGCGATTTCCAGCGGCCGTCGCTGCCGTGGAGGGTGCGGGCAGAAGAGATGGGGAGAGGGAGAAGAGAGAGTGAATAAAGAGGTAGAAAGAAAGAGATAAGGGTGAAAATAGGGGCAATTTTTAGGGATTCTAAGCTTTAAATATCTAGGAAGGGGATTGAACTAGAGCCGTTGGATCATAAGAGAATGGATCAATGAGATTGAGTCTTGGTTTCACTTAATGAATCGACATAGATTCATCATGAAACTATGCCATTTTGAACCAAGTCTTGGCCAACCATCAATTTGAATGGGTCGGCCGAATTGGGCTAAAAATTAGGCATGATTTGTGCATAACTCAACTGAAATGGTCATTACTTCAATCCCTTAAACCCTTTAACAAATTAATTAATAATCTATGCATTATTAAAAAGGAGAGGAAAAAGCCCTCCTTAAGTCAAGTGGCAGCCTAGAAAAAAACTACATGACATAAGTAGTTAATAATTAGTTATTTAGTTACAACAACAACAACTGCCTAGTATAATCTCACAAGTGGGGTCTAGGGAGGGTAGTGTGTATGAAGACCATACTTCTAGAGGCTGTTTCCGATAGACCCTCGGCTCAAGAATCATTATTTAGTTAATAATTAATTATTATTTTTAAATTAAAATATCTACTAAATAATAAAATAAAATATTTTATAATAAAAACAAAAATTAAAAAAATTAAAAGGAAGGAAAAAGCCTTCTCCTTAAGATAAGTGGCAGCCCAGGAAAAAAATATCTACTATATAATAAAATAAAATAATTTATAATAAAAAATAAAAATTAAAAAAATTAAAAGGAGAGGAAAAGGCCCTCTCCTTAAGCCAAGTGGCAGCCTAGAAAAATATCACATGGCATAAATAGTTAATAATTAATTATTATTTTTGAATTTACATATCTATAAACTAATAAAATAAAACATTTTATAATAAAAAACGAAAATTAAAAAAAATATCCATTCAAATTGAACAGTAGTTCCAAGTTTGAGTTTTTAATTTATATTGAAATAAAAACTAAAATTACAAAAAAATGCAAATTTAAAATTTCTTTGTTATTTAAGTAATTTTTGTTTTTATTTTTAAAAATATAAAGTTTATTTATCCAGAAAATATTATTGAGAATAATAGAATAAAATAAAAAATAAACAAAAATTTTAAAAAAACTATCCATTCAAATTGAAGAGTAGTATGTTTGAGTTTATAATTTATTTTAAAATAAAAAACTAAAATTACGAAAAATAAAAGATTGCTAATTTTAAAAAAAATTATTTTCTTAATAATTTTGTTTTTTATTTTTAAAAATAAAAAGTTTATTTTGTCACGACCCAAAATCTACTACAGGTCGTGATGGTGTCTAACGCCGCTGTCAAGCAAGCCAATGTTGATCGATCCACTTAATTACTCATTTTTATTACTTTTAAAATCATAATTTTCATTAATTAAATAATATGAAATAGAATTTACAGGGTGAAACAATGATAATTACATGAACTACCATACTAAACATCCAATAGGAACCCCTAAGACCGATGTCACAAGTGCATGAGCATCAACTAGGAAATATGATAACTTGCAACACCTGTCTAGAATACAATTTAGACAGGAGAATGTAAATAACTCTGATGGGGACTCTGTATGCTGCGGATTCGTACATGGAATGCAGCTCGCAGTAAGTCCCCGCAATAGCCGTGCCTCTACGCCCACAAGACCACTAAACATATATGTACCTACACAAAATGCGTAGCAAGTGTAGCATGAGTACGTAAATCAACGCGTACCTAGTCTCACCTCGAAGATGTAGTGACGAGGAGTCGACTTCGACACTTACTATGGGCTAACAATAAAGTACCAAAATTATAATTAAGCATGGATTATATAAATACAGTTGAAAAATCAATAACAAGAAATACATAAACAATTCTTTCAGTAATGGTAAATTCCAAATTAATTTCCATCATTTAACAAATTAATCTCTCAAGCCAATGAAACAATATCAATTATAATTGGGCTTCAAGAACTTTTATGCATGAATTACGCAGAGGTCGTACGACCCGATTCAACATACAAATAAATTGTGCACTGCCGAGGGTCGAATGACACAAACCATAGATGCATCTATTAACCTGCCAAGGTGAACGGCCTGCTCCCATGAGAGTAGTGGAATTTACCTTGCTCGCGGAATATACTTGCGACGCGAGTAAACATAGATTTCTCAAAGTTATCGTAATATTCCTCAATTCTTTCCAAAAATAAGAAATTCAAACTGAAAACTTTTAAACCTTAAAATCCTCAATCTCGGCTCTATTCAAGGCAAATAATAAGCATAATCAAATAACGGTATCGACAAGACATGGTGTAAACCTAAGACTACCTAGACATAAGCATAATTAGTAGCTACGCACGAGCTCTTGTGACCTCGTACGTACGTAGCTCCCACAATTAGTAACAAACAATAATTCAAATCACCTATGGGGTAAATTCCCTCTTACAAGGTTAGACAAGAGACTTACCTCGTCTTAAAGCCCATTTCCGTTCATAATTTCGCTGTAAAGCCCTAACCTGCTGCTGTTCAATACGAAACTAGTCAAACAATGTGCAAATTAATCAAAAATATACTCCAATGCATGGAATTTAATAATTTATAAAAATTTCCAACTCTGCTCGAAAAGTTAGTAGTGGGGCCCACGTCTCGAAACCCGACAAAACTCATAAAACCCAACAACACATTCAATTACAAGTTCAACCATACTAATTTCATTCAAATCCGACTCCGAATCAGTATTCAAAACTCAAATATTCGTTTTGTGAAATTATAGAAATTTCTTCCGATTTCTTTTTGATAAATCAATAATCTAACGCCAAAAATGAAGATTTATCCATGAAATATAATCACAAGTGAGTCAAGAATTCTTACCCCAAGTTTTGTGGTGAAATTCCTATCCAAAATTGCTAAATCCCGAGGTTCCCAACTAAAATTATGAAATAATGACTCAAAGGACCGAAATAGAGGACTTATAGTACTGCCTCGACATCCTTCTTTGCGTTCGCGAGCCTCCAGTCGCGTTCGCGATGAACAAAATTCTCAAAAGCCATTTTCAAACTTTTCTCAGGCATCCTCTAATATAATGGTCATAAATGTTTGTACAAAACTCCAAATGATAAATGATTTAACTTTCTCAATACTAGACACCAATATCTACAACTTTCATGTTTTGTTCATCTCCTAGATCCTTATAGATTTCGAGATATAAGCTGCCAAAGTCAGCCCTGGGCAACACAAATTTCTTCTTCGCGATTTTCAAACATCTTCCCGGACAGCCTGTAGTGTACTAACCATAACTTTTTGTACACAACTTCAAATGCCAAATGGTTTATTTTTTGAAAACTAGACAAAGGGCTACGAATTTTATTTTTGTATCATCTCCAAATTCCTTATAGATTGCGAGATATAAGCTTCCAAAGTCAGACAACGGACAACATAAATTCCTTCTTCGCAAAGCGAGAATCTTTTCTCGAACATGAAGAACAAAGTCCCAACAAAAAATTCCTTATTCGCGAACGCGAGAGGCTCCTCATGAACGCAAAGAACAACACCAGACATCAGAAAACCAACATATAGAGTAGCCCAAAAATGATCCGAGAACACCTGAAACAACCCCAAGGCCCCCCGGACCCCTTCCAATCACACCAACCTATCCCAAAACATGACACGAACTTGCTCGAGGCCTCAAATCACACCAAACAACATCGAAATCATGAATCGCTCCCCAATTCAAGCTTGATGAACTTTAGAACTTCAAACTTCTACATTCGATGCCGAAACCTATCAAATCACGTCTGATTGACCTCAAATTTTGGATACAAGTCACATTTGATATTACAGGCATACTCCAACTTTTGGAATTGGAATCCGAACCCGATATCAAAAAGTCCACCCCTGGTCAAACTTTTCGAAAACTTTCAAATTTCCAACTTTTGCCAAATGACCCCGAAATGACCTACGGACCTCCAAATCCACATCTGGATGCGCTTCTAAGACCAGAATCACTATACGGAGCTAGTCCCAGGCTCAGAATCGCAAAACGAACATCGATAACATTAAAATACACTTCAACCCAAATTTATGAAATTCTTCTAAAAAGCCAACTTTCCTCAATAGGCGCCGAAACACTCCCGGGTCATCCAAAACCTGATTCGGACATCCGCCCAAGTCTAAAGTCATCATACAAATATGTTGGAACCTTCAAATCTCGATTTCGAGGTTGTTTACTAAAAAGTCAAACCTTGGTCAACCCTTATAACTTAAAGCTTCTAAAATGAGAATTTTCCTTTAAAATCAACTCCGAACTTCCCGAAATTCAATTTCGACTGTACATATAAGTCATAATACCTGAAGTGAAGCTACTAAAGGCCTCAGACCATCGAGCGATGCACTAAAGCTCAAAATGACCGATCGTGTCATTATGTTCTCTCCCACTTAAACATACGTTCATCCTCGAACGTGCTAAGAACTGCTCTGGAGTTGTCCAAAATCATTGTTTAACACCTCGTGCACCTACCTATACTACCACAACCTAGTTGAGCAGATTAGCTCAAGCCAGTCCGAAGATCCTCTCTTATATTTGGTCAAATAAGCCTTAGAGCCAAATCCCAACATTCGAAATCTCCACAATACCAAATTCTCACATACGGACACCGTACCAATTATCAGACACTGAATCCAACGAGAACATAATTCTCTGCTGAAATCACACCATGCGCCACATAACTCATTTGGCAAGGCAATATCCTCCGAGCACAACAGCTGAAATTTCTACTAACTCAAAGCCCGTAGTATACCTCATGGCATATATAAGCTGTCGCACCCTATTTTCTCGCGAAATCAGGTTTCGACATATGACAACTCTTTTAAGGAGGTATTAAAAGAGGAGAGTCGCCACCTAATGGGTTTAAGGTGCGTTAGGGCACCTATTTGTAGATAACTCTGGTTTAACTAGTCTACGCCACCAAAGATCGGGTAAGGGCTCAAATTACCTCGAAGAGAAGGTGTTAGGCACTCTTCGAGGTCCACAACTGCAGGTCCCGACCGAACTCAAATTATATGAATTAGTCAGATAAACAAAAGGGGGGGGGGGGGTCCTAAGTTTTTTTAGCCTAAAAGATCACCTCGTGCAATATAAATAATATTTCGCAACTCCCTTGGGGTAGGGAGTTACTCATATTATTCAGCAGGAACAGACTATCATCTCCTGCTACCCGATTACTATGTTTAAGTTGTTTACCTAAAAACGCTCTAATTAAATTCTAAGTCGTGCTCTATGCGTGCACTACACGTTTCATGACTATGCTCCAGGAGGCATTGGACCTCTATTCAAGGTGGTTCTAGACTTTGCTTAGGCCGCTTAAAAATGATAAAACTAGGCGACATACAAAAACAAATAGGACATTCACATAAAGGCAATTAAGGGCTCAAACAAGCCTACACACTTAGACAACAAATGCACGCAAATAGATTTGCATTAGGCGCTAGACAGTTTTAGAACTGGGGCCAATTAAAAATCATTAAACCCTATAGACATGGCTTCTATGTGACCTTGGATTCAAACATGCAGGCAGTTTCATATGCAAGGTGCCACTTATAGACATGATTCCCAAATAATTACCCAGTTTAGGAGTATTGCATGCTGATTATTGAGATTACATGTTATAAGTCATTAAACATATGGACATGATTCTAAGTAATTTACGCAGTAAGGGATAGTGAGCACTATTGGAAATGCTCAGAATTACTCATGCTTTCTAATAGTGGCATGGCTAAGCAATAAAACAACTTTTGAAGAGTTCATCATTAACACTTTAGAGCGAGTAGTAATATCCTATAGGCAGAATTTCTAAAGATTGGTGATTGGAACCGATTCTTACATTTAGCCCCTATAGGCATGTTTTCTAGGTGAACAATATGATACAATAGAAAATTAAATAATTAAAATCCTATAGGCATGACTTCTAGTGAATATGCTGTAGTTATACAAATTTGAAGAATGGTCATTGTCATTTTTTGTTTCCTATAGGCATGTTATCTAGCCGTAAACATAGGAATAAATAAAGCACTTATGCTTTGGTAGCATACAAGTTGTGTGAATGTGTGATTTTCCTAATGACATGATTTCTACCAGTGCACATGGAAATTGATTACATATATATCAAGTTGGATAGCAAGTAGATCAAATGAATCCTATAGGCATGCTTTCTACCCTTTCATGCAAACACTAAAATATACCCATTTTTCTAATTTCACTAATACTCTAATTGTTTATTAAAGAATTATTACAGACCCAATGATGAATGTAATTACAAAATATTATACAAGCAATAACAGTAGGCCCATAGCAGTCCCAAAGGAAACACCCAGCATTGCATGGGCCTTCAACAACTCTTTCTTCACACATAGCATATCCAGATTCCAACAGAAGAATATATTCATTAGCATGGCCCAGAAACCATAGAGGAATTCAAGCCAAACCAAACAGCCATAGATTGACCATATGACCCAAACATTGAATTAAACAGAAATCACTTAACAAACTAATTTGCAGATTCAGTAGATAGAATGAGGAAAGAATTGAGTGTTAGAGGTAGCTCAAGTCTCAATAGTAGGGAGAGTGGCCAAAGAACCTCAAGTCCTAGTATGTCAGAGTTCACAAGGGTCTCAAATGGACCCCGAGCAGTGCTCACACTAGGGAGGTCAATAGTGAGAGTCTTGGTGGCCTTGGCTTTCAGCCGGCCAAGAGTGACATATTCAAAATACTATGGATAACAGATGAGAGTGAGAGAACAATGATTGAGGGGCAGAATTTGAAGAAATACACTTATAATTTGAAAAGCAGACATATCAAAGTTGTCTAAAACACACAATATGCTAGTTATGAAAGTCAATAAAACTTAGAGGCATGTTTCTATTATAGGTTCAACACTTAGCAAGAAAGTAACACATTGGCAGAAACATATTGAAAGAGTTAGAGGAGAATCAAGTTCCCTGAGATTGCAAGATTAACATACAAAGGTGCATAATACCTAACAAGTCTAAGTAGGGAACTAACTTAAAAGATTTAAAGCTTAAGGGTCCAAATCATACAAAGTATCCATCACAATATCAAAAGACAGACATGTTAACCTACATCATGAAGCAGAACAACATGGTAAGGAGACATAAATTATGATAACTATTCTAAAGTCTCAAGTAATCACTGAAGGGATATGGAATCAAGTGAGCCAAAGACATGCTGAAGGACATCTTAACAGGGGATCAAGTCATAGTTAATAGTGAAGGTCTTAGCACAGGTTATAACACGTTACAGATGTGAGGCATTCATGCCCAGCAGCAAATGTGAATATTCAGGCACCAATACATTGGCTAAACTAACTTAAGAAAGTCCAAAATATTCAAATTAGGAAAAAACATATCCCAGAAATTGTGGCATTAGGTAGAATCCAACGCTAAAGAGGTTCAAAACTAACAAGGTTGCACACAGAAGTAGCCCAAAACACATTAGATCATGAATTTCAGAGGTAAGAACATGCAAATCATGAACACATAAGAACAAAGTTGTAAAAGCCAAATGACTTACCAGTTAAAACAAACAATAAGAAAGAACAAATTCCACAATGTTCTAAATATCCACAAAGAGCAAGAACCCAGAATCTCAATGCGTCAAAGTTCTCAAGCGCTTCAAAGGAACACCGGGCAGTGCTCACACAAGGAAAAGGTTGAAAAATTGAACCCCGATGGCCTTGACTTTTGGCCGGCCAAGAATCAAGGTATAGAACAAGAGAATGAGAGAACAATAAAGTAATAGCTCCAATTTTAGTAAAATCTAGCGATAAAAAGGTATGCCCCAAAGAGGAATGGGGAGGGGTTATATAGTAGTAGAAATTCGGCAAACAAACAAGGAAGTACTATAAAATCAACATAAATGAGGAAATAATATCATGCAAAATTAGTAAAAAGTCAGATTAGGAAAAATTAGGTAAACCCTAGTCGACAGAAATCGAAAATTGGGCGGAGATCTTAGCTAATCGGACCCATATAGCCTTGCCATGATGCATATGGACGAGATATCGTCCAGATCCTAGCGATTGAAGTTAAACGGCCAAAATCTGGGAGATGTTACTTGCCATGTTTAGGCAAGTACTAAGTGATACCATGGTCTTGCAGGTAATACTGAGATAAAACATAAAAGGCAAGAAAATCATGGAAAGAATCCATGATTGGGAGGGATTCAGAGAAGATTGAGAGGGCGGCTAGGGTTTCTGAGGAGAAGAGAAGAGATGATTTAGGATGACGTATTAAAGAGAATGATAGGGTTTGGACGGGTTTGGTTAATTAAAGAGGGAGAGGGAACGAGCGTCGTTGATCTTGAGAGATCAACGACTAAGATTTAAAATGAACGGGGCGGGTCATAAAACGGGTACCAACCCGGACTTATTAAAGGGTCGTTTGGATTTGGGCTGAGGGCCATTGGGCTAGGTTGCTAGGCCATTTTTGGTTCGAAAATTAGTTTAAAGCAGGGCTACTATTTAAATACACAAAATTTATCAAACATAATTTAGAAAAATGCTTAATAAATATATAAAAATATTATTTATGCACAAAATGATTAAAAATAATAATTAGTATTATTAAAATACAAAATAATATTTTTACACAAATAATATAAATAAAGATCATTTATGTATGAGTATGGGCTATTAGTGCAAAATTGTGCAAATATCCTTTAAAATACTAATGCAATTATATAAAAATGAAGTAAAATATTTGAAACATGTATTATAGGTGCAAGTAATAATTTTAGGTAATTAAGTTATCACGAAATAATTGAAAGGAGTAATTAATAAATTATTCAAGTAATTTAAATGCAGGAAAATCAGTTTTAAAGCTCTAAAAATTATGGAAAATTGTAGAAAAATGCTTGTATAGATTTGTAAACTAAATAATTATGCAAAATGATGTTTCGAAAGTATTTATATTATTTGGAAAAATATGTGGGCAAAATTGGGTACCAACCTAAGCCTTATTTCAACTCTCGCAATACAGCCACGATGGAAGAGGTGTGTAGAAACTCATAACCACCTACCGAATCAACAATCTTGGATTCTCTCTTCCTATTAAGGACCATTGCCTTATCCAGAACCGAATAACGATATTTGCTTTTTGTTATACCTTATATAGATCTGATTGCACTGAATTTCAGGTCAAAAAATCTCGTCTCACCCAGTTCAAGTTGCTCGGCAATAAGCCATCTCAAACATTGACCAAGAATCTCATATGATGCCATAATGCCCCAACAAGCTACAAACTCAAAGCTAATACATAAAGAAAACGAACTCTAGAATGAACTACTCAACCCACGTAACTAATTAAACAGCCGAAAGGATGTTATGAACTATCCTCAGAAAATGAGAAACAAAACACACAAGAATAGATATAGGGGAACTGTACTTAACATCATACTGTCGCGGTGTGCAACCCGATCCACACATGATACCCGTGCAGCGTGCTACCCGATCCAAACAACATACTCGTGGCGGTGTGCCACCCGATCCAAACATAATAATCTATAAGGAAATACCTACCGAGCCAGAATGCTCATACCTACGAAATACCCGAATGTCGACCACGAGCACGCCTAGTGCATAATACCATCCTTGGGGAGACAGATAGTGCCATACGCTACAAAACTCAATCCCAACTAAGGTGCGATATATAATCTGCATCTCAAGAGCCATCCTGCTCACATAACATCACATTTATGCGGAACCTCAACACATGTGCGAATAATTAGACCGTCTCACAACCCACATGGTACAATAGAGTATTACATGAAATAGCTAACAACAAAAATAACATCCAATGTTCGAAGACTCCTCCATAAGAAATGCTATGCTAAATGAACACTCCCAGCCTGGTGTAGACCACACATCCATATTTAGACCCATCAACAGACCTCAAGCCAATACTGATCATACCACACTAGGCCATTAACCTTTCAAGGATCCACACCGACCTCTTCATGACACATGAGAATAGCCGTCAAATCTGAAACAAACTCACACGGTCTACAGCCCAAGGATTAGAATGCCTTCCAGGCCTAAACTCTCTCACATCGGCGATAGTACCAAAAATCTCCATACTTGGTTTTAATCTTTAATCAATCAAGTGACTACATGTCACACTGATACGACTTCCCATGGGATACCCCCCCCGACCTTCCGCGCCTGGTAGCAAAGTCTGCACATCTATATCACCGGCCATACAATGTTGTAAGGCGAATCACGAATCTGCAAATCAGTACACCAAGCCTCTTGCATAGGACACCGATCTAAGGTGATGCTAAAGACAATACCAGCTTACTCTAAACATCTGAATTCTTTTCTTCTCATTCGAGCTTGTGACATTCCTGTCAACATCGAACTGCAACCTTGATCCCCAACTTCTAATTCCCATGCCGATTATTGCACCTAACATGCCAATACGCGAGAGTATAAGAATTTCATCATAACTCCTAAACCACTAATAGAATAAACATTTCCTCATATAGAAGCCTTTTACTTAGATTATTTCAGAAGAACCAATGCAACACGCAACTGAATTCTCAAACCGCGGGAAATACAAACCTCATGTCACGATCTAAATCGCCATGACTCTTCCGGAATCCATTTACTCAACCGAGTCCTTAGAACCAAATACCTCCCAAATCAATCGAATTATGGTGGCTGTCAAGCCTCGCACGTACCGCCACAAAGCACATATATAACTTAACACGCTGAAAGAACTTATCACGACCACAATCATGTTGATTCAACCATTACTAACCGACCCAACTTCTTCCATTTATTCTTAACTTGCCTTAGAAATAATAATAGCTCCATTCATAAACATAACAAAACCCAAAAATACTCATACCGAGTGACCCAATCCACGAGACCACATCGTCTCAATACCCATGAACCATCTCATATTCTCCTTAAGCGCACAATAGCATTGCTAACTAGTACACCCGTCTGCAAGACCTTCCGCAAATCCGAAGCTACTTCTTCCCTTCCTCAAATACCGCACCACATACCTAATGATAACATAGAACATTCCAAGTCCTTAGGTACTGTACTCAAATTCTTGAACCCATTAGGACCACTGTTGAGAGTCACCCACTCTAACTTGGCCCCGAATATAAGCCAAACTCTAGTGTTCTGCTAGAACGTGAACACCCGATCCAAGAAGCATCCGACTGAATTATTTTCCGTTGTACATTACTCCCACTAGAAGAAGAAACTCTAAGTCTTCCCAAAACTGAACATGAATCGATAAGGCCCAATATAGCATACATTCCTCAAATTATTTGCTCAAATTAACACTAATGCTTTGTTTCCTTAGTCATATTAACCTATCGATACACCGATAACCAGAAAACGCATAAGCAGACAACCACATGATCTAATCATAGACGGCGAGGCTCCCCCACTTAGCTTGAAGTTAAAATTCCATAACCCTGGAACCCACCAAGATTCTCCTTCCTAATTACCATGATATTTCACCTTTAACCCGTCGAATTTCTCAAAATCCTTCGTTAAACCTTTCATCAACGTCCTGAATAATTAACCACAATTGCAAATTCAACCTTCTGCCGAGTAGTAAGTGAGATTCTTCGTACAAACCTCATCAACCTCACGCCACCACTAACTTGCTCACAGGAGATAGCCCATTTGTGAAAATCCCATGCCAATATCTTCCAACGACGTTGAACTGGGTACAATTACTACGAAATCAGTATACCCTCCTAAACCCGTGCTCACTCACCAGTTGAACAAGTCCGTTTATTCCTGTAACAACCCGACTGGTCGTTTTGAGCGTTTGCACTTTGCTCACCAGTTCTCGGGCATGATTAGTCCCGTATGATGTATTATGACTTATGACTTATTTATATCGTTGATTTTGGTTTTCAGGATAATCGGAATAGGTTTGAAAATTCGGCGTTTTCCGGTCGGCAGTGGAAATCTTGATATAGTAGTCGGAATAGAATTCCGGAAATTGGAGTAGGTACGTTGTGTCATTTGGGACGTGTGTGTAAAATTTCAGGCCATTAGGAGGTGATTGATATGTTTCGACGTCGTTTGTGGAATTTGAAAGTTTATAAGTTCTTTTAACTCCGAGGTTAATTTGGTGTTTTGGCATTGTTTTGAGTGATTCGAAGGCTCGGCTAAGTTTGAATGATGTTATGGGATGTGTTGGCATGTTTTGGTCGTGGTCCCGAGGGGATCGGGCACGTCTCGGATTGATTCAGAGCTATTTTTCCTTCATGTCTCACTACTGTATTCTGCTGGTATCTGGTATCTCAGTTCTTCATTGTGTTCGCAAGGCAAGTGTCGCGAACGCGTAATGTATTCTTATGGCAGTAGCAAATTGTTCTTCGCGATCGCGAAGTATGTCCCACGTTCGCGTAGTGTTGGGGGAGGACGTCTTCGCATTCGCGTATGGGATATCGCGTTCGCATAGAGTCGAGCTAGGAGCTGGACTGGAGGACCTTTCTTCATTGTGTATGTGAGGCTTGGGCTGCATTCGCGTAGTTCTATATCCAGTATGTATCGCATTCACGAGGCTGGTGCCGCGAACGCGTAGAGCATTTTTGATGGCTGGTGTTTTTGTTCATCGCGAACGCGATGGTTATCCCGTGTTCGCGAAAGAGGATGTTTGGGCAGAATGTATAAAAACCCATCTTCGCGATTTTTAGCCCATTTCTCACCACTTTTGAACGGTTTTGATGCCTTTTGCGAGGATTTGAAGAGGGATTCAAGGGATAACACTTGGAGGTAAGGTTTTTGGACTCAATACTCGAATCTATGATGATTTCAATCTAATTAAACATGAAATTAGTGGAATTTAAAGCCTAAAATTGGAGAATTAGGGCTTGAAATTGGAGAGTGTAAATTGGGGATTTGAGGGGCCATTTGAGGTCCGATTTTGATGTTCTTGGTATGTATGGACTCGTGGGTGGATGAGGATTCTATTGATGTAATTTTTATTGGATTCCGAGATGTGGGCCCAGGGGTCGATTTGTACCAATTTCGGGATTTTTGATGTAAATTGATTATTTCGCGTGGGCTTTGTTCCCTTAGCATATATTGATGTTATGATTCTAATTTTGGATAGATTCGAGGCGAGTTGAGGTCGAGTCGAGAGGCAAAGACGTCGTGGAGTAGGATTTTCGTCCGGTTTGAGGTAAGTAATGATTGTAAATATTGTCCTGAGGGTATGAAACCCCGGATTTCACATCGTTGTACTACTCTGAGGTGACACACACGCTAGATGTTGAGCGTGAGGTCGTGCACCATAGGGGATTGTGACTTGGTACGTCCCATACGACTATTAAGTCGCGTATTTGAATGAAAACTATTTGATACTATTGCGTTTTGAAAAGTATTATTATGTTTTGAGCTGAATGCCATATTTGGGCCTCGTGCAAACTGTTTGGACCCTTAGGGGCTTTTTCTACTACTATTCCTCACTCTTTTGACTTAATATTTGTACTCAGTCATGCTATGTTTTACTGATTTCATAACTCAGCCTATTTACTCAGTTTGATACTATAAATGATATTTTGGGCTAAACGCCCTATTTTACTGATAGTCCAAGTGGCTTGTGAGGTTGATGGCTGAGAGAGGACGAGGGCCTGACTGTGAGGTTGATGACTGAGAGAGGCTAATGGCCTGATTGTGAGGTTATTGACTGAGAGAGGCCAAGGGCCTGGTTGTGAGGTTGATGGCTGAGAGAGGCTAAGGGCCTAGTTGTGAGGATTATTGACCCATGACCAGATGGCATTATATACGCGTATATATATATATATATATATATATATATATATATATATATATATATATATATATATATATATATATATATATATATATATATATATATATATGTATATGGATCAGGCTGCACGCCACAATGATATAGCACTTGGGCTGTAGGAGCTCCTCCGGAGTCTGCACACCCCCAGTGAGCGCAGTGGACTATATATTTATGGATCGCGATGCACGCCACAACGGTTATTATAAGGTACCTATTGAGCATGAGTGTGAGCGCTGATTGATGAGAGTTGAGTCTCAAGTAACTGAGAGGCTCTATACAAATATGAGTGATGATTTACCTGAGGGGCTTGTTTTTATGAAACTGATGTTTTCACTCCTCTTTATACTGAGCCTCTGTTAAAAATGTTAAACAAATGCTTTTAAACAACTTTCTTTTAAACGGGAGTTTTACAAGATGTTCGAAATTTAATCACTGATTTGGCTTTGTTATTTGCACTGAGATTTTTATGTTATGAGATGTTTATGATTCCTATTTGCCCGAGGGGCTGTATACGAACTATGTTTTACCCGAGGGGACAATTATGATTTTCATCACTTTTACTATAAATTTTATTGAACCTCTATTGAAATTGTTGGAATGCATCTTCAAATGATTTTTACCAAAAGCTAGGTTTTTAAATGAGACGATTGACTCATATTCTAATTTGAAAGCTTGTTGTGCTTACTGAGTTTATCCTGATGTGAATTTATCGTTTCCTACTGTTCAGTCTTTATTTACTTTTATTACTTACTGAGTTGGTGTACTCACATTACTCTCTGCACTTTGTGTGCAGATTCAGGTATTTTTGAGCTTTCAGCAGCTTCTGTGTATTTCCGAAGTTAGCAAGGTAGCTGCACGACGTTCGCAACCCTGCCCTTCTCCTTCCTATCCTAGTACTTTATAGTGTAGACTTTTTTGTATTAAGCAAACAATGTTGAGTTGTACTTAGTGGCTCATGACTAGTGACACTAGATTCGGGTTGTGTTGATGTATTTACATACTTGTTCCCGCGTATTTCTTTTGATATTTTAATCATGAAAGATTTGAGACTTAATCTGTCAGAAAAATGAATTTTACAAAAGATCTTCATATTGTTCGTATTGTTTTGGCTGGACTAGTATTGTAATAGGCTCCATCACGACCGGGATGTTTGGGGCCGTGACAAGTTGGTATCAGAGCCTAGGTTACATAGGTCTCACGAGTCATGAGTAGGTTTAGTAGAGTCTCGCGGATCGGTACGGAACGTCTGTACTTATCCTCGGGAGGCTGCAGAACCTTTAGAAAAAACATCACATTCTTGAATTCTTATCGTGCGACATTGATTCAGCTTGAAATGTAACTCTTGAAATTCCTTCCACGTATTCATATGCGCACATGAGCATTCGGTATCAGCTGTGCATCGACGGCTTATGATTCCCTGATCGAGGGGCGAGATGTGATTTTTGTGTGTTGATGTTGGGCCAGTCTGGAGGACTTGAGGCCGGGCTTTGCTTGTAGCTTGAGCACTGAGGTGTTGATTGTGTGAACACGTGCTTTTGGATTTATATGTTCGATAGTGTCCCTATTAGGGGAAGTGATGACTGGATAGCTACATGATGAGTATGATGTGACTGTGAGATATGCTCGTATGATTTGAATGAGATGAAAATAGTCTGCTTGGGAGTAGTAAGAACTATCTGGTGCTTGATTTCCATCGTGATTTTATGTATAGCCCGAGTTGTGGGTATGTTGAAGGATCTTTTCATGTTGTCTAGTTGGGAAGTGAAGTAGATTTTATGTTGTGATATGAGTTCAGACTCAGGAAGATTTAGTGATTGCATGATGTTTATGATAGTGGAAGGGTATAAAGAGATGTTAGTTTGAGGCGAATCAGGTGGGTTATCTCTTGCAAAGTGTTCTGAAGTTTGTGTGGTCCCTATGATGTTTGTTGTAAGTCCTCTTTTACCAGTAAAATATGTATGATGCGATTTGAGTTTGGATCGTGATGAGAGTGGGCTTGACTGTTACGAGGGCGAATGCAATATTTGCAGAAGATTTGAAGTACTAGATGGTCTGCATTGCATGACCTTATGAAGGATTGAGTTTAATCTCACTATGGTGTTATGGCAGTAATAGAGTATATGCATTATGAGTCATTGTATGTTTGGATCTATGGCTTTGAGCCAAGTGGGGGAGTCTACTATTGATCAGTTGATTGCACGGTTATGTGCTATGTTGGTTCCAGTTTGAGGTATACTAGTGAATCAGTTATGGCTTACAGAGGTTGAGAACGAGGATGACTCGAATAAAGGAAATTTTGGATAGGGGTTGTGTTATGCTTTATGGGTGTATAAGAATTTTGGAATAACTTGAGTTGTTATTGGTGAAGGATGTAATGTACATGGAACATGCATTTATTTGGTTGCATTAAGGTGGGGTTACTTTCTGCGCTGTCGGAGTGCTAATGGAGCATAGGTCATCCGGTTCGTTTGATCAATCTAATTGAGGTTTGAGCAGAGTGGATGACTCTCGAGAATGGTTCTAATGGTTCAAGATTTTACATATAATAATAATGATTTTCAGGTTGCGTATTTGGCTAGAAACTGAGGTTTACATTGGAGGATGACAAGACTTGTGGCATTTCTGCATCATTATGGATTCTACATACCAGTATCAGGAAGGCAAAGGTAATGGCTTTAGATTCACAGAGGGTCTCTTCAGAGCGGGTATCTCGGCTGTGGTACTTTTGGGGGTGCTTCAGGAGAATACATCGGTTTATAAGCTTTAGGACGGTGTGGTCTTATGCTAAAGTTCGCGGGGCAAGTTTTAGTTAAGGATAGTGGTGTACTATTAAGGAAACGTGTCAATTTGAAGGTAATTCGGAAGAAACTCAGCGAATTAGGACATCTTGGTGGTAGGTTGGATTGGCGTGGTAATGGATATGATCGGTTCTTGGGTGCTTATGATGCAGTGTGTTTCTATAGGTATTTCGTGCTAATGCTCTTAGGTTTTGATGTCCTACGTAGCTTGGTTGAGTTAGGGGAATTTAGTCCTGACAATATGGTTTTGTGCAAATGGGATTCGGAAAGCTCTTGATGGTTTCTACCAGAGTTGGAGGTGTACATTTTCTACTGGTGTGAGGAGCATGTGATGCATAGTGATTTTCTTCAAGATGGGATCAAATGAAAGTTCTTGGATAGTTGAGTACCTAGTTGTTGGTGGCTCGAAATGGATTATGAAGTCCTCATATTTGACATAGGATGGCATGGTATATGCAGTATGTTGTGTAGGGTTGAGAGTGCATGTGTACGGTCACACTTCAGTTCTGAGAGGAAGGTTATAAATTCTTAGGCAGCATGGGCAGTTTCAGATGATTAGGCAAATGATATTGCTAATTGGTGTGGCTTGATGAGGGTATACATTTTAGAAAGGGCAATGTGATTGAGTTATGGATACTTCATTGGTATTGCGGCACTCTCTTATTTGATCGATTGCTGGAGTTCAGATTTTTGCCTTGTGGCACAGAAAAATTTCAGGAGTAGTCCTCATAGGATGACCGTGTAATTGGAGAGGTGTGGATATTCAGGTGGTGGAATGGAGACCAAAAATAGTGATTCGTATATTCTGATGGATTTGGAGGCCGAAAGTTTTGTGAGTAGATGGTTTCATGGTTGTGGATTGTGAAAATGTAGCTAAGATTAGTTAGAGGGTAGTAAGTGTTGTGATTCGGTCAGTGTGGACTTTTGGAGGGTTATTTATCGGTTGTGGGTGACTAGAGTTGATTTGGAGTGCCTTGGTAGGCCCAACATGGATGTATGTTCTGCACGGGGTCGAATTTGTTGACTCCAAACTGCTATTATTGAGAGATATTCCATTCGATTGTTAATGAGCTTATTCGTGTTCTGGGGTGATCTATGAGTTACTCTTCTGTGTTACGAGGAGTTGTGATTTGTTGGTTATATGCACATATGGTGCGGTTCTATTTGGGCTTTATAGCAGAATTTGAGTGAGATGGGCATTTGGGTGTTGCATGATTGATTAAGCATTGGATATGTTCTCTCGGACTGGTATGACATTGTGTCATTTGCTCTTCGTGGTTATGATGATTCACTGTTGGTACTAGACACCAAATTGCACATAGTTGTTGATTTTGAGCATAGTGACCTAAGGTGATTCATGTGGATCAGTGTTTGAATAGGATCGCGCATTGCAACGAAGTTATGTGGAGGTAGGATCCTTCGGGTAAGATCCATGTGTTTTGGTTCTACATTGTGTGATGGGTGTCGTGCCCCCCTTTTCCTCACGGAGTCCGGGTTTCGACATGTTTT
This sequence comes from Nicotiana tabacum, assembly GCF_000715075.1. Lineage (NCBI taxonomy): Eukaryota > Viridiplantae > Streptophyta > Magnoliopsida > Solanales > Solanaceae > Nicotiana > Nicotiana tabacum. Next base: position 69,040,285 of record NC_134087.1, read on the forward strand.
GGGACAACTCATTTCTTTTTGGGAATTGGGTATGGAATTTGAAGAGTCGCCACCTAACGGATTTAAGGTGTGTTCGGGCACCTAAAGCAAATAACTCATAAACCAGTTTGCATTACCAGAGATTGGGTAAGGGCTCAAAATAACCTTGAGGGGAAGGTGTTAGGCACCCATCGAGGTCCACAATGGTGGGTCCCGGCCAAACTCAATTTAAGTGAATTAGTCACAAGCAATTTAAACAAATAGAGATTATTTAAACGGGAATAAATGAGGTCCTAGGTTTATTAGCCTATAGGGTCACTTATGTGCAATACTCGGTAAACTTTCCTCAAATAAAGGTGTTACGCGTAGCATTACCGTACAGGTCATCATATCCTTTACTACCCGATTGACCTCCCCTTAATTACTGTTACCTAAGCGTTCTAATAGCATCTAGTACATGCCTTATGCGTGCATTACCCGTCCCTTACCTGTGGCCCTGGAGGTGTTTAGGACCTCCATTTAAGGTGGTTCTAGACTCACCTATGGTGTTTAAAAGGAGAAAACTAGGCATCAAACAAAACATGTAGGACTAGCACATAAGGAGCAGTTAAAGGGACTCACATTTACCTCAACAAATAAGCAAACAATTGCACGCCTCAAACAAACAGTTTTAAATAATTTAAAGTCCTATAGCAGGATATCTAGATGAGCACAAAATATGCAGTAGTTTCATTATGGTGGGGTAGTAAATATCTAATCATTTTGCCTACTGATTTTATTACTTCTTGAATCTGGGCAGGTTTCAAGCAACAGGAAAATAGCAATTTTAAACCCAGAATCCAATTAACCTACAAGATTGCCTAAGTGATAGCCGGACAGAATTTTATAAACCAGACATCTAAGCTGTAAACAGTTACTAGTTTTAGCAAGCTGATATTATCCTTTAGGCCCTACATGCATGATATATAAGTGTAGAAGAATTGATCTTAAGACCTTATAGGCATGGTATCTAAATGCAGAAATGATTCTGAAATTTCCTATAAACATGGTATCTATCTTTTGAAATTTCCTATAGATATGGTATCTGAACGCAGAAGTGATTTAAAACTTTATAGGTGTGATTTTTAAAATGCAAAACTAATTTTGAAACTTTGTGGGCATGATTTAAATGCAATAGTGATTCTTGATGGGATATTCATAACTATTTTGATCCTATAGGCATGTCATCTACCATACATAGTAACAAAATATATTGAAACAAATACCTATAGGCATGTTATCTACTGCATGTAATAACAGAATATAACTGAACAAGTAAATAACCTATAGGAAGGATATCTAACATATAGTAGTGAAAATATTTGAAAGAAACAGACACCTACAACAGGTTTTCTACCTTATTCTCACACAAACATTAAACTAGGCCCAGTTTTCCCCAATTCACTATTGCCCCATCATTATTGAAAATAATTATTACAGACCATAAACAAATGAATAAATTATAAAGTATATAACTATAGGAGGCCTGCAGCAGGCCCAATGCATTCGGATAACCCATACCCTCAAACCATAACAACTCCAGAGCTCAGAGATACATAGTAACCATTGGCAAAGCACCAAGAACCCAAATCTCTAATGTGTCAGATTTCCCAATGGCTTCGAGAACCCAGGGCAGTGCTCACACTAGAGAACAAATGTTTAGAAGCAGTTCATAAAGGATTGGAAACCAGCCCCAATGTATCAGAGTTTAGAGGAGTCTCATGGACCCTAAGCAGTGCTCACATTGGGGGTAGCAAAACCCTAGTTAACTAAGAGTAGGAGTTGAAAATAGTGCATAAAAGTAGGAGATAGTTTTTTAGAAAAAAAATTGTTTGGATTTCAGAAGTGCATAGAAATAGGTCACAAGATCAACATTGCAACAGAACCACATTTACCAGATTGAGATCAGATATCAATCATCAACATAACAGAATAGAGTCACAGCCAGTTCAATCAAAATTCCATATTGTCTGGGGATTGACTTAGTTCACTAGTTATTACTAGGTTATCCTATGGACATGTATTAAAGAATAACATGCTGGGATCAGGGTCCTAATCAGACAGTCATACAGAAGGGTAGAAAAAGTTGGAAGCATAGAAAATAATGAATTATTCAGGAACCTGTTAGGAGGTAAACACTTAAAACGGGACAGAAATCATGCTAGTTGAGAAACAAATAGACATAGGTCTAACAGACGTGCTGAAAATAAGAAGCACATAGGCCTAATTTCATGGAAGTAGGCATGTTGATTAAGAGTAATAAACATGAAGCGTAGGTATAATTACATAGAAGTATACATGCTGAATGATGGCAGAAGTGGAGACATACCGGTTAAGAAATAGCAAATAGGAAGTTGAAAGTATGCAGAATCCAATAATCTAGCCTTGTCTTTCAGCCGGCTAGACAATGTAGCAAACAAAAGTAATAGAATGGTTTGAACGAGAGCAATGTCGCACCCCCTTTTTCCATCGCAGAGTCCGGGTTTCGACATTCATGGGGAAACAACTCATTTCCTTTTGGGAATTGGGTATTTGAAGAGTCGCCAACTAACGGATTAAGGCGCGTTAGGGCACCTAGAGAAATTAACTCATATGACTAGTTTTCATTACCAGAGATTAGGGTAAAGCCTCGAAATAACCTTGAGGGAAAGGTGTTAGGCAACCCTCGCGATCCATAATGGTGGGTCCCGACCGAACTCAATTACGTGAATTAGTCATTTAATAAATAGATAGTCTAAGCACACATATAAGATAGAGAAAATTTGATAGATAAACAGTCTAAGCACATATATAAATAAGATGAGGGAGGTCCTAGGTTTGTCAGCCTATAGGATCACATCTGTACAATACCCGGTAAGCCTTCCTCAACTAGAGGGGTTACGCGTGGTATTGGCGCACAGGTCATCATATCCTTTACTACCCAATTCCCCTGGTCATAGCCTAAAGCATTCTAGCAATCTTCAAGATGTATCCTATGCGTGCACTACCCGTCCATTTACTTATACCGTCCCAGAGGTAATTTAGGACTTCTAGTTAGGGTGGATCAAGACTCTCCTACAGTAATTAAAAGGATAAACACTCTAGGCAACAAACAAAACAATTAGGACTGTCAAGTAAAGAATAATTAAGGGGGGGGGGGATAACATTTTACCTCTACAAGTAGAACAAACAAATGCACATCTCAGACAGTAGTGTTTTAGACATTTGAAAAGAGTCCTAATGACAGGATATCTATGTGAACACAAATCAGAACATATGCGAAGCTTTATTAAAGCAGGAACCAATACCTAATCAGTTGGCCTACTGATTTTAGTGGGACTGCTAAATCTGGATAGTTAATCAGAAGCACAGGTTTACAGTTTACATGATTTTTAATCACCCTACATGCTTGCCTAGGCATGTATCAATGATATCTTATGGACATGATATCTGGTCATCAATTAGAAGTGCAATAACCAGTAAAATTATTTTAAATAAGCAGTTTGGGTTCATTAGATCCTATGGGCATGTTGTCTAGATGTGAGGACTGATTTAGACAATGCAACAATTTAAAACCTGAGTGGCATGCGAGGATTGATTTTAAACTCACAAACATAGTGCCCAGAATGTAAGATTGGTTTTAGACCCTTCAAGCACGGTTTCTAAGTGCTAAATACGCTGAACCTATTAGCATGCAGAAATTAACTTTAAACTTATAGGCATGATATCTAAACATTCAAAGACTGATTTTCAACCTATAGGCATAATATTTAAAAGTGCAAGATTCAATTTTAACCTATAGGCATGGTATATAGAATGCATGCAAATAACACAACGATATGATTTCTGATTGCAGAAGTGGATTCGAACCATATAGTCATGATATCTAGAATGCACAAAAGTTATTGAAATGTCCTATAGGCATGGCTTCTAGGATGTAAACACTGATTTTAAATCCTATAGGCATGATATCTACCCATTCCCAACAAAATATGTATAATAATCCCTCCCTGTTTACTAATTTTCCCAATATCTATTTACAAAGTAACTAATATTACAAACCAAGACTAATAATGAATTACAAAAATACAATTACTACAACTATAGGGAGCCTGAATATAGGCCCAAAAGATATACCTGGCAGACCGGGCCTTCAATCAGTCCACAAATTCCATAATCTCATAATTCACCCAACAGGGTCCTGGTGTGTCAAAGTTCCCAAGGGCCTCAGAGACCCCGAGCAATGCTCACACCAGGAAAACCTCAAAGTAACCCTTTGTGAGAATGTTTGGAAAGCCAACTCCAGTGTGTCAAAGTTCAGAGGAGCCTCAAGGACTCCTAAGCAATGCTTACACTAGAGGGATAAGACCCTATGTGTTCTAAGAATAGGAGTAGTGTTTGAAAATAGAAGTCGTTTTAAGAAAATAGTTTAGAAGTAAACAGAGTCATTGCAGCACTCTGAAGCAAAGGTTTCAGCCATCAAACAACAAGCAGAAAACATGATCACAATGTTTCAAAGCAAAGATTCCCACTACCCAGATTTAGCTTAGTTCATTAGTTAACACTAGGTGGCAGATAGCATGTTGAGAACAAAGAACCACATAGAGAGGGGAGCAGGGGTTGGGGAGTCATATTAGTCATAAGAAATAAGCATGAGTCTAGTTCATATGGATATACAGGAGTCTAACTAAAGCAAGAACAAACAGATTGAGAGCAAGACAACCATAGATTCAACCAGACAGAGGCAGACAGGTTATTGTAGTCAATATAGAAGCAAACATGTGATAGTAGTAGACATATAGGTTCGATCAAGACAGAAGAAAGGGCATGCTTAATTATAAGGAATCATACAGGTTAAGTCGAATAGCAGGAAGCATGCAACATAATTGAATGGCAATACATATGTTGACTAAGAACAAGAAGCATGAAACACATATGTTTAGTTAAAGATAGACAGGCTAATCTAGAGATCCTACTAGTTTAGTAACATAAAAGGGACATGCTGGGAATTGGAAGATCACAAATTAAATTCATATAGAGGTTTGCATGATAGTAAAGTGGGAGCATACCAGTTAGAGAAGCAGAAGCAGAAAGTAAAGTAGCAGGATTCAACAGTCTAGTCTTAGCTTTCAGCCGACTAGACAAACAGATGAACACCAGTAGTAGAGAGATGAGAGTAGAATTTGTGTGTGAGTGTGCTTATGAACTGTTGTTCGTGTGTTGAGAGGTAAAACAAACGTGTGTATATAACACTTTAGGAGTAGAACAAATAAGGTAAAAGAATCAGAAGCCAGTCAATTAGGGACAATCACAGAATTACAGAATCAAATCACATAAAAGGGGTTTGGAATAGACCCCCTTAATTAGGGGTAATTGATTAATGGTAACAAAAAGGGTTTAATTAAGGTAATGAGTCCAAATCATACCAAATAAGGAATCAGTAAGAATCCTAAAATTATACGGGCAATCGATTAAGGCAGAGATGATCAATTAATGTAATAAACAAGGAAATAAATAAAATCTATACACACGAATCTTAATAAAGTAAAGTAATCAGCAAAACCTTCAAAAGAATACTGATTTCCAGAAATAATTACTCAAATTCCATAAATAAAGATTAAACTAAGTAAGACCTCACAGAAAATATAGAACTTAGCCGAAAAAGCAGGTTCGAACCCTAACAAAGATTAATTAGGGAAAAACCACAAAAATACTGGATTTAACAAGGAAAAATGTTTAAGTCCAAAAGATAGAGTAAACTAACATGAATGGTATCACAAAAATAACCAAAATCGAAGCAAAGATTGAAGGAACCACATAGAATCAACTAGGGTTTACATATTCTTGCACAAATCAGTCACGAAGACGAAATAATAATTACTCAAACACTTAGAAGTCAGAAAAACCTTTGAAAACCAACTTGGGATGAACCCTAGTTTAGGAAGATTGATTAAAAATCGAAATAATCAATTAAAATAAAGATTTTTTTTAAGGAAATGACTTAATAACATTCGAATCATCGCAGATCTAAGAAGAATTGACAGTATCGAGCTAGGGTTTTCAGAAAAGTAGTGGAGATAAGAGAATAGGTCAAAAACCCATAGATCCGTAATAAAACAAGAAAAAGCTCTTACTCACAGACGATAAATAGCCTGAGGCAAGTTGATAAACAAAGTTTCAAACTAGAACCAGTTGGGGTTCCTTTGAGATCTTCTCAAGGACCCAAGAAATCGAAGAGCTATAGCGTGTAGAAGACCAGGTCTGGTCGGAGAAGACATAGAAGTACCATAGGAGGGGTTCACGCCGGTGACGACATTTTAGGGTTAGGGTTAGGTTGAAAGAGAGTTTGAGACGAGGGAGATGATGACGACGGGTGATGGAAAAAATGAGAAGGGTTTGGGTAGTTTAGGAGGGTTAATTAAGGTAAGGATAATCGTGGACCGCTGAGCAAAATGATCAACGACCACGATTGAACGGGCTAGTGGGTCGGGGGTAGGCAGATTGGGCCAACAGTGGTTTGGGCTGGTTTTAAAGAGGCCATGTCTGAAATAAAAGGGGTTATTTGTTACATGCCCAAATAATTTATAAAAAATATTTTATAAAATAATTAACTGATTATAAAAATAATTTTCATGCGTAGAAATATTTTAAAATAATTACTCAATATTTTAAAAATACAATGAACCATTTTCTGGTAAAATAATGCAATAATGTACACATGGGCTATAATTGCAAAGTTATTGCAATTGTAACCAAAAGTATAAATCTGGCCATTTGTGAAATAATTTGAACTTAATATGACTATAAATAGTAAAATTGGATCATGAAATGTTGTAAGATCGTTTGTGATGAAATTTTGTAATTATTTATATAAATAAAATACTGGAATAAATTAGTTAAAAAATGTAGAAATTATGGAAAAATATCAATTAATGTTAATGTACAGTTTTGAAGATATATATGCATTTTGAAAAATAATATAGGGAAAAATTGGGTATCAACAGCTGCCCCTATTTACCCAGAAGGATGAAAGCGTTGTCGAGTAAAGATATGATGGCCAATTTTGACCGGGCGAGATGGTTTGAGAGATTTAGGCCGCACTTTGGTTTCTGAGCTGCCTACATATCCTTGGTTTTACAAGAATCAGGCCGTATGTAATTCCGGATTCATCGGCGAAATATACCGATGAAGTCATCACAAGAACGAACACAAGATTTTGGGATAGGTGAAAGAATGGTTACAGTGAGCGGTCAAGCTTGAGATAGTCGAAGGGATCAGGGCGGGATCGCTCCTATTGGGATAACGGTTGCTTATCGGGTCACCTGCAGATAAAAAATACTACAAAAATATATTTGTGCGGGAATTTAAATATGATGCAGATTCCCTTCAGACCATGAGAATTGTCTTCGGACGGTGCGGATGACGTCCTTAGACTATGACGTTCTAGGCCATGAATTGTGAGATAGGAGATTTGCGGGCCATGAAATGATGTTCTCGGGCCATGAGAATGGTGCCTCCATATCATGATTCCTTTGAATAATGATATGCAAATTTGAGAGATCCTCGGGCCATGGCATGGTGTCTTCAGGCTATGAGTATGATGCCTTTAGACAATGATGCCTTTGGACAAGTTGGTGATGTTTCAGCCCATGAGATGCAATAATATGATGCTGAAATTAACAAGACAAGGCTTAGTCTTGTGAGGTTGAGGGCAGAGCTTAGCCCGAAAGAGGAGCAAATAGATAGTGCCGGAATAGAGCAATATTTATGCAAGGAGGGACAATGCTTAGTCCCATGAGAAGGCAATGCTTAGCCTTATGCAAATATGGAGGCAGGACTTAGCCTCATGCAGATGGAGATAGGGCTTAGTCTCATGCAAAGAGAAGGCATTGCTTAGCCTTATGCAAAATGGAGGCAGGGCTTAGCCTCATGCAGATGGAGACATGACTTAGTCTCATGCAAAGAGAAGGCAGTGCTTAGCCTTATGTAGAATGGAGGTAGGGCTTAGCCTTATGCAATATGGAGACATGGCTTAGTCTCATGCAAAGAGAAGGCAATGCTTAGCCTTATGCAGAATGGAGGCAGGGCTTAGCCTCATGTAGATGGAGACATGGCTTAGTCTCATGCAAAGAGAAGGCAATGCTTAGCCTTATGCAAAATGGAGGCTTGGCATAGCCTCATGCAGATGGAGACATGGCTTAGTTTCATGCAAAGAGAAGGCAATGCTTAGCCTTATGCAAAATGGAGGCAGGGTTTAACATCATGCAGATGGAGACATGGCTTAGTCTCATGCAAAGAGAAGGTAGTGTTTATCCTCATGCATGTGGAGAAAGAGCTTAGTCTCATGCAAGATGCAGGACAGGGCTTAGTCCCATGCGAAGAACATGTAGCAAATAAGAGTAGAATATTTCTTAGCTAGAGATATATTTGGTGTCTGGTGGCCCTATTGATAGTGATTTTGCTGCGTGTATATATTTGATAATGCTACTGTTACATCAAACGTGTCTGCGCTCAAAGAAAAATTGTAAGTTTAGTTAGGGGAGGTTAGTTCGTGCCTTTGTCTGCTGGCTTTGCTCCACTCCGTTCTGGAGGCATTGTTTGAGTTTCCCTGAGTAACCTCTGGCTATCATGGAAATAGAGTTTTCGAAAATATGCACTTATTGATGAAAGTAGAGTTATTTTAGAAAACACAATGAAATATCAAGTAATTTTAAATTAACTAGTGACTGTATCACATTTCAGAGACATTGCAGCTTTTCTCGTATTAGAATTTTGAGGGTCCTTCTCAAAATTCTGCCCCAGTTTGGTAAATGATCCTTCGGCCATTTGCGAGTGACAAAACTTGTTGAACCTTCTTCGGAATTTTGAGAATTCTTCTCAAAATTCTGCCCTAGTTTCTTGACCAATTTCTGACTTTCTGGTATGTGATGGTGTCAGCTGGACTTGCTCCGGAATTTTTAGGGTCCTCCTCAAAATTCTGCCCCAATTTCTGGTTTGGGGGGGATGAAATTTTATTATGATATGACCGAACCCATAAGGCTGCCTACATATCCCCTCTTAAACGTGAATCAGGTTAAGCGTAGTTCAATTACATCAAACGAAGAAAATGTAAACAGTCTAAACATAGTATCCCTTGACTACGTTTGAATTGATTGGTTTTGGCCAGACTTCTCTGTCCATTTCTGCAAGTATGAGTGCTCCTCCTGTTAACACCCGGTGAACATGTAGGGACCTTGCCAGCTGGGAGAGAATTTCCCTTTGGCTTCATCTTGATGCGGAAAGATCTTCTTCAACACCAGTTGTCCTGGTGAAAACTGTCTTGGTTTGACCCTTTTGTTGAAAGCTCTAGACATTCTGTTCTGATAAAGTTGATTGTGACATACTGCATTCATTATTTTTCCATCTATGAGGGCTAGCTGCTCATAGCGGCTCCTTATCCATTCTGCATCGCTGAGTTCGGCTTCCTGTATGATCCTTAAAGAAGGAATCTCTACCTCGGCTGGGATGACAACTTCGGTACCATAAACTAGTAAATAGGGAGTTGCTCCAGTTGACATGCGAACTATAGTGCGGTATCCCAAGCAAAGGGTAACTTCTCGTGCCATTATTTGTAGTTTTCTACCATCTTCCTTAGTATCTTCTTGATGTTCTTGTTGGCGGCTTCTATGGCTCCATTCATCTAAGGTCTATATGCTGTAGAGTTTTTGTGCTTGATTTTGAAGGTTTCACACATAGCTTTCATCAGGTCACTATTGAGATTGGCGGCATTGTCAGTGATGATTGATTCTGGAACTCCAAACCTGTAATCAATCTAGTTACGGACAAAATCAACCATGACTTTCTTAGTTACTGCCTTGTAAGATGTTGCTTCGACCCATTTGGTAAAGTAATTAATAGCTACCAAGATGAATCGATGCCCATTGTCACGCCACTTTTTTCCTTCGTCGGAGTCCGAGTTTCGACATTCATGGGGGAACAACTCATTTCCTTTTGGGAATTGGGTATTTGAAGAGTCACCACCTAACGGATTAAGGTGCGTTAGGGAACCTAGAGTAATTAACTCGTGTAACCAGTTTGCATTACCAGAGATTAGGGTAAGGGCTCGAAATAACCTTGAGGGGAAGGTGTTAGGCACCCCTCGCAGTCCACAATGGTGGGTCCCGACCGAACTTAGTGATGTGAATTAGTCATTTAACAAGTAAGTTGTCTCAGCACATATTTTTAAACAAAGGTAATCTAACACTACCTAAACATATACAATGAAGAGGGTCTAGATGGTCTAAGCACATATAAATTAAGGAAGTTAGATGGTTTAAACACATATGTAAGTAAAGGAGTTTAGGTAGTTTAAACACATATGTAAGTAAAGGAGTTTAGGTAGTTTAAACACATATGGGAATTGGGAAAGGGAAGTCCTAAGTTGATTAGCCTATATGATCAATCTGTACAATACCCGATAATCCTCCCCAACTAGAGGGGCTACACGTGACATTAACGCATAGGTCATCATATTCTTTTACTACTCATTACCCTCCCCTTAGTGGTTATATAAGCAAGTTTGATTAACGACCTCTAAGTGTGCTATTACCCGTCCTTCCTTGTGGTCCCAGAGGAGTTTAGGACCTCTAGACTTAGGCAATTCTAGACAATCCTAAGGTGTTTAAAAGGCAAAAATCTAGGCGACAACAAATAACACATAGGATTGTCAAATAAGAAGCAGATAGAAGGCTCATGTTTACCTCTACATATACATAGACAAATAAGCAACACGTCTCAAACAGCTGATTCTAAAGATATTCAGAAAGCCTGGGAACATTATATCTAGATGAGCATTACAGATATAGAATATGCAGCATTTGTTTTAAGGAGAAGTGGCAGAATCCTAACCAGCTTGCCTACTGGTTTTATAGCCTGTTAAGCCTAGACAATTTCACACATAAATAGAACCTGGTTTCACGGTTATTTAATGGCCTAAGGCTTGCCTAGGCGTGTGTCTATATGCAGTCATAATCAGAGAACTACTTAAACAATTTGAAATTATTTCATCCTATAGGCATGCTGATCTAAGTGATGACCATTACGAAACTGATTTTTAAGGCATGTTTACATTAGGACATGATATCTATGTGTTGGATTGTTTTAAACCCTTTTTATAGATAGTTGTTCATTTAGGCGATATGGACATGATTTAAAGAAAATGCAAATAGAGTCCTGAGGCAAGATTTCTAATGCACAAAGAGAGGGTCGTATTATTAAGCAATACTATTAACTTAAAAGCAGGATTTCTAGGTGATAGCGACTTATGCAGAATCAAAAGTGAAGTGATGAACTATAACATGTAATATGCAGAAGCAGTAAACATTAGTGTCCTAAGACAGGGTATCTAATGCATAGACTAGCATGGTTTAATGCGAATAAGCATAACAATCCTAAAGCATGGTATCTGATGCATCACACAAACCTAGAGCATGATTTCTACAGCAATTCAACATAATATGAAACCTAAAAAACATGGTTTCTACCCAGCTTACCCCACAGAGTCATTTAGCTACCCTCCCTTTTTACTATTTGCCCCAATATCTATTTACAAAGAATTATTACAGAACAGGATTGCATAAATTACATAAATGAAATGTAAACTTATACTATAAGGAGCCTGAAGCAGGCCCAAAGTAAACATGGGAGCACCAGGCCTTCAGTGTAGTCACAAGTGCCAAGAAATCTCACATCCAATTTTTGTCCAGGTGTGTCAGAGTTCCTAAAGGACCTCAAGGATCCCGGGCAGTGCTCACACCAAGACTTTCCTCAAAATAGGGATTGATTATGTGCAGTGTGGAAGAGCCATCCTGATATGCCAGAGTTCAGAGAGATCTCAAGGATCCCTAAGCAGTATACATACCAGAGGGGCACAACTTAATAATCTAAGAGTTAAAGTGAGAGTGCTTGACATGGTTTGAAAGATTCAGTGAAAACCTTAAAGAGACAACTCTAGGAGTGAAAAAGGTTTTCTGAAAGAGAAGCTAGTTTGGTAGTGAGAAAAGTTGAAAAGAGTACCAAAACACTTTTGAAATCAGCAAACAATCAATTGGTCATAAAACACCCAGATTCAGAAAAACACTCAACAAACAGACTTCACACATGGATAAAGGGATTTGAGACACATAGGATTCACATTAAGAAAACACATGGCAGGGCTTAGGAAGGCATATAGACAACAAAATGCATAGAACACTTAGGATTTTATAGAATTAACAGGTTAGTCATGATGGTAGGTAATTAAGACATAGAGCCATGTTGAAAGCATTGGACAGAATCAGACACACAACTAGAGTCAATCACATGCATTCAGTAACCAACATGATCACATGGTTAAAGGATTAAACAGAAATCAACAAACAGGCTGGTCAAGTAATAGATAAACAGGTGAAGTGTACACATACTAGTTATACATTGAGCAAGGCAGAATTTAGACATGATAAGCAAAGAAGTAAATAGGAAGATAGGTTGCATTCATAGTCAATGAAGTAATGCAAGAATGAAACACATAGAGTTTGGCTTTCAAAATTTAACTAGAGACATACCAGTTGAAGAAAAAAGTGCAGAATATAAAGTAGGTGTAGTTCCACTATCTAGCCTTGGCTTTCAGCCGGTTAGATCAAGAGTTATCACAAGTAGCCGAGAAAGAAAGAGAGTTTGAGTGTGAGTGTATATTCCTTGAACTTCTGTTCGTGTCTTAAGAAGTAAAATAAGAGAGTTTATGTAGTAGTTCAGGAATAGAGCAAATAAGGTAAAGGTACCAATTTCAGATAATCAAGGGAAGATCACAGAATCAATTACACGAAAAATCAACATAGTCATCCCTTAATTAAGGGCAATTAACCAACAGTAAGGACATGAAATATTTAAGGAAAGAAATTCAAATCAGACTTAGGCGAAGAGTGAATAATTAAGGAAATAATCGTGCAAGAATCAGTAGATATTACAGGCAATTAAATATGGCAAGAGGACTAATTAAAGTCGTAACAAGGATTAATAATCAAGAATCATGCACATGAATTTTAATAGAGCATATCTCTTAACAATTCTGGAAAGAATATATCAATTTCCATAAACAACACAGGCTGAGTAGAACTTTGGGAACACAGAGAAATTACACGGAAAATAATTCAAGAAAAACCCTAATATAGATTAATCAGGATAACAATCACAACGCAGGGAATTTAACTAAGGAAAAGCGTGTGAATATTATACATAATGAACCAATACGACTAGTAAGCTCAGAATCGAAGCAAACATCAGACAGTTAGAGTTTTTAGCATAATCAACTAGGTCTTATGCAACTTTAGCATAAATCAGTCAAGGGAACTTAAGAACAAACGAATAAGTATTCAAAAATCAGAACCCCTTTGAGAAGATGACTTAGGGTAAAGCCTAGTTTAGGAAAAATGGGAAATCATTTGAAAACTGGAAAAATTTCAAAGAAAACATGTGAGATATGTTCGAGATACAGATCTGAGAGGGTCGGAGATAAAAATTAGGGTTTTTTAGAAATCATGATAGAGACGAGAACATACGCCGAAAAAATCATGGATTCATAGCAAAATAAGAGAGGTTTCTTACTCATGGTCGAGAAAACGGCCTGAAACAGGCAAAGAAATCAAAGGTGCAAACCAGACCGCCTAGGTCCTTTGAGATCTTCTCAAGGATCTAAGAAACTGATGAACCATAGCAACTAGGAGGCCAGTATAGGCCTGAGACGACGAAGAAACATCATAGAACGGAGGGCTAAACGCCTGAGGATTAGGGTTTAGATAGAGGTGCATTTGAGAGAGAAAGGAAAGGGTGACGGTGGGGTATGGTGGAAATGAATTGGGTTAGAGGGGGGGTCGTTAGGTTAATTATGGTAAGAACGAATACGGGTCGTTGATCTCAGGGATCAATGACCAGGATTAAGGGGGTCTGGGTCGGGTTTAGTTTAATTTGGGCCTGGGGTGAATTGGGTTAGGGATTTGGGCTGGTATTTAGGTTCGAAAATTGGAGAAATTAAAAGGCCAATTGTTAAATACCCAAATAATTGAATAGAAATTATTTTATAAAATAAGTAACAATGGAAAAATTAATTTTCATGCATAGAAGTACTTCAAAATAATTATTCAACATTTTAAAAATATAATGGACCAATTTCTGGTAAAATAATGCAATGAGGCATGCATGGGCTATGATTGCAAAATTATTGCAATTGTAACCAAAAGGTGTGAATCTGGCCATTTGTGAGATGATTTGAACTTAATAGGGCTATAAATAGCAAAATTAAATCAATGAAGTGTTATAGAGTTTTTTGTGATGCAATTTTATAATTATTTATATGAATAAAATACTGAGATAAGTTAATTTAAAATGTAGAAATTATGGAAAAATACCAATTGATGCTAATGCATAGTTTTGAAAGTATATATGCACTTTATAGGGAAAAATTGAGTATCAATAGCTGACCCTTTTTACCTGGGGAGGATGAAAGATTTTTCGGGTAAAGAAATGATGGCCAATTTTGACCGAATGGGATATTTTGAAAGATAGAGGCCAGACTCTGGTCTTTAACTGCCTACATATCCCTGGTTTTACAGGAATTAGGCCGTGTGTAGTTCTGGATTCATCGGCGGAGTATACCGATGAAGTCATTACAAGAATGGACACGAGATTTCGGGATGAGTGAAAGAATGGTTATGGTGAACGGTCAAGTTTAAGACAGTTGAAGGAACTGGAGCGAGGTCACTTCTGTTGGGATAGCGGTTGCTTACTGGTCACTTGCAAATAAAAAGATGCTATGAACATGTATTTGCACATACATTTAAACATGATGCAAATTCCCTTCACACCATGAAAATTGTCTTCGAACGATTAAGGATAACGTCCTTAGACCATGACGTCCTGGGCCATAAATTGTTCAGTGAGGGATTCACAGGCCATGAAATGATGTTCTCGGGCCATGAAGATGGTTCCTTCTAACCATGACGCCTTTGAATAATGATATGCAAATTTTAGAGATCCTCAGGCCATGACATGGTGTCTTCTGGCTATGAGGATGATGCCTTTAGACTATGGCTCCTTTGGACAGACTGGCGATATTTCAGCCCATGAGATGCAATAATGTGATATTAACAAGACAAGGCTTATTCTTGTGAGATGGAGGGAAGATCTTAGCCCGAAAGAAAAGCAAATAGGTAGTACTGGAGAGACAATTCTTAATTTCGGCGAAAAAAGGTAAATTGGAGGCAGAGCTTAGCCTCATATAGGATGCGGGATAGGGCTTAATCCCATGCAAGATGAAGGCAGAGATTAGCCTTATGCAAATGTGGAGGTAGAGCTTAACCTCATGCAAGATGCGGGACAGGGCTTAGTCCCATGCAAGATGAAGGCAGAGATTAGCCTTATGCAAATGTGGAGGTAGAGCTTAACCTCATGCAAAATTGCTAGACATGGCTTAGTCCCATGAAGGTAGAGATTAGCCTTATGCAAATGTGGAGGTAGAGCTTAACCTCGTGCAAGACGCGGGACAGGGCTTAGTCCCATGCAAGATGAAGGCAGAGCTTAGCCTTTTGCAAATGTGGAGACAGAGCTTAATCCCATGTAGATGTGGAGGTAGAGCTTAACCTCATGCAAGATGCGGGACAGGGCTTAGTCCCATGCAAGATGAAGGCAGAGCTTAGCCTTATGTAAGATGTGGAGGCAAGGCTTAGCCTCATGTAGATGCGGAGGTAGAGCTTAACCTCATACAAGATACGGGACAGGGCTTGGTCCTATGCAGATGAAGGCAGAGATTAGCCTTATGCAAATGTGGAGGAAGAGCTTAACCTCATGCAAGATGTAGGATAGGGCTTAGTCCCATGCAAGATGAAGGCAGAGATTAGCCTTATACAAATGTGGAGGTAGGGCTTAGCCTTGTGCAAGATGTGAAGGTGAGATTAGACTTATGCAAATGTGGAGGCAGGGCTTAGCCTCATGCAGATGATACAGAGCTTAGTCTCATGCAGGGTATGGGATAAAGCTTAGTCCCATGCAAAGAGCGAATAGCAAATAAGAGTAGAATGTTTCTTAGTTGGAGATATGTTCAGTGTTTGGTGGCCCATTTGATAGTGATTCTGCTTCGTGTATATATGTTTGCGAATGCTACTATTACGTCTGATGTGCCTGCGCTCAAAGAAAAATTGTAAGTTTTGTAAGGGGAGGTTGGTTCATGCCTTTGCTTGCTGGCCTTGCTTCTCCATTCTCGATGCCTTGTTTGAGTTTCCCTAGGTAACACCTGGCTGTTACGGAAATAGAGTTTTTCAAAAATATGCAATTATTGATGAAAAAATAGAGTTATTTTAGAAACATAGTGAAATATCAAGTGATTTTTTGACGAACTAGTGACTGTAGCATATTTCAGAGACATTGCAGCTTTCTTGTGTTAGAATTTTGAGGGTCCTCTTCAAAATTCTGCCCCAGTTTAGTAGATGATCCTTCGGCCGTTTGCGAGTAACGAACTTGTTAACCTTCTTTGGAATTTTGAGAACCCTTCTCAAAATTCTGCCCTAGTTTCTGATTCAGGGGGAAATGGAAATTTTATTATGATATGATCGAACTCACAGGGCTGCCTACGTATCCCCTCTTAAACGGGAATCAGGTGGAGCGTAGTTCAATTACATCTAATGAGGAAATGTAAATAGTCTAAACATACTATCTCTTGACTACGTCCGAATTGATTGGTTTCGATTAGATCTCTCCGTCCATTTCTATAAGTATGAGTGCTCCTCCTATTAGTACCCTATGAACCATGTAGGGACCTTGCCAGTTGGGAGAGAATTTCCCTTTGGCTTCATCTTGCTGTGGGAAGATCCTTTTCAGCACCAGCTGTCCTGGTGCGAACTGTCTTGGTTTGACCCTTTTGTTGAAAGCTCTAGACATTCTGTTCTGATAGAACTGACTGTGACATACTGCTTTCATTCTTTTCCCATCTATAAGGGCCAATTTCTCATAGCGGCTTCTTATCCATTCTGCATCGCTGAGTTTGACTTTCTGTATGATCCTTAAAGAAGGAATCTCTACCTCAACTGGGATGATAGCTTCGGCACCATAAACCAGCACATAGGGAGTTGCCCCGGTTGATGTATGAACTGTAGTGCGATATCCCAACAAAGCAAAGGGTAGCTTCTCATGCCATTGCTTGTGGTTTTCTATCATCTTCCTTAGTTTTTGTTGGCGGCTTCTATGGCTCCATTCATAAGAGGTCTGTATGCTGTGGAGTTCTTGTGCTTGATTTTAAAACTCTCACACATGGTCTTCATCAAACCCCTATTGAGATTGGCAACATTATTAGTGATGATTGATTCTAGAATTCCAAACCGGCAAACAATCCGGTCGCGAACAAAATATGCCACGACTTTCTTAGTTACTATCTTGTAGGACGCAACCTCTACCTATTTTGTGAAGTAGTCGATGGCTACTAGAATAAACCTATTCCTGTTTGAAGCAGTGGGCTCGATTGGACGGATGATCCATTCCCCAAGCGGCGAATGGCCAAGGTGAGCTTGTGGCATTGAGCTCATTTGGTGGTACTTTTATCATATCAGCATGTACTTGACATTGGTAGCATTTTCGGACATACTGGACGCAATTTGTCTCCATGGTCATACAAAAATAACCGGCCCTAAGTATTTTCTTGGCCAAGACAAAACCATTCATATGCGGGCCGCAGGTCCCAGCATGTATCTCCTCAAGTAGCTTAGAAGCCTCTTTTGTGTCGATACATCTTATCAATCCCAAATCAAGGATTCTTTTGTACAAGTTCCCTCCTCTGTGGAAAAAGTGATTGTACACTCTCCGGAGTGTGTGTTTTTTAGTATAGTTTGCATGCTCCGGGTATTCTCCTTTTGCCAAATACTCCTTAATGTCATGGAACCAATGTTTTCCGTCCGTCTCTTCTTCAACATGGGCACAATACACCAGCTGATTATGAACTCTCACTGGGATAGGATCAATGAAATTCTTATCTGGATGTTGTATCATGGATGACAAGGTGGCCAATGCATCGGCAAACTCATTTTGAATTTTGGGAACATGCCGAAACTCTATCTTCATGAACCTTTTTCTCAATTCCTGCACGTGGTGTTGATATGGCAATATCTTGGAATTCTTGGTGACCCACTCTCCTTGTACCTGGTGCACGAGCAAATCTGAATCACCAATTACCAGCAGCTCTTGAATATTCATGTCGATTTCCATGTTGAGACCTAGTATGCAAGCTTTATACTCTTCCATGTTGTTGGTGCAGGGAAATCTAAATTTAGAAGACACCAGATAATGCTGGCTAGTTTCCGATACCAAAACCGCTCCAATGCCCACTCTTTTGAAATTTGCAGCTCCATCAAAGAACATCCTCCAACCGTCGAATGCTTCAGTAATGTCCTCTCCTATGAATGACACTTCTTCATCAGGAAAATATGTTTTCAAGGGTTCGTATTCTCCTCCCACAGTATTTTCAGCAAGATGGTCTACCAATGCTTGTCCTTTGACCGCCTTCTGGGTCACATAAATGATGTCGAACTCACTTAACAGTATCTGCCACTTGGCTAACTTTCCTATCGGCATGGGCTTCTGAAAGATGTACTTTAGAGGGTCCATCCTGGATATGAGGTATGTGGTATAGGAACAGAAGTAATGCCTCAATTTCTGGGCCGTCCAAGTTAAAGCACAACAAGTGCGTTCCAGTAGAGAGTATCGTGCTTCATAAGGTATGAATTTCTTCCTCGGGTAGTATATGGCTTGCTCCTTTCTCCCTGTCTCATTATATTGTCCTAGAACACATCTGAAGGCTCCATCTAATATAGACAGATAGAGTAGCAAAGGACAACCTAGCTCTGGCGGGACCAAGACCGGTGGTGTGGACAAGTACTCCTTGATTTTGTCGAAAACTTTTTGACAATCCTCGGTCCAGCTTGTTCCGGCATCTTTCCTCAACATTTTGAAAATGGGTTCACATATAATTGTGGACTGCTCTATGAAGAGATTGATATAGTTGAGACGTCCTAGGAAGCTCATCACGTCCTTTTTGCTCCTAGGCGGCGGTAACTCCTGAATAGCCTTAACTTTAGATTGGTCTAGCTCGATCCCTCGAAGACTGACAATGAATCCCAGTAACTTTCCTGTGGGAAACCCAAATTTACACTTTGCGGGGTTCAGTTTTAAGTTGTACCTCCTTAACCTGTTAAAGAACTTTCTCAAGTCTGCTATGTGATCTGCGGCCCTCTTGGATTTGATAATGACGTCGTCCACATACACCTATATTTCTTTGTGTATCATATCATGGAAGATGGTTGTCATGGCTCTCTTGTAAGTAGCCCCAGCATTCTTTAGACCGAATGACATCATCTTGTAGCAGTATACCACCTATGGTGTAATAAAAGTTGTTTTCTCTGCGTCTTCTTCATCCATCCAGATCTGATGATAACCCGCGAAGAAATCTACAAAGGATTGGAGTTCATTCTTGGCGCAATTGTCGATCAGGATGTGTATATTTAGCAATGGAAAGTCGTCCTTGGGACTCACTCTGTTTAAGTCTCGATAGTTAAAATATACTCTGACTTTCCCATCTTTCTTCAGAACTGGTATAATGTTGGCTAACCAGGTTGGGTACTCAACCACTCTGAGGACTTTGGCTTTGATCTGCTTATAAATTCCTCCTTGATTTTTAGGCATATCTTGTTTGTATTTCCTAAGTTTTTGCTTTATTGACGGACACATGGGATTGGTAGGCAACTTGTGAGCTACTATGGACGTGCTCAAACCGATCATGTCATCATATGACCATGCAAATATATCCTCATACTCCTTCAAGAAACGAATGTACTCCTCCATCTCTGTCGTTGATAAGTGAATGCTGATGCGAGTCTCCTTGACGGTTTCGGTGTCTCCCAAATTTACTGCTTCGATTTCGTCCAAGTTGGACTTAGGATTATTCTCAAAGTTCTCAACCTCCCTGACAATCTCCTCTGGTATTTCATCTTCTTCATCTGAGTCACTATTCTTATATTGCGTTGCCTCATTACATGTCACAGTCACCGATTCATCAAGAAAGGTAATAATAACACTGTATAAAGAAAAGTGTGAAAGGTAATAATGAATAATAAATAGCAATGCATTGATTAGAACTAAAAATATCCAAAACAAGTACGGCTCGATGAATCGAGCATTTATTTGAAACAAGTAAGTCTTTAAAAACAAAATTACTGAAAATCTTAGATGCCTAGCATGGATATAGAAATAAAATTAAGTTGATTGCAGAGCTACCCAGGGACTCGGCAGGCCTGGGATGGTGTGGTAGTCCAGTTCCTGAGAATAGCTCCATTCTTCACAGTCTGAATAGTGAGGCCTTCCTCTTCCTCCTCCTCAATTATTGCACTGCAATCCATATCCTCGTCTTCTAAGAACACATTTCTCAGCCCATCTAACGCTTCTTCTTCTGTAGTTCCCCATATTGTATCAGCTTGGTGAAAAGTCTCATGTGGCACTGGTTACTCGAGAGGGTAATAAGGTCCACACCATGGGTGGATTAGTTGAAGTCTTTAGATAAAGACAAAGGCAAAAAACGCGGTAGCCACATGACAATACATTAAATGACTCATGTATTGTTATAGCAAGTTGTCCATTAAGTGGTTTGTGACTCATGTGTTATGTAGCAAGGTGTCAATTCAATAATTCACCCCTTCTTTAGTCTTCAAGGAGATTTGCAGACAAATCTTCATTTTAGCAACTCCCCCTTCAGACTAAAAGATACAAGCATCATTTTAGTACAAAATTAAGTCAAATTTTACAAAGGTTGGAACTAGCATATTGTCAAGACCATGTGTAATCTCATACAAATTGTATATGTGATTTTCTACAACTAAATGTCATACAAGACTACTTAATATTTAGCAACGGGGGATTTTACAAATTCTAAGGGAGCACGGTGCAATCTTTCTCAAGAATCTTATATGGATTCTTCCCTACTTCGGTCCTCCATTACGTGTTTTCGCAAAAAAAGAAACGGTTCAGGTATGTTAAGGCTATCCCTTCTTTCTTTTGGCATGATTCATACGATGCAAATGAAACGTGCAAATGCACAAATTTCATAAATGACTCTATTCATAGAAGTATTAGAGAAATCTATGTTCTTGAATTTCCATGTGTCATAATATTTTATCATCGGTTCATGGGTCTCAGAAAAATACGAAAGTTGAAAAGTGTTTACTTTATGATATTACTCAAAGGCAAAATGGTCTTATGACATCCCAAAAGATTTTCTTAACGTACTTTTCATGCATTGCATTCATGTACATTAACCCATGACCAGATGGCGTTATATACGTGTATATATGTTTATATATATATGTTATTTGATATGGGAAAGGTTATGGCATTATATACGCACCACCACCTGATCAGCTGGTATACGTTGTTGATTTTGCTCATAGTGGCCAAGATGGTATAATGGGATGCCCTCAGAGGCTGATGATGTTATGAGACATGTACCTATGCACGACATGACATACATACGCATATATATGATACTATAATTATTTTATGATTCACAAAGTTATTCAGACTTACAGGTGGAGTCATTTACTCTATATTTCCTCCATGTCTGTTATGTACTTATTTATGTACCTTACATACTCAGTACATTATTCGTACTGACATCCCTTTTGCTTGGGGACGCCGCGTTTCATGCCCGCAGGTCCCGATAGACAGGTCGAGAGCCCTCTAAGTAGGCTCAGCTCAGCAGAAGATGTTGGTGCGCTCCATTTGCTTCGAAGTTACTTGTTTGGTTAGTATGATTTAGATGTGTATTGTTTGGTATGGGGGGACTCTGTCCCGACCTTTATGAAAACTTCATATTCTTATAGGCTTGTAGACTGATGTCATGTACGTTAGATATTGTATATCCTTGTCGGCCTATATTTAGGGTACGAGTGGTTATTTTGGGCTTGTAGGCCCGTATGTCTTATGTATAGATTGGTATTACATGTTGTATTCTACCTATTTCACAGCAGCCTCTCCGACTCAATTATTTATGATCGTATGACATGAAATGATATGTTATGTTGGTACTCAGTTGAGTAAGGTACCGGGTGCCCGTCACGGTCCATCGGTTTGGATTGTGAAAAAAGTGGTATCAAAGCAGTTCTGTCCTAGGGAGTCTATAAATCGATTCTAATAGAGTCTTGTTTATAGGTATGTCGTGCACCACACTTATAAGCAGGAGGCTACAGGGCATTAGGATTGTAACTCTTTCTTCTTACTCTAGATCGTGTGGTAGAGCTCACTTATAAGAATTCAAGTTCAGAAATTCTATTCTATTCATAATAAGATGATGCCTACATTCAGAAAAATGATCGATAAGAGATATAGTTGTGGAAGTGTTGAATTAGAGGAACTCAAATTTGCATCATTTCTATGATGGAAATGTGAGGTCTTCAGCAGAACATGTGTGTTCCTTAGGTGTAAGCTTCTTGATAAGGAGCCTTAAGGCAAGAATATCTATCCATCTCTATGGTGAAAGGCAATAAGAGATTCAGAAGATAGATACAAGCTTCAACAAGTAAAAGGAGTAAGATGAGATGGGTACGAGGTACCCAATTAATGAAGATTATCGGTATTTTCAACTCCAGTAGAAAAGTATAAGCATTGTGACTTGCCTTCAACAGTAACAAATGTATGTAGAATCGGCCACACCTATCTCAGTCATGATTTATGGGAGCTAACAAATATGGTTTAAAAGAATGACAAGACAGTAGGATCTGGCTGGAGTTAGAGTAACCCAAAATAAGGAATGGATGGTTTGCATTAGCTGACATTTCCGAAGGATATTACAAAGGTGCTAATAGATCTCCTTGTGAGACACCCAGGTGGTGCACTCTAGAATATTACAATTAGATGAGAATACTAGCATGATCAAAAAAATTCCGAAGATAGGCACTGAAAGTTTGGAAGGGATAAATATTACCTTAGTATGACTCTCGTCCTAGTAGAGCGAGGGGGTTGAGCAACCCGAAGAGCTGATGAATGAAACAAGGAAAGCTAAAAAAGAAAGAATATCTTGTTGAAAGTTTAAGAATAAAGTGATAGACAGAAATGTTAGCAGGAAATAAGAAGAGAGCTAATGAAGCATTAAGAGTAAGATGTGATACCTGGATGACAGCGGCAGGTCAAAAAGATGACAGTATTACAGAATCTATAGTCAAATGAAGAAAGAGATGAGGGATGGTGGGCCTTAAGACAACAAAAGAATATAGGCCATACAGTCATGTCCTCATTTCGAGAAATAAGTTCGCGACTCTAACTTGATTAACAAAAGGGAAAATTAGACCCAAGAGTAAGGGAAATCAATATGGACTGGTGAACAAGATAAACCAAACATGAATGAGGAACTGAGTGATTTGATAATAGTCAGCATCGTGAGAATTTTAGATTGCATTCCAAAAGTAATAGAATGGACAACAGAAGAAGATCCATGATGACTTCAGAGAATGGTCATTTAGGGAGACACTTCCCTAAAGCAAGCACTGTGAGCAAAGTTAAGCTTAAGAGACTGTATGTGCCAGTTGCCCTAAGTGTCACCATTACAAGCGAGGGATTTTTTTTTCCTTGGTACAAAAAGATTACCGCAAGGCGAGTAAAGGTCATTGAAAATGTGAAAGGACACCAAAGACGAAGAGGAAAAACATCTATAGGCAGGTCGTCATAGCTCCAAGTCTTAGTACTCCCCTAAAGGGTGGAATATGAAATGATTAAGGAAGAATGCAATAAAAATGAGAAAGGGATGAGGTTGCACTTATCCAAATGTTACAAATATGCTATGATTCCAGAATGTTATGTAAGCACGATGTTAAACCCAAGAAAGATTACTCAAAATATGGATATGAGAATGGGCTGACGAGTAATTAGTAGTTGATTCAGGAAGAGCCTAGTCATGACTAGACAAGAAGTTACGGACCAATCAGCAGATCATGCAAGATGAATGTAGTAAACCCCAACATAGAGAAATCAGCCTCGCAGTAATGTCATTATAATACTTGAGATATATTCAAATATAAGACGGGGTAGTTAAAGATACTGTATGAGTGTTACGGGGATAAAAGAAAGTGCCACTAGAAAGGCAATCAAATGTCAGTTCAGAAGCAATCCTACAAGCACAAGGGCATGTAGGTAAGCAACTACGGATAATTATAGGAAAGGAGGAACATCAAAAGGTTTGTAATAAGATCATAGCTTTACGAGGGTCAAGGGTTCTTCCTAAGTACTACAACGAAAGACTAGCTAAGAAAATAAGGAAGAAGGCTTCAACTTAGGCACAACGACCTAAAGAGGAAATGGTCGTGTAACAACAGTCTCACAACAACATTGTAAGCACTCCAAAGGAAATTGGCACTTACCGTGGCTAATGAACGAAAAGTAAAATTAAAAGTAATATTCAAGATCATATGAGTTGCACGGAAACTCTGGCATGTGTGGGCACTAAGATAAGCTAAGTATTGATGCAACAAGGGACAGAAAAAACTAGTAAAAGTAATAGCTTATGTTGAAACAAAGCTAAGATGGAACGAAAGAAATTATTCGATCAATGATCCAGAGTTGGTTACATTATGAATGCATTTAAGGGTTCAAAGGTTTATACATGCAACATATACAGCCGTAGAAGATTCTAGTATACATTAAAAGAAAGAATTGAGCCCAAGTAATAAAACAAAGTATTAAATTATTAAAGGATTGTATCATGCATATTCCTCAGCGCCCATGAAAGGCTAAACAGAATAACTAATATCAGGAACCACAGATTGGACGATAGCTTAAGACGACGTAAAGTCCAATAAGAAGAAGGGGGAAACTAAAGAGTTACATCACCCAAGTAAATCAGGAGTTTGATTAGTGGACCAAAAAAATAGAAACATCGTGATCGAGAACATTGCAGGATGTCCCTTAAAATCAGAGGTATGAGAGAGATAGTACAATAACCATAGTCTATAATGGATCTATGATAAAGCCAGTTAAAAAAAATAATAACCTCATAAGAAGTCAGTATGAAGATCTCACCGAATTATAGTATTATAATAGAGCTTCAAGTTGTGGTGTAAATCATACCTATGTGGAAGGGAGGTTATGAAGGAGATAGAAGATATGATGCGAGATTTTAAGTAAGTAAGGTAAAGGTGAACAACGTACGAGATACTCAAATGCAGAAAGTTGTGAATAGTCCATACTTC
This sequence comes from Nicotiana tabacum, assembly GCF_000715075.1. Lineage (NCBI taxonomy): Eukaryota > Viridiplantae > Streptophyta > Magnoliopsida > Solanales > Solanaceae > Nicotiana > Nicotiana tabacum. Next base: position 69,065,562 of record NC_134087.1, read on the forward strand.
GGATAGAAGGCTAGAAGCGCGGAGATTCAATATCCAGGAATGATAGCGGCATCGTCAGTGACATATCTCATAGCCTATTATTTATAGGTATCTGATCACTACCTACTCCACACTACTAAAAAGTAGGAAGAGAGGGTCGCAATAGTTTTTACCCAATATGAAGGTCGGGATCGATTTCCACAGAGAGATAGGAATGGAGTCGAGTATCTATCTAGACTAGAGTCGTGTAATTGTTCCAAATGTCACTTTTAAAATCTTTTGATTTTTCTTTAACAAACTAATATTATCAACTACTAATTATAACTAAATTATGCTAATGAGAAAATTGCTAGAGTTGTATCTAATGGGTAGAAAGGCACTAGGGTAGTGACTTTCACCTAGGTGGCTAATTGGCGGGTAAATGCTTCTAAGGTTCGATTGACATGATTGGGGAAATATGCTATAACCGTTGTACAATTTTACCCACTCTTACACCTCTCGGTAGAGAGAGTGATTTTGCCCAATTGACTCTCTCGAGACCAAATGGGAAGGCATATTAGCTCAAGCAACTAGGGTTCAAGTTGGGTAATTATTCTCTCGAGGTTTAACCCTTTAATTGGGACTATCAATTCTCTTGAGTCCATCCCAATTCCTTGTTGGGTCAATTTTGGAGACTTAGGCTCTTTTTCTCAAGAAAAGCTAAGTCAACTTAGCACAAACCAGTGTTTGCAACCACCAATTCATAGATTAAACCATAAAATTGACCCAAATAGCAAACACCCATAGTCAATCTAACCCTAGATGGCAACACCCATCAATTACCCACACTAGGGTTGAGCCACAACCCTAGCTAATGGGTTTAGCTACTCATGCTTGAAGAAGAAAATAGAGAAATAGATGAAGAACAAGGAATAATAATTAATTGCTAAAGTAAATACAAAGTTTCAATGATAAACTAAGTAAAAATGGCCAAAATGACTACAGATGGTCTTCTCATGAGCGCAGCTAATGTTTGATAATATCTGATACCCTAAAAATGGAAAAATGTTCTATTTATACTAAGCTGGAAAAAGCTGGACAAAAATGCCCCTGCGGGGTCAGTGCGGACCGTAGGGTCAGTGCGGACCGTACAAAATGGACCGCGGCTGCACTAGGCTCTTGGAATTGAAGTCTTGGCTCTCTGAACTCAGGCTCCGCGGACCACGCAGAATGGACCGCGTCCGTGGAGGCAACTAGCACGGTCCGCACAAATATGACCGCGGCCCGCATGGGTTTGAAGTTGGCACTGGACATCTCTCTGATCTTCTCCTCTGCAGACCACACAAAATGGTAGTGCGGCCGTGGAGCCTTCAGTGCGGACCGCGCAAGATCGAATGCAGTCGCACTGCTTTGAAGCTCGACTTGCCAGCTCTCTGATTCCCCTAGTGCGGACCGTACAAAGTGTAGTGCGGCCGCGCTAGCCCTTTTTGTCCTGAGTTTGCCTTGTCTTTGGTACTTGAGCAGGTTTCACTCCTTTTGAGACAATCTTTGATATTTCGTCACTTTGTCGATCAAACCTGCAATCAAGCACAACTTACGAGCCATTTGGGACTATTTTGTAAGAATTTATAATCAAAGCGTAAGCAGGAAGGAGCATAAAGCACGTCAAAATTCTTAGTTATCAGTATCGAGGAGGCTAATTAAGACAGTAAAAATGAGTTAGAGACGATGTGATGTCTCACTTGATGTTCCAGAGTGACATAAGAAAACCTATGATACAAGCAAGTTGAAGGAAGGTTGCGAGTAATATAAATAAATATGGGTAGGTCGCAAGCTTAAGTATGGCAAAGTGACAAGGTTTTAGGAAGACAAGAGTAAGGATACGAAAGAGCGATTGAGAAGGTGACGACAATGGATAAGTCCTCAGGATTAAACCCATGAAAACAAGCGAGCTAATGGTTTCTCTAAGTCATAGAAAGCTCAGTATAGCCTGAATGAACTCAAAGGAGTTTAAGACTAATGTCATTTGAAAGAGATGAGGGTGTAATTGTGGTAGATAAAGAATGACATTTGGACCTTCGTTTGAAAAAAAAAGGAGAAAAGATTTCGTTAACGGCACGAGATTAGGATACCCCCATAAGGTGAATCATATTGAGACACTATGAAATATGATTATGGAAATCACTTCAAATATTCCTCAATGCAACGTAAGCCCTAGTGGCAATGTATTACGTGAGAAGTTTCAAGCTTTCAAGTGGAGGATTGTAGATCAACATTGAGGTGAATCAATAATGGACAGATACAAGTCACAAAGTATGACATGATATTAGGCCATGATTCTTAAGATGAAGGGTAATGAAGGAGCATTAAAGGACTGAGATTTATACCTAAAGGATAGTCAACAAAAGTAACATGGAGTTTGGTAAGCATACCTAAATAATGATAAATTGAAGTAAAAAAAATTATGGTATAGCATGACCCATGTAGATGCAGTAAAGCCATACTAATGGATGACCAGATCTATGAAATAAGATATGGTCATATTCGCAAGTTCTACAAAGTATCGAGCAAAGAACTTCAGGACACCTTTAGATGTCCAGAGAGGCATCTATTAAGCCGTGTATATGTTTACAAAGTAAGGCCTAAAGATTGATTAAAAGCTAAAAGGAAAAAGGAAAGATGAATCGCATAAGCACATTTACAAAGCTAGGGTCATACAGGCTGCATGACAGGAGGTAGCAGCAGTTGCGAGATTAGAAAGACTTCGACCACAAGTCATGATATGAGCAAAAAGACTAAACAGAGGGAATACCCTAGACTTTGTATTTATTTACAGAACAATTGCCTAAATGGCAAGGAGAGCATTAAGGTATTCACAAGGGCTATAAATTATGAAAATGATAAAAACATCAATCATCATTCGAGGAAAAATGTTCCAAAGGGGAGAATGATATTACGCCCCGCAATATTACGTCGATATTACGTCCCGCAGTATTATATTACGACAATGTTACCCTCTGCAGTAATATATTACGATGATGTTACATCCTGCAGTAATATATTACGGTGATGTTACGCTTCGCCGTATTAAGTTAAGACAGTGTTGCAACCAGCAGTATTACATTACGGTGATGTTACACTTCGCAGTACTAAGTTATGATGATGTTGCACCTTGTAGTATTGTATGTTGAATTTTTCGTAAGGTAATTGACATAAGTCCAAGGAAAATATTATTTGGAGATTATAAGGATTGTAAGTGATGAATAAATTCATGAAGGTGAGCTGGAAAGCAAATCGAAGAAAATGAATTTCGTTGAAATTTGGTATTTTGGGATAAAATACGGCCATAGCTAAAATACCCAGTATTTATGGACTAATACCATACAAGGTACCACATGACATGATAGTAAGTTGTATAAGGTATGTGAAAAGTGAGTAGTATTTTAAGAAAGTGGGAATAATTTTTAATTATGCGGGTAATTAGTTAATTACTGGGTAATGGGACATTACCTAGTTAATTAATAATTAGTGGTGGATTAATTGAAGTCTTTGGATAAAGACAAAGGCAAAAACCGTGGCAGCCACATGACAATACATTAAATGACTCATGTATTATTATAGCAAGGTGTCCATTAAGTGGTTTGTGACTCATGTGTTATGTAACAAGGTGTCCATTAAATAATTCACCCCTTCTTTAGTCTTCTGAAGGAGATTTGCATACAAATCTTCTTTTTAGCACGGCAAGCTAATGCTTGCTTACTCCCCCTTAAGACTAAAAGATACAAGCATCATTTTAGGACAAAATTAAGCCAAATTTGACAAAGGTTGGAACTAGTATATTGTCAAGACCGTGTGTAATCTCATACAACTTGTACATGTGATTTGCTAAAATCAAATATCATACTAGATTACTTAATATTTAGCGACGGGGGATTTTACAAATTCTAAGGGAGCACGGTGCAATTTTTCTCAAGAATATTATACTGATTCTTCCCTACTTCGGTTCTCCGTTACGTATTTTCGCAAAAATAGAATCAGTTCAGGTATGTTAAGGCTATCCCTTCTTTCTTTTGGCATGATCCATACGATGCAAACAAAACGTGCAAATGCACAAATTTCATAAATGACTCTATTCATAGAAGTATTAGAGAAATCTATGTTCTTGAATTTTCATGTGTCATAATATCTTATCATCGGTTCATGGGTCTCAGAAAAATACGAAAGTTAAAAAGAGTTTACTTAATGATATTACTCAAAGGCAAAATGGTCTTATGACATTCTAAAAGATATTATTAACGTACTTTTCATGCATTCCATTCATGTATATTGACCCATGACCAGATGACGTTATATACGCATATATATGTATGCATATGGGATATGGGAAAGGTTATGGCGTTATATACGCACCACCACCTGATCAGCTGGTATACGTTGATGATTTTGCTCACAGTGGCCAAGATGATATGATGGGATGCCCTCAGAGGCTGATGGTGTTATGAGACATGTACCTATGCACGACATGACATGCATACGCATATGCATGATACTATAATTATTTCATGATTTACAAAGTTATTCAGACTTACAGGTGGAGTCATTTACGCTATATTTCCTCCATGTCTGTTATGTACTTATTTATGTACCTTACATACTCAGTATATTATTCGTACTGACATCCCTTTTGTCTGGGGATGCTGCGTTTCATGCATGCAGGTCTCGATAGACAGGTCAAGAGCCCTCCAAATAGGCTATCAGCTCAGCGGAAGATGTTGGTGCGCTCCATTTGCTTTGGAGTTGCTTGTTTGGTTAGTATGATTTAGACGTGTATTGTTTTGTATGGCGGGACTCTGTCCCGACCTTTATGAAAATTTCGTATTCTTAGAGGCTTATAGATAGATGTCATATACGTAAGATATTGTATGACCTTGTCAGCCTATATTCAGGGTACGAGTGGTTATTTTGGGCTTGTAGGCACGTATGTCTTATGTATAGATTGGTATTACATATTGTATTCTACCTATTTCATAGCAGCCTCTCCGGGTCAATTATTTATGATAGTATGACATGAAAATATATGTTATGTTGGTACTCGGTTGAGTAAGGTACCGGGTTCCTGTCGCGGTCCATCGGTTTGGGTCGTGACAGATGCCCTAGAGGTTCTTCCCAAGCCCTTTGCCGGGTTCATACGCAGACCATGCTAGTATGCTTTCTATTTTTTTACTCCATCATTTGTCTTTCTCAATGGCATTGACACGTTCTATGTGATGATAGGTTTCACCTCCCAGTCCTCTTCTGTTTCCGACGATCGGGATGGTTTGACTGGTGTAAATGGGATTACTCTCATCCCTGTGAATGATCACCTCCTGATGGTTCCATTTGAAATTCCCGACCTGATGTAGCGTGGAAGCTATAGCCCCAGCGACATGTATCCATGGTCGGCCGAACAGAAGATTGTATGAAGCCGACATGTCAAGCACTTGGAATTCAACGTCGAACCAAGTTGGCCCCATCTGTAGACAAAGACTAATCTCCCCAATCGTGGCCCTTTGAGATCCATTAAAGGCTTTCACGTTCATGTTTCCTGCCCGTATTCCATGGAAACCTTTTCCCAACCTTTTCAGAGTATCCAACAGACAAATGTTGAGGCTTGAACCTCCATCGATCAGAACTCTAGAAATGAATTTGTTTTCAAATTGTACCATGATATGCAATGCTTGGTTATGATTCAACCCTTCAAGCGATAGCTCATCCTCGTGGAAGATTATCTTATAACTTTCCAGCACCTGCCCTACCATGTTGGCCATCTCTCCGCAGGTGATATTGTTGGGTATGTAAGCTTCACTTAACACCTTCATCAAAGCATTCTTGTGCGCCTTTGAATTTTGCAGTAGTGATAAGATGGATATCTGAGCTGGGGTTCTGTTCAAATGGTCAACGACGGAGTATTCTCTCGCCTGTACTTTCCTCCAAAGGTTATCTGGTCCTATTTCAATGACAGGCTGTTTGGTAGTGGCATCCTTGCTTGGTCCTCCTAGGTGTTCAGGTGTATAGATTCTTCTGGTCCTAGTCATTCCTTGGGCAGTATCGGATTCCTCCATCTTTGCATTTCCTTTTCGCGTAGCTTCGGTAACGTAATCCCAGTGTATTGCTTTTGAATCGAAACGAGGTGTGGTTGATATCGTCACTGTGAAAGGTGTGTCCACCTCCACTTCAAATGGAACAAGGGTGGATACAGGTGGAGCTACTTCTACTTCAAATAGGACTGATGTGGCTACTACAACTTCAACCGGCGACTAAGTTTGAACTATAATAGAAGCAAGTGTGACTGCAGGTTTAAAGCCATTGTCTTCTCGAATAAGCCCGATTGACCCCTTAGGATCCCATTCTTCATCCATCTCTATCACATGTATTCCACCGCCCCTATGATCCGATAGAGGATTATTGCGGACATTGGATACAACTTCTTTTGCCTGTCTGACCTTGTTGTCAATCAATGTCTGAATTTCGTCTTTCAATGTTTGGCACTCGTCGATAGTGTGCCCCTTCATACCAGAGTGATATGCACAGGTTTTGTTTGGGTTGACCCATTGAGAGGGATTCTCTACTGCCCCAACGGGAATATGAGTGGCGTACCCAGCGGCTTTCAACCTTTCATACAACTAGTTGATGGGTTCAGCAATAGCGGTGTATTGCCTGGGTGGTTTGCGGTCAAAATTGGGTCGTGGTCTTAGATAATTTTTGCAAGTTGGAGGTGACTGGAAATGAGATAGTTGGGAATTATAGGTGTGATAGACAGTGGCTGGTTGGGAATATCTGGGAGGTGAGGGTTGATATGTAGGTGGAGGTGTTTGGTATGTGGGTGGAGGTGCTTGGTATGTGGGTGGAGATGTTTGATATGTAAGTGGAGATTTTGGGCCTTGAGCCACCATTACAGCCCCCACGTCTTTCTTCTTTGATATGCCACCTGATTGTAGTGCTTTTTTTGTGGTCTATAGTGCCTCAACGTTTGTTACCATCCCTCTTTTGATGCCTTCTTCAATCCTTTTACCAAGTTTGATGATATTGGAGAATTTATGATTTTCAATAACCATTAACCTTTCATAGTATTGTGGATCATATGCTCTGACGAAGAACTTGTTCATCTATTCCTCGTCCAATGCTGGCCTGACCTTAGCCGCTTCCGACCTCCAACGAGTAGCATACTCGCGAAAAGTCTCATTAGGCTTCTTCTTGAGATTCTGAATATTGAAGACATCTGATGCATTCTCTGTGTTGAACCTAAATCGATCCATGAAGTCAGATGCCATACTCACCCAGTTGGACCATTTCTTAGGATCTTGGCTGATGTACCAGGACCAAGCATCTCTTGTAAGACTCCTCATAGAAATCTTCATCCGGATCTTTTCATCCTTTCTGACCCCAACAAGTTTGTCACAATAGGTCCTTAGATGAACCCTGGGATCACCTGTACCATTAAACATCTCGAACTTGGGAGGTTTGTAACCCTCTGGCAGTTCTACATCCGGTTGTATGCATAGGTCTTCATAATTCAACCTTTTATCCCTTTACCTCTTTCGTCACCCTGAACTCGACTTGTCAATTTCTTGAGTTCCTTAGCCATGTTCTTGATGAGCAGGTCCTTCTCAGCGGATTCTGGTGTATAGGAGACTGGTTGGGCAGAGTGAGGTACGATTTCCACATATATATGTTTGTTTTGGTGAGTATTAGGGACGTAGGTGTAGTGGTGATCATTGGTTGAATTTAGAGGATCGGGAATGGGTTGTGGTGTGTTCTAGGGAGTATGATAGGTAGTGGTTTATGGGTACTGGATAGGTCGATGATGGTGTTGTGGTGGAGTTTGTATTGGTAAGGGATTGAGATTTTGAGGTGGAGTTGCATATTGATGTGGTGCGGGAGGGTTTTGTGGATGCTGGTTCGGTGTGCTTTGTGGAGGCACTGAGTTTTTGGTGTTTTGTTGGTTGATATCGGGGACATTCAGGGTAAGGGATAGGTTTTCTAAGTTGCGGGCCTGCTCAAGTTCTCCCTGTAGCTCCTGTATCTTTTGTTCCAATCATAAAACCAAATCATTTGGTGCCGGAGTACTCCAACCATCTGAAGTTTTCACATTCTCAGCATTTTCCTTTCGAATAACACTTAAGTCGTCCATTTTAGCCTTCTCTTTTCTTCTCGCATTACTTGGAGGAGGAGGAGGTAGAGGGCCTCTAGATCTGGTGTGATATGCTGATGATACCAGTATGTGCGAACTAGCCTTAGGGGATGGGAATAATAGAGAATAAAGAAAAACAAAAAGGTAAACTAGTCAGTAAGGATCCTGAAATGTTGGCAATATTTAAACACATATTGCGGGAATGTAAATTCAGGTCCTAATTTGGGGGCCTCGTTGCGCCCGAGGTAGGCTTAGTGACAAATAGCTTTAGAGAAATTCAGTGCCAATAATTGCCTTATTTCATTAATGTAAAAATAAACAACCCAAAACGACACTAAATAAGATAATGTTACTAATGGTACTTGGCCTTATTACATTTTAAGAAGAAAGCAAGTAAACCTAATCTACTTGGTTCCAGAAGGATCCTCTCTAGACTGGATGCTCTTGTTGATCAGCTCCCCCAACTCGTGCAAGTTCAACAGTAAGAAAGCCCTTGCTAAATGTCTTCCTGTATTTCCCTCAGCGTTCTAGCAATCGGTGACCCTTTTTCTCATCTTCCCTTCCAATTCCAACAGGCTATACTCCAGATATTCCAGCCTTTCGTTGGATTTAGCGGCTCTCTCCTTCCACTCATTGATCATCTCCATGACGGCCTTATGCTGCTCCATATGCTCAGCTTCAAACTCACGAACCCTTTTGCGCATCTTATTATACTTCACATCTGCTTCAGCAACCTCGTCTATGACCCTGTTTCCTGGACCCACCCTTGGCTCAAAGATTCCTGCTATGTTATCATCCAGCCACGACGGGTAAAAGTATGAGTGGACCGCATGATATCGGTCTGGCTCGATGGTGTCCTTTTCCACAATAATCTTCAAAGTCCACATATGTTGTGCTTCACTCTTATATGGGATGGCGTCACCCTGAAAATTAGCTATGAAGTGACTCATCTTGGCGACTCGCGGTATGACTTGTCTCCTGCCTGCTTATCTCATAACTCTGAGAGGAGCCTAAAGGTATATGCCCATTAACCCCCAAGTGTGGAAAATCCCTGGATCTGATGATGAACTCGTCGGTAGGGAACCACTCGAACAACCACTAGACCTAATCCTTGGTCAAATTGTTGAAAAGATGTACCCATCCCACAGTGTCCTCCGGTTGAGCAAACATGTCTGGAATATAGTTCATTCTTTTGAGATGATAGAAGGCTATGTGATCATTCCACGGCCTTCGCGGAAATCCTTGACGGTATTGTCCCTTTTGGAGATGTTCCGACAACAAAACTTGTAACATCAAATTGCAACCCTCGAAGAATCTGAACCCCTTCTGACATCGTTCCAAAGCCCGGTACATGTCCACAATGATCATAGGGACAATGGTGTATGTTTGTCCCTCGATCTCGTCCATTAATGTTTTGGCCACCATGGTCAGCCTGGTGTGGATTCTATCCCCTTGGATCAGGAACACTAGCATGACCAAGAAACACACAATAAACATGAAGACCCTACGATGAATCCAACCCAAGGAGGTAATTGAGAACTCATCATCAAAAATACGGTAAGAGTGACTGTGACCGTATCATTCATAAAAGAAGTCAAAAGGTATGCAGGAATCTTTCAGGCATTTCAAGTTGTCATTCTTATTTAGCCCCATCATTTTTAGAAATCCCCTAGAAGTGCGATTTTCAGGTGCTAACAGACCAGGGCTATCCCAAGGCAACCCAGTAAATCCCCCTATTTCTTATAGAAGGGGAGTCATTTCTATGTTCCCAAAGTGGAACACGGCCCTTTCCGTGTCCCAAAAGATAGTGGTAGCCTCGATTAATATTTTGTTGGGCTAAAGATCCAACAGAGAAGGCAAGTTTCCTAAGACTCATTACACTTGATTTTGGTCACATGAACGAAGATCCCTCCACCAATCTAGCAAAAGTGAGGGTATGCTACCGACCATACCAAATCTGAGGTTTTCGTGCCTCATTTTTCTACAAAACAAAAGATAGTTAGGCCCTTTCCCCCCTCCAGGTTCGTCTATTTATACAGCAATGATTAGCATATTGGCACTTATTTCTCCAAATTAATGCACACAATCGTGGTTGCGTCTGTTGGGATTATGGAAGACCCGATGGACTCTTGGGTGATGTTTGTCTTAAAAGGTCATTGTTTGGACAATATATTAACCTGGCTAAGTTTGACCGTGATGCATGTACAATTAATCAGAGTAAGGTTGCTATAGAGGTCTAAACTGGGACCCTCAAGCGGACAACTTGAGGGGAAAGGCACGGAACCGTTGAACACACCGCTGATCGACTAGTTTTACCGCAAATACGCCTTTTTGAATTTAAAAGGGTGATATATAGGAAGAGCGCAAACACTCATCAAGATTTGCTATAGTATTGATTACGCACGAGTGGAATATGATGTTGAGCGTGATTTATGCAACAATAAATAGCATATTGCCAGGTATTTGCACGTTTAAAATGATAATTGCAGTATTTAAATAATTGAAAGACAGTTAAGGAAAAAGAAAACAAAGAGATAGCTAAGTTTCAGGAAATCGTAAATGCTTTGGAAATAAGCAATGAAATCCAAGTAAAGGGGAAAGGGAAAATGGTGCACATGTATTAACAAAATAAAGCATGCTTAAGACTAATTCACAAAAATAAGTTTGTTATGGTAAGAGCCTAAAAATATCCCCAGTAGAGTCGTCATGTTGTCGCGCCCCCTTTTTCCTTCGCAGGAGTCCGGGTTTCGGCATTCATGGGGGAACAACTCATTTCCTTTTGGGAATTGGGTATTTGAAGAGTCGCCACCTAACTGATTAAGGTGCGTTAGGGCACCTAGAGTAATTAACTCGTGTAAAAAGTTTGCATTACCAGAGATTAGGATAAGGGCTCGAAATAACCTTGAAGGGAAGGTGTTAGGTAACCCTCACGGTCCACAACGGTGGGTCCCAATCGAACTTAGTGATGTGAATTAGTCATTTAACAAGTAAGTGGTCTCAGTACATATTTGCAAACAAAGGTAATCTAACACTACCTAAACATATACAATGAAGAAGGTCTAGATGGCCTAAGCACATATAAATTAAGGAAGTTAGATGGTTTAAACACATATGTAAGTAAAGGAGTTTAGGCAGTTTAAATACATATGGGAATTGGGAAAGGAAAGTCCTAAGTTTATTAGCCAATAGGATCAATCTTTACAATGCCTGGTAATCCTCCCCAACTAGAGGGGCTACACGTGATATTAGTGCACAGGTCATCATATCCTTGTACTACCCATTACCCTCCCCTTAGTGGTTATATAAGCGAGTTTGATTAATGACCTCTAAGCGTGCTGTTACCCGTCCTTCCTTGTGGTACCGGAGGAGTTTAAGACCTCTAGACTTAGGCAGTTCTAGACAATCCTAAGGTGTTTAAAAGGCAAAAATCTAGGCGACGACAAATAACACATAAGACTGTCAAATAAGAAGCAGATAGAAGTCTCATGTTTACCTCCACATATACATAGGAAAATAAGCAGCACGTCTCAAACAGCTGATTTTAAAGAAATTCAGAAAGCCTGGGAACATGATATCTAGATGAGCATTACTGATACAGAATATGCAGCATTTGTTTTAAGGGAAAGTGGCAGAATCCTAACGAGCTTGCCTACTGGTTTTATAGCCTGTTAATCCTGGACAATTTCACACATAAACAGAACCTAGTTTCACAGTTATTTAATGGCTTAAGGCTTGCCTAGGCGTGTGTCTATATGCAATCATAGCCAGAGAACTACTTAAACAGCTTGAAATTATTTCATCTTATAAGCATGTTGATCTAAGTGATGAACATTACGAAACTGATTTTTTAGGCATGTTTACATTAGGACATGATATCTATGTGTTGGATTGTTTTAAACCCTTTTTATAGATAGTTGTTCATTTAGGTGATATGGACATGATTTAAAGCAAATGCAAATAGAGTCCTGAGGCAGGATTTCTAATGCACAAAGAGAGGGTTGTATTATTAAGCAATACTATTAACTTAAGAGCAGGATTTCTAGGTGATAGCGACTTATGCAGAATCAGAAGTGAAGTGATGAACTATAACATGTAATATGCAAAAGCAGTAAACATGATTGTTCTAAGAGAGGGTATCTAATGCACAGACTAGCATGGTTTTATGTGAATAAGCATAACAATCCTAAATCATGGTATCTGATGCATCACACAAACCTAGAACATGATTTCTACAACAACTCCCTTTTTACTATTTGCCCCAATATCTATTTACAAAGAATTATTACAGAACAGGATTGCATAAATTACATAAATGAAATGTAAACTTATACTATAGGGAGCCTAAAGCAGGCCCAAAGTAAACATGGGAGCACCAGGCCTTCAGTGTAGTCACAAGTGCCAAGAAATCTCACATCCAATTTTTGTCCAGGTGTGTCAGAGTTCCATAAGGACCTCAAAGATCCCGGGCAGTACTCACACCAAGACTTTCCTCAAAACAGGGACTAATTATGTGCAGTGTGGAAGAGCCAGCCCTAGTATACTAGAGTTCAGAGAGATCTCAAGGATCCCTTAGCAGTATACATACCAGAGGGGTAGAACTTAATAATCTAAGAGTTAAAGTGAGAGTGCTTGACATAGTTTGAAAGATTCAGTGAAAACATTATAGAGACAACTCTAGAAGTGAAAAAGGTTTTCTGAAAGAGAAGCCAGTTTGGTATTGAGAAAAGTTGAGAAGAGTACCAAAACACTTTTGAAATCAGCAAACAATCAATTGGTCATAAACACCCAGATTTAGAAAAACACTCAACAAACAGACTTCACACAGGGATAAAGGGATTGGAGACACATAAGATTCATATTAAGAGAACACATAGCAGGGCTTAGGGAGGCATATAGACAACAAAAGTATAGAACACTTAGGAGTTTATAGAATTAACAGGTTAGTCATTATGGTAGGTAATTGAGACATAGAGCCATGTTGAAAGCATTGGACAGAATCAGACACACAACTAGAGTCAATCGCATGCATTCGGTAACCAACATGATCACATGGTTAAAGGATTAAAAATAAATCAACAAACGGGCTGGTCAAGTATCAGATAAATAGGTGAAGTGTAGACATATAGTTATACATTGAGCAGGGCAGAATTTAGACATGATACGCAAAGAAGTAAACAGGAAGATAGGTCGCATTCATAGTCAATGAACTAATGCAGGAATGAAACACATAGAGTTTGGCTTACAAAATTTATCTAGAGACATACCAGTTAAAGAAAAGAGTAAAGAATATAAAGCAAGTGTAGTTCCACTATCTAGCCTTGGCTTTCAGCTGGCTAGATCAAGAGTTATCACAAGTAGCAGAGAAAGAAAGAGAGTTTGAGTGTGAGTGTGTGTTCCTTGAACTTCTGTTCATGTCTTAATAAGTAAAATAAGAGAGTTTATATAGTAGTTCAGGAGAAGAGAAAATAAGGTAGCAGTACCAATTTCAGTTAATCAAGGGAAGATCACATAATCAATTACACGAAAAATCAGCATAGTCTTCCTTTAATTAAGGGCAATTAACCAACGGTAAGGACAGGAAATATTTAAGGAAAGAAATTCAAATCAGACTTAGGCGAAGAGCGAATAATTAAGAATCTATTTAAGGAAATAATCGTGTAAGGAATCAGTAGATATTACAGGAAATTAAATAAGGCAAGAGGAGTAATTAAAGTCATAAACAATGAAATAATCAAGAATCATGCACATGAATTTTAACAGGACATATCACTCAACAATTCTGGAAAGAATATATCAATTTCCATAAACAACACAGGCTGAGTAGAACTTTGGGAACATAGAGAAATTAGACGGAAAATAATTCAAGAAAAACCCTAATAGAGATTAATTAGGATAATAATCACAACGTAAGGAATTCGACTAAGGAAAAGCGTGTAAATCAGCATACAGAATGAACCAATACGACTAGTAACTTTGAAAAGCTCAGAATCAAAGCAAACATCAGACAGTTAGAGTTTTTAGCATAAATCAACTAGGGCTTATGCAACTTTAGCATAAATCAGTCAAGGGCACTTAAGAACAAACGAATAAGTATTCAAAAATCAGAACCCCTTTGAGAAGATGACTTAGGGTAAACCCTAGTTTAGGAAAAACGAGAAATCATTTGAAAACTGGAAAACTTTCAAAGAAAACATGTGAGATATGTTTGATTCGTCTCAGATCTATACAGATATAAGAGGATCAGAGATAAAAATTAGGGTTTTTTAGAAATCATGACAGAGACGAGAACATAGGGCTAAAAATCATGGATTTATAGCAAAATAAGAGAGGTTTATTACTCATGGTCGAGCAAACAGCCTGAAACAGGCAAAGAAATCAAAGGTGCAAACCAGACTGCCTAGGTCCGTTGAGATCTTCTCAAAGATCTAAAAAATTGATAAACCATAGCAAGTAGGAGGCCAGTATAGGCCTGAGACGACGAAGAAACATCATAGAATGGAGGGCTAAGCCGGTGATGGCGCTTGAGGATTAGGGTTTGGATAGAGAGCATTAGAGAGAGAAAGGAAAGGGTGACGGAGGGGTATGGTGGAAATTAATTGGGTTAGAGGGGGTTCGTTAGGTTAATTATGGTAAGAACAAATATGGGTCATTGATCTCGGGGATCAACGGCCAGGATTAAGGGGGCCTGGGTTGGGTTTAGTTTAATTTGGGCCTGGGGTGAATTGGGTTAGGGATTTGGGCTGGTATTTAGGTCCAAAAATTGGAGAATTTAAAAGGCCATTTGTTAAATACCAAAATAATTGAATAGAAATTATTTTATAAAATAATTAACAATGGGAAAAAATAATTTTCATGCATATAAGTGCTTCAAAATAATTATTCAACATTTTAAAAATATAATTGACCAATTTCTGGTAAAATAATGCAATGAGGCAAGCATGGGCTATGATTGCAAAATTATTGCAATTGTAACCAAAAGGTGTGAATCTGGCCATTTATGAGATGATTTGAACTTAATAGGGCTATAAATAGAAAAATTAAATCAATGAAGTATTATAGAGCCATTTGTGATGCAATTTTGTAATTATTTATATGAATAAAATACTGAGGTAAGTTAATTTAAAATGTAGAAATCATGGAAAAATACCATTTGATGATAATGCATAGTTTTGAAAGTATATGTGCACTTTATAGGGAAAAATTGGGTATCAACACCCATTTGAGGCGGTGGGCTCGATTGGACCAATGACATCCATTCCCCAGGCGGTGAATGGCCACGGTGAGCTTGTTGCATTGAGCTCATTTGGCGGCACTTTTATCATATCAGCTTGTACTTGAAATTGGTAGAATTTTTGGACATATTGGATGCAATTTATCTCCATGGTCATCCAAAAATAACTTGCCCTAAGTATCTTCTTGGCCAAGACAAAACCATTCATATGCGGGCCGCAAGTCCCAGCATGTATCGCCTCAAGTAGCTTAGAAGCTTCTTTTGCGTTGACACACCTTAACAACCCTAGATCCAGTGTTTTTCTATATAGGGTCCCTCCGCTTTGAAAGAAGTGATTGGACAGCCTCCACAGTGTGCGTTTCTGAGTATGGTTCGCCTATTCCGGGTATTCTCCTTTTGCCAAGTATTCTTTGATATCGTAAAACCAAGGCTTCCCATCTGTTCTTCTTCAACATGGGCACAGTACACCGGTTGATTATGAATTCTCACCGGGATCGGATCAATGAAATTCTTGTCTGGATGTTGTATCATTGACGACAGATTGGCCAATGCATTGGCAAACTCATTCTGAATTCTTGTAACATGCCGAAACTTTTTATTCGTGAACATCTTTCCCAATTCTTGTACATGGTGCAGATATGACAATATCTTTGAATTCTTGGTGGCCCACTATCCTTGTACCTGGTGCACAAGTAGATCTAAATCACTAATTACCAGTAGCTCCTGAATATTCATGTCGATTGCCATGTTGAGCCCTAGTATGCAGGCTTTATACTCTGCCATGTTGTTGGTGTAGGGAAATTTGAGTTCGGCAGATACCGGATAATGTTGGCCAGTTTCCGATACCAAGAAGGCTCCAATGCCCACTCATTTGAAGTTTGTAGCTCCATCAAAGAACGTTCTCCAACTATCGTAAGCCTCAGCATTGTCCTCCCCTACGAATGATACTTCTTCATCAGGAAAATACGGTTTCAAGGGTTCGTATTCTCCTCCCACAGTATGTTCAGCAAGATGGCCTGCCAGTGCTTGTCCATTGACTGCCTTTTGAGTTACATCGACGATATCGAACTCACTTAATAGTATCTACCACTTGGCTAACTTCCCAGTCGGCATGGGCTTCTGAAATATGTACTTTAGAGGGTCCATCTTGGATATAAGGTATGTGGTATAGGTACAAAAGTAATGCCTTAATTTCTGAGCCGTCCAAGTCAAAGCACAGCAGGTGCATTCCAACAAATAGTATCGTGCTTCATAAGGTGTGAATTTCTTACTCAAGTAGTATATGGCTTGCTCATTTCTCCCTGTCTCATCATGTTGTCCCAAAACACATCCGAAAGCCCTATCTAATACAGATAGATAGTGTAGCAAATATCTCCCAGGTTCTGGCGGGACTAAGACTGGTGGTGTGGACAGGTACTCCTTGATTTTGTCAAAAGCTTTCTGAGAATCTTCGGTCCAACTTGTTTCGGCATCTTTCCTCAACATATTGAAGATGGGTTCACATATAACTGTGGATTGTGCTATGAAGCGACTGATATAGTTGAGACATCCTAGGAAGCTCATCACGTCCTTCTTACTCCTTGGTGGCGGTAACTCTTGAATAGCCTTAACTTTGGACGGGTCCAACTCAATTACTCGACGGCTGACAATGAATTCTAATAACTTTCCTGTGGGAACCCCGAATGCACATTTTGCGGGGTTCAGCTTTAAGTTGTACCTCCTTAACCTATCAAAAAACTTTCTCAGGTCTGCTATGTGATCTGCGGCCCTCTTGGACTTTATAATGATTCCGTCAACATACACCTCTATTTCTTTGTGTATCATATCATGGAAGATGGTTGTCATGGCTCTCACGTAGGTAGCCCCAATATTCTTGAGAAAAAATGGCATCATCTTGTAGCAGTATACCCCCATGGTGTAATAAAAGCTATTTTATCTGCGTCTTCTTCATCCATCCAGATCCGGTGATAACCCGCGAAGTAATATACAAAGGATTGGAGCTCGTGCTTGGCGCAATTGTCGATCAGGATGTGTATATTTAGCAGTGGGAAGTCATCCTTGGGACTTGCTCTATTTAAGTCTCGATAGTCAACACATACTCTGACTTTCCCATCTTTCTTCGAAACTAGCACAATGTTGGCTAACCAGGTTAGGTATTCAACTACTCTGAGGACTTTGGCTTTGATCTGTTTAGTGACTTCCTCTTTAATTTTCAGGCTCATATCTGGTTTGAACTTTTTGAGTTTTTGCTTTACCGGTGGACACATTAGATCGGTAGGCAATTTGTGAGCCACTATGGATGTGCTTAGAAGATTATTTTGCGTCGACACACCTTAACAACCCTAGATCAGGGGTTCTTCTATATAGGATCCCTCCGCTTTGAAAGAAGTGATTGGACAGCCTCCGTAGTGTGCGTTTCTGAGTATGGTTTGCCTGTTCCGGGTATTCTCCTTTTTCTAAGTATTCTTTGATATCGTGAAACCAAGGCTTCTCGTATGTTTCTTCTTCAACATGGGCACAATATGCCGGTAGATTATGAATTCTCACCGGGATGGGATCAATGAAATTCTTGTTTGGATGTTGTATCATTGACGACAAAGGGGCCAATGCATCGGCAAACTCGTTCTAAATTCTGGGAACATGCCGAAACTCTATCTTCGTGAACCTCTTTCTCAATTCCTGTACATGGTGTAGATATGGCAATATCTTGGAATTCTTGGTGGCCCACTCTATTTGTACCTGGTACACAAAAAGATCTGAATCACTGATTACAAGCAGCTCCTAAATATTCATGTCGATTTCCATATTGAACCCTAGTATGAAAGCTTTATACTCTGCTATGTTGTTGGTGCAGGGAAATCTGAGTTTAGCAGATACCGGATAATGTTGGCCAGCTTTCGATACCAAAACGACTCCAATGCCCACTCCTTTGAAGTTTGCAGCTCCATCAAAGAATATTCTCCAACCATTGTAAGCCTCAGCAATGTCCTCCCCTACGAATGACACTTCTTCATCAGGAAAATACGTTTTCAAGGGTTCGTATTCTCTTCCCACAGGATGTTCAGCAAGATGGTCTGTCAATGCTTGTCATTTGACTGTCTTTTGAGTTACATAGACGATATCGAACTCACTTAACAGTATCTGCCACTTGGCTAACTTCCCAGTCGGCATGGGCTTCTAAAATATGTACTTCAGAGGGTCCATCCTAGATATAAGGTATGTGGTATAGGCATAGAAGTAATGCCTTAATATTTGAGCCGTCCAAGTCAAAGCACAGTAGGTGCATTCCTGCAAATAGTATCATGCTTCATAAGGTATGAATTTCTTACTCAAGTATTATATGGCTTTCTTTCTCCCTGTCTCGTCATGCTGTCCCAAAACACATCTGAAAGCCCTATCTAATACAGATAGATAGAGTATCAAAGGTCTCCCAGGTTCTGGCAGGACTAAGACTGGTGGTGTGGACAAGTACTCCTTGATTTTGTCGAAAGCTTTCTAACAATCTTCGGTCCAACTTGTTTCGGCATGTTTCCTCAACATCTTGAAGATGGGTTAACATATAACTGTGGACTGTGCTATGAAGCAACTGATATAGTTGAGACGTCCTAGGAATCTCATCACGTCCTTCTTACTCCTTGGTGGCAGTAACTCTTGAATAGCCTTAACTTTGGACAGGTCCAACTCAATTCCCCGATGACTGACAATGAATCCTAATAGCTTTCTTGTGGGAACCCCGAATGCACATTTTGTGGGGTTTAGCTTTAAGTTGTACCTCCTTAACCTGTCAAAAAACTTTCTCAAGTCTGCAATATGATATGCGGCCCTCTTGGACTTGATAATGATGTCGTCAACATACACCTCTATTTCTTTGTGTATCATATCATGGAAGATGGTTGTCATGTCTCTCATGTAGGTAGCCCCAGCATTCTTGAGACAAAATGACATCATCTTGTAGCAATATACCCCCCAGGTGTAATAAAAGCTATTTTCTCTGCATCTTCTTCATCCATTCATAACTGGTGATAACCCGTGAAGCAATCAATAAAGGATTGGAGCTCGTGCTTGGCACAATTGTCGATCAGGATATGTGTATTTGGCAGTGGGAAGTCATCCTTGGAACTTACTTTGTTTAAGTCTCGATAGTCAACACATGCTTTGACTTTCCCATCTTTTTTCGGAACTGGCACAATGCTGGCTAACCAGGTTGGGTATTCAACTACTCTGAGGACTTTGGCTTTGATATGTTTAGTGACTTCCTCTTTGATTTTCAGGCTCATATCTGGTTTGAACTTTCTGAATTTCTTCTTTACTGCCGGACACATTGGATTGGTAGGCAATTTGTGAGCCACTATGGATGTGCTTAGACCGTTCATGTCATTATATGACCATGCAAAAATGTCCTCATATTCCTTCAAGAAACGAATGTATCCTTCCTTCTCTGACGGTGATAACTGAATGCTTATGCGAGTCTCTTTGATGGTCTCGATGTCTCCCAAATTTACTACGTCGGTTTCATCCAGGTTGGACTTAGGCTTATTCTCGAAGGTGTCAACCTCTCTGACAACATCCTCAGGTATTTTGTCTTCTTCCTCCAAGTCACTATCTTTAGATTGTGTTGTCTCATTACATGTCACAATCACCGGTTCATCAGGAAAAGTAATAATAATGCTGCAGAAAGAAAAATGTGAAAGATAATAATAACAACTAAATAGCAATGCATTGATTTGAAATTGAAAACATCCCAAACAAGTACGGCTCGATGAATCGAGCAATTATTTTGAAACAAAATGCATCTTTAAAACAAAATTACTAAAAATATCTAAAATGCCTAGCTTGGCTATAGAAATAAATTTGGCTAAATGCCAAGCTACCCAGGGACTCGGTGGGCCCGGGATAGTGTGGCAGTCCAATTCATAAGAATGATTCCTTTCTCCATAGTCTGAATGGTGAGGCCTTCTTCCTCATCCTCCTCAATTATCTCACTGCAATCCATATCTTCGTCCTCTAGGAACAAATTCCTCAGCTCAGCTAAAGCTTCTTCCTCTACCGTTCCCCATATTGTATCAGTTCGGTGAAAAGTTTGACCCAGATGTGGCATTGGTTGCTCGAAATGGTAATAAGGTCCACGCTATGGAGGCGACCAATTATCATACTCTTGTCGTATATACTTGTATCTGAGCCCGAAGGTTGTACCATGGCATTTTAGCTGTATAGGTTTGGTAATGCCCTGGAGATTCTTCCCAAGCCCTTTATCGGGTTCATACCCAGACCATGCTAGTATGCTTTCTATCTTGTTACTCCACCATTTGTCTTTCTCAACTGCATTGACATGTTCGATGTGGTGATAAGTTTTCCCTCCTAGACTTCTTCTGTTCTCGATAACCAGGATGGTTTGACTAGTGTAAATGGGGTTGCTACCATCTTCATGAATGATTACCTCCTGATAATTCCATTCAAACTTTACGGCCTGGTGTAGTGTGGAAGCCACAGCCCCAGCGTGTATCCAAGGTCAAAACAATAGGAGATTGTATGTAGCTGATATGTCAAGCACTTGGAATTAAACATCGAATCAAGTTGGCCCCATCTATAGGCAGAGATTAATCTCCCCAATTGTGGCCCTTTGAGACCCATCAAAAGCTTTCACGTTCATACTTCCTGACCGTATCTCATGAAAACCTTTGCCCAATCTTTTCAGAGTAGACAATGGGCAAATGTTGAGGCTTGAACATCCATCTTTCAGGACCCTAGCAATGAATTTATCTTCAAACTGTACCGTGATGTGCAATGCCCGGTTGTGACTTAACCCTTCGGGCGGTAATTCATCCTCGTGGAAGGTGATCTTATGACTCTCCAGCACTTGCCCTACCATGTTGGCCATTTCTCCGCATGTGATATTGTTAGACACATAGGCTTCACTTAACACCTTCATCAAAGCATTCTTGTGCGCTTCTGAATTTTGCAATAGTGATAAGATGGATATCTGAGCGGGGGTTTTGTTCAAGTGATCAACAACGGAGTATTCCCTTGCCTGCACTTTCCTCCTAAGATCATCCGGTCCCATTTTAATGATAGGTTGCTTAGTAGCAGCCCCCTTTCTTGATCCTCTCAAGTGTTTAGGTGTATAGATCCTTCCTGTTCTGGTCATCCCTTGTGCAGCACCAGATTCTTCCATCTTTGCCTTTCCCTTTCGCCTAGCTTCGGCAACGTAATCCCAAGGTATGGCTTTAGAATCGAAAGGAGGTTTGGTTGACACTGTTACTGTGAAAGGTGTGGCCACTTTTACCTCAAATGGAGCGGGTGTGGCTATAGGCAGAGCTACCTTTACTCAAATGGAACTGATGCGGCTACCTCAACCTCGATTGGCGACTATGTCTGCACCCCGATAGGAGTGAGCATGACTGCAAGTTTAAAGTGGTCACCTTCTTGAATAAGCCCCATTGATCCTTCAGGATCCCATTCCTCATCCGTCTCTATCACATGTACCCCATTACCCCTATGATCTGGGAGAGGATTGTTGCGGACATTGGGCGCAGCTTCTTTTGCCTGTATGACCTTGTTGTCAATCAATGTTTGGATTTTATCTTTTAATGTTCGGCATTCGTCAATGGTGTGCCCCTTCTTACCAGAATGATATGTACAGGTTTTGTTTGGGTTGACCTATTGAGATGAGTTCTTCACTGCCACAGCAGGAATAGGAGTGACATAACCAATAGCTTTCAGCCTTTCATACAGCTGTTCGATAGGTTCAATAATAGCGGTGTATTGTCTGGGTGGTTTGCAATCAAAGTTAGGTCGGGGTCTTGGGTAGTTTTGACAAGCCGGAGGTGACTGGAAATGAGATGGTTGGAAATTATAGGTGTGATAGGTAGTGGCTGGTTGGGAATATCTGGGAGATGAAGGTTGGTATGTGGGTGGAGGTGTTTGGTATGTGGGTGGAGGTATTTGGTATGTGGGTGGAGGTGTTTGGTATGTGAGTGGAGATTTTAGATCTTGAGCCACCATTACTGCCCCCACGACTTTCTTCTTTGATATGCCGCCTGATTGTAATGCTTTGTTTGTGGCCTGTAGTGCCTCAAAGTTTCTTACAATCCCACTCTTGATGCCTTCTTTGATCTTTTCACCAAGTTTGATGATATTAGAGAACTTATGGTTTTCAATAACCATCAACCTTTCATAGTATTGCGGATCCTGTACTCTGATGAAGAACTTGTTCATCTATTCCTCGTCCAATGATGGCCTGACTTTGGCCGCTTCTGACCTCCAACGAGTAGCATACTCGCAGAAAGTTTCGGTGGGCTTCTTCTTGAGGTTCTGAATATAGAAAACATCTGGCGCATTTTCCGTGTTGAATCTGAATTGGTCCATGAAATCAGACGCCATACTCACTCAGTTGGACCATTTCTCAGGATCCTGGCTGATGTACCAGGACAAAGCATCTCCCGTAAGACTCCTCATAAAAAGCTTCATTCGGATCTTTTCATCCTTTTTGACCCCGACAAGTTTGTCACAATAGGTCCTTAAATGAACCCTGGGATCATCTGTACTGTCAAACGTCTCGAACTTGGGAGGTTTGTAACCCTCTAGCAGTTCTACATCCGGCTGTATGCATAGGTCTTTATAATTCAAACCTTCTATCCCTTTTCCTCCTTCGGCACCCTGAACTTGACTTGTCAATTTCTTGAGTTCCTCATCTATGTTCTTGATGAGTAGGTCCTTCTCAGCAGATTCTGGTGTATAGAAGATTGGTTCGGTAGAGTGAGGTACGGTTTCCACATATATAGGGTTGTTTTGGTGAGTGCCAGGGACTTGGATGTAGTGGTGGTCGTTGGTTGAGTTTTGAGGATTGAGAATGGGTTGTGGTGTGTGCTGAGGAGTATGATAGGTAGTGGTTTGTGGTAGAGTCGGTATCGGTAAGAGATTGGGATTTTGAGGTGGAGTCGCATATTGATGTGGTGCGGGAGGGTTTTGTGGATGATGGTTTGGTGTATTTTGGAGAGGCGCTGGGTTTTTGGTATTCTGTTGGTTGATATCGGGGATGTTCAGGGTGAGGGATAGGTTTACTAAGTTTTGGACCTACTCAAGCTCTCCCTGTAACTCCAGTATCTTTTGTTCTGACCGCAAAACCAAGTCATTTGGTGCCGGATTACTCCGACCGTCTGAAGTTTCCACATTCTCAGCATTTTCCTCTTGAATGCCACTTAAGTCATCCATTTTAGCCTTCCCTTTGCTTCTCGTATTACTTGGAGGGGGAGGAGGTGGAGGGCCTCTAGATCTGGTGTTATATGCTAATAATGCTAGTATGTGCGAACCAACCTTAGGGGATGGGAATAATAAAGAATAAAGAAAAATAAAAAAGGTAAACCAGTCAGTAAGGATTCTAAAATGGTTGTAGTATTTAAACACATATTGCGGGAATGTAAATTTGCGTCCTAATTTGGGAGCCTCGTTGTGCCCGAGGTAGGCTTAGCGACAAATAGATTTGGAGAAATTCAGTGCCAATAATCGCCTCATTTCATTAATGTAAAAAATAAACGACCCAAAATGACACTAAATTAGATATTGTCACTAATGACACTTGGCCTTATTACATTTTAAAAAGAAAGCAAGTAAACCTAATCTACTTGGTCCCAGAAGGACCCTCTCCGGACTGGATGTTCTTATCGATCAGTTCCCCCAGCTCGTGCAAGTTCAGCAGTAAGAAAGCCCTTGCCAAATGTCCTCCTTCGTTTCCCTCAGCGTTCTAGTAATCGGTGACCTTTTTCTCATTTTTCCTTCCAATTCCATCAGACTATACTCCAGATATTCCAGCCTTTCACTGGATTTAGCAGCTCTCTCTTTCTACTCATTGATCATTTCCATATCGTCTTTATGCTGCTCCATATGCTCAGCTTTGGACATATGAATTCTTTTGCGCAGCTTGTTATACTTCACCTGTGCTTCGGCAACCTCGTCTATGACCCTGTTTCCTGGACCAACCCTTGGCTCGAAGATTCCTGCTATGTTATCATCCAACCATGAGGGGTAGAAGTATGCGTGTCCCGCATGATATCAGTCCGACTCAATGGTATCCTTTTCCACGATAATCTTCCAGCTCGACATGTGGTGTGCTTCATCTTTATATGGGATGGAGTCACCCTAAAAGTCGCCTATGAAGTGACTCATCTTAGCGACTCGTGGTATGACATGTCTTCTGCCTGCCTGTCTCATAATCCTGAGGGGAGCATAAGGGTATATTCCCCTTAACCCAATCAGTACCAAGTGTGGAGCATCCCTGGATATGATGATGAACTTATTGGTAGGGAACCACTCGAACATCCATTGAACCTGGTCCTCGGTCAAATTGTTGAGGAACTGTACCCATCCTACAGCGTCCTCCGGTTGAGGAAACCTATCTGGGATATAGGTCATTCTTTTGGGATGGTGGAAGGCTATATGATCATTCTACAACCTTCGTGGAAATTCTTGACGGTATTGACCCTTTTGGAGATGTTCTAGTAACCAAACTTGCAGCAACAAATTGCAACCCACGAAGAATCTGAACCCCCTCTGAAAGCGCTCCAAGGTCCGGTACATGTCTGCAATAATCATAAGGACAATGGTGTATGTCTGCCCCTTGATCCCATCCATTAAAGTTTTGGCCACCATGTCCATCCTGGTGTGGATTCTGTCCCCTTGGATCGGGAACACTAACATGCCCAAGAAACACACAATGAACACAAAGACCCTATGATGAATCCAGCCCAAGGTGGTGATTGAGAACTCATCATCAAAAATACGGTAAGAGCTACTGTGGCTGTATCGTTCATAGAGGAAGTCGAAAGGTATGTAGGAATCTTTCAGGCACTTCAAGTTGTCATTCTTCTTTAACCCCATCATTTATAGAAATCCCCGAGTGGTGCGATTTTTGGGCGCTAATAAACCGGGGCTATCCCAAGGCAACCCAGCGAATCCCCCTATTTCTTCCAAGAGAGGGGTCATTTTTATGCCTCCAAACCTGAACATAACCCTTTCTTTGTCCCAGAACATGGTGGAAGCCTCGATCAACATTTTGTTTGGCTGAAGATCCAATAGAGAAGGAAAATTTCCTAAGACTCTTTTCACATGATTTTTTTTCACATGAAGGAAGATCCCTCCACCAATCTAGCAAAAGTGAGGGTATGCTACTGACCATGCCGAACCTGGGGACTTCGTGCCTCATTTTTCTGCAAAACAAAATATGGTTAGGCCCTTTTCCCCTCCAGGTTCGCTATTTATACAACAATGATTAGCATATTGGCACTTATTTCTTAAAAATTAATCCACACAATCGTGGTTGCGTCCGTTGGGATTATGGGAAACCGGATGGACTTTTGGGTAAGATTTGTCTTAAAAGGTTATTATGTGGACAACATATTAACCTGGCTAGGTTTGGCCATGATTCATGTACAATTTAATCAGAGTAAGGTTGCTATAGAGGTCTAGACTGGGACCCTCAAGAGGACAACTTGAGGGGGAAAGGCACGGAACCATCGAACGCACCGCTGATCGACTAGTTTTACCGCAAATATGCCTTTCCAAATTTAAAGGGTGATATATAGGAAGAGCGCAAACACTCATCAAGCGTTGCTATAGTATTGATTACGCACGAGTGGAATATGATGTTGAGCATGATTTATGCAATAATAAATAGCACATTGTTAAGTATTTGCAGGTTAAAAATGATAAATATGGTATTTAAATAATTGAAAGACAGTTACGAAAAAGAAAACAAAGAGACAAGTCAGTTTCGGGAAATAAACAAAATCATAAATTCTTGAAAAATAGTAGTTAAATCCAAATAAGGGGGAGGGTGCACAGGATGAAGCATGCTTAAGACTAATTCACAAAAACAAGTTCGTTATGGTAAGAGCCTAAAATATCCCCAGCAGAGCCACCATGCTATCGGGCCCCCTTTTCCATCGCGGAGTCCGGGTTTCGACATTCATGGGGAAACAACTCATTTCCTTTTGAGAATTGGGTATTTGCAGAGTTTCCACCTAATGGATTAAGGCGCGTTAGGGCACCTAGAGCAATTAACGCATATAACTAGTTTGCATTACCAGAGATTAGGGTAAGGGCTCGAAATAACCTTGAGGGGAAGGTGTTAGGTGCCACTCGCGGTCCACAATGCTGGGTCTCGGCCGAACTCAATTACGTGAATTAGTTATTTAACAAATAGATAGTCTAAGCACACATATAAGATAGAGAAAATTTTACAGATAAGTAGTCTAAGCACATATGTAAATAAGATGAGGGAGGTCCTAGGTTTGTCAGCCTATAGGATCACATCTGTACAATACCTGATAAGCCTTCCTCAACTAGAGGGGTTACGCGTGGTATTGGCGCACAGGTCATCATATTATTTACTACCCAATTCCCTTCCCTTGGTCATAGCCTAAAGCATTCTAGAAATCTTCAAGATGTATCCTATGCGTGCATTACCCGTCCCTTTACTTATATAGTCCCAGAGGTATTTTAGGACTTCTAGTTAGGGTGAATCTAGACTCTTCTACAGTAATTAAAAGGATAAAACTCTAGGAGACTAACAAAACAATTAGGAATGTCAAGTAAAGAACAATAAAGAGGGGGCTCACTTTTTACCTCCACAAGTAGAACAAACAAATGCACGTCTCAGACATGAGTGTTTTAGACATTTGAAAAGAGTCCTAATAACATGATATCTATGTAAACACAAATTAGAACATATGCGAAGCTTTATTAAAGCAGGAACCAATACCTAATCAGTTTACCTACTAATTTTAGAGGGACTGCTGAATCTGGATAGTTAATCAGAAGCACAGTTTTATAGTTTACATGATTTTTAATCGCCCTATAGGCTTGCCTAGCCGTGTATCAATGATATCGTATGGACATGATATCTAGTCGTCAATCAGAAGTGCAATAACCAGTAAACCCATTTTAATTAAGCAGTTTGGGTTGATTAGATCCTATGGGCATGTTGTCTAGATGTGAGGACTGATTTTAGACAATGCAACAATTTTAAACCTGATTGGCATACGAGGATTGATTTAAAACTCACAAACATAGTGCCTAGAATGTAAGATTGGTTTGAGATCATACAAGCACGGTTACTAAGTGCTAAATACGTTGAACCTATTAGCATGCAGAAATTAACTTTAAGCTTATAGGCATGATATCTAAACGTGCAAAGACTAATTTTCAACCTATAGGCATGATATCTAAAAGTGCAAGATTGGATTTTAACCTATCGGCATGGTATCTAGAATGCATGCAAATAACACAATGATATGATTTCTAATTGCAGAAGTGGATTTGAACCCTATAGTCATGATATCTAGAATGCACACAAATGATTGCAATGTCCTATATGTATAGCTTCTAGGATGTAAACACTGATTGTAAATCCTATAGGTATGATATCTACCCATTCCAAACAAAATATGTATAATAATCCCTCCATGTTTACTAATTTCTCCAATATCTGTTTACAAAGTAATTAATATTACAAACCAAGACTAATAATGAATTACAGAAATAAAATTACTACAACCATAGGGAGCCTGAATATAGGCCAAAAAGATACACCTGGCAAACCAGGCCTTCAATCAGTACACAAATGCCATAATCTCATAATTCACCTAACAGGGCCCTAGTGTGTCAAAGTTCACAAGAGCCTCAGGGACCTCGGGCAACGCTCACACCAGGAAAACCTCAAAGTAACCTTTTGTGAGAAAGTTTGGAAAGCTAACTCCAGTGTGTCAAAGTTCAGAGAAGCCTCAAAGGCTCCTAAGCAATGCTTACACTAGAGGGGCAAGACCCTAGGTGTTCTAAGAATAGGAGTAGTGTTTGAAAATAGAAGTAGTTTTAAGAAAATAGTTTAGAAGTAAACAGAATCATTGCAGCACTCTGAAGCAAAGGTTTCAGCCATCAAACAGCAAGCAGAAAACATGGTCACAAAGTTTCAAAGCAAAGATTCCCACTACCTAGATTTAGCTTAGTTCATTAGTTAACACTAGGTGGCAAATAGCATGTTGAGAACAAACAACCACACATAGAGGGGAGCAAGGGTTGGGGAGTTATATTAGTCATAAGAAATAAGCATGAGTCTAGTTCATATGGATACACAGGAGTATAACTAAAGTAGGAACAAACAGATTGAGAGCAAGACACCCATAGATTCAACCAGACAGAGGCAGGCACGTTATTGTAGTCAACATAGAAGCAAACATGTGATGGTAGTAGCCATATAGGTTCGATCAAGATAGAAGAAAGGGCATGCTTAATTATAAGGAATCATACAAGTTAAGTCAAATAGCAGGAAGCATGCAACATAATTGAATGACAATACATATGCTGACTATGAACAAGAAGCATGAAACACATAGGTTTAGTTAAAGATAGACAGGCTAATCTAGAAGATCCTACTATTTTAGTAACATAAAAGAGACATGCTGGGAATTCGAAGTACACAGATTAAATTCATATAGAGGTTTGCATGATAGTAAAGTGGGAGTATACCAGTTAGAGAAGCAGAAGCAGAAAGTAAAGTAGCAGGATTCAACAGTCTAGTCCTGGTTTTCAGTCGACTAGACAAACATATGAACGCAAGTAATAGAGAGATGAGAGCAGAATTTGTGTGAGAGTATGCTTATGAACTATTGTTCGTGTGTTGAGAGGTAAAACAAGAGTGTATATCACTTTAGGAGTAGAACAAATAAGGTAAAAGAATCAGAAGCCAGTCAATTAGGGACAATCACAGAATTACAGAATCAAATCACATAAAGGGGTTCGGAATAGACCCCCTTAATTAGGGGTAATTAATTAACGGTAACAACAGGGGTTTAATTAAGGCAAGGAGTCCAAATCATACCAAATAAGGAATCAGTAAGAATCCCAAAATTATATGGGCAATCAATTAAGGCATAGATGACCAATTAAAGTCATAATTAAGAAAATAAATAAAATCTATGCACCCGCATCTTAATAGAGTAAAGTAATCACCAAACCCTTCAAAAGAATACTGATTTCCGGGAAGAATTACTCAAATTCCATAAATAGAGATTAAACTATGTAAGACCTCACAGAAAATATAGAACTTAGCCGGAAAAGCAGGTTCGAACCCTAACAAAGAATTGGATTTAACAAGGAAAAATGTTTAAGTCCAAAAGATAGAGTAAACTAACGTGACTGGTATCACAAAAATACCCAAAATCAAAGCAAAGATTGAAGGAACCACATAGAATCAACTAGGGTTTACATATGCTTGCACAAATCAGTCATGAAGACGAAAGAGTAATTAATCAAACATTTAGAAGTCAGAAAAACCTTTGAAAAACAACTTGGGATGAGCCATAGTTTATGAAGAGTGATTAAAAATTAAAATAATCAATTAAAACAAAGATCTTTTGAGGGAAATCACTTAATAACATTCGAATCATCTTAGATCTGTAAAGATCTAAGAAGAATCGACAGTATCGAGCTAGGATTTTCATAAAATTAGTAGAGATGAGAGAATAGGTCATGAACCTATAGATCCGTAATAAAATAAGAAGAAGCTCTTACTCACAAACGGAAAATAGCCTGAGACGGGCTGATAAACAAAGTTTCAAACTGGAACTAGTTGGGTTTCATTTGAGATCTTCTCAAGGACCCAAGAAATCGAAGAGCCATAGCGTGTAGAAGACCAGATCTGGTCGGAGAAGACATAGAAGTACCATAGGAGGGGTTCACGCTAGTGACGGCGTTTTAGGGTTAGGGTTAGGTTGAGAGGGAATTTGAGACGAGGGAGATAATGACGGCGGGTGAGGGAAAGAATGAGAAGGGTTTGGGTAGTTTAGGGGGGTTAATTAAGGTAAGGATAATCGTGGACCGCTGATCAAAATGATCAACGGCCACGATTGAATGGGCTAGTGGGTCGGGGTAGGCAGATTGCGCCAAAAGGGGTTTGGGCTAATTTTTAAAAGGGTTTTGGGCTGGTTTTAAAGAGATCAGGTCTGAAATAAAAGGGGCTATTTGTTAAATTCCCAAACAATTTATAAAAAATATTGTATAAAATAATTAACTAATTATAAAAATAATTTTCATGCGTAGAAATATTTTAAAATAATTACTCAATATTTAAAAATATAATGAACCATTTTCAGGTAAAATAATGCAATAATGTACACATGGGCTATAATTGCAAAGTTATTGCATTTGTAACCAAAAGTGTAGATCGGGCCATTTGTTAAATAATTTGAACTTAATATGACTATAAATAGCAAAATTGGATCATGAAATGTTGTAAGATCATTTGTGATGCAATTTTGTAATTATTTATATAAATAAAATATTGGAATAATTTAATTCAAAAATGTAGAAATTATGGAAAAATATCAATTGATGTTAATGCATAATTTTGAAAATATATATGCATTTTGAAAAATAATATAGGAAAAAATTGGGTATCAACAAGCAAGAGTTTGTGTATGTGTGTATGTTTCTTTCTAAGTGTGTTCGTGTAAGTGTGTGAGTATGTCTTGAAAATCAAAACAAGAAGGGTTTTAATAGCATGCAATATGGTAGGTCACATAAGGTAATGAATCAATCACACATACATAAGGTATGAAAAATCAATTAGCAATCAGTCAGAAATCAATTAAGAAGATAGAATCAAATAAGTAGCACTTAATTTAAGGAAAAATCTCACACATAATCAATTTGTAATTAAGAGCAAGGTTAATAAGGTAAGAAACAGTTTTCGAAATCAATTACGAATCAGGACACACAATCAAGCTAATAATACGGATACATAAATAGGGAAAGAACAAGTAAAACTTAAATAAGGAAATATGGGTGCTAAATTCAAACCCTAATTTAGGTAAGTAAATCAATTAACAACTTAATTGACAGATTTAAAGGTAACGGGCAAAAGACATCAGGATAAATAGTTAGAGAATCAAAACCCTAGGATATGTCAAAGGCATAGAGATGAAACTCCAAAAGGATCGGTCGAAATAGTAAAGAAGAAAACCATAATTGAAAGCATTTAAACGTCTAACATTTTCATAGAAAACCCGTTAGAGATCAAAACCCTAGGGTAAAATAAAATCGGGTAACAATAATAGTAGAAGCAGAAAAATCTTAAGGAAAATACCAAACAAACTCAAAACCGTCTCAGATCTAAAGAGATCTAAACGGATTTAACAGAAATAGCTAGGTTTATGAACAGAGGTAGAAAATCTGGTTCGAACTAGAGATTTGAAGTCATGAGAACACGAAAATGATAGTACTCATAGACATAGGGTTGAATATAGGTGGATTAATCGAAAAGATGAGAAATTTGAACCAAATATGGTTCGAATCCCTTGAGATCCCATTAAGTAGCATGAAAATCGAACAACCAGTAGAGGTAGAAGGTTGGATAAGATGGTAAATCACCAAATGATTCCATATCCGATTGGGGATCTAAGGGATTTGGAGGGAGTTTTTAGATGACGACGCTCTAGGATTTGAGAGCGTCCGAGAGAGAAGAGAGGAAAAGAGGGTGGCAGTGTCTGAGAGAAATGGGTAGAGTTTTGGGGTTTGTTGGATTTAAAAGGTAAGAAATAATGTGGACCGTTGATCTCAAAGATCAACGGCCACGATCAGATGGGGTTCTAGGTCGGGTTGGACGGGTTTTTGTGTTGGGTTAGGTTAGGAAATTTAATTAAGAAAGGGGTTATGTTTTAAATACCTATTTAATTTAATAAAATAATTTATAAATGATAAAAATGTGTTTTGTGCATGAAAATGATTTTAATAAAATTACTTAACATTATAACAATATAAAAACTCATTTTCTGTATAGATAAGGTAATTATACATGTATATGGGCTTTATTGCAAAATATGCAAATATAGTCTTAAAAAATGCACATGTAATTATAAAAATACAATTAAATTTAAATACTTATATGGGCATAAATGATAAATTTAGATGATTAAATCATCATAAAGTAATATGAGGGATAATTATTGAATATTTATATAATTAAAAATGTAGAAATAAATTGATTTAAGGCCTTTAAAAATTATAGAAAATTTGTAAAAACACTTGTGCATGTTTGTAAATGCATGTAAAATATTTTGAAAGTATGTATGCAAATGTAAAATATATGAGGAAAAAATTGGGTATCAACAGCTGCCCCTCTTTACCCGGGAAGGAAAAAAGAGTTTCGGGTAAAGAAATGATAGCCGATTTTGACCGAATGGGATGTTTTGAAAAATATAGGCCGCATCCTGGTCTCTGAGCTACCTACATATCCCTGATTTTATAGAAATCATGTCATGTGTAGTTCGGGACCCAACGGTGAATGAAGCCGACGGGATTGTTATAGGAGAGGTAGCAAGTTTCCGAAAAGGTTCTTTCGTGAAGGGTAGTATCAGATGGGTTTGAGTGGAGTTGTGAGGATGAATCTGAATCGTAACGGATGTATCGCAGCGGCGGTATCTAAATGGTCACAGAGTAAAGGTGGGTAATTGATGGGGTTCGATTACGTTTGAAATAACGGTAAGGCACAAATAGAAACCGGAAGGGTATGAATGGAAAGCGGAGCGAAGGTTGCTCCCGTTTGAAAAATGGCTACTTCCTGAATTACTTGCAAAACTTAAAACATAATGCAAGCGAGTATATAGAGTATTGTGAGAATTTAAACATGATGCAAGCTCCCTTTGGACCATGAAAGGTTGTCTTTGGACTGTGAAGATGACATCCTCAGACCATGATGCCCGGGGCCATGAATCATGAGATAAGAGATTTGCATCTGAAAATGTATCTGAAAGCTCCATCTAGCATGGACAAATATAGCAGCAAAGGTCTCCCAGGTTCTGGCGGGACTAGGACTGGCGGCGTGGACATGTATTCCTTGATTTTGTCAAAAGCTTTCTAACAATCCTCGGTCCAACTGGTTTCAGCATCTTTCCTCAACATTTTGAAGATGGGTTCACATATTACAGTGGACTGTGCTATGAAGTGGCTAATGTAGTTGAGGCGTCCTAGGAAGCTCATCACGTCTTTTTTGCTTTTTGGTGGTGGTAATTCTTGAATAGCCTTAACTTTGGATGGGTCCAACTCAATTCCAAGGCGGCTAACAATGAATCCCAACAGCTTTCCTGCGGGAACCTCGAATGCACATTTTGTGGGGTTTAGCTTTAAATTGTACCTCCTTAGTCTGTCAAAGAACTTCCTCAAGTCTGCTATGTGATCTGCTGCCTTCTTGGATTTGATGATGACGTCATCAACATACACCTCTATTTCCTTGTGTATCATATCATGGAAGATGGTTTTCATTACTCTCATGTAGGTGGCCCCATCATTCTTTAAACCGATTGGTATCATCTTGTAGCAGTACACTCCCCACAGTGTAATGAAAGCTGTTTTCTCTGCGTCTTCTTTGTCCATCCAGATCTGCTGATAACCCGCGAAGCAATCTACAAAGGATTGGAGTTCATGCTTGGTGCAATTATCGGTTAGGATGTGTATATTTGGTAGTGGAAAATCATCTTTGGGACTTGCTCTGTTAAATCCGGATAGTCAACGCACACCCTGACTTTCCCATCTTACTTCGGAACCGGTACAATGTTGGCTAACCAGGTTGGGTACTCAACTACCCTAAGGACGTTGGCTTTGATCTGCTTAGTGACCTCCTCTTTGATTTTTAGGCTCATGTCTGGTTTGAATTTTTTGAGTTTCTGCTTCACTGGTGGACACATTGGATTGGCATACAACTTGTGAGACACTATGGATGTACTCAGACTGATCATGTCATCATATGACCATGCAAATATGTCCTCATATTCCTTCAGGAAACGAATGTGCTATTCCTTCTCTGACAGTGATAAGTGAATGCTTATGCGAGTCTCCTTGACGGTTTTGGTGTCTCCCAAATTGATTGCTTCGGTTTCGTCCAGGTTGGACTTAGGTTTGTTCTCAAAGTTCTCAACCTCTCTAACAATTTCCTTAGGTATTTCATCCTCTTCTTCTGAGTCACTATCCTTATGTTGTGTTGTCTCATTACATGTAACAGTCATCAGTTCATCAGGAAAAGTAATAATAACGTTGTAGAAAGAAAAATGTGAAAGATAGTAATGAATAATAAATAGCAATGCATTGATTAAATTTTGAAAATATCCAAAACAAGCACGGCTCGATGACTCGAGCAATTATTTCGAAACAAAATGTGTCTTTAAAAAATAATTACTGAAAATATCTGAAATGCCTAGCATGGCTATAAAAATAAATCAAGCTAAATGCCAAACTACCCAAGGACTCGGTGGGCCCGGGATGGTGTGGCAGTCCAATTCCTAAGAACAGCTCCCTTCTCCATAGTTCGAATGGTGAGGCCTTCTTCTTCCTCCTCCTCCTCCTCCTCCTCAATTATCACATTGCAATCCATATTTTCATCTTCTAGGAACAAGTTTCTCAACCCAACCAAAGCTTCTTCCTCTGCAGATTCCCATATTGTATCGGCCTGGTGAAAATCCTGACTTAGGTGTGGTACCGTCTGCTCGAGAGGGTAATAAGGACCACGCCATGGAAGCGACCAATCATCATACTCTTGCCATGTGTATGGATAAACCATCCCAAAAGTTGTGTCGTGACGTTTCAACTGTATTGGTTTGGTAATTCCCTGGAGATCTTTCCCAAGCCCTTTGCCGGGTTTATACTCAGACCATGCTAGTATGCTCTCTATTTTGCTACTCCACCACCTATCCTTATCAATTGCGTTGACATGTTTAATGTGATGATAAGTTTCTCTGCCTAGCCTTCTCCTATTCTCAATAATCGAGATAGTTTGATTGGTGTAAATGGGGTTACTTCCATTCCCGTGAATGATTACCTCCTGATGGTTCCATTCGAATTTCACGGCCTGGTGTAGCATGGAAGCCACAGCCCCAACAGCGTATATCCAAGGTCGTCCTAATAGAAGACTATAGGAGGCGGATATGTCTAGCACTTAAAACTCGACATCAAACCAAGTGGGGCCCATTTGCAAGCAAAGGTTAATTTCCCTAATTGTGGCCCTTTGTGACCCATTGAATGCTTTCACATTCATACTTCCTGCCCGTATCTCGTGGAAATCTTTGCCCAATTTTTTCAGAGTAGTCAATGGACAAATGTTGAGGCTTGAACCCCCATCTATTAGGACCCTAGAAATGAATTTGTCTTCAAACTGTACCGTAATATGTAGTGCCCTGTTGTGACTTAAACCTTCAGGCGGTAGTTCATCCTCGTGGAAGGTGATCTTATGACACTCCAGCACTTGCCCTACCATGTTGGCCATTTCTCCGCTGGTGATATTGTTAGGCACATAAGCTTCATTTAACACCTTCATAAGAGCATTTTTATGCTCCTCTGAATTTTGCAATAGGGACAGGATGGATATCTGGGCGGGGGTCTTGTTTAAATGATCGATGATAGAATATTCCCTCACCTGCACTTTCCTCCAAAGATCGTCCGATCCAGTTTCAATGATAGGTTGTTTGGTAGCAACCTCCTTGCTTGATCCTCCCAAATTTTCGGGTGTATAGATCCTCCCAGTTCTGGTCATTCCCTGTGCGGCATCAGATTCTTCCATCTTTGCTTTTCCCTTTCGCCTAGCTTCAGCAACGTAATCCCAAGGTATGGTGTTGGACTTGAAAGGAGGTGTGGTTGCTACTGTCACTGTGAAAGGTGTGGCCAATTATACTTCAAATGGAATAGCTGTGGCTGCAGGTGGTGTTTTTTCTACCTCAAATGAAACTGACGCGATTACCTCAACTGGCGGCTGTACTTGAACCACAATAGGATTGAGAGTGACTGCGGGCTTTTTAGAATCGTCGCCCTCTTTGATAAGTCCAATGGATCCCTCGGGATCGGGGTCGGTATCCCACTCCTCATCAGTTTCTATCACATTGACCCTTTTGCCCCTATGATCTGGAAGAGGATTGTTGTGGACTTTGGGTGTAGCTTCCTTCGCCTGTATGACCTTGTTATCAATCAATGTTTGAATGTTATCTTTCAATGTCCGACACTCGTCGATGATGTGCCCCTTCATACCAGAATGATATGCACAGGTTTTATTTGGGTTGACCCATTGAGATGAATTCTCCATTGCCATAGCGGGAATAGGGGTGACATATCCGGCAGTCCTCAACCTTTCGTACAGCTGGTCGATTGGTTCAGCAATGGCGGTGTATTATCTGGGTGGTTTGCAATCAAAATTAGGTCTAGGTTTCTGGTAATTTGGACGAGTTGGAGGTGAATGATAGTAGGCTAGCTGGGTGTTATAAGTGTGATAGGCGACGGCGGGTTGAGAATATCTGGGAGGCAAGGGTTGGTATGTAGGTGGAGGTGTTTGGTATGTGGGTGGTGGTGTTTGGTATGTGAGCGGAGACTTTGGGCCTTGGGCCACCATTACTGCCCCTACTTCTTTCTTCTTTGATATACCACCTGATTGCAATGCTTTGTTCGTGTCCTGTAGTGCCTCAAAATTTGTCACCATCTCACTTTTGATACCCTCTTCAATCCTTTCTCCGAGTTTGATGATATCAGAGAACTTGTGATTCTCAATGACCATTAGCCTTTCATAATACTGTGGGTCATGTGCCCTGACAAAGAACTTGTTCATATATTCCTCGTCTAATGCTGGTCTGACCTTGGCTGCTTCTAACCTCCATCGAGTAGCATACTCACGGAAAGTCTCCGTTGGTTTCTTCTTTAGGTTCTGGATATAGAAGACATCTGGTGCATTCTCTGTATTGAACCTGAACCGGTCCATAAATTCTGATGGCATGCTTACTCGGCCATTTCTTAGGATTCTGGCTTATGTACCAGGATAGGGCATCTCCGGTAAGACTTCTCATGAAGAGCTTCATTCGAATCCTTTCATCTTTTCTGACCCCCACGAGCTTGTCACAGTAAGTTCTCAAATGAACCTTAGGGTCGCCTATTCCGTCAAATATTCCGAACTTGGGAGGTTTGTAACCCTCCGGCAGTTCCACATCTGTTTGTATGCATAAATCTTCGTAGTTCAAACCTTCAATCCCTTTACCTCCTTCAACACCCTAAACTCAACTTGTCAACTTCTTAAGTTCCTCGGCCATGTTCTTGATGAGCAGATCATTCTCAGTGAATTCTGGTATATATGAGATTGGTTGAGTGGAGTGGGGTATTGTTTCCACGTATATGGGGTTGTTTTGGTGAGTTCTAGGGATTTGGGTATAGTTGTGGTCATTGGTTGAGTTTCGAGGATCGGGAATAGGTTGTGGTGTGTTCTGAGGAGTATGATAGGTAGTGGTTTTTGGGTATTGGGTTGGTTGATGATGGTGTTGTATAGGAGTTAGTATCGGTATAGGATTGGGGTTTTGAGGTGGAGGTGCATATTGATGGGGTGCGGGAGGATTTTGTGGACGTTGGTTTGGCGTACTTTGAGGAGGTGCTGGGTTTTGAGCATTTTGTTGGTTAACGTCTAGGACGTTCAGAGTGAGGGAGAGGTTTGCCAAGTTGCGGACCTGCTCAAGTTCTCCTTGTAACTCCAGTATCTTCTGCTTCAATCTCATGACTAAATGATTCTGGGCCGGAGTGCTCCGACCGTCTGAAGTTTCGACGTTCTCAGCGTTTTCTTTTCGAATACCACTCAAGTCATCCATCTTAGGTTTTCATTTACTTTTCATATTACTTGGAGGAGGAGAAGGTAGAGGGCCTCTAGATCTGGTGTAATATGCTGATGATGCCAGTATGTACGAACCAACCTTAGGGGATAAGAATAATAAAGAAAAACAAAAGGTAAACAAGTTAGTAAGGATTCTAAAATGTTTGCAGTATTTAAACACATATTGCGGGAATGTAAATTCGCGTCCTAATTTGGAGCCTCGTTGGGCCCAAGGTAGGCCTAGCGATAAATAGATTTGGAAAATTTTGGTGCCAATAACTGTCTCATTTCATTAATGTATAAATAGATGAATCTAAAACAAAACTAAATAAGATAAGTCATTAATGGCACTTGGCCTTAATAAGATAAAGCAAATAAACCTAATCTACTTGGTCTTAGAAGGACCTTCTCCAGGCTGAATGCTCTTGTCGATCAAATTCCCTAATTCGCCAGGTTCAACAGTAGGTATGCCCTTGCTAAATGTCCTCTTTCGCTTCCTTCAGTGTTCTGGCAATTAGTGACTATTTTCTCATTTTTCCCTCTAATTCCATCAGATTGTACTCCAAATATAACAACCTTTCGCTGGATTTAACAGCCCTCTCTCTCCATTCATTGATTATTTCCATATCGATGTTGTGTCGCTCCAAGTGCTCGGCCTCGGACTCGTGAACTCTTTTGCGTAGTTTGTTGTACTTCACTTGTGCCTCGGCAACGTCATCTATGACTCTATTTCCTAGACCAACCCTTGGCTCGAATATTCCTACTATGTTATCTTCAAACCATGATGGGTAGAAGTGCACATGACCGACATGATATCGATCTGGCTCGATGGTATCCTTTTCCACGATAATTTTCAAATGCCACTTGTGATGAGCTTCACACTTGTATGGGACGTCGTCATCCTGAAAATCTGCCCTATAGTGACTCATTTTAGCAACTCGCGATATTACCTACTTCCTGCTTGCCTGTCTCATAACTCTGATGGGAGCGTAAGGGTATATGCCCCTCAACCCGATCAACACCAAGTATGGAACATTCCTAGATCTGATGATGAACTCGTCGATAGGGAACCACTCGAACATCCATTGAACCTGATCCTCGGTCAAATTTCTGAAAAATTGCGCCCATCCTATAGCATTCTCGGGTGGAGCAAACCTCTCTGGGATATAAGTCATTCTCTTAGGATGATGGAAATCTATGTGATCATTCCACGGTCTTCATAGAAACTCTTGACGATATTGACCCTTGTAATAGCAGATTGCAACCTTCAAAGTATTTGTACCCCTTCTGGCAGCTCTCCAAGGCCCGGTATATGTCTGCTATGATCATAGGGACAATAGTATATGTCTGCCCCTTGATCCCATCCACCAAAGTTTTGGCTACCATGGCTAGTCTGGTGTGGATTTTGTCCCCTTGGACCGGGAACACTATCATACCCAAGAATTAGATGATGAACACAAAAACCCTACGGTGAATCCAACCCAAGGAAGTGATGGAGAATTCGTCATCAAAAATACGATAAGATTTGTGTCGCGCCCCCTTTTTCCCTCTTTGCATCGGAAAATCGGGTTTATGACATTTTTGGTACAGGACAACTCATTCCTTTTGGGAACTGGGTTTTCATTTGAAGAGTCGTCACCTAATGATTTAAGGTGCATTAGGACACCTATAGGGTTCATTTCTAAGTTTGTTTGATAACCAGAGACGGGGTAAGGGCTTGAAATTATCATAAGGGAAAGGTGTTAGGCACCCCTCAGGATCCACTAGTGTGGTTCTCGGCCAGATAGTTTTGTGAATTTGTACAATTAGCAGATAGACAAGTATAGGCTTAAATAGTAGGGAATTTGAGTTTGAACATATAAGAGCTTGAAAACAATTGTTAAAAGGCGAATTTTGAAAAGGAGTTACAATTCTACAAATAATTGAGAATATAAAAGGGAGGGGGATCATAGGTTTATTCATAATATAGATCACATCAATTTGATACCCGGTATGACACTCCTCAGAAGAGGGGATACACGTGGTATTAGCGCACCGATCATCATATCCATATCTACCCTTCCCACCCCGTTAAGGTATTAAAGCGCGGATTGGTCTCGACCCCTATTGCATGCTATTACCCGTTTTATTCCTATCAGTCCTAGAGGAATTTAGGACTATTATTCCTATAAGAAGGAAGGATTTTAGGTTGACTCTTGGGTTTTAAAGGTAAAAAGGCTAAGGCGACATACAAAACACATAGGACTGCATGCTAGGGAAGCATATAAACAATTAAGAGGCTCATATATACCTCCCCAAATAAGGCACATAAATAGCATGACTTAAGCACATTTAGGGTTAGAATTTAAAGGTACTAAGGCAGAGGGTTTTAATTGTTGAAGTAGACCAATTTATTACATAACTCAGATAAGAAGTCCGAGCCTGCTGGTTGTAGCAGTTGCTAATTAAACAAAGGCAGATTCAATTTTATCATTATCACCTAGGGCTTGCCTAAGTGTGTATTGGTGAGGCCCTATGAGCATGATGTCTATTACTGATTAGGAGGCAGCGGAGCAGTGGTTAATTTAAACAGGCGATTTGAATCTTATAGGCATGCTTTCTAAACCATATTAATAAAAGGGGCAGGTTGTTTAAACTGATTCAGAATAGTACGAGTCAAATTTTAGATCCTATAGACATGGTATTTGAGTATCAAAGGCTGATTTGGTCCTATAGGCATGATATCTAATTGAACATTAAATGAAGCAGGCAGGATTTACAGCGAAATTCCTATAGGCATGATTTCTATAAAAATACTGATTTTAATCCTATAGACATGACATCTAATTTCAAAGCTGATTTTAACCTTTTAGACATGATGTCTGATTATATCCATTTAAATCCTATAGGCATGGAATTAAAATATGCAGAATTTATTAAAAACAGATCCTATAGGCATTCTATCTAAGTGCGTGAAAGTAAAGCATGCATCACTTGAATTAAAACAGAACAAATCCTATAGGCATGTTCTCTACCCTTTTAACAGCTAAAACATGCATAATCAGCCCATCCTTTTCACTAGCTAACCCCAATAGTTGTTACAAATTATCACATATCAAATACTGAATTACATCAGAAAAGTTTAAAATAAGAAGTTACAACCATAGGAAGCCTGATTCTGACTTCCTCTCTGAGTTATGGAATAAACCACCTCAAATG
This sequence comes from Nicotiana tabacum, assembly GCF_000715075.1. NCBI lineage: Eukaryota > Viridiplantae > Streptophyta > Magnoliopsida > Solanales > Solanaceae > Nicotiana > Nicotiana tabacum. The sequence continues at coordinate 69,106,770 of NC_134087.1, forward strand.
CCACTTGTTTCAAAGCCTTTCTCAGACCTAGGTGTGTCAAAGTTCCCTAAGGGTCTCAAGGGACCCCGGGCAGTGCTTACACCCAGGTTTGTATAACCAGATAGAGATGAGTGCAGTATGGAAGGGCCAGCCCTTATGTGTCCAAGTTCAGAGGGAGCTCAAGGGTCCCAAGGAAAGGCTCACACAAGAGGAGCAGAACCTAGGTTCTAAAAGTATAGTGGAAGTGCAGAAATACAGATTTATTTAAAACTGGACTTGGAAATAGTGAGGGGTAAGGGGATTTGAAAACAGTAGTAGTAAAACTCAAACTACACAGAATCAGCAGTTACACAAAGGGGTCAGGGGTTTTGGGAATACATTGTGTGAAGCATATGATCCCAGAAAGGGTCAGGCTTGATTATGCACAGCAATAGATGATGCTGACATGCCTACAAACCAGCTAGAGAACACAAACACATAGAGGGGATGTGGGGTTTGGGCTTCATACACATAGAAGAGCATTAATTTTAAAAGAAAAAAGGGAGAGAACATATTTCACATGCTAGTAGTGTAACTTGATTGCAGAAACATAAGCAAAAGTAGACAAGAATGAGAGAAGTTGGAACAATTAAAGAAAAGAAACATGTTGTTGTTGATGCTTGAAAATTAACTAGGGCATACCAGTAAAGAAGCAAAGTGCAGAAAGGAAAAGTAAGCAAATTTTCATAGCCTAGTCTTGGCTTTCAGTCGGGTAGCAGAAGTAGTAGTAGAGAAAAGAGAGAAAGTTTTGAGTGTAAGTGTGTGTTCTTGAACTCAAATTGTTCGTGTCTTTGAAAGAAAAGAGAGTGGGTATTTATATTTTTTGAAAACGAGTGAAAGAGAGGTAATAAATAAAGTCTTAACACAAACATGGAAACAATCACAAGTCAGAATCAATTAACACAAGTGATTCCTTTTAATTAAGGAATCACTGTTTAACGGGCAGTAGCAGGTTTAATTAAGGAAAGAAATCAGTTTGGGGACAGATTGATTATTTACATATAAGGAGTAGTAAAAGCATGAAGCAAACAATCAAGTCTGAGTACAAAGATATGCTTATTTTGGAAAAGATTCAGCAAGGTAAAACATCATAGTAAAGGGAAAGGAATCAATTAACTTTAAACAGGCGAGTGAAATTAGGGGTCATAAAAGAAAGCTTTTGCAATCAGTCACAAGACCAAGATCAATCAAGGAAGAAACATGATTCTGCACTTTAATATATTAATAGAGTGCACAGAAGTATCATACATGCGAGGCCAAGCACATTGGCAAAAGAAACAACATACAATAGTAGCAGAAATAAGCATAGGATTCAGTAGTGAACAAAGTTAGATAGTCAGGGCTCTCACGTATAGCCAAAGTGAAGAAGAGAGTCAAAAACAAGTAAAGGTATCACAACAACAAGTGAGGAAACCTTTTGAGAAATTAGGGTTTCAACAATAGTCGAGTTAAAAAGATAGTAAAACTCAAAATCAGATAAGCCACATAAAGAAAAGAGAGTCTGAACCAAGGAACTTTTAATCGAGTCAAGTACACATTCAAACAAGCAGTTTCAGACAAAAAGACCTAGGGTTTTCCACAATAAACGAGTTTATAAGATGGTAAAACTCAGAATCAAATAAGTCAACAAGAACGGAGAACTTAATCGAACCAGTACACACTTAAACAAACAATTTCAAAACTCGGATGATACCAAAAAGGAATTAAGGTTTTCAACATGCTGACTCAGATAGAAGAACAACATGAGCAAAACATAGCAAAATCACAAACAACATTAAAATCGGAGAAGAGATCTTTTTGAAAAACTTAAAGAAAAACCCTAATGAAGAGTCGTTTTGAAAGAAAAGTTGAAGAACTTTCAAGAAAACACTTAAGACATTCATAGCAAGTACAGATCTAAAGAAAGTTAAAAGGTCTTAAAGATTAGGGTTTCGAAAAACCCAGAAAAGGTGAGAAAGACCTTGAAAGCTTCCGATCTAACCAGGAAAGTCAAGGATCTACCTTGAAAGGCCATGAATGGCCGGAAAAAGGTCATGGATGGCCAGAGAAAGGCCATGAACTGAAGTCGAGCAAGGACTGGACCAGATTCCCTCGAGGTCTGGCCATGAAACCACAGAAACAAGCACCCAGGAGCCATAGGAGGCTGATACACATCTCCAATGGCCATGAGAGGCCATGGATTAGGCAGGGGTTAAGGCGGATTAGGGTGAAATTAAATGGCGGCGGCTAGGCTTCATGAGGGATTGCAGAGAGAGTTGAGAGGGAAGGGATACAGAGGCAGCGGTTGGTGAAAAATGAAGTAGGGTAATGAGCCTTTTGGGTTTAAGTATGGAAAGGGAGGACGGTAGTCGTTGATCTAAATGATCAACGGCTAGGATTAAAGGGGTTAGGTGGGGAATCCGGGTTGGGCCGCTTAAATTGGGTTAGGGGTCGGGTTTGAGTTGAAATTGGACTAGGAAATTGGGTTTGATTTGGGGCTCAATTTAGGCTGAAACTGAAAGCCAATCTGGCTAGATTTTAAATAGCCATTTTTCTCTATTCATTTTATAAAAAATAGTAAATTAATTTCTGAAAACAAATTAAAAGCACTAAAATTGTTTATAACATATAATTAACAATTTAAAAATATAGGACTTGATTTTATGAATATAAACGTAATTAAATCTTAAAAGAGACTAATATTACAATTATGTGCAATTTAGCTTAAAAATACTAAATAAATTTGTAAAAATATGCAAAAAATACCTTAGTTATATTTTAGCATAAATATAAAGTCCAATAAAACCAAAATAATAATTTTGGAAATAATTATTGGGTTTTTATGGATAAAAAAAAGGAAATAAATTGATTTTAAAACCTTTAAAAATTATGGAAAAATAATAAAAAACTTGGATATGCTTACATATGCATATATATGGCATTTTAAAGTTATTTTCCATATTGAAAATATATAGGAGAAAAATTAGGTATCAACAATTTGATGTGACCGTACCGTTCATAGAGGAAGTCGAAGGGTATGTAGGAATTTTTCAGGCACTCTAAGTCATCATTCTTCTTCAAACCCATCATCTTCAGAAACCCCCTAGTAGATCTATTTTTCGGTACCAATAAACCAGGACTATCCCAAGGTAGTCCAGCAAATCCCCCTATTTCTTCCAAGAGAGGAGTCATTTCTATGTCTCCAAAGCGGAACACGGCTCTTTCTTTGTCCCAGAACATTGTAGCAACTTTGATTAACATGTTGTTCGGCTGGAGGCCCAACAAAGAAGGCAAATTTCCTAAGACCCTTTTCACATAATTTTTATCACTTGGTGGAAGATCTTCCCACCAGTCTAGCAACAGTGGAGGTATGTTACGGACCATGCCGAACCTGGGGACTTCGTGCCTTATTTTCTGCAAAACAAATATGGTTAGGCTCTTCCCCCTTCAGATCTGACTATTTATACAACAATGATTAGCATATTGGCACTTATTTCTCCAAAATTAATGCACATAATCGTGGTTGCGTCCGTTGGGATTATGAAAAGCTCGGTGGACTTTTGGATGAGGCTTGTCTTAAAAGGTTATTATGCGGATAACATATTAACCCGGCTAGGTTTAACCATGATGCATGTACAGTTAATCAGAGTAAGGTTTCTAAAGAGGTCTAGACTGATACCCTCAAGTGGACAACTTGAGGGGGAAAGGCACAGAACCGTCGACTGCATCACTAATCGACTAGTTTTACCACAAATATGCCTTTCCAAATTTAAAGGGTGATATATAGGAAGCGCGCAAACACTCATCAACCGTTGTTATAGGATTGATTATGCACGAGTGCAATATGATGTTGAGCATGATCTATGCAACAATAAATAGCATGTTGTCACGTATTTGTACGTTAAAAATGACAAATGTGGTATTTAATAATTGAAAGACGTTAAGAAAGAAAACAAGAAGACAAGTCAGTTTCTGTAGTAATGGAAATCATAAATGCTTGAAAATAGGCAATTAAATCCAAATAATGGTGGAAAGGGAAAGGGTGCACATGTATTAACAGAATAAAGTATGCTTAAGACTAATTCACAAAAACAAGTTCGTTATGGTAAGAGCCTAAAATATCCCCAGCAGAGTCGCCATACTGTCGCGCCCCCTTTTCCTTCGCGGAGTCCAGGTTTCGATATTTTTTGGGACAACTCATTTCCTTTTGGTAATTGGGTATGGAATTTGAAGAGTCGCCACCTAACGGATTTAAGATGCGTTAGGGCACCTAAAGCAAATAACTCATAAATCGGTTTGCATTATCAAAGATTGGGTAAGGGCTCAAAATAACCTTGAGGGGGAGGTGTTAGGCACACCTCGAGATCCACAATGGTGGGTCCCGGCCAAACCCAATTTAAGTGAATTAGTCATAAGCAATTTAAATAAATAGAGATTATTTAAACGGGAATAAAGGGGTTCCTAGGTTTATTAGCCTATAGGATCACTTATGTGCAATACTCGTTAAACTTTCCTCAAATAAAGGTGTTACGCATAGCATTAGCGCACAGGTTATCATATCCTTTACTACCCGATTACCCTCCCCTTAATTACTGTTACCTAAGCGTTCTAATAGCATCCAATACGTGTCTTATGCATGCATTACCTGTCCCTTACCTGTGGTCTTGGAGGTATTTAGGACCTCTATTTAAGGTGGTTATAGACTCACATATGGTGTTTAAAAGGAGAAAACTAGGCGTCAAACAAAACAGGTAGGACTATCACATAAAGAACAGTTAAAGGGACTCAGATTTACCTCCACAAATAAGCAAACAATTGCATGCCTCAAACAAATAGTTTTAAACGATTTAAAGTCCTATAGCAGGATATCTAGATGAGCACAAAATATGCAGCAGTTTCATTAAGGCGGGGCAATAAATATCTAATCAGTTTGCCTACTAATTTTATTACTTCTTGAATCTAGGCTGGTTTCAAGTAGCAGGAAAATAGCAATTTTAAACCCAGAATCCAATTGACCTACAAGATTGCCTAAGTGATAGCCGGACAGAATTTTACAAATCGGGTATCTGAGTTGTAAATAGTTACTAGTTTTAGCAGGCTAATTTTATCTTTTAGACCCTACAAGCATGATATCTAAGTGTAGAAGAATTGACCTTAAGACGTTATAGGCATGGTATCTAAATGCAGAAATGATTCTGAAATTTCCTATAGATATGGTATCTGAACATAGAAGTGATTTAAAACATTATTGGCGTGATTTTTAAAATGCAAAACTGATTTTGAAACTTTGTGGTCATGATTTAAATGCAGTAGTGAATCTTGATAGGATATTCATAACTATTTTGATCTTATAGTTATGTCATCTACGGCACATAGTAACAGAATATATTGAAACAAATACTTATAGGCATGTTATCTACTGCATGTAATAATAGAATATAACTGAACAAGTAAATAACCTATAGGCAGGATATCTAACATATAGTAATGAAAATATTTGGAAAAAAAACCTAAAGCAGGTTTTCTACCCCATTCTCATGCAAACATTAAACTAGGCCCAGTTTTCCCCAATTCACTATTGCCCCATCATTATTACAAATAATTATTACAGACCATAAGAAAATGAATAAATTACAAAGTGTATAACAACTATGCATCCACCAGACTGTATAGAGAATCGGGTTCTCTATGTGTTTCCTCTAAAAGTACTGATGAACCAAACTATATAGGGATCTGATCTTATATCAGTTTTGTACAGTGCTAAGTTTGAGTGAGTCCACCAAATAGCAGAGTACCTGGTCCTTTACCGGGTTCTACAGTGAGTCCTAGTAAAGCTGAATGTAAATAAGGCCGTGGATTTTTACGTGGAAAAATCCCGCACAACGGGATCAAAAAACCACGACCTACACCTGTAGGCTTTTAACTTCACTAACTTGCAATCTCCCTTTTACAAGCCACTTTACAATAACTCTGTTGCAAAGACTTCAACTAACTTGTGATGCTCTTATCACAAGTCACTCTATAACTATCCTAGTTACAAAGAATTTGACTAACTTGTGGTATTTCTACCACAAGCCACTTTGTCACCCTACGGTTACAAAGGCTTTGACTAACTTGTGATGTTTTCACCACAAGCCACTTTGTCACACTACGGTTAGAAAGGATTTTTCTTATGACTCAACCTAATCAATGCTTCTAAGAAAGCTGTATAGGAGTTACAATGAAGAACACATAACAAAGACTCAACAACCCTAAGGACTTAAGATATCATCAATCTCGGTTCAGGTCCTTGAGGTTGCAGCAGCTTTGTTCTTGAGAGAGGTTCTTGAACACTTGAGAGAATATTTTCCTATTCTGATTTTGCAAGGTTTGAACCTGAATCTTATGCCTTGCATAAGGTTTATACTATAAAAGATATCCTTAGTGATGTCCAATCTCAATGGTGATGTCCAATCTAAATAGAAAGTGGCTGCTGCACTGTCTGTTGCACTGTTGCAGGCAGTCGCTTTCTGTAATTGCTTTCTAGATGTAGTTTACTTGTACTTCTGTCAGAGAACCCTAAGGGACCAGGTCCTTATTGTGTTCCTCTTTGTACAGTTGCGGACAATCACTTAATTGTGTTCCAGCTGTATAGTTGACTTGTACTTTTGTCGGAGAACTCTAAGGGACCAGGTCCCAGTTGTGTTCCTCTTTGTACAGTTGCGGACAGTTACTTTTTGCAGTTGTGTTCCAGCTGTATAGTTGACTTGAACTTCTATCAGGGGAGAACCAAGGGATCAGGTTCCTGATCTGGTACTTTTGCACACTGCCCAGATTGTCTTGAGTTGAGGAACTTGAATCATTGTACTTTAGTTGATCAGAGAATGAGTGGGCGCTGGAAATAGTGTAGTGCGGCAGAATCTTTATTTCCAGCTGTGTCCAAATGACTTTGTATTGCCGTAAGGAACCCATAAGAGTATCAGGTCCTTGTTTGGGTTCCTACCTTCTAAAGCTTTCCTGAAGCTGTAGCAAGTTCACATTTGGCTGGAATCCGTTAGATGCAGTGTAATCCAAGTGAGTCAGGTTCCCTATCTGGTTCTTGACATTAAGTTTGTTAGATCATCAAAACACAAGACAAAGATATTGAAAACCTATCAATTTCCCCCTTTTTGATGATGACAAACTTAGCATTGAATACGAGAAGTTAGAGTTCAGGGAACCAGATTGGATAATAGGATACCACAGGTTCCCCCTGACTTTATGCCTTTACTTACACATGTTTCCTCATATGTTCCCCTGACTTTTTCTTATCATTCTTGGTCTTTTATCTGGTTCCATACAGAAAGTTTGTTATATCATCAAAACATAGCTTAAAATACTTTAAGCCCATTAATTTCCCTTTTTTTGAAGATGACAAACTTTTGAACATTGATGACTATTTGACTTAACCAGATAAGGTACCAGAAACTGCATATGTTCCCCCTGACTCTATTCTTCCCCATGACATATGTTCCCCTTGACTCTATTCTTCCCCCTTTTAGCATCAACAAAAAGACACAGTCAAACAAAAAGGCATAAAGAAGTCCAACAAAGCTAACTCATGCCATATATGTGCACACAATCATGATAGAAAAGAGAAGCAAAAGGGAAAACAAGCATTGTACAAGCAAAAGAAGAGTTGTTTTATTGATAAGAAATTTGACTGTTTCAACAGGAGCAGCATGGTGAAATCCAACATGTCATCACAAAAAGACAAACAAAAAAAAAACAACAGCCACAGAATCATCAGAGCAAAAGATAACTGGCCACTAAGAGGATCCTAGGGGGCACTAGAAGAGGGAGGCTTGGAAGAGAAGGCAACAATGGTTTTGAGAGCTAAGTCCATGCGGGTAGTTGCAGACAACTATTAGTCAAGTAGTTTCTCCCATAGGTTCTCCACTAGTTGCCTAAGTCCAGAACTTGTCTCATACCTGCCATATGGTCTTCATTGAACCAGGTCCTCTCACAGTTTCCCACTTTTGTTTTCTAGATATTTCAATAGACTTCCCATTCCTGCTCTCAACAGCCACAATGTCACTCTCAAATAAATCTTTCTCAGCCACAACCTTTTGTAGATCTTTTCACTAAGGAACTAGGTTCCTTCACAGCATCTTTATCAACCTCAACCACTGGAATATGTTTATCACCAACAGCTTCCCCCTATTTCATCAACCTCTCCTTTTTTAATACTCTGCTTACTCTTCTGCAAGGCAAAATCAAAAGCTTCCCCCTTTTTTTCGACAACCACCTGGTTTGTTTTAGCTAAAAGAGAATCAGGTTCTTTAACAGGTTCTTCTGTGACGGTGTCATGAATCGGAGACTCAAAAAGCAACAGAGGAGAAGTAGGGTTTGCAACACATGGACGTGAGACGAAGGACTAGAGGTGACTGGAGATGAGGATGAAATCAGTATGGGTACACTAGTATCACGGATAGTGAAGAAGTGGGGTTTTTTTGTGGTAGTGTTAAAGGAGGTGGAGATGTGGGAGTGATGTTGATGGCAGGAGAAGGAGACGATTGTTCGTTGGCCATGGTGAAGGAAGTGGTAGAAAGTTGTGAAAAATTAAAGATGCAGAGGGAGATAATGGTTTAGAACTGTTAGTCTGAAAAGTCGGATGATGTGGCAGTTGAATTAATTTTGCTATCTTTTTCTTTGAACAAGCATGCGAAAAACACATTACTACTAACCTGTGGTGTAGGAACTAGGTTCCTGACCTGTTTATATAAAAGGGTTTTTGCAGCTCTCCTCCGAAGTTCAACATTGTTCCTTTAGCTTCTATGATCATCATGCGTGTTTACCTGCAACGGTATAGATGTGAGTTAGGCCTAGTCAGAAAACACTTTAGCCAATTTTACCTTAGTGTGACTATCATAGTCATGTCATCAGAAACAGGTACTCAATTAGGTTCAAGTAATCCCAATGCCATCTTGTTTCTCAAAGTGTTCCCTGCTCAGACCATTGTGAAGATACTTGCAATCTGATCTTCCGTGCAACAAAATCGTATACAAATAAGACCCTTTTCCACATTGTCCCTGAGAAAGTAGTGTCTAACATCAGAGTGCTTGGTTTTATTGTGTAGAACCGGGTTCTTTGCCTTGTTAAGAGCGCTGGTATTGACACATAGAAGCGGTACACAATCAATGTATACACCAAAATCTTCCAATTTTTGCTTCATCCATAGTGAATGAGCACATCACGAGGTAGACATATTTCAAGGAAATGAGCCATTCCAGACGTGCCTTTCCTGTCCACCAGATAACCTGCATAATCAGTGTCAGCATAACCAATAAGGTTGAAATTGTCACATGAAGTATAGTACAGAACCAGGTTCTGTCTGCCCTTAAAATATCTCAGAATTCTCTTAGCATCCTTCAGATGAGATTTCTCAGGATTTGATTGGAATCTTGCATGTAATCCCATACTGAATACAATGTCTAGCCTGCTGGTAGTAAGGTAGAGTACAAATCTAATGATTCCCATGCTCCCATGTCAAACCTTTTCAAGAGTTCTTTGATGCATTTTTATGTTCATCCAGCTCATTCCTCAATACCCACCTGGTCCCTATGATAGTTCTGTCTGAGGGTCTAGGTACCAGGTGTCATACCCTATTTCTTTCAAGTTGCTGCAGTTCCTCTTGCATTTCAGTAATCCAGTCTACATCCTACAAGGCTTCCTTGATATTTTTTGGGTTCTTTTTGGGATAGAAATGCTGAGAAGTCTAGGGAATTTTTGGTTTTTTGATCTTGTCTGAACTCCAGAATCAAGGGGGTGATTATATTATCAAGTGAATGGGAGCTTTTGTGTTACCAATTTGGGACTGAGGATTGATTGGTAAAGAAACTGGGTAAGTTAAATGGATTTCCCTGCACTCCTTGTTCAATTACTTGGGGAGTGCCTTGCACTGCATCTCCAACTCTTTCTTCTGCTTCAGGGGTAATAATGGAAGTACCAAGTTCCTCTTGAGAAGTGAAAGAAGACGTTGCATTGTCTTCACCTGTCTCCTTCATCTCACTCATCATATCAGCCTTGTCATTTGAAACATCAGATACTTCCCTAGGGGCTAAAGGTGGTTCATTATTTTGATCATCATTGTTTCCTCTTTTGTCAGAAGCAGGAGTCTTGTTGAATAGCATATGATCACTTTTTTCCACCCATTGTGGCCTTTTGCTGCAGCCTTGTAGACTTTGTTTTAAGAGGAATATCCCAGAAGGATTCCTTCATCACTCTTGGCATCAAATTTACCAGGCTGATCCTTTCCATTGTTGAGAACATAGCATTTGTACCCAAATGTTCTTAGGTGAGTCAGCTTGGGTTTCCTTCCAGTCAGCAACTCATAGGGGGCAGGATTTTGGAGAGGTCTGACCATGCATCTCTTTTCACTCCTGCTCAGTATTCCTACATGAATTGCATGCTCCATGTTCTTTAAACATTGAATTTGACAGACCATGGACCAGGTCCTGCTTCATCAATATCTCCAGAAGTGAGAAACTTGTATCTCCCTAATCATTTATGCCAAGTCTTCGAATCATTATCAACTGCATTCAAGCAGCTCATATCACCAGCTTAGACATGAACGTCTACCTTATTTTTCTTTCCAATACCTAGAATTTACCCCTTCTTTCCATTTTCCAAAGGGTACATCCCTTCCTTGCAGGGCTTTCAGTGAGAGAAAATCCATGGTATTTCTAGTCATGTGCTTTGAGCATCCACTGTTCATGATCTATTGCAGTCCGCTTCCTCCCACTGTTCCCTGCACATCTAAATTATGGGTTAGATTTAGGAACCCAAACTAGTTTGGTCTCTTGTTATGATAGAAGGGATGGATAAGAGCTTTTCTAGTCCATGCAGGCAACATTGGTTTCTTGCGAGCGGTACTTGGTCCCCTGTCAGTAGTCACTTTGTTTTTTTTTAACAGATTGAGCCCTGGCCTGGCAATTTTCATTGAAGTGCCTATTTTCCCACAGTGGGTACACAGCCAGTTATCAGGAACTGTGATATACTTGTTGTGAGGGTTGTAAGGAGTTTTCTCCTTTTGGAACCCGATTCCCTGCCTGTTTCCACAATTTTTGAAGTACATGGAAGTGACAGCATCTGAGGACCAGGTCCACTTGAGAGATTTTTCAAGGCCATTTTTACTCTCTTCAATTCAGCTTGAAGCTGCTTATTTTTCTCGAGTTCACCATATATCCTAGTTCTAGTAGCTTTCAACTCATTTTCAAACCTAATGTGTTCCTCACCCACTATCTCCTTTCCTTTTCCAGATTTTTCAGGTTTTGACTTAATCTCAGGTTTCACTATTGTTTCCCTTAGGTCTGTAATTTCTTCCAAAAGATCATTCTTTTCTTTTCTGAAAATTTCAATGGTTTTCTTATGGTCAGTAACTACAGCCACTAAGTCGACTCTAGTTTGTTCAGATTCTGCTAACTCTAAGGTCAAAGAATCCCTATCCTCCATAAGACTATGAAATACATTGATTAATACATTAGCTAAAGACATGAGCTTTCTTGGAGACTAGGATTTCAGATTTCTCTGAACATCCCTGAAATTTACCTCTTTGTTGTGATCGTCTTTATCATCATCTGATCGAGCCATTAAAGCAACAGTTGAGTCATATTCAGTTGATCTTTTTCTCTTGAAGTTCATGGAGAATTCTTGCTTCAAGAGAGGACAATTTTGCATGAAGTGTCCACCCTTTCCGCACCTGTAACAAAGATCATTGTTCTTTGATCTGTTAGAGCTGTCCCTTTCTAGCACTTCTCCATTTCTTCTGAAACCTTTTGGTTAAGTAAGCCATGTAACTATCTTCGTCACCCGAATCATTGTTAGCAGCTTTAAGTACCTGGTACTTTTCCTTCTTTGGTTTTCTCCTTTCAAGAGTTGGTGGAGCAGCCATGAGGATCCTTCCTAGGTGTTAGCCTAATAGGAAGAACCTGCTCTAATACCACTTGTTAGAGACTGTGCGTCCACCAGACTATATAGAGAACCAAGTTCTCTATGTGTTTCCTCTGAAAGTACTGATGAACCAAACTGTATAGGGATCTGGTCCTATATCAGTTTGGTACAGTGCTAAGTTTAAGTGAGTCCACCAAATAGCAGAGTACCGGTCCTTTATCGGGTTCTGTGGTGAATGCTAGTAAAGCTGAATGTAAATAAAGCCATGGAATTTTACGTGGAAAAATCCCACACAAGGGGATCAAAAAACCACGACCTACACCCGTAGAATTTTAACTTTACTAACTTGCAATCTCCCTATTACAAGCCACTTTGCAATAACTGTATTGCAAAGACTTCAACTAACTTGTGATGCTCTCATCACAAGTCACTCTATAACTATCGTAGTTACAAAGAATTTGACTAACTTGTGGTATTTCTACCACAAGCCACTTTGTCACCCTACGGTTACAAAGGCTTTGACTAACTTGTGATGTTTCCACCACAAGCCACTTTGTCACACTATGGTTAGAAAGGATTTTTCTTATGACTCAACCTAATCAATGCTTCTAAGAAAGCTGGATAGGAGTTACAATGAAGAACACATAACAAAGACTCAACAACCCTAAGGACTTAAGATATCATCAATCTCAGTTCAGGTCCTTGAGGTTGCAGCAGCTTTGTTCTTGAGAGAGGTTCTTGAACACTTGAGAGAATATTTTCCTTTTCTGATTTTGCAAGCGTTGAACCTGAATCTTATGCCTTGCATAAGGTTTATACTACACAAAACATCCTTAGTGATGTCCAATCTCAATGGTGATGTCCAATCTAAATGGATAGTGGTTGCTCCACTGTCTGCTACACTGTTGCAGGCAGTCACTTTCTGCAATTGCTTTCCAGCTGTAGTTGGCTTGTACTTGTGTTAGAGAACCCTAAGGGACCAGGTCCCTATTGTGTTCCTCTTTGTACAGTTGCGGACAATCACTCAGTTGTGTTCCAGCTGTATAGTTGACTTGTACTATTGTCAGAGAACTCTAAGGGACCAGGTCCCAGTTGTGTTCCTCTTTGTACAGTTGCGGACAATCACTTTCCGCAGTTGTGTTCCAGCTGTATAGTTGACTTGGACTTCTGTTAGGGGAGCACCAAGGGATCAGGTTCCTGATCTGGTACTTTTGCACACTACCCAGATTGTCTTGAGTTGAGGAACATGAATCATTGTCCTTTAGTTGATAAGAGAATGAGTGGGCAATGGAAACAGTGTAGTACGGCAGAATTTTTTTTTCCAATTATGTCTAAATCACTTTGTACTGCCGTGAGGAACCTACAAGAGTATCAGGTCCTTGTTTAGGTTCCTACCTACTAAAGCTTTCCTAAAGCTGTAGTAAGTTCACATTTGGATGGAATCTGTTAGATGCAGTGTAATCCAAGTGAGTCAGGTTCCCTATCTGGTTCTTGACATTAAGTTTGTTAGATCATCAAAACACAAGACAAAAATATTGAAAACCTATCAAAGTATATAACTATAGCAGGCCTTCAGCAGGCCCAATGCATCCGGATAACCCAGGCCCTCAAACCATAACAACTCCAAAGCTCAGAGATACATAGTAACCATTGGAAAAGCACCAAGAACCCAAATCTCTAGTGTGTCAAAGTTCCCAAGGGCTTCAAGAACCCAGAGCAATGCTCATACTATGAGAAATGGGTAGGATTTTGGGGTTTGTTAGATTTAAAAAATAAGAAATAACATGGATCATTGATCTAAAATATCAACGGCCATAATCAGAGGGGATTCTAGGTCAGGTTGGACGGGTATTTGGTTTGGGTTAGGTTAGGAAATTTTAATTAAGAAAGGGGTTGTGTTTTAAGTACCCATTTAATTTAATAAAAATAATTTATACCTGATAAAAATGTGATTTATGCATTAAAATGATTTTAAATAATTACTTAATATTATAAAAATATAAAAAGTTATTTTCTGTATAGATAAGGTAATTATGCATGTATATGGGTTATTATTGCTAAATATGCAATTATAGTCTTAAAAATGCACATGTAATTATAAAAATATAATTAAAATATTTGAACACTTATATGGGAATAAATGATAAATTTAGATGATTAAATCATCATAAAGTAATATGAGGGATAATTATTGAATATTTGTATAATTAAAAATACAGAAATAAAATCATTTAAGGCCTTTAAAAATTATAGAAAAAATTGTAAAAACACTTGTGCATGTTTGTAAATACATGTACAATATTTTGAAAGTATGTACGCATATTTAAAATATATTAGGGAAAACTTAGGTATCAACAGTGGGTTCTTAGCATCGTGTTGTGATGGTACTAGTGAGTTTGCGATACAGCTCTCTCAATTGAGTCATTTTTCATAATTTGAGTACGTTCGGATTGTTGTTTATGGGTGCGCGGATTGCACGGGTTGTGGATTTAGATTGTATTGATGTATCATGTCACCAGAGTAGTCGTGTTGGATGAGATGAGGTCATTGGACCTAAAATGGATACTAACGGATTCGATTTTAGCATGTTGGAAGGATAATATCGATGTTTGTCTTAGAAATTTACTGAGGTCCTTGACGAAGAAGAAGGATCTTCATGAATGGTTGATCGGAGGAATGGTTATGACTTTATGCATGTTTCATTCATCGTTGGCAGTATATACGAACGTGTTGGAATTATGCTTTATCTGATAAGAGGTTATTATCGGTATTTGGTTGTTTCGAGCAGCTGGTGTGAATAGAAGTTATCGTTATGAGTGCTTGAGGCATGTGGTATATCATGTAATTATATCTAGGTTTACTGATATTGTTTGTTATAGCTTGTTCGGACTTATTCAGAGTATAGATGTGAGGTTCTAATCTTATAGATAATTTCGGAAGTGGAAATTTGGTTCTAAGGTTAATGGGTTAGGTTTGAGGATAGGATGACGTGGTATAACCCCCCGAATAACTGCATGGTAAGGTTACACAGCGATTTGATGGTTTTCGGAACAACTTTGGGCACGTTCGAAGACGAACGTATGTTTAAGTGGAGGATGTAATGACCCGATCGGTCATTTTGAGCATTTGCACTTTTCTCACCAGTTCTCAGGCATGACTAGCACCGTATGATGTATTATGACTTATGTAAATTATCGATTTTGGTTTTCAGGATAATCGGAATAGATTTGGAAGAACAATTCTCAGCTTGAAGCTTTAAATTTGAAAGGTTTGACCAAGTTCTGACTTTTTAGTATTCGATCTCGGATTTGGATTTTTATGATTTGGTTAGCTCCGTTGGGTGATTTTGGACTTAGGAGCGCGTCCGGAATGGAATTTGGAGGTCTGTGCTGGATTTAGGCTTGAATTGGCGAAATTAGAAATTCAACGTTTTTCGCTCGGCAATGAAAATCTTGATATAGAGGTCAGAATGGAATTTCGGAAATTAGAGTAGGTCCATTGTGTCATTTGGGACATGTGTGCAAAATTTTAGGTCATTTGGAGGTGATTTGATAGGTTTCAACGTCGTTTGTGGAATTGAAAGTTTATAAGTTCTTAGGTTTGAATCCGAGGTTAATTTGGTGTTTTGGTGTTGTTTTGAGTGATTCGAAGGCTTGACTAAGTTTGAATGATATTATGGGATGTGTTGGCATGTTTGATCGTGGTCCCGAGGGGCTCGGGTGCATTTCGGATTGATTCCGAGCTATTTTTCCTTCACGTCTCAATGTTGTATTCTGCTGGTATTTGGTGTCTTAGTTCTTCATCGCGTTTGTGAGGCAAGTGTCGCGAACGTATAGTGTATTCTTATGGCAGCAGCAAATTGTTCTTTGCGATCGCGAAGTATGTCCCGCGTTCGCGTAGTGTTGGGGGAGGACTTCTTCACGTTCGCGTATGGGATATTGCGTTCACGTAGAGTCGAGCTAGGAGCTGGATTGGAGGACCTTTCTTCATCGCATACGCGAGGCTTGGGCCCAGTTCGCGTAGTTCTGTATCCAGTATGTATCGCGTTTGCCAAGCTGGTGCCGCGAACGCGTAGAGCATTTTTGATGGCTGGTGTTTTTGTTCATCGCGAACGCGATGGTTATCCCGCGTTCACGAAAGAGGATGTCTGGGCAGAATGTATAAAACCCCATCTTCGCGATTTTTAGCCCATTTCTCACCATTTTTGAATGGGTTTGAAGCTTTTTGAGAGGATTTGAAGAGGGATTCACGGGATAACACTTGGAGGTAATGTTTTTGAACTCAATACTCGAATCTATGGTGATTTCTATCTAATTAAACATGAAATTAGTAGGATTTAAAGCCTAAAATTGGAGAATTAGGGCTTGAAATTGGAGAGTGTAAATTGGGGATTTGAGGTACGATTTTGATGTTCTTGGTATGTATGGACTCGTGGGAGGATGAGGATTCTATTGATGTGATTTTTATCGGATTCCGAGATGTGGGACCGGGGGTCGGGTTTGACCAATTTCGGGTTTTTTTATGTAAATTGATTATTTTCGTGTGGGCTTTGCTCCCTTAGCGTATATTGATGTTATGATTCTGATTTTGGATAGATTCGAGGTGAGTTGAGGCCGAGTCAAGAGGCAAAGGCGTCGCGGAGTAGGATTTTCATCCGGTTTGAGGTAAGTAATAATTGTAAATATTGTCCTGAGGGTATGAAACCACGGATTTCACATCGTTGTGCTACTCTGAGGTGACACACACGCTAGATGACAAGCGTGGGGTCGTGTAGCGTTAGGGATTGTGACTTGGTCCGTCCAGTAGGACTATTAAGTCGCATATTTAATTGAAAACTATTTGATACAATTGTGTTTTGGAAAGTATTATTATGTTTTGAGATGAATGTCATATTTGGGCCTCGTGCCAACTGTTTGGACCCTTAGGGGCTTTTTCTACTACTATTCCTCACTATTTTAATTTAATATTTGTACTCAGTCATGCTGTGTTTTACTAATTTCATAACTCAACCTATTTACTCAGTTTGATACTATAAATGATATTTTGGGCTAAATGCCCTGTTTTACTAATAGTCCGAGTGGCTTGTGAGGTTGATGGTTGAGAGAGGCCGAGGGCCTGACCGTGAGGTTGATGATTGAGAGAGGCTGAGGGCCTAGTTGTGAGGTTGATGACTGAGAGAGGCCAAGGGCCTGGTTGTGAGGATTATATATATATGGATCGGACTGTACGCCGCAGCGATATATATATATATATATATGTATGTATGTATGTATGTATATGGATCGGGCTGCACGCCGCAGTGATATAGAGCTTGGGTTGTAGGAGCCCCTTCGGAGTCTGCACACCCCAGTGAGCGCAGTCGACTATATATTTATGGATCGGCCTGCACGTCGTAGCGGTTATTATAAGGTACCTATTGAGCGTTAGTGCTGAGTATGAGTGTTGATTGATGAGAGTTGAGTCTCGAGTGACTGAGAGGCTTGCCCGAGAGGCTGTATACATATATGAGTGATGTTTTGCTTGAGGGGCTTGTTTTTATGAAACTGATGTTTTCACTTCTCTTTATACTGAGCCTCTGTTGAAAATATTGAACAAATGCTTTTAAACAACTTTCTTTTAAATGGGAGTTTTATGAGATGTTCGGAATTTAATCACTAATTTGGCTTTGTTATTTTCACTGAGATTTTTATGTTATGAGATGTTTATGATTCTTGTTTCCCCGAGGGGCTATTTACGAATTATGTTTTGCCTGAGGGGCCGATTATGATTTTCATCACTTTTACTATAAATTTTATTGAAACTGTTGGAAAGCATCTTCAAATGATTTTTAACAAAAGCTAGGTTTTTAAATGAGACGATTGACTCATATTTTGATTTGAAAGCTTGTTGTGCTTACTGAATTTATGTTGATGTGGATTTATTGTTTCCTACTGCTCAATCTTTATTTACTTTTATTACTTACTGAATTGGTGTACTCACATTACTCCCTGCACCTTGTGTGCAGATTCAGGTATTTTTGAGCTTTCAGCAACTTCTGTGTATTTTCGGAGTTAGCAAGGTAGTTGCATGGCGTTCGCAACCCTGCCCTTCTCCTTCCTATCCTAGTACTTTATATTTCAGACTTATTTTGTATTAAGCAGACAGTGTTGAGTTGTACTTAGTGGCTCATGACTAGTGACACCAGATTCGGGTTGTGTTGATGTATTTACATACTTGTTCCCACGTATTTCTTTTAATATTTTAATCATGAAAGATTTGAGACTTAATCTGTTAGAAAAATGAATTTTAAAAAAAATCTTCATATTGTTCGTATTGTTTTGGCTGGTCTAGTACTGTGATAGGCGCCATCACGACTGGGGTGTTTGGGGTCGTGACAATTCCCCCATTGACATCAACTGAAAATCCGACAATGCATTCCAAACTCGAAGTCATGTTGCATCCAAATAAAATCTGTGGACCTAGTCACTGCCCTCCCCGAATTCCCAAATTGCTCTAAACTTTCCTCAAGGCGTGTGGCTATCCTACAACAGAACTCATATGCTATTCTGCCACTCTCCTACTTTGGTTATACCCTCTCCTTTAAGCGACTTCTCAACTTCTGCTTTTCATATGTGACCTTCTCGCGATTCAACCACCGCAAAACACCTCCCGCACATCCTTCCTCGTCCTTCGCTGCCCAATTGTTGCCTCATATCCGAATTTATCTCGGTAGCACCTGAACTAATAAATTACCACCAACTCTAAGCCTCCTAGAATATCACCCATCTCGAGCCATAAACATTAGAAATACCCATTTGATTCCGAAATCGCTACACTTTACTATCTCTGACAACCGTTTCTCAGGCACTATTTCACAATACCCTGTCCAGAAGGCAAATTGATGAAGATCATAACACTGGCGATCCTTAACACGTTCAACAAGGGTAGTGATACCACATCACAATTGAGAATTCCACCATGCTTGAAAATACCATGTCTCATCACTCCATTAACCCAAACTTGAACACGCATAGTCTGATTGCCTTTCCTCGGCTAGAAATAAAATGTTGAACCTCTAAATTATGCACTGAGTAAAAGCTCCTTTCAAGTCATTCACTACCTCGACACATAGACAAGTTCCTCCCATTACACAAACACTATGCGATAACAATGTTTGAATATCATAACAACCTGCGGGTAGCCTTGAAACCATTGAAAATACAGTTACTGAGCTGAAATGACAGAACCTCCTTCCACAAGAAGACGATAATAACATGCTCGAATGTGCAGGGAGAAACACTCTGCTCCCCGTCTGTAGTACCACTGCAACTCCTCGATGCCCAATTGACACGAGCGTTGAACATCGTATAAGAATGAGTAGGAAGGATATAAAGGCATAAGCCTTAAAGGAGTCAAATCACATGATGAGGGAATCAAGAAGGAAAGTGCTCCTAACAGCCTTGTAGTCTTTCGAAGATAAGTACAGACATCTCCGTACCGATCCGCAAAACTCTACTAGACTTGCTCATGACTCGTGAGACCTAAGTGAACCTAATGCTCTAATACCAAGCTGTCACGACCCAAAATCCACTATCGATCACGGTGGCACCTAATACCACCGTCAGGCAAGCCAACGTTGATTGATCCACTTAATTACTCATTTTTATTACTTTTAAAATCATAATTTCCATTAATTAAATAATATGAAATAGAATTTACACGGTGAAACAATGATAATTACGTGAACTACCATACTAAACATCCAGTAGGAACCCCCAAAACCCGGTGTCACAAGTGCATGAGCATCAACTAGGAAATATGATAACATACAACACCTGTCTGGAATACAAATTAGACAGGAGAATATAAATAACTCTTATAGGGACTCTATATGTTGCGGATTCGTACATGGAATGCAGCTCACCGTAAGTCCCTGCAATAGCCGCCCCTCTGCGCCCACAAGACCACTAAACATATATATACCTGCACAAAATGTGCAACAAGTGTAGCATGAGTCAAATTAACGCGTACCCAGTGAGTATCTAGTCTAACCTCGAAGAAGTAGTGACGAAGGGTCGACTTCGACACTTATTATGGGCTAACAATAAAGTACCAAAATTATAATTAAGTATAGATTATATAAATATAGCTGAAAACTCAATAACAAGAAATACATAAACAATTCTTTCATTAATGGTAAATTCCAAATTAATTTCCATCATTTAACAAGTTAATATCTCAAGCCAATGAAACAATATCAATTATAATTGGGCTTCAAGAAGGTTTACACACGAATTATGCCGAGGTCGTATGGCCCGATCCAACATACAAATATATAATCTGTGCACCGCCGAGGGTCGAACGGCACGAACCATACATGATATTAACCTACCGAGGCAAACGGTCGGCTCCCATGAGATTAGTGAAATTTACCTCGCTCGCAGAATATACTTGCGATGCGAGTGAACATAAATTTCTCAAATTTAGCGTAATATTTCTCAATTCTTTCCAAAAATAAGAAATTCAAACTGAAATTTTTAAACCTTGAAATCCTCAATCTCGGCTATATTCAAGGCAAATGATAAGCATAATCAAATAATGGTGTCAACAAGGCATAGTATAAATCTAAGACTACTCGGACATAAGCATAATTAGTAGCTACGCACGGACTCTCGTCACCTCGTACTAAGGCTGACATGTGGTCCGGTTAGGCCCGGGACCAGCCCAGGCCCGCGAGCCCATATGGGTAGTGGGCCTAAACGGGCTTAACCGTTTAAGCCCGGGACCAAGGGGTGGGCCTACTAAGTGGGTCGGTTACGTTAAAAAGCCCATTAGGACTGGACCGTTTCGGCCCGGGAATCGATCCCAAACGGGCCCAACGGCTAAATTTTTTAAAAAAAATAATCCAAAATACTTTTTGACCGTTGGGGGGGGTTAAAATATGGTCGTTGGCCTGCAAAAATAACCATTTGGGCTTTGTAAAATAGCCATTTAACCCCCCCCCCCCTCCCAACTTTGTTTTAACCCCAAACTTTTTATAATTACATTTGTTTCCTATTTTCAACTATAAATACCCCCTCATTATTTTATTTTTCTCACAAATCATCAATCTCTCTCTAGGTTTCTTCTATAATTGGTTACTTTATTGTTGCAATTTGTGTGAAAAATTATGAAGTTGGTGAATTGAAGTCTTCAACGATAATTAATTTTCAACAAGTTGTTCGTCAATTCGTCAAACTCGTTCGAACTCTTTAGTTTTAATATTATAGTTTTGTTTATTTTATTTACTTTGTATAATTATAATTAAGATGGACTATTCATTAAAAGAAATGTTTAGTAAAAAGGAAAAATCCAAGAGTGATGAATCTAGTGGCCAATCTATTCCTCCTCTAATTTTTCGGGCTCCCCTATCCAAACCCCATACCCGCCCTCCATCTGCTCCTATTCTTGATAGTGATAATACTTTATTACAATTTACTGAGAGTCAATATGTGCATAATGTTGGAGGTGGTGAACACTTAGATCATGAATATATGAATTCTCTTTATGGTAATCCAACTATTGATGAAAAAGATGAGCAAGAAATAGATTTGGATGAAACGCAACTGGATGACGATACACCCACTAGTCTTGTTGCTGAAGTTAACCCAACTAATCCAAATGATGCACCGGTTGACCCCCCTGTTACTACCCCTACTTTTTCTAGACAACCTTCTAAACGGGCCGAAACATCTCTTGTTTGGCCATGTTTTATTCAAATAAGAGAAAACAATAAAGCTAAATGTAACTTGTGGCAAAGAGTTAGCTTTTAACTATGCTACTCAGGGGGGACGGGGAAGTTTGAGGAGACATATAATGATACACCCTCGAGATAAAGTTAAATATTATCAAATAAAATCTGCAGCCGAGGGGACAAGTCTACCTAGTCAGCCTGACCTTAGTATCGGGTCAAATCAATTTCAATCAGGAATTAACACTATTACCGGTGGTATTTTATATTATGACCCAAGAAAATATAGGGAAGAATTAACAACAATGATTACTGTTATGTGCTTATCCTATAGTTTTCCTTCTAACCCTTACTTTGTGCATTATATTAGAAGAGTTTTTAATCCTGCTTATAAAGGATGGCCTCACATAACCGTAAAGAGCGATATTTATAAATATAAACATGACTATGAACAATATTTGCGCTATTTATTTACTCATATTAATTATCGTGTTGCTATTACTAATGATATTTGTAGAAGTGGCAATGATTGTGATTATCTTACAGGGCAGTTTATTTCTAGAATGGTTACGGATATTTGTAGATATTTTTACATTAGTGATAAAATAATATCAATTTCAATGGATAATGCTACTAGTAACATTAATGTTGTAGTCTTGCTTACCACTACACTAAATCCTGCATTTAGTAATGTTTTCATATTAGATGTATTTGTCATATTTATCATTTAATAGTGGGTGATGGTATGAGAATTTTAAATGTTGAAATCGAAAAAGTTAAAATGGCTCTTCACTGGCTTTTTTGTTCAAACCGTAGAAGTAGACTTAGAGAATATTTTAAAAGATGCGATGAATTTGGCCTAAGAGAAAGAAAGATTCCTAAACCTTGTCCAATTAGATGGAATTACATGTATGAAAGTTTAATTGTTGCATATGAATATAGAAACCCCATAAACTCAACGTTTAGTGATCATGTAAGTGATGATGATGAGCACCTTACAAATGCGGATTAGGTAAATGTTAAAATGCTTGTAGATTTTTTAGAAAGATTTTATGTTGCTACAAATGAATTTTCTGAGCAATATTATCCTGCTATTTCTAACTGTTTAGTTTATCTTGCAGAAGTTACAAATTTGTTTGCTTATTTTTCAGAGGGTGGGGAAATTTATGAAGAAGCAATTGATTCTATGAGAAAGAAATTTAAAAAATATGTTTTTCCTATTCCCCATATTTATGGTGTTGTGCCTTGATAAATCCTACTATGAAATTAGGAGGTCCTCAATATTGGTATCAATCTATTTATAATGGTTTAGCACTTGAAGATGAGGAGTTGTCTAAACTTTTGGACGCATGATCGGAGCCAACCCTACACCACTACAAAGTGGCGAGAGCGGTCGAAGCAGCTCCTAGGTGAATACTTGACGGGATCTAAAGCCTAAGGTAAAGTTGTTATGTTGGGGATTGCGACATAGCCAATGCACGAAACTACTAACTCTATACCTCTCGATAGCTTGAGTGACTTTGCCCTAATTGACTTTCTCAAGACCAATTGGGTGTTAAAATTGTGCAAGCAATATAGGCTCAAGTCAGGTATTACTATCTCTAGGTTTAACCCTTTAATTGGGGCTATCAATCTCTTGATTACACCCCAATTCCTTGTTGGACTGATTTTCCTAGACTCAAGCTCTCTTTTTCAAGAAGAGCCCAAGTCAAATAGGCATAAATTAGTGTTTGCAACCACTAATTCAAAATGGAAAACACAAATCAGTCGAAATATCAACTACCCATAAACATCTAAGCCTTAAATCAAAAGACCCATCAAATACTCACACTAGGGTTGTGTCACAACCCTAGCTATTGGGTCTAGCTACTCATAATAATTAAAGAAAACAGAGAAATAGATGAAGAATAACCCATAAGATTTAATTACTAGCTAATAATTGAAGATTCAATGATAAACCCACTATAAAATTACTCAAAATAATCAAGAACCACTGTTCACGTGCTCAGCTGAAAGTTAGATTACAAAAGATGACCTAAAAATGGGAAAAGAAAGTATTTATATTAGGCCAAATTTTCTGGACAAAAATACCCCTGCGGAGGGTACTGCCGACCGCAAGAAATGGAGCGCGGCCGCGGTGAGGCTTTTTGTCTTCAAATCTCTGCTCTCCAAACTCGGCTACCGTGGGCCGCATAAAATGCACCTCGGCCGCGGTGGCTTCAACTGCGGTCCGCACAAAAAAGACCGTGCACCGCATTGGCATTAGTCTCCAAACTCCCAACTCTCTGAACCCTATCTTTGCGGACCGCACAAACTCAATTGCAGTCGTGGTGAGTCCACTGCGGTCCGCACAAAATGCTTTGTGGCCATGGTGCTTGAGTTTCCAAAATATGCACCTCTCTGAATCTCCTCATAGCGGACCGCACTAAAAGGAATGCGGCCGCAGTGGATCTGTTGCACTATGCTTGGACTTGTTCTTGGTACTTGTACATGTTTCACTCCTTTTTGAGCTGATTTTGACTAATTGTCACCTTTTTTACCAAACCCTTGAAACAAGTATAACATGTAGGCCTTTGGGACTATTTTGTATAGATTTTTATCAAAACTCAAGTAAGAAGGAGTGTAAAATGAACTATAATCCCTAGTTATCAACTCCCACAAACTTAAGCTTTTGTTTGTCCTCAAGCAAACAAAATAAGATCCACCTCCTTAAGAGTAAATCCAAGAAAATTCAGCTGACCTAAAGTGACCTCATCTAGCATCAATTGGGACTAGCAATTGCCCTCAATTCAAATGAACCATTAACAATATTCGACCTTCTAAACACCATGGATTTAGTACGACACAAAAGCATCAAGAGTTGACTCAACCCATCAAAAAACCTTTTTCTACTACTTTGGTCATTGTGGAACCCAAACTCATACTCCTCAACTCTCCCCAAGCAAACCTCACTTTTAGATTGTAGCACTCAGAACGAGTATAGTGGAAGCACACTCATCTCTCTCAAAAAAAGGTCACAAGTCCGGCTCTAAGTACCATAAGCTTGCCTCTTATGTGAGTCACCACTAATGTAAGCTTTATTCAACTCAAGATCATATAGCGCTTTTGTGGAGATATAGTGAAGGCTTTTGGTTCAGGGTAGGAAATATTTGGTCTAGGTAGGTTCCATCTTCCCTTAAGCACTTCATTTGCTTCATTTTGGCATACATTCTCTTGATTTTTTGAGTCATTAACTTATTTTTGAGGGGTTAGAGAGACATACTGTCATTCTTTCTTGTTCATTTCAAACCTTTTTCTCCTTTCTCAACTTTCCACACCTTTCATCTCTTTACTTTTATTGAATCCCTTTATTTTTTTCTACATTGATCATTCTTTTTGGATTTTTGCTTTTCTTTCTTTTTTATTGCCTTTCCTTTTCTTAATTTTGTACCTTTTACCACTTCGTTGCATTCCTTGTCTCTCCCCCCAAACATATGGTTTTGCCTTGTGCTAAGGAAAGATCGGGTGCCAAGAAAGGGTATTTTAGAACGGGTAAAGGCTTGTATCGTAGTTTTTGACAGAAAAAGGTCTATGGCTCAAAAGGGTTGACTAGGGATATTAACATTAGTAGGCTATGGAAGTTTTTAAGACATCATTCGAATCAAGGAGAGCCTATAATCACATCTCAAGTCAAACTACACTTAGAATTTCGCCTAGACAAACATTCAGGGCAAGTTCTTGACTAATGGCTCGGGAATTGGGCTTGCAATTCAAATTTTCACCACACAAGCTATAGGATTGCTAAAGAGACCGAGTCGGGAGCCCACAACAACTTTAGCTAATATTTGAGAAACACAATGGTCCCAAAAAACTACTTGATGATAATCGGCCAACACAAGAGTCTCAAGGTCACAACTTTCACCATCCTATACATAACAATTTGTTTTTGATCATAGGATCAAAGGCAAATGTGTTAGGCCCAAGTGAAGCTTTGCTTGAGACACCATTACTCACTAGCTACTATTTACACAAAAAGAACAAAAAAGAAAACATACTCAAACCCTTAAGAAGGTTGTCATGCCATCCATTATCGGGAAGAGCCATCCGGTTCACACAAATTCCACCTTTAGAAAGAACTGCAGCATTAAGAAAACCAAAGGCTTATTGAACGCAAAACTCAAAATAAGAAACTATCAAAATGAAATAAGAAGCTATGAAAGAGAAAATGCGGAAAGTAGAATGAATATGTACAAGAGGGAATTTATTTATATAAATATACAAAAGGGGGAATGAATATATACATCATAAAGCAACTTTATATACATACCAAAGTTGCAAAGTACGAAAAGTAAACTAGAATGGTAAAATTATTTACATATCAAAGTAAAAAGAAAGCATAATAAAAGAAAATAGTGTCATATATATAACCCAAATCATCCAAATAGGGTTACCCCCTCAAATGAGAGCTAGCATTGTCCTCAATGCTAACTAACCAAAAATAGCTCAAAGTAAAAGATAGAGAGTAAAAAGAAACTCCCCATTGGCCCTCCGTCTGCATAGGATCATGAGTCTAGGTCCCTAGGTCCTCGGACTGCTCGGGAACCTGTGACTGGCTCCCTATAACCTGTGTCTCCACTGGGACCTGGGTTTGTACTAGGTCCTGGGCCTGCACTGGAGCCTGAGGCTGGCTAGAGGAACCTCCCTGCGGCTCCTCCAACTCTATCACAACATCATCAGCACGGGGAATCACCCTCTTCCTCTTAGATGGTCTCTTTGTCTCCTACTCCAGCTCACGCTGGGCTGCTGGAGCTGGGTCATGCAATAAAAGGTCCAAAGGCAAGTGATCAACCTTCAATTTCTCCACCTCCACCCTCAGCTCTTTCACAGACTCCTTGGATGCCCGAGTCTTTCTCAATTTCTTTGTTTCTTTGCTCAACTCCTTCAATGCTTTTCCATGTGAACCCACAGTGTCCAATATTAATTGTTGGTTCTCCAGGAGCTTTTTCTGGTTCTCCAGAAGCTCATTGAGAGTGTCCTCCACTGACTGTGGGACCTGTGGCTGAGGAGGTGCAGACTGTTGCCACCGATGTAGAAAGTACAGACAACTTAGAAGTGGCTGCCTGCATCCAGTTGTTGATACTAGCAAGGGTCTGGCTCAAGCGGTGGGCAGTCAAAAAATATGCTACAGATGAGGGAATATCTAGAGTTGTAGAAGTGGAGGGTTCTGGGGCAATGTCTGGGGTAGCTGAAGGAGGCTGAGTAGGATCCACTACTACTACTGGCTCTTCAGATTGGCCAGTAGAAGCAGTGGATTTGCCCTTGGGGTTCTTGCCTTTAGGGTTGTCATCACCCTATAGGTTGTACCAGGAAAATGGTGCCTTCGGCTTCACCTTCACATCAAATCTCCTTTTTTCTACATCTAGATCCTCGAAGTACATAGTCAGGAAATTTGGGAAGGGGTAGGATCTATCACCTTCGTTCACCACCCGTGTAATCACCCTGGACATCACATTCCCGATGTTGATCGAATACCCCGCCATGATAGACGCCACCAATATAGCCCGGGAGATAGGAAGAGAGTTGTCGTGAGTGGTGGGGTCTAGCCTGCTACAAACAAATGTCTCCCACCCTTTTGCTTCAAAGTTCAGGGTTCTCCTTAGAATTTTTACTCCTGCTGTCAACCATGCTGGGGTAGTACCTGGGATTGCCAAGTACTCAGCTAACCATGGACGGGCATCCTCCCCCAAAGTGACCTTCTCTAAGCACAACATCCCATCCTCCTCCAGGAAGCCCAGGTAGTCATTGATCGTTTTTCCATCAAACTTTACTTTCAAATTTTGCACCTTGGTCACTGTAGTGCCCTTTTTTATGTGGGCAACATTCGTGTAAAACTCCTTCACCAAGTGCTCATTTGCATCCTCAACGTGGCCTATGAAATAGTCCCAGCCTGCTCTCTCTCTGAACTGCCTCAGCATATTGGGGTTTTGAGGTAAAAGGTCCTTTGTAATGAATTTCCGCTCAGGTATCAACTTCTTCTCGGGCCACCATTCTCTGAACTTGTGGTAGGACACTTCACTCACGAATCTATCTTGCCATGCTTCCGGTTTCCTCATTCTCTCTACTCCTCCTACTTGGGCCTCACCCTCTCCTTCTTTTTCTACGGGATCTTCACCAGGTATTGAAGTTGTAGGTAAGGTAGAAGATGCACTGTCACAACCTGGAGCTGAGCCCTCAGACGACTCAGAAGAAATTTGCCCTAATGCATGGGCAGTAGGGGTACCCGGAGGTGTATCTCTCAATTTGTTCCTCTTCGGCCAGTTAGGAACATATTCTGGCATGGAGTCTAAGTCGGATGCCTCCTAGGAGGGCACATACTCACTTCCCGAATAGGAAGCAGCTCTATCAATAGCCCTTATTGTCTTCCTAGTATCTTTGATAGCTTGCCGGACTTGGGGAGTCAATTTGATCATCCCTTTTCCTCTACCCTCGAAGGACTCTCCTTTTCCTTGTTATTTTCTACCACCGCCTCGTGATTGAACCATTGTCTGCAAGTGGAATTTAGTTGAAGCCTGTTAGTATCACAGTATCAGACGAATCAGAAAAGAAAACAAATGTAGACACAGCACAAAATAGTTGCAGACTGCAGAATGCGGACCGCACAAAATAGCAGTGCAGCTGCAAAGGGACCACCGCGGACTGCACAAAATAGCACCATGGTCCGCATTGAGGTGGGGGTCAGACTACCCACTCTTTAATAAAGGTCATCATGGACCACACAAAATGGTACTGCGGTCTGCATGAAGGCATTGTGGACCACACAAAATCCACCGCAATCACGGTCCTCAATTCTTAACTTTCAGAAGTTCCAACATCGCGGTCCACATAAAATGGCATTGCGGGCCGCGGAGAAGTACCACAGACCGCAATAAATCCATCGCGGACCGCGGTAAACCACCAACGGTAATACCAACCTAGGGTTTCAATTTTCTTCACATTTTTAGTCAAATTTTCTCCTATTATTGATCCCCTAGGTGTTCAATCAGTATTTTTAACTAATTAGTCCTAATCTAAACAACTTATGAAACCTTAAGCTAAAAAAAATTAAATAAAAAGGGGAGAAGAAATGTAGAACTAACAATTTAAAAGAAAATAAAACACATTTAAAAGTTAAGTAAAGATTAAAAGTACCAGAAATGAGATGCAATGTAGATTAATGAGACTCAGCAATTGAATTTGAGCAGGTAGGAGTGATGAATAGTGATTTTTTTCTATTCAGTGTGCAAAAGAGCGAAAAGTCTAAAATGAAGGCCTCAGGCCCTATTTATAGAAAAAGGACCTGGGGCCCAATTCACCTACCCACCGCGGACCGCACAAAATTGTACTGCGGTCCGCGGTACTCATAAATCAGAGGCTTTGGGGAGATGTCCACTACGGACCACAAGAAATGCTTCGCGACCTCAGTGGTCCACCGCAAATTGCACAAAATGCATTGCAGTCGCGGTGGCAAACTTCAGAGACTCCTCCTTTTGACCAATCCACTCTGCGGACCACATTGAAATGTTTCCCCCGCACTAAGGCCTTTGCGGCCTCAAGAAATGCACTGCGGACACATTGCAAACTTCAGAGAGTGCACATTTTTCCCAACTTGGTCCTACACTGCATCAAAACAATCCTACACACATCTCACAACTAGTTAGTCCAAAAGCATATCCTATACTACAAAGAAAATCAAAGAAAAACAAAAAGAAAGACACATGGGTTGCCTCCGAAGAAGCTCCTGATTTAACGCCGCGGCACAACGCAGGTTACCATCAAATCATTTTAGATGGATCAGTGCCACCACGTGGCTATCATCAATCTTGCCAAGATAGTGCTTGACCCGGTTCCCATTAACTCTGAAGACCTCTCCATTTTTGTTTTTCAAATCAAGTGCACTAAACGGAGACACAAACACCACTTCAAAAGGTCCACTCCATTTCGACTTAAGCTTTCCCGGAAACAGACATAACCGAGAATTGAACAAGAGAACCAAATCACCCACTTTGAACTCCTTGGCACGAGCATATTTATCATGAAGGTACTTCATCTTGTCCTTGTACAAGGACGAACTGGAGTAGGCATGGAATCGGAATTCATTAAGTTCATTAAGCTGCTCCACACGAAGATTTGTTGCCACATCTCATTCAAGATTCAGTTTCCTCAAAGCCCACATGGCCTTGTGCTTTAACTTAACTGGTAGATGGAAAGCTTTACCAAATACCATACGGAGACATACCAATCGGAGTCTTGTAAGTAGTCCTATAAGCCCATAGAGCATCACCCAACTTCTTTGACCAATCGGTCCTATTTGCATTGACCGTCTTTGACAATATACTCCTGATTTCCCTGTTTGAAACTTCAACTTGGTCACTCTCTTGAGGATGATAAGGAGTAGAAACGTTGTGATTGACACCATACTTTGAAAGCAAAGTGTCAAAAGCTCTATTACAAAAATGAGACCCCCCATCACTTATGATTGCACGAGGAGTGCCAAACCTAGTGTCAAAGTGGCAAGAAATGCTTTGCGGCCGCAGTGGTCCATCGTGGACCGCACAAAATGCATTGCGGCCACGGTGGCAAACTTCAAAGACTCCTCCTTTTTGACCAATCCATTATGCGGACCGCATTGAAATGTTTCCCCCGCACTAAGGCCTTTGCAGCCGCGAGAAATGCATTGCGGCCGCAGTGCAAACTTCAGAGAGTGCACATTTTTTCCAGCTTGGTCCTGCAATATATCAAAACAATCCCACACACATCTCACAACCAGTTAGTCCAAAAGCAAATCCTATACTACAAAGAAAATCAAAAAAAAAACAAAAAGAAAGACACAATTGTTGCCTCCCAAGAAGCGCCTGATTTAACGTCGCGGCACGACGCAGGTTACCATCAAATCATTTTAGATGGATCAGTGCTACCACGTGGCTATCATCAATCTTGCCAAGATAGTGCTTGAATCGGTGCCCATTAACTCTGAAGACCTCTCCATTTTGTTTTTCAAATCAAGTGCACCAAACGGAATCAGAAACACCACTTCAAAAGGTCCACTCCATTTCGACTTAAGCTTTCCCGGAAACAGACGTAACCGAGAATTGAACAAGAGAACCAAATCACCCACTTTGAACTCCTTGCCATGAGCATATTTATCATGAAGGTATTTCATCTTGTCCTTGTACAAGGACGAACTAGATTAGGCATGGAATCGAAATTCATCAAGTTCATTAAGCTTCTCCACATGAATATTTGCTGCCATATCCCATTCAAGATTCAGCTTCCTCAAAGCCCACATGGCCTTGTGCTCTAACTCAACCAGTAGATGGCAAGCTTTACCAAACACCAACCAATACGGAGACATACCAATCGGAGTCTTGTAAGTAGTCCTATAAGCCCATAGTGCATCATCCAACTTCTTTGACCAATCGGTCCTATTTGCATTGACCGTCTTTGACAATATACTCTTGATTTCCCTGTTTGAGACTTCAACTTGTCCACTCGCTTGAGGATGATAAGGAGTAGAAACATTGTGATTGACACCATACTTTGCAACAAAGTGTCAAAAGCTCTGGTACAAAAATGAGACCCCCCATCACTTATGATTGCACGAAGAGTGCCAAACCTAGTGTCAAAGTGGCAAGAAATGCTTCGCGGCCGTAGTGGTCCACCGTAGACCGCACAAAATACATTGTGGCCACGGTGGCAAACTTCAGAGACTCCTCCTTTTTGACCAATCCCCTCTGCGGACCTAATTGAAATGTTGCCCCCGCACTAAGGCCTTTGCGGCCGCCAAAAATGAAATTTCAGAGAGTGCACATTTTTCCCAACTTGGTCCTACACTGCATCAAAACAATCCTACACACATCTCACAACTAGTTAGTCCAAAAATAAATCCTATACTACAAAGAAAATCAAAGAAAAACAAAAAGAAAGACACATGAGTTGCCTCCCAAGAAGCACCTGATTTAATGTCGCGGCACGACGCAGGTTACCATCAAATCATTTTAGATGGATCAGTGCCACCACGTGGTTGTCATCAATCTTGCCAAGATAGTGCTTGAACCGGTGCCCATTAACCCTGAAGACCTCTCCATTTTTGTTTTTCAAATCAAGTGCACCAAACGGAGTCACAAACACCACTTCAATAGGTCCACGCCATTTCGACTTAAGCTTTCCCGGAAACAGATGTAACCGAGAATTGAACAAGAGAACCAAATCACCCACTTTGAACTCCTTGCCACGAGCATATTTATCATGAAGGTACTTCATCTTGTCCTTGTACAAGGACGAATTGGAGTAGGCATGGAATCGAAATTCATCAAGTTCATTAAGTTGCTCCACACGAAGATTTGCTGCTACATCCCATTCAAGATTCAGCTTCCTCAAAGCCCACATGGCTTTGTGCTTTAACTGAACCGGTAGATGGCAAGCTTTACCAAACACCAACCAATACGGAGACATAACAATCGGAGTCTTGTAAGCAGTCCTATAAGCCCATAGAGCATCATCCAACTTATTTGACCAATCGGTCCTATTTGCATTGACCGTCTTTGACAATATACTCTTGATTTCCTTGTTTGAGACTTCAACTTGGCCACTCGCTTGAGGATGATAAGGAGTAGAAACTTTGTGATTGACACCATACTTTGCAAGCAAAGTGTCAAAAGCTCTATTACAAAAATGAGACCCCCCATCACTTATGATTGCACGAGGAGTGCCAAACCTAGTAAAAATGCTTTTCTTGAGAAATGTAACAACACTTCGGGCCTCATTGTTGGGTAGAGCCACGCCTTCAACCCACTTTGAAACATAGCCAACCGCCACAAGAATGTATGTGTTCCCACATGAACTAATAAATAGGCCTATGAAATCAATGCCCCATACATCAAAAATATCAACTTCAAGAATGGTATTGAGAGGCATCTCATCTTTTTTCGAAATTCCACCCGCTCTTTGACATTCGTTGCATCTCTTCACAAAATCACTTGCATATTTGTACAAAGTTGGCCAATAAAACCCACAACTAAGAACTTTGGAAGCCATCCTCGCCCTGCCATGATGGACACCATAGGGAGAGGAATGACAAGCCTCTAAGATACTCAATTGCTCCTCCTCTGGGACACACCTTCGGATCACACCATTCGTGCAGATCTTGAACAAGTACGGCTCATCCCAATAGAAGTCCAAACTATCCCATTTGAGCTTCTTCCTTTGGTTAGAAGAGAGCGCACATGGGATTATACCAGTCACAAGGAAATTAGCAACGTTCGCAAACCATGGCATACCATTTACCGACACAGAAAGGAGTTGTTCATCTGGAAATGAATCATTGATCTCCAGGCCATCACGAGGCCTCCCCTCCTCCTCCAAGCGGGTCAAGTGGTCCGCCACTTGGTTTTCACTACCCTTCCGGTCCACAATCTCCAAATCAAACTCTTTAAGTAAAAGAACCCATCGCACCAGTCTAGCTTTGGAATCCTTCTTCGTCATCAAGTACCGGAGTGTGGCATGATCGCTATGACTTATAACCTTGGAACCCATAAGATACGGCTGAAATTTCTCCATTGCGAACACAATAGCCAAAAGCTCTTTCTTAATCACTGTGTAGTTCACTTGAGCATCATTTATTGTCTTGCTCGCATAGTACACCACATGAAACATTTTGTTCACTCTTTGACCCAAGACCGCCCCAACTACAACATTGTTCGCGTCACACATAAGCTCGAAAGGCAAGCTCCAATTGGGTGCGGTAATAATAGGAGTGGTGGTCAACTTGTGCTTGAGAAGTTCAAAGGCTTGCATACATCTCTCATCAAACACGAACTTGGTATCTTTTTCTAATAACTTGCATAAGGGATTCACTACCTTCGTAAAGTCTTTGATAAATCTCCGGTAGAACCACGCATGCCCAAGAAAACTTCTAACTCCCTTGACAGAGGTAGGAGGAGGGAGCCTTGAAATCACATCAATTTTTGCTTTGTCCACCTCTATACCATTCTTTGAAATTTTATGCCCAAGAACTATGCCCTCCTCCACCATGAAGTGGCATTTCTCCCAATTAAGCACAAGATTGGTTTCTTCACAACGAGCCAACACTCTATCAAGATTTTTCAAACATTCATCAAACGAGTCACCTACAACACTAAAGTCATCCATGAACACCTCCAAAATATCTTCCACCATATCGGTGAAAATGGCCATCATACACCGTTGAAATGTAGTCGGTGCATTACACAACCCAAAAGGCATCCTAGAAAAGGCAAAGGTTTCATATGGACAAGTGAAGGTGGTTTTCTCCTGATCTTCTGGAGCAATCAAGATTTAGTTGTACCCAGAATACCCATCCAAGAAACAGTAGAAGGCACGCCTAGCAAGTCTATCTAACATCTGAACTAAAAAAGGCAATGGAAAGTGTTGCAGGTCACTTTATTCAACTTGCGGTATTCCATACACACCCTCCACCTGGTGACAGTCCTTGTTGGAATCAACTCATTCTATGAATTTGTAACCACGTTCATACCACCCTTCTTCGGTACACATTGCACTGGCGAAGTCCAAGAGCTATTAGAGATGGGGTACACAACCCCGGCATCCAACCACTTGATCATCTCCTTTTTCACAACTTCTTGCATTGCCTCGTTCAGCCTCATTTGATGTTCCAAGGAGGGCTTTGCATCATCTTCTAGAATAATCTTGTGCATACAGAATGCGGGGCTTATCCCCCAAATATCAGCTAAGGTCCATCCAATTGCCTTCTTCCGCTTTTGAAGCACCGCCAATGTCGCATCAACCTGCATGTTAGTAAGACAAGAGGAAAGAATAACTGGCAAAGTTACAATAGGGCCTAAGAATTCATACCTGAGGTGTGGAGGCAACGACTTCAACTCCAACACCGAAGGTTCCTCGATTGAAGGTTTTGTTGGTGGAGTTTTCCTATTTTCAAGATCCAAAGAGAGTTTCCCAGGCTCATAAGAGTAAGAGCCTATTCCATGTAAAGCATTCACGCACTCCACTCGGCCTTCATCCTCATTTACATCAAGATTCAACAAAACTGCCTCTAAAGGGTCCTCCACATTGATCATTTCACTAGTATCATCAACTATCATTGCTGTGACAAGGTCCACAAAAGAGCACACTTCAGAACTGTTGGGATGCTTCATCGACTTGCACATATGAAAGACCACTTTCTCATCACCCACCCGGAAGGTGAGTTCTCCTGCTTCCACATCAACTAAGGCCTTCCCAGTAGCAAGGAACAGTCTTCCCAATATGATTGGAACCTTATAATCTACCTCACAATCCAGAATTACAAAATCATCTGGCAAGATAAATTTGTCCACCCGGACAAGAACATCATCAATGATACCCAATGGTTTCTTCATAGTTCTATCCGCCATTTGCAATCTCATGGAAGTCGGCCTCAGTTTCCCAATACCCAATGTCTTGAAAACTGAGGAGGGCACAAGTTGATACTTGCCCCCAAATCACATAGAGCTTTTGCAAAGTCCGCACTCCCAATGGTACAAGGAATGGTGAAAGCACCGGGATCTTCTAGCTTTGGGGCCATTGAGTGCACGATTGCACTAACTTGGTGGGTCATCTTGATAGTTTCATAATTAATGGATATTTTCTTTGTCACCAAGTCCTTCATGAATTTAGCATAACTCGGCATTTGCTCTAGAGCCTCCACCAAAGGCACATTAATGGATAAGCTCTTCATCATGTCAATAAACTTCTTAAACTGATTCTCATTTTTCTGCTTCGCGAGCCTTTGAGGATAAGGTGGAGGTGGCCTTGGCAAAGGAGCCTTGGCTTTAGGCACAACCATTTCCGGTATGTCTATTACGTGTTCCCTAGATGAGTTCACGTCATTCTGAGTCTCCATCTCGGCATCTTGAATATCAATTATCACTTGCTCATTCACGTTCTCATCAATCACATTTTCAACCACCAAAGGGATCTCATTCTCTTGCAACTCAACTTCATCACTCAAAATTTCTTTTTGTTTGGAGGCATGCACATCACCGCCTCGTCCACTTTTTGTAGTTACCGCCATAACATGATTATTCCCACCCTTCGGGTTAACTACCGTATCACTTGGTAGAGCCCCCTTAGGGCGAGTATTCAAGGATTGTGAGATTTGGCCTAATTGAACCTCCAAGTTTCTGATTGAAGTATTGTGGGAAGCCAACTGAGCATCAGAGTTCGCATTCTTTTTCATCATCTGCTCAAACATCATTTCAATTCTCCTCATTTTATTGTTGGAAGAACTAGGACCTTGGGATGGAAATGGGGTGGATTGTTCGGTTGTTGATACATTGGGGGCCTTTGAAAGCCTTGGCCCCTGTTTCTTTGATCGCCATTGTTCCAATCACCCTAATTGTTGTTACCACCCTAGTTGTTGTTGTTGTCATTCCAATTACCCTGATTGTTCTGATTATTGTTCTGATTGCCCTAATTGGAATTTTGGTTGTTGTTTCCCCAATTACTATTCCCTTATTGTTGTTGATTGCCCCAATTGCCTTGGGGTCTCCATTGTTGTTGGTTGGAAGAATTGCCCCATTGGCCTTGATAATTGTTCACATATTGCACTTCTTCATTCTGCCCATCATAACCATCATCTTGGAATCCACCATAATCATTGTCATATTGATCTGAATTCCCTTGGTTTTGTTGACCTCTTTGTCTTCTTTTGTTCACTAGCATGTTGACACCCTCCATAGCATTTACTTGGCGTGGATTTTGAACCTGCTGTAACTGTACCTTTGCTAGCTGGTTCATTGTTGTTGTTAGCTCGCTATAGCCTACCCATGATCATGTATCTCTTTGTGCAAGTGAGTGACCGTGGGGTCACCCTGTGGCACATTGGCTCTACTTTGCCAAGCGGAGGACGTGTCAGCCATCTCGTCAAGAATGTCACAAGCCTCATCATAAGACAACTTCATGAAATTACCCCCAGCAAGTTGGTTCACTATGCACTAATTTTTTGTGTTAATGCCCCGGTAGAATGTCTATTGTATCATTGCCTCAGTCATATCATTGTTGGGACATTCATTTACCATGGTTCTGTATCTCTCCCATATCTCATGTAATGGTTCGGTGGGCTCCTGCTTGAAAGCTAAGATCTCATCCCTCAATGTTGCCATGTGCCCCGGCAAGAAAAACTTGGCAATGAATTTATCTGCCAACTCATACCAAGTAGTGATGGAATGGTTAGGAAGCCTCTCAAGCCAGTCCAATGCCTTCCCTCTAAGTGAGAAAGGAAATAATCTCAACCAAAGTGCATCTTCTGACACATTAGTTTGCTTGCTCCCCCAACAGGTATCGACGAAACCCTTGAGATGTTTGTAAGCATTCTGATGCGGAGCACCCGTGAAATACCCTCGCTGCTCCAACAATGTCAGCATCACATTTGTAATTTGAAAATTGCCCGCACGGATCCGGGGTGGGACAATTGCACTAGCATAGCCTTGGTTTGGAAGCACCTGAGGAGCCACTCTTGGAGGTAGCGGGGGAGGGTCTGGAACATTGTCATTGGCCTGGCGGCCTCTCCTTTGTCCTTGAGGTATTATAGGAACCTCATCATCAATATTGTCATCTACCTCCTCCCCCGGCGGAAGATCTCCAAGAGTTGCATTGTTTGCTGCCATTTTGTACCTGAAGTTGCGACACACACAAATTAGTAACGCAGAAGGAAAGAAGAACAATACACAAAACTATTTAGATAGATAGCCAAAATCGTTAGCTCCTCGGCGACGGCGCCAAAAAGTGATCGGAGCCAACCTTACACCACTACAAAGTGGCGAGAGCGGTCGAAGCAGCTTTTACCCGAGATGGTTGGGATCAAATCCACAGGGAGCTAGAAGTGGGAATTGGATTCCTATCTAAACTAGAGATGCATAGTGATCTTAATTGCTCTTCCAATCATCTTTTGGTTTGATATTACTTCTAATATTTATGTTAATGATAAGCTAAATTAAACTAAGAATGATTGCTTGTAGGGTTTTCTAATTAGTTAAAGAGGCACTAGGCAAGTGAATTTCTCCTAGGTGAATACTTGACAGGACCTAAAGCCTAAGGCAGAGATGTTATGTTGGGGATTATGATATAGCCAATGCACGAAATTGCTCACTCTATACCTCTCGGTAGCTTGAGTGACTTTGCCCTAATTGACTTTCTCAAGACCAATCGGGTGTCAAAATTGTGCAAGCAATATAGGCTCAAGTAGGGTATTACTATCTCTAGGTTTATCCCTTTAATTGGGGCTATCAATCTCTTGATTACACCCCAATTCCTTGTTGGACTGATTTTCCTAGACTCAAGCTCTCTTTCTCAAGAAGATCCCAAGTCAAATAGGCACAAATTAGTGTTTGCAACCACTAATTCAACATGAAAAATACAAATCAGTCCAAATATCAACTACCCATAAATATCTAAGCCTTAAATCAAAAGACCCATCAAATACCCACAATAGGGTTGAGCCACAACCCTAGCTAATCGGTCCAGCTACTCATAATAATGAAATAAAACAGAGAAATAGATGAAGAATAAGCCAAAAAATTTAATTACAAGCTAATAATTGAAGATTCAATGATAAACCCACTATAAAATTACTCAAAATAGTCAAGAACCACTGTTCACGTGCTCAGCTGAAAGTTAGACTACAAAAGATGACCTAAAAATCGGAAAAGAAAGTATTTATACTAGGCCAAATTTTCTGAACAAAAATACCCCTGTGGGGGTACCGCAGACCGCAAGAAATTGAATGCGGCCGCGGTGAGGTTTATTAGCTTCAAGTCTCTGCTCTCTGAACTCGGCCACCGCGGGCCGCATAAAATGCATCGTGGCCGCGGTGGCTTCAATTGTGGTCCGCACAAAAAAGACCGTGGACCGCATTGGCATTAGTCTCCAAACCCCTTATTCTCTAAGCCGCATCTTTGCAGACCGCACAAACTCGATTGAGGCCGTGGTAAGGCTACTGAGGTCCGCACAAAATGCTTTGCGGCCGCAGTGCTTGAGTTTCCAAAATATGCACCTCTCTGAATCTCTTCACTGCTGACCGCACTAAATGGAATGCAGCCGCAGTGGATCTGTTGCACTGTGCTTGGACTTGTTCTTCGTACTTGTGTATGTTTAACTCCTTTTTGAGCTGATTTTGACTAATTGTCACCTTTTGACCAAACCCTGCAAATAAGTACAACATGTAAGCCTTTGAGACTATTTTGTATACACTTTTAATCAAAACTCAAGTAAGAATGAGTGTAAAATAAACTATAATCCCTAGTTATCAACGCACAAGCCTCAATTAAAATAAATGCTCTAATTATTTATAGTACTTATCAAATTGCAATAGATAATGCTAAACCAAATATTCCAACTCCTTCTTCTTCTAGTTCTCAATCGTCTAAAAAACTATGGGAGTAAGAGCACTTACTGCTTGGGCCGGGTTCAGGGGTTCTCAAGGTTGTAGCACTAGTGATTGTTCAAAACTAAATGAGCTTGAAGTTTATTTGTCACAGGGACTTGAGGAAGTGAATCCCGACGACTCATTTAATCTTTTGGAATGGAATGGTGGAAGGACAAAAAAAACACTTTTCGATCCTTTCAAGGATGGCCTGAGATATTTTAACCATTCAAGCTTCAACAGTGGTATCGGAGAGCGCTTTCAGTCAAGCAATACTTCAACTCGATGATTATAGAGCGTCTATGAGGGAGAGCTTGGAAAAATCAGTACTTTTCAGAGATTGGATCCGTTCGGAATGAAAAAATTTTGGACTTTCTGAACCACAACCAGAGGTAGATAAAGCTTACGAAGAAATACTAGCTGAACTTGCGGAGGATGCAGCTTCGCCCAGAAGCGGTGATGAACAAGCTTCTTTTTCGCCACCACCAACGGAAATTCCTCCGAACCTTGATGGATTTATAAAAATTTTAAGAGATACCATGTAAAATTAATATGTAACTTGTATTTTGGCACATCTTGATTAGTTTCTTTTTCTTATCAATGGTGGTATTAGCACCTTGTTTCTTTTTCCATGGGGGAGAGGGGAAAAACTAAAAAAATTGGGCCATATTTTGTTAATGTCATAATAATAAAAATTATAACGCATTCCTTTGAATATCTTTTTACAATATTTTGTCTTTTAAATTTGAATTAAAAAATTTTAAGCCACAATTATATAATATAATTTACAAGAAATTGTCTTAGATAAAAAAATTTAAAAAAAATAGGTCAAGCCCACTTAAACCCACTTAGGCCCATAAATATAAATATAAATATATATATATATACTGGCTCATTTAAGACAGGCCCATGAGGCCCGTTTAGGCCTGGGCCCGGCCCGTTTGTCAGTCGTACCTCGTACGTACGTAGCTCCCACAATAGTAGCAAACAATAATTCAAATCACCTATAGGGTAAATTCCCTCTTACAAGGTTAGACAAGGGACTTACCTCGCCTTAAAGCCCACTTTCCGATCACCATTTCGCTCTAAAACCCCAACTTGGTGCGTTCAATCCGAAACTAATCAAACAACATGCAAATTAATCAAAAATATACTCCAATGCTTGAAATTTAACAATTTATAAAAATTCCCAACTCTGCTCGAAAAGTTGGCAGTGGGGCCCATGTCTCGGAACCCAACAAAACTCATAAAATTCGATAACCCATTCAATTACGAGTTCAATCATACTAATTTCATTCAAATCCGACTCCGAATCGGTATTCAAAACTCAAAAATTCATTTTTGAAATTATAGAAATTTCTTCCAATTGCTTTTTGAAAAATCAATAATCTGACGCCGAAAATGAAGATTAATCAATGAAATATAATCACAAGTGAGTCAAGAATACTTAGCCCAAGTTTTGTGGTGAAATTCCTCTTCAAAATTGCTAAATCCTGAGAAACCCAACTAAAAATACGAAATAATGGCTCAAAGGTCCGAAATAGAGGACTTATAACACTGGCCTGATTTCCTTCTTCGTGTTCGCGAGCCTCCCATCACGTTCGCGATGAACAAAATTCTAAAAAGTCATTTCCAAACTCTTCTCAGACAGCCTCTAGTATAATGATTATAACTCTTTGTACAAAACTCCAAGTGATAAACGGTTTAACTTTCTGAAAACTAGACATCAAGATATACAACTTTAATCTTTTGGTCATCTCCCAAATCCTTATAGATTTCAAGATAAAAGCTACCAAAGTCAGCCCTATGCAACACAAATTTCTTCTTCGTGATTTCTAATCATCTTCACAGACAGCCTGTAGTTTACCAACCATAACGTTTTGTACATAAATCCAAATGCCAAATGGTTTAATATTCTGAAAACTAGACACAAAGGGCTACAACGTTCATTTTTTATCATCTCCAAATTTCTTATAGATTGCGAGATATAAGCTTCCAAAGTCGGACAATGGACAGCAGGAATTCTTTCTTCGCGAACTCGAGAATCTTTTTGTGAACGCAAAGAACAAAGTCCCAGCAGCAAGATATTTCCTCGTGAACGCGAAGATAACACCAGACAACAGAAAACCAGCATCAAAATTAGCACAAAATGATCCGATAACACCCGAAACAACCCCGAGGCCTCCCGGACCCCATCTAATCACACCAACCTGTCCCAAAACACGACACGAACTTTCTTGAGGACTCAAATCACACTAAACAATATCAAAATCATGAATCGCACCCCAATTCAAGCTTAATGAACTTTAGAACTTCAAATTTCTACATTCGATGCTGAAATCTATCAAATCACGTCTGATTGACCTCAAATTTTGCACACAAGTCACATTTGACATTACGGACATACTCCAACTTCCGAAATCAAAATCTGAACCAGATATTAAAAAGTCCACCCCCGATCAAACTTCTCAAAAACCTTCGAATTTTCAACTTTCGCCAAATGACCCCAAAATGACCTGCGGACCTCCAAATCTACAATCAGACGCTCTCCTAAGACTAAAATCACCATGCGGAGCTATTCTCAAGCTCGGAATCCCAAACAGACATCGATAACATTAAAATACACTTCAACCCAAATTTATGAAATTCTTCCAAAATGCCAACTTTCCACAATAGGCGTCAAAACATTCCCGGGTCATCGAAAACCTGATCCGGACATACGCCCAAGTCCAAAATCATCATACGAACCTGTTGGAACCTTTAAATCCTGATTCCGAGGTCCTTTACTAAAAAGTCAAACCTTGGTCAACATTTCCAACTTAAAGCTTTTGAAATGAGAATTTTCCTTTAAAATCAACTCTAAACTTCCTGAAATTTAATTCCGACTACATGTGTAAGTCATAATACCTGAAGTGAAGCTACTCAAGGCCTCAGACCGCCGAACGACGCGCTAGAGCTCAAAATGATCGGTCGGGTCGTTACATATTTATTCAGAAAATATTATTGAGAATAATAGAATCAAATTTATTTTAAAATAAAAAAAATTACAAAAAAAAAACTGCCAATTTAAAATTTCTTTGTTTCTTAAATAATTTTTGTTTTTCTTTTTAAAAATAAAAAGTGTATTTATTCAGAATATATTATTGAGAATAATAGAATGAAATTTATTTTAAAATAAAAAACTAAAATAACAAAAATAAAAAACTGCCAATTTAATTTTTTTTGTTTTTTAAATAATTTTTGTTTTTTAAAAAAAAGTTTATTGGGTCACTAAAATATTATTGAGAATAATATAATAAAATTATATATATATATATAATTTTTTAATTATATATAAAATATATATATAATATATATATATATATATATATATATATATATATATATATATATATATATATATATATATATATATATCTTCTATTATATTATAAAAATAAAGTACCATACAAAAATTTAAATATATATATATATATATATATATATATATATATATATATATATATATATATATATATATATATATATATATATATATATATATATATATATATATATATATATATATATATATATATATATATATATATATATATATATATATATATATATATATATATATATATATATATATATATATATATATATATATATATATATATATATATATATATATATATATATATATATATATATATATATATATATATATATATATATATATATATATATATATATATATATATATATATATATATATATATATATATATATATATATATATATATATATATATATATATATATATATATATATATATATATATATATATATATATATATATATATATATATATATATATATATATATATATATATATATATATATATATATATATATATATATATATATATATATATATATATATATATATATATATATATATATATATATATATATATATATAATTGAAAGTAATAGACAAAATATTAAAAAAAATAATATAATACTAAAATTTTATGTTAACAATGCAACAATATAATATTATTGAGAACAATAGGATAAAATTTAAAATAAAAAAATATTTTAAGTGTAATAAAATATATGTCTTCTATTATATTATAAAAAGAAAGTAGTAGAAAAAATATTAAACAAATTAATATGATAAAAGTTTCTATTAACAATGCAATAATACTAAATATTGGATAATATAATAAAGAAAAATACATCACAAAAAAGTTATTCATGACTATACAAATCTCTTTAATTTAATAGAGATTTTATTCATTAAATTCAGATAATATTATTGTGAATATAGGATAAAATTTAAAAAACTATATATATATTTTAAGAGTAATAAAATACATATCTTGTATTATATTACAAAAAAAACAGTAGTAGACAAAAATATTAAACAAAGTAATATGCTAATAAAAATTTCTATTAACAATGCAATTATATTAAATATTAGATAATATAATATAAAAAATACATAACAAAAAATTATTCGATCACTGTATAACTCCCTTTAATTTAACAAAGATTTTATTCATTGAAATTCAGATAATATTATTGACAATAACAAAATAAAATTTACAAAATATTTTAAGATTAATAAAGCATATATATCTTCTCTTATATTACCTAAAAAAAGCGAGTAGACAAAAATATTAAACAAAGTAATATGCTAATAAGAAATTTTATTAATAATATAAAAATACTAAACATTGGATAATAGAATAAAGAACAAAAAAGTTATTCAATGACTATACAAATCCGTTTAATTTAATGGCGATTTTATTATTGGGTATATAATATTGACAAATAAGATGACAATTGAAATTTATTAATGCAATACGATCTAAGTTGTTCAAACAAGGCCGATCATAATTTAATTTAATTAATATTTTTTAATATTGACCGTGCATCGTGCAGGTAGTAATGTAAAAGAAATGGAAAGAGCAAAAATTAGTTATTTACACAGGTGGGTGACAATTTGACGGGGTCCTCAAAGCTTTGTTCATCTATTTTCTTGTCTATCCAAAAGAAAGAGATTTGAGAAAAGCCAATTTCAATGAGACTTTAGCGAATAATAGATACCCTTTCCCCTTTAATTTCCCTACTTTTCTCAATTAGTCTTTGCGAAATTGTTGGAATCATTCTTTCATTTTTAGGACTCATACTTTCATTCAGGATCAACTTTCAATAGAAACAAAAATATCTCGACATTTAGAATGAGACAACGCTTGAAAAATATCTGGGAAACAATAAATTAAAGTACAAGTTGTAAGTTACACTTACTATATAATTACTTAGTTACTCATCAGAATTTTGTATTCCATCATTTTGATAAGAAAATAGAGGGTTTTTAATTTTAA
Source organism: Nicotiana tabacum (assembly GCF_000715075.1). Lineage (NCBI taxonomy): Eukaryota > Viridiplantae > Streptophyta > Magnoliopsida > Solanales > Solanaceae > Nicotiana > Nicotiana tabacum. The sequence goes on from NC_134087.1 coordinate 69,151,177, forward strand.
TTTCTACATCACAAAACTTCGCGAGACAACTAAATGGAAGTTTTTGTAGATTTTATTGTCGCATGGCCAAGTACCCAAGAATGGCATCATCGATAAATAGAGGTTTATTATTTTGTCAAGGAAAGTAAACACTTTCACTTCAAATTAAGACCCCACCAAGCTGGCCAGACTCCACAGCTTTTCAATTATAAGTATATTAGCGAATTTACCCGCACTTCATGCAGTTAATTATAAGAATACAAAAAGTATTTTTTGTAGATTTCTTTAAGATATAAGAAATAAAATATTTATTGTGTATACATAAAAACGTAATCTTATAAAAATAATCGAGAGTCCACATTTATGTTAGGTAATCATCTAACATTAAAAATAGTGCTATGATACAACCAAAAATCGGAAAACTCATTCCTTAACTTGAAAGCTTTATAGTATCTTTTGACATCAATGATTTACATTACTCTAAAATTAATTTGTATAAATCTACTCAGATCCTTTAAAAGTATTTTTGAGCGTGTGTCCAATTTTCCAAAAATAATTCATATTTTGATATTTGACAAAAATACACTGACATTTTTAAAAATCCAAGCTACATAAGAATAAATCACTTTAAAATCAGTAAGTATTGTTTCTGAATACATAAGACATTAGTCATACGTCTTTCAATATATAGGTTATAAGCATACCAATAATTGTTCAGATTTATTAAAGTATAAGTATTATTTTCTTAAGCACAAAGCGCGTGCTCTTTCTATAAGCCATAAATCTGAACATCTACGGGGCAGCAGACATGGGATTAAACATCATGATGTTGTTAATTACTATCCAACCAAAAATTATCGGTAAAAACATTAAAAAAAATATGTACTCGGTGGAAAAGATCAAACAAATCTTCTATATATCTGCAGAGAACTGTATGCCAACATAAGAAAGTGCATAATTAGTCAGCAGAGCACTCGATGCCTGATAATGAACATAAATTCATAAAAATTACTATAAATTCTAACAAAAAACTTCGAGCACTAATAAAGGTCTATAATAAGATTCATGCAAATACCACAATTCTGTAACAATATGTACATCAATAAATTTTACCAAATCACAAAAGGTCTGACCGGAAAGACACTGCAAATCGGCCTTCAACAAATCGACAAAAATGAACGAAAATATGAGTCAGAATAAAAGTGGAGGGGAATACGAGTTGTAGAAATAGAAAAGAAAAAGGAAACACTATAACCTTAATGGTGGTACTTACATTTAGATTTTGGTCAAGAAAAGGAAGTGTAGGGCCTAGCTTTCTCAATTATTGGGAGACCAACCTCAAGCTAGTTTTTTCATTGATATCCGTGGCAAGCATTTGAAGCAAGTTAGTACAGATTTATAAAATACACAACTTTATGAGACGAGGAAGTATTATAGATACTCCATATACATAAGAATTTTGATCTTTCTAGATGTCGCGCTATCCCAAACAGTCCCTGCAAAATAAGCTTCAATAATTTGCCATGAAAAGAAGAAATCATTTTTTTCTTGCTATGTCTAGATTTTGCACGAAAAAAAACACTATATTCAACACTAGAGGGCCAAAATATGCCTAATTTAGGTTTTCTAGGAAAGCAAAGAACCTTATCGTCTATAAAAAGAAAAAAGGAAAAAACCTGATGCGTTCTTTTTTGTCTACACTTCAAATGGAAGCTCAATAGTCATTATTCATTAATAGAACAATTCTTCTTACCCACGAAAAAAAGGATTCGTTTGAAGCAGAAATGAGTTGTCTGAACCGGTGCACTTTTAGTGATTTAGAAGTTATAGGGAGCCTTTATCTTCATGAGGAAAAGGATTCCACCATGACTCTTCATTATCCTGATTTACTGCAATTCTTTATTGCATTCATGATTCTTTATTGTCCTTTTTGGTATTAATTTAACAGTTATAGGTTAACATTAAATTCTATGGAAGGTAGTCCATTACAGTTGATTTTCTGCAGATTTTGTTGACATCAAATAAGGGATAAATGCCAAAAAAATAAGAAAAAAGATAAAGGGCTTCCTTGAGCTTTGAGGAGTGTCACGTCATCTTTCTAATTCCTAGCTTTATATAGAGAGAGAGATTTTTCAAAAAGGAATGATGTATTTTATACCTGTCCATTAATATGTTTGTGGATGTTTCCTCCAATTCCCTTTTGCCCACATTTTTCTTTTTCATGCCACATCAGGATCAGATCACCGGCAAAGAGTAAAATCTTAAGCATTAGTTGAGACAGAATATATTCTTCTGCTTGTGAACTTTCAAGAGGGTATCATTTTTGAGATTTCTCCATAAATCCAACTGATATTTCAGCGACATCCCAAATCCAGGTCTTTCCCATCAAAAGGATCATCTTTACATTGCAAAACATGGAATAAAACGTCCAACTCACCCATCACAGACATCTACGTGCACTTTAATGCTTTTCTGTCAGATCAGTATCTAACCTCAGCGCCTTCATAAACATCAAAGCTATACCACCATATTCATAAATGTCTTTTTCATCTTGAAAACGGTCACACGCTCCAGTTATGATCATGTGATGCCTAAGACGGATGACGAGCTAGTAATTAAAGCCGGACTAGCAAGTTTCTAGGTTGACAAGCTTTCGAAGGAGTGCATGTATGATACCTTAACAAATTCTACGATATAAAGAAAGAAAAGTGAAGTGTTATATAAAATAGAACATAAACTTACATGTTATGATCGCTTATGTGCTTGATGTAGCCTAGTAGATAAATTGCTGGGGTCTATTGGACCAATACGTACAATAAACTTGGGATATGACAGTTATGGTATCAAAATCAAACACGTGCAGCATGATGATAGGACAAACCTCAACTTGAGTCCCTAAGAGGGGTGCATTACACGCTCATGATCGCAGATGGTAGGCTGATAAGAGTATGCTGATAAAAGGGGGTCAAGGAAACTTCTAGGTTGGCGAGCTTCTAATAGAGTAGGAATGCATATGACACCTGATAAAACGAATCTCACACCAAAAAAAGAAGAGAAAAGTGAAGTGTTACATACGACAAAGCGCAGGTTCACATAGTATACATGACTTTTGAGCTAGATTCTTGTACGTGACCCAAGAGACAAATCCATAAAACTGTTGAACCAAAATGAAAAATACATATCATGAGCTTGAGTTGCGACAAGAAAGCTACATTTTTGTGCATCAATGAACCGCAATATTGAAGTTTAAAAAATTCTGACTAAATTTGTTACTTCACCAACCTGGGCTTTACCCGTGAATGTTAGATAATTAGTTTGAAAACACAAGGACTTTGGACGATCTTTGACTAATGTTTGTCTAAGACATGTCGAATCATGCTTGTTGATTGGGAAAACAAATATAGAACATACATGGGGCGGCGCTTGAGAAAAATTTAGGTGACTTGGAAGAAGGGCGATCTGCTTCTCCACCACATACTTCTAAATAGTTGTCACAGATGTTACTATCAGTATTTGGAGTAACAATTTAGGAACATAACTTATTCCAAACACGGATAGTAACATCTCTGAAAAAATTAGTAACAAAGTTAGGATTTGAAGTTTATGGATTTGATATTTTAGCCATTTTAGGTTACTGGACTTTAAATTAATTTATACATAATGAATAAATTGTTTGAAATAAATACAGAGATTGAACTCAGCCAAACCCGTAACTCGTACTCTAGCTCCGCCCGGACAACATGGTTTCTGCAATAATAAATACCTTTATTACGTATAAGCTAATTATTCTATAAAGTTATACCAAATTCGATGTGGCATATAACTTTGTATAAGCACGTAAAATGACAAATGGCCATCACAATATTGCATGGTTGATTATATGATCTTATTTGTTCCTGATAGTTTCCACAATATTTTTTCTTTTGAAGAGTCTACAAAACTGCAGCAACGTGGAACCAGATTATAAATCGTAAAAACAAATTTACATTTTAAAAACCTTACATCACATCTGACAAGCAGTCCAATGAATAGATTATTAGAATGCATTCGAAATTCGGCAACACGGTGAGCGAATAGCTCAGGGATTAGAAAGACTGCAGTGATTTTGTCATACAACGTTTTCAGATGAATAATGTGATACCAATCCAACTATGAGTGCTTCTTCAAGCACCATCTTTTAAGTGACATTATTATATTTTTGTTACCAGAAAAAGAATGATGTGAAATGAGTAATGAAAATTATGAGTAATATGTTTTTAGTACTAGAGACACATTTATTGGAAGCTAGAGAAGTTGATTTGAGTTCCTCTAACCAAACATTAAATAAGAACATTCACAAGCCTAGATAATCCTACTGCAACAGCTAACTCTGTCCTGGTAGAAACCTAATCTTCAGATACAATTGCCCTTCCTCAACCTACCCAAGACATCTAAGTCTCAGTATTATGATTGCAGAATCACTACAGTCTACAGAGCATAGATATCATTCAAACAAAACTGCCAAAGATACACAAATACATGTATTTATCTCACATGAGAAGCAAACCTCGATCTATATACTTCTGCTTCGATTTAGAATTGGATCCTTTGGAGAAGGTCTGTTCACGTCCCCATGCATGCTCTCTGCAATATGTAATTTTGAGACTTAGAAATTGTCATGGTTCCAAAAACCAAGTCTACATACACAATGCCAGTGCAGGATTGGAGCATATGATGCAGAAGTTTCAGGGAAAATGAGAACAATAGAGCGATATCTAAGCGAGCAAATGCAAGAATGTCGTTTGTGAACCCTGTTTCATTGATGGAATAGAATCTCTATCAAAAAATAGTCATCATCAGTAATAACTTGCTAAGACAAGGATAATAAGAACTTGTACAAAGGGAGTTTCTTCTCCATCAAACAATTCTCATCAAGAAGAACTTGTACAAATGCGAGCTAACAAGATGGATAAGCATTTAAATTCAATCAGTCACATCCTAATACCACAAGAATAACAGGTGAAACAAATGAGTGTCTTTAGCAAATATCGCACGTCATACCAAACACGGGATATCAATTTTTACAAGGCACTATCGATCAGAGATGACAGCCATAACTACAATTCTGATCACTCCTTGCAATCATTATCGACCATTATGGGAGAACAGAAATAAGTACAAGTATCTGATGAATGCTTGCAGGCTGCAGCCTTCATCAAATCATTATGCTAGGACAGAAGAAAGTAAAGGCTGAGATTAGATGGTAAGAAATAGACTAAAAGCTCAGTCAGTCACTGAGAAATCCACATCATTGCACATAATGTTGAGTCTTAGGATTTTCAAGTTGATGCTAGATGCTAATTGAGTTGAATTCTGGGTGAGTGACTTGCATTATACACAATGTTGATGAAGGTGTTAAAGGGGACAAGGTACATCTAAGGTACATGGAGGAATGGAACACAATGGAAGTAGAGAGTTCACATAGGTGATACCAAACTAACATTTACATTGTGTCCAGATGATTGCCTTGAGTCATTTTAGGTGGTTAGAAATTTGTATCTCAGTGTAGGAATAAGCCTAAGATTTAGATAAATCACTAGTTTTAGATAACACTAATATATTATAAAACACACATTATTAAGTATCATGGTCAGACTAACCTGAACAGCGGGGAATGGATATAAAAGATTCATACAGCCAACCCCAAGTAGTAGTAGTAGTTTCCCCAAAGACAACTTTCTTATAGCCTGTTTGGCCAAGCTTCTTTTTAGCCAAAAGTGCTTTTTTGGGGCCAAAAGCACTTTTGGCCAAAAATTGAGGTGTTTGGCCAAGCTTTTGGAAGGAAAAAAAGTGCTTTCAAGCAGTTTTGGAGAAGCAGAAAAAAGTAGCTTCCTCCAAAAACACTTTTTTGAGAAGCACTTTTGAGAAAAATACACTTAGAAGCAGTTTTTTAAAGCTTGGTCAAACACTAATTGCTGCTCAGAAGTGCTTGTCAAACTAATTAGTCAAACACAAACTGCTTCTCACCAAAAGTACTTTTGAGAAAAGCACTTTTGAAAAAAATCACTGCTTAAAATAAGTTGATTTTTGCAGTTTGGCCAAACGGGCTATCATTATCATCATTAATAGGAATATTACTTTTGGGAGATCATAATTGTGTCAATGACTCCTAGCAATTTCTGGACAGGATTCACAAAGAGTAAAGAGATCAAGGAACCCTATTTAGACCAAACCATCGATTTTCCAAAGAAATTTTCAAGTTTTAAATTAATTGCCCTTCCAGCAACATACTGCTAGTATATCTGTGTACCAATAGAAGCACAACTTTTCCAATATGACTAATTTCATTCACTTCCTCTCAGATGTCTAAGAAGACGGTTATTAGAAGCATATTTAAGGCAGTGTTTCTAAAAGCAAAAAGCGACAAGGTCCATGAGGCTTGAATCGTAAAGCAGAAGTAACGGGTGAGCTTTTTTGAAGAGAAGCACATAATTTATTGATAATTAAAAACTACCAAACATATATGAATTTAGCAGTGGTCGACGCACATCGTGGCAAGCGGGTTCAACTAACCGCTTTATCAAAAAATAATACTCCGTGTATATGTATAAATTACGATTAAAACTGTGTAAATTTTGTATAAATATTTTATTTGAACCCACTTGACAACTACTATTTTACGACTAAGGTGATGTACTTCTAAGTTTGAACGCGCTTGCACAAAATTCCGGGTCCGCCTCTGGTATTTAGTACTATTAAAATCAAATTACAATTGAAAAACTAATTTCAGAATTCAATACACGATGATGCACATCAGTCTAATTCCTCAAAGTCAGTTTCAAAGAACCGACATTTTCTCATTCGGATCAATGTGCCGATGTGTGCATCATTTTTTGAAGCGCACATTTCTTTGAAACGCATGATTTCAACTATGAAGCGATGATTCCTAGCTAGCAGTGCTTCATTGCCTTTAGCAACGAACCAAAGGCTTTTAACAACACTGATTTAACGAATACTGAAGTTCTAGAAGTTAGGACATAAAGTGGGATTATGTATCGCATCTTTCAGCCTTCATAAGCAGGACGAACACACTTTATATCCTAAATAAGATAACTCAAGTAGTAATTAGTAAGAATCTCAAATTGTCTACTAATCTAACAGAAATGCAAACTATGAACTAGGAAAAGGAAAATGAGAGTAGCAAATATATCTGACACCAGCATCACAGCTAAGTCTTGGTCTCCGTAACAAGCAAATTAGTCATTGTAAGTCAGTCATAAACATTCATCACCCCACCCCACCACCACCACCCACCACCCCCACCCCATACCTAAAGGGATAAAGAACAACATTAAGCTATTAGCTAAATTAAAATCCCTTACTTGTGATCAATGAAACAAATAAAAAAAGTTAAAAAGGAAAAACATTACCGAGAAGAAACAGCAAAAGCAGGAAAGCTTACCTCCTAGATAGGTAGTAACTCTCCAGAAAGTCCAGTACTTGATTTGCAAATGCTGAAACCAATCTTCTCAATGAAGCCTCCAAAGCCACTGCCATTTTACCATTCTCCGAATGGTTTAAAGACCAGATTTCGACGACTTAATCGCCACTAAAAAGTCTTGCATTTTTTAGCAGAGAGAAAAGTAAAACCCCCTTTTTCAAAAATATATTAGTAAATCGAAGGCTATTCTTCGATTCTGCTGGGGTCATCCTCTCTTTGACTAATTTTATGGACAAAAATACACACGAATTCCTTCAATTTTTGGAATGGTAATTTTGGTAGGTAATATTATTTTAAACCCCTTGTAATACGACTCAACTGATAATAGATACACATATTTTTAAAATCAAATATTTATAGAAATATGCAACAACAACAATATCAACAAACATTATAATTTCACAAGTGGAATCTGGGAAGGGTACCTGCCCTTATCCCTAGAGGTAGAGAGCTTGTTTGATTAAAGAAGATGAATAACAATAGAATAGTAACCACAACAGAGACCAGAAATATAGTACCAGCAACCTAAAAATCCAAAAAATAGATAAAAAAAATAAAGTAATATCGATAACCAATAGCAATGGCCAAATAAATACTAAACAAATATGAAAGTGTTATTTTTATTTTTCAAAATCAAACAGACTTAAACCCCCAGGATTTATTTTACAATTATCTTATTCCAAAATGCAAGAAAGTTATCACTAGTAAGTGAAACCTTATTAAATAAGTTGTGGCCATTTTCTATAAGAGTTCTGAAAGATACAAATTTTCAAAAAAAAAAAAATACTATACACTTGTTTAATCAAATGAGTGAACAAAATTTTCAACACAAATATTGTTTCTCTTTTTACAATTTCAGAAAATAAAATAAATATGACTTTTTCTAATCCATTTTAATGATCACAATTCCAATGTTGTCAAGGTTTATTCGGTTTGAGTTTAAGTTATTATACACCATACATGTCACCGTACAAAAGAATATTTACATGTCTTCTAAAATTTATTATCTTCATATAAGATAAACTTGATGTCTAAAAGGAAATTATATATCCTATTCCTACACCATGTATTATAATACAAGTCATTCTCATTGAGTCTAATCATGAGATCATGGGGGGCCCACATCCACTTCAAGCGAGAGACATGCACTATCATTTTATTGGTAGCAAAAGCCAAAAGACACCATCTATAGTAGAATTTACTTCTACTCAATTACTAAAAGCTTTTATTATGCTTCTATCACCTTCAAAATCAAGCAAATTCCAGAGGTCCACAACTCCACTATGGTAGAAGAAAAGGGATACACCATTAACATCTTCACCAACAAAATAATCAACTCAATATACTCTCCCTCTATAAGAATCTCCCTGTTGTACTCTTTCAACTTACTAAACTTTCTACTTTACAAAATGGCTTCTTTCCGTAGTTACACTCTCTCTATTTCCTACTTCCTAATTTTCTCAATCCTCTTTACCCCTTTATATGGAGCGTTTGTTGAGGAATTTTCTGACACCCTAACCATAAAACGAAGTGAGAAAACGAGCCATCTCCATTTCTACTTCCATGACATTGTCAGTGGAAAAAATCCTTCATCAATCAAAGTCATTTCACCAGGAGGAGATGGAATCTACGGTTTTGGCAAAACTTTCATTTTTGATGATGCATTAACAGTAGGGCCTAATGCATCATCTAAGGTTATAGGAAGAGCACAGGGGATTTACTCCATCGCTTCCCAGAGTGAGCTTGCCTTGCTTATGGCTTTGACCTTTGAGTTCACTGAAGGCAAGTATAATGGCAGCAGCATAAGTATTCTTGGGAGAAATCCAGTTCCCAAAGATGTTAGAGAGATGCCTATTGTGGGTGGCACTGCACTGTTTAGGTTTGCTAGAGGTTATGCATTGGCCCATACTTCTATGTTTGATATCAAGAGTGGAGATGCTATTGTAGAATACAATGTGTTTGTTCAACACTTTTGAAGTAATTTAAGCGTATAAAGTAGCAGTCCCAGGCGCAATTAGTATTTTTTTTTTTTTTTTAATTATTCCATCCATGGCAAGCTATTAATGTCTTTTTAACTTTTCTGGATGTTCTAAATTATTGTCTTCTTTTAATCGAAAAATTCTATTCGTAAATTTACAAGATTATGTGTCATTTGTTGAGTTAATCTTCTCCCTATCTCTTTCAATGAATCTTCTCCCTATCTCTTTCAATGAATCTTCTCCTTTCCCTAATAATTATAAACCAATTTTTTAAAAGAACATTCTATATGTTCCTTCTCTTTATCCGGTTTGTGTTGCGCAGCTAGTGGTCCAACCCTTGGGCTATCCAATTCTTTCGAAGAAAATTGAATGTTGCGGAAAAATGGTCCAACAGAAAAGTTCAAGCTGCCTACTTTTGGTACCCACACAAACAGCCATTCCCCTGAAAAAAACCAAAGAGCTTGTCGAAAGAAGAGAAGGTTAAGACAGAAACAGTGGATATTCAGAATGGATACAGTTTATTTACATTTACAACATTTAGTTCTTTTACTTCTATACATACTAGATGGTTGGTGCCCGCGCCCAACATCGCAGTTTATGTTATTTGCGGTACAAAATTACTAAAAGGTTAGTTGCACAACTACAAGGTTACTGAAAGCTGAGAAGATAATTCCATACTTGTTTTATCACAACATATTAATGGTTCATTCATGTCTTATACATCAATTGAGCAACAAAATTATTCAACATATCCAAAGATTCTATGCTGTACAAGACATAAAATTTGTATTTGCAACTCAGTACAGTCTTCAGCTGCTTCCGTTAAGAGTACTCCATTTACATGTTGACAAAATGTGATGCATTCTTCATGATGTGATTGGTCTTCTTCTTTCTCTGAGAAGAATATTGGTAGCTCAAGAATGAAAAAGAAACTATCAAATGTCAATAGCCATAAAGCATAAGGTACCAATTTATACTACAAGCAAATAATGAGAAAAAGGAGAGGAGAAGAAAACGAAGAATATCAATGCTTCCAATTCTTTTAAAGGATAGGTCTCATTCTAGAAATGGTGCCAGTAGAAAAATATTATCATAGGTTAACCACAGAAATTGTGTCTCTAGGTTCATCTAATAATGTTTACGGTGGAACCAACCAAAAGGCTTCCCTTGATATGTCCCATTTGACACAGGTAAAGTCCCTCATGGTTGAGAGTGAATCTTTTTTCCCCAAAGAACCAAGTCCACTAATGGGTCACGGATAGATATCTTGTTCAGAGAGTTTTCTCTACTACCCCAGAAGGTGCTGATGGCTGAAGCTACATCTATATAAATGCATTTTACGAATGGAATAAACAATACCTATCTAAACCTAGACTTAACACCTACTTCTATATACCTACTTCTAAACTAAAGAACTGTAGAAGAAACTCATACACTTACCTGTCAAAGAAGCACTGCTCACACCTGCAAGACATACACATTATCTTATGAGCACAATATCATCCGATAGGCACACATGTCCAAATATTCCTCTTCTTTATAATGGTATAAAGTACAGAAGTCCAAATATTGATGCAAAAGTATCTCCAATGGTTAGTGGTATGATGAAAAACTACAGATTAAAGATAGTGAATCACTATAGAACTACTCTACACTTGTTGGTGCTTCTCTAGTAGCCTCCTATATATAGGCAACTTTTCATTTTAAACACAAAGGAAACAATCATGAACATCATAATAGCTGCTCATGAATTCACCGAATTCTACTATATTGAGTACTACTACTTCACCAAATTCCAATACTTGCAACAATTGACAAATTTTGGAAGATTTTTAAGTAGATTCTTCATAACTTAGAGCAATTATATCTAAAGAGTAGGCTTAATAACCAAAAACTAAACATAAATCATTTGGGTTCAAGGAGCTAATTGATACAGAGGATGACACTAAGCCTCATCTATCACTCTTTAATTGTAATGTTCTATCTAAATAGAATTCAAATATGACAGACTTAAGAGAAAGTCTCGGACAACAGAAAGGAGGTTAAACCATGTGCTGAGTTATAAAATGTGCTAGAGTCTAATGGCACAAAAAATTAAAAAATATATGGTTTTACCTTTAAAATGTGTCTTGTCCTTGGATTTTCAAGAAAAGCTCTATCAACCTGGAAAAAAAAAACAGGAAGAAGTAATGACCCATATCTGACTCAAGACCCTTCGATCCACTACAAAATGACCATAGGTTTTTCTCTATTACTCCTTTATAACACAAGTGAAAGACTAAAATTTTATTCCTTCAAGCAGCAAGTGCAAAGAAGAGAGAGCAGACCTCAAGGAAAAGGAACAAATCTAGAACAATAGCATAATCCTGGCTCCAGAAACAAGCATTCTAAATGTTTTTACATAACCAGGTTGGTACCAGAAGCAGCGCTTTTTATGAAAAGACTTGTATGTATCACTCATCATAGATAAAGCTTTAAACTTAAAGCATGAAGAACCCAATGCCTACTGAAATTTAACAATGTCAAAAGTTCTTATGAATCTAATAGCCCATTTGGCCAAGCTTCTAAAATCAACTTATTTTGAGAAGTGCTTTTCTCAAAAGCACTTTTTTTAAAAGTGTTTTTGGTGAGAAGTAGTTTGTGTTTGGCTAATTAATTAGAAAAACACTTTTGAGCAGTAATTAGTGTTTGGCCAAGCTTTTGAAAACTGCTTCTAAGTGTATTTTTCTCAAAAGTGCTTCTCAGAAAAGTGAGTTTGGAGAGAGAAGCTACTTTTTCTGCTTCTCCTCAAAAGCACTTTTTTTCCTTCCAAAAGCTTGGCCAAATACCTCAATTTTTTGCCAAAAGTGCTTTTGGCCAAAAAAAAACACTTTTGGCCCAAAAAAAAGCTTGGCCAAACAGGCTATAAATCCTAGATATGAAACTGAAATTGACACAACACAGAACTTCAAGAAACAGAAAAGATAAATTAATTATATATCACATCTTACTTTGATCAAGCATTCAAATTTAGCAAACTTTGACAAAATATTAACTCCAGGATCTAAAATAAAATACCTTTTCCAAAGAATAAAATAATTAAAATAAATTAAGAAACACACATCAGCAAAAATAATATAGCATATTGAGACTTACTGAATAGCCAATATAGTTAGTAGTCAAGACGCTGAAACTATTGGTGGCCAATTCATCGGGAATGTCAAGCTACAACATATGTGATAAATCACAACATGCATATCCAAGATGGAGCGATAAAATAATGAAATTAAAGAGCTTCTCTAAATCACAACATGCTTGTCCAAGATGGAGCGACTAAATAATGATATTAAAGAGTTTCTCCAGAGACACTGTAATCAAGTATGCAAATAATCCATATCGTAAATGTAAAACAAATAAGAACTAAACAATGAGATATGAATAAAAATTGAGTAGAAGAAAAGGAGATAAGAAAAAAGAATTGGCTAAAAACTACTCAAAAGTTCAAGATATCCAAAACTTTATTGTAAAATAGGAAATAAATACATGCATTGCTGAGAAAACGGAGGAAAACGCAAAGACACCATTACCACACAAAATATAAGCTAGAAGTATCTTGCATTGGACCTAAACATATAACATTACAGATCAGAAGTTGCGAAATTACCTTGTGTAGTCGTACTGTCTTCTCTTTTCCCCTACGAGCAGATTTCACTATCAAGAACCTGTAATATCACAATTGCATAACCATTATATTTCGGCTGAATAGAGGAGAGATATACAGTAATTCGCCTGTGAAAATATTTTTGTAAAGGCAGTTATCAAGTACATTTTGATGAAGCACCTAAAACAGAAAATTTATTTTGCAGTAATAACATTTTATTACCTTAAGACCAGTAGCCTCATGCATGTATAATTAATATTTAATAATCCTTAAATCTCTAAATTATTTAGTTAGCGGTGAAGAGTCAATTTCAAGCACCAGTATTTTTAACTAATAGATGTGGAAAGTAAATTAGTGGAATGAAATCTGAGGGCAACTCAAGTCACCCAAACACAACAAAAATTAGAATCAATATTCTCCAAAAAAATATCAATATTTGAAGTCTAATGCATCAGAGAAGCATTTTTTTGCTGAAGATGGGTTTTTGTAAAGAAACATATTTCTCCATTCTTAGAATTTGAACCAAGGAGGTAAGATTCTACTTGACTACCTTCGACTCTGGTTTAATTATATAAAAGATCATCAAACTTATAGTTTAATAGCAGGAAAATTATCAAACTAACTTTTTGATAAGGTATCAAACTAACTTTTCTGATATATGATTAATACTCCTATTTACATTAATTATTTGTCACTGCCAAGATAGTATAATATACCAAAACAAAAAAAGAAAGTATTAAGATGAAGGTGATCTTTACCCAAAATAATATTGTCCAAAAAAGAGTACTACTTAAATACTAATCCTACTTAATAAGAGATCGCAAAAAAAATGCTCAGATCGATTTTGACCCATATTTTCCTCTGGATCAACCCACAAAAATTCATCTAAAAAAATGAAAATAGCGGAAAACTATTCACTGTAGCAGAAATCTCAATCAGAAACAGTAAGGATAATACAATTTTCAGCAAAAAAAGAAATCTAGTTGAAGAATAATCAGACGATCTAAGTAAAATTAGTCGATAGTGAGGGGAAAAACCATGGACAAAAAAATTCGATAAAATTATTGACATGCATGTAGACAATCACCAAAAATATCCAAAAGTTCAAGATGTCCTAAATTTTATTCCGAAACAGGAGACAGAAATATAAAATTTGCAACTGCTAATCACTACTATAAATTAACTTTCACTATTCATCTCAAGACATAGGTAACAACTCAATCAAAATCAGAGAAGACCAAACCCTAAAATTAGACACTGAAAAACAAAACGTAGAAAGTAGAAAGAAATCAAAAAAAAAAAAAAAAAAAAAGAGGAAGACCAACAGGAACCCAACAGAAATAGAAACAAAGACCTGGGGATTTTTTTTTTTAGAGGAATCGGCCTATTGTTCCTGAAAAATTAAAGCATAAAAGAAAGAAAGAGGAGGAAAAAGAACCCAGCCAAAATTTAAGCAAAGAAACAAAAGTATATAAGAAGACATTAGGAGAAAATTTGAGGGGAGAGCCGTACCTTTTTCAGAGAAGAAGATGAAGTGCTTAGAACCTTGGACAATATTAAAAACGGTGTTCATCTTAGAAGACCCAAAAGCAAAAACGATAAAATTAAAGAGAAATCAAGCTACTAAAACAAAAAACAGAGCCAAAAAAAATAAGAAAAAGAAGGAAGAAGAAAAACTCACCAGTAAGAAAGACATTGAGGCGGATGGAAGGAGAGATGGCAACTGAATATTTTGCTTTCATGGACAGAAAAAGGCAAAAGGGGGAAAACCCCCGGTCCGGAACTAAGTTTGATTCTTTTGGACTCAAAATACATAAATAGGTGATAAAAAAAGGTGACAATTTTATATATAGTGCTACAATATTTGGCGCTATACATTAACGTTAATTGTGTCGTATGTATCGCGCCAAGTATTGTGGCACTATACTGAAAAAGCTTACACGCCCAGGTATAACGCCAAAATACCTGGCGTTATACATAAATTTTTATATATAGCGCCTGGTATTTTGGCGTTATGCTCCTTTTTCCTGGCCCCACCAATAATTCCTGACCTCAATGATTCAAATGCGTATAGTGTCAACTTTTTGGGCGCTATATATATAAAAAAAAAATTCCGGCTAGTCATTCCCTATATAAAGAGCTTAGGATTGTATAGAAATTCATTCAAAAAAAATTTTAACTCTTGTTGAAATGTTTATTGTTGTTAAATTCTCCAATATTTTTTTATTATGTCTGAAGAGCGTAGAATAAGAGTTTCATTATATAGGGGGGTAAGGTTGTGATGGAGAATAACTCTGTGGGCTACAGTTTACCTGCTCAGTGTCATGTTAAATTGCCACTTATAATGGAGTATGATAAATTAATATCGTCGTTATGCAAAAAAATGAGTGTGAGGAAACGTTCAGTGATACTTAAAGTAACCGGAAGATATTTGTATTCCGTCACTCCGTAGGGGGTTGCTTTTTACTCGGAGTTTAACATCGACGATGATGAAACTTTGAGTGATTTTCTGAGGACTCCGGACGAATGCCGGAAATCTCTTGTAATCACAATGTTGGAGATGTACGTGAAGGTCGAAGACGTTCCAAAAAACGAGGTTGTGCGTAGTAGAGATAATCCCCAGTCATCGGGTGGTTATTTTGGAGCAGTTTTTGCCGGACAGGTTCCGGACGAAAGAGTTTTCCTTGATTTAAACTTATCACCGCCGGCGAATGAGCAGCAAGAAAATAATTTATACCCTACTTTCCATAATTCACAAGACGAGTGGTAAACTTCAATTTTCATTTGTGTTAATTATGTATATTTTTGGCGTATTGAATTTGTATTAACGCTCATATATTTAATAGGTGGTACCGGCCGAATATGAATTTTACAAGTGGCTCATCCGGTAGTCATCACCTAATTGAAAACGTCCATCATGGAATTTCATCACATTACGACTTGTAAGTGAAGTGATATAGTCATATGGAAAGCATTTAATAATTCAGTAGCTTATATTTTGTTGGTTGTGCAGTGAAAACGAGCAAGTTGAACCACCCGTACTCACTCAATTGACCGAAAACGACGTATTACATCGGGATCTGGCAGATGCGCAGAGTGAGAAACAGAACAGTGATTACGATAACAATGTCGATGAATCCGGAGACGAGACACCCTTTCCTTGTGAGGATGGTGATGAGCAAGATGATGAGGAAGAATCTGATTTGAAGAGAGACCCCCCTAGACGAAGAGTGTACGA
The DNA here is from genome assembly GCF_000715075.1 of Nicotiana tabacum. Classification (NCBI taxonomy): domain Eukaryota; kingdom Viridiplantae; phylum Streptophyta; class Magnoliopsida; order Solanales; family Solanaceae; genus Nicotiana; species Nicotiana tabacum. The sequence continues at coordinate 69,167,493 of NC_134087.1, forward strand.
GTCCGAAGTGCCCTTTCATTTAAGGGAGATTCCTTACATTGATAACTTGTCAACCGTGCCGGATATGGAAGCTCTCACAAGGGATTTTGATGAAATCCGGACAGCAATGTGGGATGAGTCTAGACCAACGGTGCTTGCAAAGGGGTTGCTTTTTCCTGATAAAGCGCGCTTAAGCAGGGCTTGTAAAATGCACAACGTAAAAGAGTGTTGTGAGATGTAGGTACGGGAGTCAAGTCCGATGGTATACAAGGCTGTTTGCCGCAGGTGGTTTTGGCCATGTAATTGGATGTTGCGTGCGACCAAGAAGAAGACATGTATGTGGAAAGTGGGTAAATACATTCCCACCCACACATGCGAAATGGACACATTCAACGGGAACCACTTCAACTTGGATATTGACTTGATTTTTCTTGTACTTATTCTGCACCTCGAAGCGTCCATAAGGTATACAATCAAAGAGTGCATTACATCAGTCCACCAGGAATATGGCCATACCATTACGAAAAGAAAGGCATTTCTCGGGCGCAAACGAGCGTTTGAAATTGTCTACGGTAATTGGGATAAGTCATTTATATCTCTGCCAAAGTACATGGCCGCACTGCAACACTTTAACCCCGGGACAGTTGTTGAATGGAAGCTTGAGCAGAGTTCGGGAACACCAGAATACATATTCAATTACGTGTTCTGGGTGTTTAAGCCAGCAATTGATGGTTTTTAGCATTGTCGGCCCGTAATATCCATAGACGGAACTCATGTCTATGGAAAGTACGATATCAAGCTATTGATAGCCGTGGCAGTGGATGCTAATGGACAGATATTTCCTCTAGCTTTTGTTGTTTGTGCCAATAAAATCACAGAGACGTGGACGTTATTTTTGAACCACCTGAAAGAGCACGTTGTCAAACAGCGTTCAGATATTTGTCTAATATCTGATCGGCACGGTGGTATATTAAGTTCTGTTGAGAACTTGCCTGCATCGCAAGAACCTTATACATATCACAGTTACTGTGTGAGGCACTTGAAGGCCAATTTCCAGAAGGCACATCCCAACAAAGATCTACATGATTTGATGTGGATGGCAGCAACAGACCACCAATAGCATAAATTCCAGAGGCATATGGATTCTATCAGGCAATAAGACGAGGCAACCTATCGTTGGTTAATACGACATGACCCTGAAAAATGGACGTTGCATGCGGATGGTGGCAGGCGATGGGGAATTCTTACTACAAACGTGTCAGAGTCCTTCAACGGGTTATTAAAGTCGGCAAGAGGATTGCCCGTCACAGCCATGGTGCGGATGTCGTTCAAGTAGATGGCAGAGAGGTTTGTTGAACGGTCTGCAGCTGCAATGAAATTGACGGAGAGGGGTGTTGAATTTATGTCAGTGCCTATGAAGAGATTTGAGAAATACAGACGGCGAACACATTGGCATTTATTTTTGCAGTATGATAACGAAAGAGGTGTTTTTGAAGTTCGCACCGCTATCCATAACAATCGGGGTAATAATGTACATACTGTAAATGAATCTGCAAGGTTATGCTTCTGTGGGAAATGGTCCATCTACCACACGCCTTGCTCACATGCCATCAAGTGTTTTCAACGTGTTGGTTATGCGGAGACCAACTATGTTGATTGTAAGCACATGATTTTTGCCCTATATGAGAATTACTCCCAAAAAATTCAAAAATAAAATAATTTTTCTTGGTGTGCAATTTTTGTGATATTTTGTGATATTTTGTGTAACTATTTGTATGTTTGTCTATGCATGTTTATTTGTTAAATTAATAAAAATACAAAATATGTCGCATTTTGCATGTAGGATTTAATTCTACAATTGTTAGTAATTAAATTTGTTTACAAAAATTAAAAATTACAAAAATAGGCATCTTTTGCATTTTTAGCATTTAATGTCCAAATGAACAATTTTATGCTTAATTATTACTTAATTGTGCGTTAATTGTTATTGGAAGTTAATTTGCGCTTTTATAACTTAATTTAGTTCTTAATAATAATTTAAGTACTTTTATAATTTAGTTTTAGAAAAATAAAAGAAGAAAAGAGAACAACAATACAAAGAAAAATCGGATTGGGCCACTTCTTCAATTTCAAACCACAGGCCCAAATAATTGCCCAACTTTCCCCATGACCCGGTCCACTTCAAACCGGGTCGACCCGGTCCGCTCCATTAACCCAACACCCCTTCTTCATTTTTGTCCAACACAAAACAAAACCAAAAAAATAAAAAATAAAAGGTGAATTATCACTATTAATAGTTTTATTTTTTGTTTTTTTATATATAAAAAATCCGAAAATATTTTATTTTATTATTTTTTTAAAAAAAACATATAATAATTTCGGGAATGATTTAAAAAAAAAATAAGAAAAAGGGAAGTATTGAATAAAAAAAATATAAAAGTAAAAATAGGTGAAATTCTTTTCTTTTTTTAAAAAAGTAAAAGAATGTAGAAAATTTAAAAAAATAAAAAGTTTTGTGGAAATTTTTAAAAAATTTCAAAGTAAAAGAAGGTTGGAATTAAAAAATAAATATAAAGGTATCTAAAAATTTAAAAAATTTAAAGTAATTGAAAGTAGCATTTTTGAAAGAAAAAGAAAAGATAGTGGTTTGTTTTTTAAAGAAAAGTTAAATAAAGTGAGATTCTTTTTAAAAAAATAAAAAGTGAGATTTTAAATAAGATAAAGTAATTAAAGTTGGAATTTTAAAAATAAAAGTAAATAAAGATGGGATTTCTTTTTCTAAAAAAATAAAAGCAATTTGTGAGTGGGATTTCTTTTAATTAAAAAAATAATAAAATAATAAAAAACAAATCTGAAAATTTTGAAAATTTTGCTATAAATAGAAGAGAAAATTTAGGAAGAAGGGAGTTGAAAAAAGAGGAAAAACTAGATAGAGAGAAGAAGAAAAGAGGGGGTGGAGAGAGTAGTATACACTCGATATACACTCTGGATACATAGAATATACAAGGACAGAATTCATTTTTGAGAGAGTAAAAAAGATAGAAACAAATTTTCTGAAATATTGAGAGCGGAAGAACACCATAGAGAGTTCAAATCTAGAAAGAAAAAAATAAAGAGAGATTTCCGCACTATTTGTCTTCTCCATTTTTACTAGTTTTCTCCGTGTTGCTGGGATTTCTGGACTGAGGTGTTGAAGCTACTGTGTTGGGCTTTCTGCTGCTGTATGTTGCTGTGTTACATACTACTTTGCTGATCTTCTTCTTCTTGTACTGTCATTTCCAGGTACACATTTGTACACTCTCGGTTTGAAGCGAAATGAAATATTAATCAGGCTTTGTTCCTGTTGAATCCCTCCTGTTTAGATTTGTGTTTGAATATAATTTTCCTTTCTTTGTATAAAAATGTAGTCGATTAATTAATGAGTAATGAGCTTGCATATGTATAACTTCTTCATCTAATAATTTTAGTTTAAATTAATCAAATACTAGTTAATTTGTTTTTGATATTATGGTGTGTCAATCTCATGTTCCAGTATTATTGAATAATAGAATATAGAATGAAAGCAATTTTTCTTTGTACAAACTCGATCGCAATTTTCCATTCACATTAGCCGTAAACTAATAACTAATAAGTTATTTTTTTTTCCAGCATGTAATTAATTAAGAAATTTTCTTTTATTTTTAGAGACAAACTTAATAGAAGAAATGTAGTCACTATAGGTTTATCTTTAAAAATAAGAATGAGATGAGCCTCGCCAAATAAAAATACAAAATTGTGGGGCCCTCAGTAAATATTTGCTTTATATTGCTTAGACTTCGGGATGGACCGTTTAGCAAAATTCCACGGCCCTACCCAAAGTAGATGATACGCTAGTCGCTTTAGGCGCGCCTTTAATAATTTAATTTTCTTAAACTCGGGTGCACATTGATGTGACCCAAATCCAAATCTCAACGGAATCAAAGTGTGTCGACGACCACGGGTACATTGATTGTAACGCGGTTCGAGATACATTTTCACAACGTTGCAATTCCTTGTAAAAAATAATAATAATAATTATGAAAGCGGTAAAAAGTTAAAATTTGCACATAAGTTCATATTTGTATTAAATCAGATAATCAAGCCAAATATGACAGTTGAGCGACCGTGCTAGAACCACGGAACTCGGGAATGCCTAACACCTTCTCCCGGGTTAACAGAATTCCTTATCCGGATTTCTGGTGCGCAGACTGTAATATAGAGTCATTCTTTTCCTCGATTCAGGATTAAAATTGGTGACTTGGGACACCCTAAATCTCCCAAGTGGCGACTCTGAAATAAATAAACAAATCCCGTTTCGATTGTCCTTTAATTGGAAAAAAACTCCCCTGTACCCCCCGCGGGGGCGGAAAAAGGAGGTGTGACATCTCTGGCGACTCTGCTGGGGACATCTTTCTGATAAACCCAGAACCACTGGTTCAGGGTTAGAAATTCGAGCTCAGATAAATTGTTATATTTGGCTTTATCTGCTTTTTACATGTTTGAGCCTAATATGCTAAATGCTGCTTTTACCGCTTTGATATTATTTGACTGTATATATAAACTGTGTCGAACCCTTCTCTCTTCACCTCCGGGGATGTGCTTACTGGTTGAGACTCCTTATTCTGTTAGTGTCATACCCTGAAATAAAAAAGAGGCTCGGACAAGTTACGAAACCAGATGGCCTTTTGGTTCCTGGTAAGTTGCCCCCTCCTCGACTTGAGTTGTCCGCTCGGGTACACAGTCTAGAACACCGACTCAGGTTTTGAACATAAAATAACATGACTTCATGCCGGATCCCTAGTAGGAACGATTATTTGCATCATGTTGCATTTGACTTAGGGGACTCAACACAGGGGTTGGGTCTGTCTAGGGCTAGCAACCTGAAATGAAAAAGACCATCTTTATGCATCCTATGTGCTACATGTTGCATTCCTTCAAGAGTAAAAGGGTCATTTGGCGGACCAATGATAATTGAGAGTGAATGAAAAGGAAAAAAAGGAAAAAGAGAGGGTGAAGTGCGAAGATAAAGCAAATAGGGTCCGGTTATGTTTTGTTACATTTTTATTTAAAAAAAACAAATTTAAAAAAAAATGAAAATTTTTTAAAAAAAAATTCTTTGCACTTTTTATCATTTTTGAAAAATCAAAAATAAAAAAAAGGGAAAAGAAAATCCAAAAGATTTTACATGTTTCATCACCTTTTAAGAAAAAGCAAAAGAAAAAAAAGATATGTTTTCTCTGAATTAGTTATTTTTTTAATTTCTCACCCGTATCCAATCGGCCCGAACTACGTGGGTTTGATTCTCACCGGATGTGAGATACGTAGGCAACCCTCATCGGGTTCAACCCCCTTTTTTGCTAAAATAGCCAAAAACAAAAATATATATATATATATATATATATATATATATTTTTGCTAAAATAGCCAAAAACCAATAAATAAATAAAAAATGTCAAAATTTTAATTTTGTCATGAATAAGTCGGGTGATGCTGTTTTGTCAAAATAGATGAATGTTCCCGAAAGGGACGCCGGAGGGCTGACTTTGCATAAACAGTCACTTTTCGGGTCATGTTTAAGATTTGGTCTAGTGGACCCCCACAGCCTTAAAAATCTTCGTCCCCGAGGCGTTGAAAGGCCGTGTTTGCAATGTTGAGTTTTCTATTTTTGAAAAATGATAAAAAGAGTCATAAATAAGTCGGGTGATGTTGTTTTGTCAAAAATAGCCGAATGTTCCCGAAAGGGACGCCGGAGGGCTGACTTTGCATAAACAGCCACTTTTCGGGTCATGTTTAAGATTTGGTCTAGTGGACCCCCACAGCCTTAAAAATCTTCGTCCCCGAGGCGTTGAAAGGTCGTGTTTGCAATGTTGAGTTTTCTATTTTTGAAAAATGATAAAAAGAGTCATAAATAAGTCAGGTGATGCTGTTTTGTCATAAATGGCCGAATGTTCCCGAAAGGGACGCCGGAGGGCTAACTTTGCATAAACAGCCACCTTTAGGTCTTGTTTAGTATTTTTTGTCCAGTTGACCCACACAGCCTTAAAAATCTTCACCCCCGAGGCGCTGAAGGGCCGTGTTTGCAACACCAAGTTTTCATTGTAATTTGAAAAAAAAACAAAGAGTCAGCGGTCAGGTGAACACCGTTTGGGCTTTTGGTCAAAATAAGCCGAGCCAGCTTCGGCCGCGTCTTAAACCGTTCTTGCTAAAATAGCCTTAGAGTATCTTTCAGTTGTCAAAAGGTTATTTTCGTAAAAGAATGGACAAGTTTGTAAAGTGTCATAAAATAATCCTCCCCGGCCTCAAAATTCATATGAAATTGGGAAGGGGCCACATTTGAAAAATAACCGTTCGGTTGCATTTGTCAAATGGAGAAAGGAAGTTGGCCATTTGTTTTTGGGGTTTGTAAATCTTTTTATTAGAATATGCGGGTTGTTTGATTTTCGAGTTTGTAGGTCATCTTCAAACCTTTGAAACCCAGTTTGTTTTAATATGAAAATTGAAAAAGGTGTTTATTATTGTTTATCTTGTATTGGTCCGAACTACGCAAGGTCTGATTCATGCGGGGTCATGATACGTAGGCAATCTCCATAAGATTCGACCACAACAAAAAATGAAAAAAAAATGAAAAAAAAAATCAAAAAAAAAGAAAAGAAAAAATGAAAAAAGAAAGAAAAAAAAATGAAAAAAGAAAATGAGAAAAAAAAGAAGAGGAAAAGATGTTGTTAATAATGAGGACCGACTGAGTCCAGACAGACTGAGTCCATTCTAACCTGTTTTTCTTTGAATCACAAAGAAGGTTAAGGTGGTTAGTTTATGGTAAGCCGGAAATACAAGACCCAGAAGCACACTTTGCGGGGATCAGGCCTGATAACAGAAGCACTCACATCCTATTGGGACTTGTTGACCAAAGTTGATGATATTGAAGTTGGCAATGGTCTGGGCAATACTGATGCGAAGCTCAGTGGCTGAGATGCCAGTTTTGATAAAATGGGAGGACGCTCCGTTCCTTGGTTAGCAGGAGAGAAGTTTTTGGTGGCTTATTTTGTTGTCATTTCTGTTGTCCGGATTATTCTTAGGGTTGTAACCCGAATATTGTCTTGTGTCAAACCTTCTTATCTTTCCAGTTTGTCATATCAGTTTGTTTAAGTTTTGTCAAGGCTGTGTTAGGATTTTATTCTGGTTGTTTTGTTTGTTTTATTATTCAAACCATTTCGCCGGTAGTCTAATACAAAAGCCGGTCTTTTATTGTTTCCAATCATCTTTTTGTTTAGTCCTTTTATCATTTTTGTTCAGCGCCGATTCTCGTGACATGACATGCGCACACACTTTATGCCTAATCTTAAAAGTTAATCATAAAACCCTCGGAAGGTGATCAAAGCATTTAAAGTAAATAAGAATGGTTTGAGATTATTTGAAGCCCGAGTCATGTGGAACTGGGGAAAGTAAAACATAAAGAAACCGTTAAATGCAAGATTCGCCAAATTGGCATGAGGGTCGTTCATGAGAGTGAGAGTGTTGCCCAACGGTGCTCTAGAAATGACAAATGAAAAGCAAATATTGAATATAATTGTCAAGTCCAGCACCATCGGAAGAGACTATAAATCTATGCTCAATTGTGTTGTTTGCACTTGACATGTTTTGAAGACTGGAATGACGAAGGCATTTTGTTCTGCTACCTAAACACTTTATCATTCGTTACCCCTTTTGAGCCTTGTTTATTTTTTTTTCTTTCATACCCCTCTTTCGGAATCAGTAGCAAAGAGTAAAAACACAAACATAAAAGATAAGAAAAGAAAAAGAAAAAGAAAAAAAAACACAAAAAAAAAACGAAAAAAAGAAAAGAAAAGAAAAGAAAAGAAAAATGATAACAAAAAGAAAAAAAGGAAAGTCAAATGAAAAAAGAGGAACTGGGAACTACGTTTGACCTGATTCCTCAAAGAGGATACGTAGACGCCTCACGGCTCGGTCATGGTATAATAAAAATAATAAAAAATAAGTAAATAATCCCCAAGCAAGAAACTGGGGCAAGGGTTGCGCTTGTGGTAAGCAAAATTGGTTTCGAAGGTTGTAATTTTAAAACCCCAAATTTATTTTGTTTTTGAGCCTTTAATACCCTTTCTTTCTAGCCTGTCCAAAAACCCACATTACGGTCCAAAGAAAGACCTTCTGACCAGTCTGCAAAAGATGCCAAGTCAGACAAACGAGAGTCTTACCGGCGAACATAACATTCTGTTCCACAGCAGAAAGGACTCTAATCTCCAGCAGAGAGAGTCATACCAGCAACACTCCAAATCCCCAGCTGGAAAGTAATATAAATGAGAGAGTCTTATCGGTGAAAATCTTTACGGATACCGTAAGGCGGTGAAAGCTGAGAGAAAAACCAAAATGAGAGAGGCTTGATAGTGAAAATCCTTCGGGCACTACAAGTCGAATAAGATTGAGAATCAGATGGGGAATTGCCAATTGAAGGTCTTGAAAGACGATTAACGACATAGGATAGGCCACATGTGCATGTCACGACCATTAGAGTCGGTGTCGGCGTTTGATAGTTTTTTTTATTTATAGTTTCTTTTGTTAAAGAGTCGTCTTTTTCCTTTGTCTTTTATTCGGTTCCCCTTTTGTTTATCTTTCTCCTTTCATAGAAAAATTCCCCAGTAGAGTCTGTTTGGTCAGAACAAGTGAGAAATGACTTCAAAATCTACCATCAGCTTTCCAATTATACAAGATGAGATCAGACTAATACATCCAAGTGGTATAGTCAGCAAGGAACAAGCGCGAGGCCAGTGTCAAGAAAGATATCCCCAGCAAAAGGGAATTGACAAAAGGATTGACGAGTATCAAGAGGGATATCCTTGCCGAAATCAAAGGTTATAAACCTCAAGGCCAAGGCCCGTGGACAAATCAAGGAGAGAAATGATCATGATTTGGGAAATTCATACGAGACTAAAAGGTCGGGAAAATTCCAGTTTTCGAGCTATGCTACAAAAGAAGAGGGATATCCCCAGCAGAAAGAGATTATCCCCAGCATAATATTATTCCCAACAAGTTGTGGAGCGCAGAGCAAGGAAGGAGAAAGGGAAAACCATCCCAGTAGGAGTATCACAACCAACCACCATGTTTTAAACTAACAAATTTTGTTTGATTTGAAACAGGTAAAGGAAATGGCTTTGATGTCAGAAATACATGCACAAGGGATATTATCAAACTGGGGCAGAAAATTTTCCTTCCATTTAGAAAATTTTCTGGAAGTCAGGTACCCATTTGGGGAAGAATAAATATAACACCAGTCTCAAGGGAAGTGGTCTTTGAACCAGTGTTGCCCCCAACATAATAAGTTTCAATGGAGGAAGTTGTTCCCCAGCAAAGGGATGAAACTTGAGCTCAGAAAAAGCAAGAGGCCAGTGTAAGCACGTGATTTTTGCTTCACGAGCAATCACTCCCAAAGGAAAACAAAAAATAATAGTGACAGATGACCCCGCAGTACAAATTTTTCATGACATGTATTGCTAGTCATTTGTGGGTCTGTCCATTTTTTGCATTTTATCATTATCAAACAAAATACAAAAATATGTGTCATTAAAAGAAAGTTCAAAATATATATATGCATCGTTCGTTCTAGGTTGTGATTTAACTTACTTAAACATTTTAATTTGGTATGATAATTACGTTGAAGTGCTACATTGTTGTTTGTTTTAATTTGTTTTATTATTTATTTTGTTTTGTTATTTTTCATTTTTTTCTTTAAATTAGAAAACAAAAGAAAAAGAGTTGAAATCAATTTGGGCCCAAAAATAAGACAAAAACAGGCCCAAACTAGCACTCAAATCCGGTCCAAACCAGGCCTGCCCTGACCACCTCCCGAAACGACGCCGCATCATGCGTCTGATCTGGGCCGTTCAAACTCTCGATCCAACGGCTCAGGACCTCTTTCAGCAACCCATGTTCAAACCCGACCCAATAACCAATCTGACCCAACCCCTCACTTAAACCAAACGACCCCGTTTAACTACCAAACGACCCCGTCTCATTTCTCACCCTCAGATCCAAGCCGTTGAGATCATCTGATCTAACGGCTCAGATCCAATCCCATAGACCATATATAAACCTTCCCTTACACCCACGCCCCCTATACCAACACCCCACCCCTTCGTCCCCAAGCTCAAACCCGGACCTCCCATTAGAAACCCTAGCCGCCCCCGTCTCCCTCGCCATTAAAGCCGGCGGCATGGACGCCGGTGACCACCTCCTGAACACCCTAGGACCACCGCACTCTCCTAAACATGGATCTACTATCCATTTGCCTCGAATCACTTTCGTTCGTCTCGAATCTTCATTTGAAGATTTGAGTCGAACCCGGACCTATGCCAAGTTACCCCATCTTCATACCAGACACTCCCCTGACCTTCCTCGTGACCAAACCAAGCTTGGTTTGGTCCGAATCTACCCACAACTCCCTAAAAATCAGATCTGGAGATCCAAAACCTAGAACACTAATAGCCTTGGAATCCGGCCGGTCTTAACAAGGGTTTGAGGTCTAATAGACCTTAATCAAGGTGTTCTCATGTGAGAACACCCTGATTAAAGTTTGTTCGGCCTCAAGAGTTCGAAGTTGAGTCAGATTTGGGTCATTTTGATTTCAAACTCTTTTGGTAAGTTTTCCTTTCTTTTGTTTTAGTTCTAATTAAGTTGTCAGCATGTTTCGTTGTGTTTTGTTTGTTATTTTGTTATTTTTCATTCGGATTTCTTCCATCTCTGTTAAAGGCCGTTTTATTTGGTCAATTGTCTTCTGTTTGTGTTCTGAATATACCCTGTGATATACATGCTCATCAATTAGATTAGTCGTCAAACGAGTTTAATTCATATAAGTTCCCAGTGTTTGAACAAATTTGTCTGAAGTCATTCGGGACTCTATACGTGTTGTTTATATGAACGATTGATTGTTATGTGTTACGATTAATATAGTCGAGTCGATATATGTCGTCAATTAGTTTCAATCGTTAATGGTAACAACTTGATTCGTATTGCTTATTTCTGTTGTGATCGTATTTGAGTCCCATTAGGAACTGAATTGTATTGCCTATTGATTTTGTTCAAATCGAATTAAAGAACATCTAGGGGAAAGGTTATAATGGCAGATTCAGACTTTGATTTTAAAACACGATGCCATTTGGTTTAGACCGTGGGCAACATGTGTATGGTTAGCTTTAAGGAATTAAAATAATTGGACAGCATGTGCTGTCAGATTATATTCCTACTGCCCATACTTTGGTTAAATAAACAAGTGATTAGTACATTTTAACAACAAAAGAGAGAGGGGCTGTCAGGGATTTGATGGGAGTTTTGTTTATTTAAAAGAAGTGAGTGGAAAAACAACGAGGGAGGGGCAATTTTGAGTTGTAAAACAGACTGTAAAGTGTTAAGGTTAGGCTATAAAAGAGGCAGACCTTCCATTAGAAAGGGGGTTCATTTTTTGAGTCTGGAGAGATCTTGGGAGTAAGAAAAACTGAAAAGGAAAAACAGAAATAAATTTCAGAACATTGTGAATGAGTATGGTCTAGAAGAAACTGTGCAAGAGTCCAGTTTGATCAGGTTTTCTGTGGGGTTTTGCTTTTCCTGTTGTCTGCCAAGCTTCCTTGTGGTCATTGGATTTCTGTTGCTGTTACATTCAACATTCTGGGCTGTTGTTTCCTACTCTGTTCTTTTTCTGGGATTGTTCATTTGTTGCTCGAGTCCTTGCTGAGCTTCACCATTATTGGCTGATTGTTTGTTGCTGTGTTGTTGCTGTGAATCTGCTGTTGCTGTTGTTTGCTGTGTGCTACTCAGCTGATCTTTTCCTTCTTCTTCTGTTCCTCTACATCAGGTACACAACCAAGGCACTATCAAATGTAATTGGAACATTGAGCATGAATGCAAAAAAGGAAAAGACTTGAAGTTGATTTTCATACATATATTGTATATCAATATAAGTTAGCTAAATGGTAGTTTACATATGCATGCTGATAGGTGATAATATGCTCAATAAGATAGGTTGCATCTCAGATTTTAGTTTACTTTGCAGTATATGTTGTAATGTATGCAAACTGTACATCATGGATTAAGTTCTTCCTTTTTAGATTGATGGTCTCCTATAACTAGTAAACCACCTGTTAAGACAAAGAACATCAAACTTGCAATCACAACCTCATAAAGGTCGAGTTCAGGCCAAAACAGGCCAAGCCGGCCTGCTTCGAACGAACAGTGGCCCAGGTCTGGCCTATTACGCATGGGCTGGATTTGGGCCCGGGATTATTTGTTCGGCTGACTGTACATGCAGCCTCATTTCTGATTTTTTAAGCTTTTCTGAATGTCGTTACAAACAACTTGCAAGCATTTAATTAATTAGGACTATCTACTGTTTTCAATTGATAAAGACAAACACGACAAGAAACGTAGTTGCTATAGGATATCCTTTTAAAAATAAGAACGAGATGAACCTCGATGAAAATAAACAAAACGCGCAGATGCGGGGCCCTTGTTAAATGTATATTATTGAAGCGTTTAGTTTCCAGGACGGGTTGTTTAGCAAGTCTCACAACCCTCCTAAAATAACAATACGTTAGACTCTTTAGGACGCGCCTTAATAAATCTTACCTTCTTAAACTCGGGTGCACATTTATGTGACCCAAATCCAAATCTCGACGGATTCGAAATGTATTTCTAATCGCGGGTACATTGATTGTGACGTGGTTCGAGAGGCATATCCATGACGTCGCAAATTCCTTTTAAAAGTAGAACGAGACGAGCCTCGTCAAACAAAAATGTACACAGTTGCGGGGGCCCTCTGACTGTATATATATTAAAACACTTAGAATTCGAGACAGGTTGTTTGGCGAATTTTTCGGCCTTCCCCAAAACAACAATACGCTAGTTGCTTTAGGCGCGTCTTAATAATTTATTCTCCTTAATTCGGGTGCACATTTATGTGACCCAAATCCAAATCTCAACCGAGTCGAAATATGTCAACAACCACGGGTGCATTGATGTAGCGTGGTTCGAAATATGTTTTCACGACGTTGCAAGTCTTATAAAATAACAGTAAATGATAAAAGCGGTTAAAAGTTAAATTTTGCACATAAGTTCACTTGTATAAAATCAGATAATCAAGCCGAATATAACAGTTGAGCGACCGTGCTAGAACCACGGAACTCGGGAATGCCTAACACCTTCTCCCGGGTTAACAGAATTCCTTATCCGGATTTCTGGTATGGAGACTGTAATATAGAGTCATTATCTTCCTCGATTCGGGATTAAAATTGGTGACTTGGGACACCCTAAATCTCCTAAGTGGCGACTCTGAAATAAATAAACCAATCCCGTTTCGGTTGTCCTTTAATTGGAAAAAACTCCCCTGCGCCCCTCGGGCGCGGAAAAAGGAGGTGTGACAGCTCTGGCGACTCTGCTGAGGACCAAACACCCAGAACCACTGGTTCAGGGTTAAGAATTCGAGCTTAGAATAATTGTTATTATTGGGCTTTATTTATTATCTGATTATTACATGTTCTGAGCCTAATGTGCTAAATGCTGCTTTTACCGCTTTGATATTATTTGAACTGTATATAAACTGTGCCGAAACCTTTCTCTTCTTACCTCCGGGGATGTGCTCACTGGTTGAGACTCCCTATTCTGTTAGTGTCATACCCTAAATAAAAGAGGCTCGGAAAGTTTCTAAGCCGGCTGACCTTTTGGTTTCCGGAAAGGAGCTCCTTCCTCAACTCGAGTTGTCCGCTCGGGTACACTGTCTAGAACACCGACCCAGGTTTTGAACATAGAATAACGTGACTTCATGCCGGATCCCTAGTAGGAACGCTTATTTGCATCAAGTTGCATATGACTTAGGGGACTCAACACAGGGGTTGGGTCCGTCTAGGACTAGCGACCTGATATGAAAAGGTCATTCTGATGCATCCTATTGTTTTCCGTGCATTTATTTGTCTCATGCCCGCATGCTGACCGGTGTTTGAATATTTGGAATATTGTGAAAAAAAAGGAAATAACGGTTAGGAATTGATTGTTTATTTTTGAAAAAAAAAAAAATACTGTCAAAACTCTGCCGAAATTTTGAAAAGTCGTTGTTCTGTTTTATTTTTCAAAAAATAAAATATAAATAGAAATATATAGTTTGTCTTGTCATAAAAAAAAAAGAATCTTATTTTTAAAATGGTTTTTTTTTTTTTGAAAATTCGAAAATAATAATAAAAAAAAAAATTTCCGTTGCAAAAGTATTTGTCTTGCCAAAGGTCTAGAAAAGTTCTTTTAGGCTCCCAGTTTTCGAAACAAAAATCCAAAATATTTTCCGTTATTGACTTCTTTAGAAAGTTTTTTTTATATATATACGAAAATTCAAAATTCAAAAAATCGCATATATTTTTGTTTTATCAGAATAAGTGTCGTTTGTTAAAATCTTATTAATAAATGTGCAGAATGAGCACGACTCCGAATGAACCTTTTTCAATCATGAGTAAAATCCCCCTCCAATTGCGGCTCTGGTGGAATGATTTAGGCAAAGAAGGGCATGACGAAATCAAGAAGTATCTGAAAGGCCTCACGAGTTTGTTGGATATCAGGCCACGAGGAGATATCATAAGGGCACTAGTCCCCCACTGGGATCCTGCGCACAATGTCTTCCGTTTCTCAGATTTTGAACTTACCCCAACTTTAGAAGAAATAGCAGGGTATATCGGCAGCGCTGAGACTCCTTTGAGGCACAAATGTCTGATCGCTCCAAGAGCTGTAGCAATACACCGGTTTCTGGACTCCTTAAAGATAGTCAGAACAATTCATAACCCTGACTTGGCAAAAGGTTTTTGCAGCATGAGTTTCATATATCAAAAATATGGTCACATAGGAGGATTCGACAAGCCAGAAAACCAGTTGTGCAACAAAGGTAATCACCAAAAGTGGGAAGAACATAGACGGATTGCTTTCATGATAACTTTCTTAGGCCTACTAGTATTCCCAAGAAAAGACGGGAATATTGACATAAAGATAGCAGGGGTCGTCAGTACGTTGCTCACACAGAATGATAGTACGTTGGCGCCCATGATAGTATCTGATATGTTCCGGGCTCTCACATATTGCAAAGCCGGAGGAAGCTTTTTCGAGGGTTGCAATTTGTTGTTGCAAATGTGGATGACCGAACACCTATGTCACCGAGCCCAGTTTTTGAGCCATGGATCCGCTGGAAAGACCTGCATAGAGGAGTTCTATACCAGAGTTAATAAGACCTACCTACCAGAAGGAGTCACAACATGGACCTCATATTTCCATACCCTCAACGCCGGTCAAATACAGTGGGCGCTAGGATGGTTACCGATCGACGAAGTCATATACATGCCAGCAGCCAGACCCCATTTTCTCTTAATGGGACTCAAGAGAATTCAACCATACGCGCCGCATCGGGTTTTAAGGCAACTGGGGAGGTATCAGATAGTGCCGAAAGATGAGGATCTAAGCACCCAGGTGATCGAGATCAGTCCCGACGGCCAGTTTCCCGAAGCAAGGGTGCGTCAAATTTGGAGCCAATGTCAATACTTAGAAGCAAATACTTGTGTAATGAATCGGGCAAAAGGGGAAGTTTCGCCCGGGTATCAGGCCTGGTACAAAGGGGAGACATCATCTGGAAGACCAACCAAAAGACCTCACCTGCAAGAATTTGCCAAATCTTCACAAGAGCAGTGGGGCTGGTTGGCCAAAGAGCGGGAATATCTTGCCGAAACAGGCAAACTGAAGCAACAAGTTTAGGATATGAGGTTTGAGTGCCAATTACAGTCTGCTGCCCACAAGGGAGAAAAGAACAGATTAATCAGAGAAGGCGAGATCCTCAAAGCTCAGATCCGAAGAATGAAAAAGGAGGCTAATAGCCAGCTGAGAAGCCGGGCAGATAAAAGATTGATAGCAGGGTTAAAAGATCAGGTTGCGGAATGCCAGGAAGATTTGGAAAGAGCCAAGGCCAGCACAGCAAGATTGCGGACCAAGTGGGCAAAGGGTGCGATAGCTCGGAGGCAGCGCCTGCAACGAGTCATAAGGGATTATGAACTGAGCATCGGGACATTAAGGGAAACGAATGCCTCTCTTCAAGAGAGGGTCTTCAAGCAAACACGAGATGCCCAAGCCGACAGAAGGCAATGTTACGATGCAATGACCAGAATGGAAAGGCAAATGGAGATGTTCCAGGACCAGCTTGCCAGCAATGCACAAACACTAGGATTGAAGAACCGACAGATAAGGCAGTTGTTCGCGGAAAGGGACAACATTCGGGGAAAGATCGACGAGATTGGGCATTACATCTGCATGAGATGCCTGGCATGCGAGCAAAAGCCTCGGAAGACCCTCCTTGTTTCCATCATGGGTTACGTCCACCGAATCATGAATGAGTTGAAAAACCTGCAGAGGGACCTCACACCAAGGGCCGCGGAAAGGCCGAATGATGCCTCGCGGGTCCCTAAGTTGGAAAATTAATCTTTGGTTGAGTCCTGTTTATTTGGCTTTGTCGCTTTTCCATATGTTGTTTTCCTTTCTTTTAGTCAAAACGGGTTAAGAACTGTGGAGTCTGTACTATTGCTATTCCTTGCTTGAAGCAATTTGTAATAGCAAAATTTTGAGAATGAATTTAATGATTTCACAAGAATTGTGTGTTTCTTTACTTTAAGGCAGAACTACGCCTGGTCTGATTCACGCGGGGACGTGATACGTAGGCAATCCCCATAAGATTCGACCGCTTTTAATAAATAAAGAAAAGAAAATGTAAATAAAATAAAACGCAGGGTTTCACAAAATACTTTAAAGAGACGAATGAGCAAACCGAGATGACGCATGTTGTTGAAGCAAAGCATGTAGAAACGGTTAACTGCCTAGGTGCATTGCATCCTCTATGTGTTATGATCAAATATGTTAAGCTCTAACGCTAACAAACTTTGTTGTTGTCTGATATCAGACAGTTAGTGGTTAAAGAATTCTGGCAACACATTCATACCAAACCAGATCCAAAGGACCGGTAGCAACAAGCATGACTACTTCGGAGAATAGCAACGAGGAAGAAAGGCCGATGAGCCAGTTGTTAAAAGAAGCAATGGAAAAGATTGAAAGGATGGGACTAGAAATGAATGCAATGCAACTAGCCCTAGCCAAAACCCAAAAGAGCCCCAAAACACTAGGACACATGCCGGAGTACCCTCACTCTGGCCCTTCCACAAGCCGCCCAAATCCCCTCTATCATCAAGAAAGAAGCCCTCATGATTCCCAAGCTCCACCACCTCATCAACCTCTCCCAACACCCAACATTCCCATTTTTGTGGGACGTACATCAGCCCCTTTGCAGAGAACGACCAGTGAGCCATTGTTTCAGGCTCACGATACCCAATACTATCCCCCTGAGCCTACATTCCATGCACCCGAACCACAAGCTTACAATCCCCGTTTGGAAGTACCGGCAGAGATTGAGAAGCCGGTTAAGGCCCCTGAACAGGATGAAGTGTTGAGAAAGTTCAAAAGCCTGGAGCAATCCTTCAGGAACTTGCACGGGCTGGGCAATCAAGTCAGCGTGGCATACAAAGATCTGTGCCCTTTCCCAGACGTCCAACTCCCGGCTGGGTTCAAGATGCCCAAGTTTGATTTATATGAAGGGCACGGTGATCCCATGGCACATTTGCGGGGATTCTGTAGCAAAATGAGAGGGGCAGGAGGCAAGGACGAGCTTTTGATAGCTTATTTCGGCCAAAGTTTGAGCGGATCTGCACTGGAATGGTATACCAGGCAGGATTTCAGCAGGTGGTACACGTGGGATGATCTGGCGCAGGCTTTTGCAGGTCATTTCCAGTACAACCTAGAGATAGTCCCTGACCGTCTCACGTTATTGAGAACTGGGAAGAAACCCGGGGAAAGTTTTCGCGAGTTCAGGTTCCGCTGGAGAGAACAAGCAGCTAGAGTCGATCCTCCCATGAGAGAGGGAGAGATGGTGGACTATTTTTTACAGACATTGGATCCAACCTACTTTGGTCACTTGGTGACAACGGTTGGAAAATCTTTCAACGAGGTGGTCAAGATAGGGGTCATGATAGAAGAGGGTTTGAGGTCTGACAAGATCTTGAACTACTCGGCACTCAAGGCCACAACCCAGGCCATTCAAAACGGCACGGGAGGTGTGTTGAGAAGAAAGAAAGAAGAGGTTGCCACAATCGAGGCAGGCAGTTGGTCCAGGGCTGGCAGGCCACATTACAACCAACCCAGGCCTCACAGGTCAAACTACCCATACAACCCACCACAAAATTTCTATCCACCTCGAGAACCACATTATTCCGTACACCAAGCCCAGGTATACACTCAGCCTCCGGTTCGCCCACAATGGCGCGCACCGGCTCCCCAGAACATATATGCGCCGCCACAAAACACCTACCCTCCACCAAGGGCATATAGAAACCCTTCAGGGGCAGGCTTCCGGGGAAATCCAGATGCTAGGAATGACAGGTTGCGGAAGCAAAGAACCTTCACGGAGCTGGGAGAAACCTACACCGCCTTGTTCCACAAGCTGCGGCAATTGGGTTTGGTTAGTCCTGTCCAAACTCGAGAACCAAATCCCCCACCTCAGAATGTAGATCGATCAATCAGTTGTGAATACTGTTTAGGGATGCTCGGGCACGATACCGAGAAGTGCTGGAAGTTAAGGCATGCCATATAGGATCTTATTGACACCAATAAGATCGAGGTCCAGACACCGGAGGCTCCTAACATCAACCAAAACCTACTGCCAGCGCACCACGAAACTCACATGATTGAGTTGGTGTGTGAGGGAGGAGAATTAAGAAAACCCTCACAAACAGTGATGATGATCCAAGCCGCCCCGAAAGAAGTCTTAACTAGTGGAGGAACGAGTGTACAGTCACCGGGAGAAGGCGTCAAGCCGGTAGTGATATTGGGGAAGAGCCCGTCCATCATAGCAAGCAAACTCGAGCCAAGCAAGTTGGTAATATCAGGGATCCTGCCCATACCGGCAGTCGTGTTGAAAGGGGTATGTAGAGAACGGGTGACCATAAAGCCTGTGGTCCAACTGCCAATGATTGACAGCAGGGCTGTGCCTTGGAAATATGAAAAGGCAGTGGTGACGTACAAAGGAAAACAGGTGGAAGAAGTCAGTTGTGAAGCGCAAGGGCTGACTCGATCAGGTCGATGTTTTGCTCCGGTGGAGCTAAGAAGAACCAACCCAGTGGCAACCAAGAAACCTGTGTCCGAGGAAGAGGCCGAAGAGTTCCTGAGGAAGATGAAAGTACATGACTATTCTGTGGTCGAACAGCTGAGAAAAACACCGGCCCAGATCTCACTGTTGTCGTTGCTGATCCATTCTGAGGAGCATCGTCGGGCCCTGTTGAATATATTGAACGAGGCTCATGTACCCAGTGAGATTTCTGTAAACCACCTGGAAACTATTGCCAGCAAGATTTTCGAGGTGAATAGGGTAACATTCTCAGATGATGACCTACCAGTGGAAGGTACGGAGCATAACAAAGCTCTATACCTAGCTGTCAAATGTGAAGACTCGGTAGTAACTCGAGTATTGGTGGATAACGGCTCAAGCGCCAATATTTGTCCATTATCCACTCTGGACCAGTTAAAGATCGACCGCGGAAGAATCCGGAAGAATAGCATCTATGTCCGGGGGTTTGACGGAAACGGAACAGCCACTGTGGGGGATGTTGTACTTGAACTGACCATTGGGCCAGTCCTGTTTACCATGGAATTCCAGGTGTTAGATGCCACAGTTTCTTATAACCTGCTGTTAGGACGACCCTGGATTCATGCAGCCAAGGCGGTGCCTTCCACCCTACATCAGACGGTGAAGTTCGAGTGGGAAAGACAAGAGGTCGTGTTACACGGCGAGGATACAACATGCACCATGGGCGGAACCATTGTACCTTTCATAGAGACCGCTGATGACAAAGGTCCTTGGGTCTACCAGATTTTCAATACAGGGTCGGCCAACAAAATTTCTGAAGGAGAAATCATCCCACACCCTAGGGTAGCTGCCGCAACAGTCATGATGGTTTCAGAAATGCTGGGAAACGGATTCGTGCCGGGAAAAGGCCTGGGAGTCGAGCTTCAAGGGATAGTCCAACCTGTCTCCCTTCCTAAAAATCTGGAAACTTTCGGATTGGGGTTCAAACCAACCGCAACAGACAGGAAGCAAGCGCGAAAAATGAAGAAGAGAGTCTGGTTTCTGCCTAAACCAGTACCACGCCTCTCAAGGTCTTTTGTCAAAGCAAGTGCCAAGGGGTCACCAGTCCCAAAGATTCGAGGACCTTTGATCGATATAAATGAAAACCTGAATCAGAGTTTTGAGAGGCTATTCGCGGATGTCAATACGGTGGAAGCTGGAGAAGGTTGCAGCAGAGCAGAGATACAATTTGTGGGGCCTGAGGCCAAGATCAACAATTGGACGGTTACTCCTCTTCCTGTCCGAGGGGAGTCTTGGTAGTAGGCTTTGATTAATGTTTTGTTTGTTTGTTTGTTCGGATTATTCAAGGGTGTAATCCAAATTTTACTTTCGTTTTTGTAAAAGTGTGAACCCTTTTATCCCGCAAGTTTAATAAAGTTCTTTTCTTTTGTCCCATTTTAATTTTGTTTTGTTCTTTTTCTTTCTGAACAGTTCTCTTTTTACTGGTTCTAATGACATGGCATGCACAGCGGATCTTCGACCTAGTCTAATAAATCAATCTGAAACCGACTCAATGATGCAAGAGGTCGTTTGTGACGATGAATTTGAATGTGACGAAGGGGAAGCCTTCGAAGAAATAAACCGAGAATTGTGCCAATTTGAAGAGAAACCCAAGCCTAACCTAAATGACACCGAGGCTGTGAATCTAGGAGACGCTGATAACGTCCAAGAAACCAAAATTAGCATCCACATTGAGCCGAATATCAGAGCAGAATTGATCAAAACTCTCATGGAATTCAAAGATGTTTTTGCATGGTCATATAATGATATGCCTGGATTAAGCACCAATTTAGTGGTTCACAAATTGCCCACTGACCCGGCATACCCTCCGGTCAAGCAAAAACTAAGGAAATTTAAAACAGAAATGAGTGTAAAGATCAAAGAAGAAGTGATTAAGCAGTTGCAATCGAAGGTCATTCGGGTTACTCGGTATCCCGAGTGGGTGGCCAATGTGGTACCAGTCCCAAAGAAGGATGGAAAAATCAGGGTGTGCGTTGACTACCGCAACCTCAACAAAGCAAGTCCCAAGGACAATTTTCCGCTACCCAACATTCATATCCTGATCGACAATTGCGCTGGGCGCGAGATCGGATCCTTTGTGGATTGCTATGCGGGTTATCATCAGATCCTAATGGACGAGGAGGATGCTAAGAAGACAACGTTTATTATGCCATGGGGAACCTACTACTATCGGGTAATGCCGTTCGGATTAAAGAACGCTGGGGCAACATACATGCGAGCAATGACTGCTGTGTTTCATGACATGATACACAAGGAAATTGAGGTGTACGTCGATGATGTGATCATCAAATCTTGGCGTCAGGAGGACCATGTGGCAGACCTAAGGAGATTTTTTCAAAGACTTCGAAGGTATGATATCAAGCTTAACCCGGCCAAATGCGCATTCGGGGTTCCATCAGGAAAGTTGCTAGGATTCATCGTCAGTCGACGGGGGATTGAGTTAGACCCATCCAAAATTGAATCCATCCGAGATTTGCCACCGCCAAGGAACAAAACAGAGGTAATGAGTTTGCTGGGTAGACTCAATTACATCAGCAGGTTCATCGCTCAACTCACAGCAACTTGTGAGCCCATATTTCGGCTGCTGAGAAAGGATGCTGCAGTAGGTTGGACGGCAGAGTGTCAGGAGGCTTTCGACCAAATCAAAGGGTATCTGTCTAATCCACCCGTATTGGTCCCGCCTAAGCCCGGGAAGCCCCTAATTCTTTACCTGACGGTCTTGGAAAATTCATTTGGTTGTGTGTTGGAGCAACATGACGACACAGGAAGGAAGGAGCAAGCCATCTACTATCTTAGCAAGAAATTCACAGTGCATGAGGTCAAGTACACTCAACTCGAGAAAACATGATGCGCCCTAACTTGGGTGGCTCAGAAGTTGAAGCACTACCTGTCTTCATATACTACTTATCTCATATCCTGCTTGGACCCATTGAAGTATATCTTTCAGAAACCTATGCCCACGGGAAGGTTGGCAAAATGGAAAATTCTGCTCACAGAGTTTGATATCATCTACGTAACGAGGACGGCCATGAAAGCCCAGGCACTGGCAGACCATTTGGCAGAGAATCCCGTTGATGAAAAATACGAGCCCTTAAGAACGTATTTTCCTGACGAAGAGGTGATGCATACGAATGAGTCGGAATTACCTGAGGAACCAGGTTGGAAGCTTTTCTTCGATGGAGCTGCAAACGCAAAAGGGGTTGGAATAGGAGCAGTACTCATTTCTGAAACAGGACGACATTATCCTGTTACGGCTCAACTACGCTTCTATTGCACCAACAATATGGCCGAGTATGAGGCTTGCATTCTGGGTCTGCGCTTGGCTGCTGACATGGATGTCCAAGACGTCTTGGTCTTGGGAGACTCGGACCTCTTGGTACATCAAATTCAGGGTGAATGGGAAACACGAGATCTAAAGCTCATACCATACCGACAATGCTTGCATGATCTGAGCAAGCAATTTCGATCGGTAAAGTTCAAACACATCCCGAGAGTTCACAATGAGGTTGCGGATGCCTTAGCCACCTTAGCATCAATGCTGCACCACCCTGACAAAATGTATGTTGATCCTCTACACATCCAGGTCCGTGATCAGCACGCCTACTGCAATGCCGTAGAAGAAGAAGCAGATGGCAAACCCTGGTTTCATGATATCAAGGAATACCTCAGGATGGGGATATATCCGGAACATGCCTTTGGAGACCAAAAAAGAGCCCTTCGGCATTTGTCGAATGGTTTCTTCCTCAGTGGGGGAATATTGTACAAAAGAACCCCGGATTTGGGATTGTTGAGATGCATAGATGCCAGTCAAGCAATGACGGTTATGGCTGAGGTACATGCTGGAGTTTGTGGACCACACATGAGCGGGTATGTGTTGGCAAGAAAGATCCTTCGAACAGGGTGTTATTGGCTCACCATGGAACACGACTGTATCACTTTTGTGAGGAAATGCCATCAGTGCCAGATACATGGAGATTTGATTCATTCTCCGCCAACAGAGTTACATACGATGTCAGCACCCTGGCCGTTTGTAGCATGGGGCATGGATGTCATTGGGCCCATCGAGCCAGCAACATCCAACGGTCATAGGTTCATTCTAGTGACCATTGATTACTTCACCAAATGGGTTGAGGCTAAAACCTTCAAATCAGTAACCAAGAAGGCAGTGGTGGACTTTGTTCACTCCCATATCATCTGCAGATTTGGGATCCCAAAAGTGATCATCACGGATAACGGGGCGAATCTTAATAGCAGCTTGATGAGAGAGGTATGCCAACAATTCAAGATTACACACCGCAATTCCACCCCATATCGTCCTAAGGCAAATGGAGCAGTCGAAGCAGCCAATAAGAATATCAAGAAGATACTGCGAAAAATGGTGGAAGGGTCCAGACAATGGCACGAGAAATTACCCTTTGCTTTGTTGGGTTACCGCACTACCGTCCGGACTTCCATAGGCACAACTCCATATTTGTTGGTGTATGGAACTGAGGCTGTGATACCGGCGGAGGTCGAAATTCTGTCCCTCCGAATTGTCGCTGAAGCCGGGATTGATGATGATGAATGGGTCCAAGCTCGATTGGAACAATTGAGCCTAATAGATGAGAAAAGATTGGCAGCAGTGTGCCATGGTCAGCTGTACCAGAAGAGAATGGCAAAAGCGTATAATAAGAAGGTGCGCCCCAGGAAGTTTGAAGTAGGGCAGCTGGTATTGAAAAAGATCCTCCCACATCAGGTCGAGGCAAAAGGCAAATTCGCCCCAAATTGGCAAGGGCCTTATATCGTGACCAGAGTATTGTCCAATGGTGCTTTGTGTTTGACAGATGTCGAAGGTAGATGCGTCGACATGGCTATCAATTCAGATGCAGTCAAGAGATATTATGCGTAATTTCTTTAATTATGGCAATTTTTTTGGTTGGTTTGTTTGTATTTGGCATTTATTGGATAATGAGATGACGGAGGCAATTCTTTCTTCTACCCAAACACTGTTTAACCCTTGCTTCCCCCTTTGAGCCTTAAGTTATTCTTTCATACCCCTCTTTTGGAATCACTAATGGGAAAGATATGAAAAAAAAGAAAAAGAAAAAGAAAAGAAAAAGACATTCAAAAAAAAAATGAAAAAATGAAAAGAAGGAAAAGAAAAAAAAAGAAGAAGAAGATAAAATCACAAGAAATACGAAACCGTGGGAACTACGTTTGACCTGATTCCTCAAAGAGGATACGTAGGCGCCTCACGGCTCGGTCATAGTGTGCATCATAATAAATAAAGGATGCATAATGTACATAGTGTGCACAATATGACACAATGTGCGTAACGCGCATAGCTCAACATAAGTGTAAAGAAATAAAATTCCCCAAGCAAGAAATCTGGGGCAGAGGTTATGTTTTAAGTTCCAACAAAGATTTGATTCCTAAAGTTGTAGCACATCACCCTTCAAGTTGTTTTTATTTTTATAAACCTTTCTTTAACCCCACACCAAAACCAACATCAACATCCAAAAGACCTCCCGATCAATGTTCGAGAGATGCCAAGTCCGGCGAATAAGGCCGAGAATAATACACTGATCCCCAGCAAAGAAGAGGATCGTAAGACTGGAAATGAATTGATGGTCAAGGGAATCTCCAGAAAGGAGGGACGTATCTACAACACCCCGATTTCCCGAAAGAAATAAAATGAGAGAGTCTTATTGGTGAAGACCTTCACAGGCACCGAGAGGCGATGTAAGATGAGGGATATGAAATGAGAGAGTCTTATTGGTGAAAACCTTCACAGGCACCATGAGGCGCCGGGAGATGAGAGAAACGAGAGAGTCTCATTAGTGAAAACCCCTCGAAGGGCACTATGAGGCGACAAGACAGATCAACAAAAGCTACAACATACGAAACGGACACTCATTTATCATCCCCAGCAAGTCAGACCATCGGGCAAATCGATTGATACAAATAGACTGGGTCGGGAATCTATGGTGCACGTCATGATCACAGGGACCAGTCATGTCCTCCAGATAAGTTCTTTTGAGTTTCTCCTCCCCAACCAAATATGGGTTCAGAAAGATTTTTTCCCTCTAGCTTTTATTTTCTCTTCCTAAAATTTGTCTTGAAAAGAATTTTTCAAAGTTTACTACCAGAAACCGGAGGGGAATTCACCCAATGCAAGGATCGTGCCCGGCAATTTTGGAGGGAAGGAGCTCCTAAAGGGAGTGGTTTCGGGAGTTAAAAGCAGACTCCCACAGAATATGTTTCAAGAGAAAGTGGAAAGGGGGATTAATTGAAAGCCAATCCCCAGCAGGCTAGAGACCCCCAACAGGCAACTTTGCCCGCCAACCAATTATGGGGACATAGAGCAAGAAAAGGGGAAGAGAGGGAAAAATCATCCGCCAGAAAGGCACCCTCTACCACCACGATCAAAACTAACTAAATCCTTTTATCTGCTGCAGGAAAACAAAGAATTGATAAGGGCAGCTAAACGCAACGCCAGGGGAGTCACCAAAAACCGGGGCAGAAAATTTTCTGCCGATTGTCGAAAATTTTCTCGGAAGAACGGGGAAGCAATTTTAATACTTTTAAGTTCTAGGTCGCCCACCAATATAATGCGGGAATACTTTTAAGTTCTAGGTCGCCCACCAGTATAATGCGGGAATACATTTAAGTTCTAGGTCGCCCACCAGTATAATGCGGGAATACATTTAAGTTCTAGGTCGCCCACCAGTATAATGCGGGAATACTTTTAAGTTCTAGGTCGCCCACCAGTATAATACGGGAATACATTTAAGTTCTAGGTCGCCCACCAGTATAATGCGGGAATACATTTAAGTTCTAGGTCGCCCACCAGTATAATGCGGGAATACATTTAAGTTCTAGGTCGCCCACCAGTATAATGCGGGAATACATTTAAGTTCTAGGTCGCCCACCAGTATAATGCGGGAATACTTTTAAGTTCTAGGTCGCCCACCAGTATAATGCGGGAATACTTTTAAGTTCTAGGTCGCCCACCAGTATAATGCAGGAATACATTTAAGTTCTAGGTCGCCCACCAGTATAATGCGGGAATACTTTTAAGTTCTAGGTCGCCCACCAGTATAATGCGGGAATATTTTAAGTTCTAGGTCGTCCACCAGTATAATGCGGGAATACATTTAAGTTCTAGGTCGCCCACCAGTATAATGCGGGAATACTTTTAAGTTCTAGGTCGCCCACCAGTATAATGCGGGAATACTTTTAAGTTCTAGGTCGCCCACCAGTATAATGCGGGAATACATTTAAGTTCTAGGTCGCCCACCAGTATAATGCGGGAATACTTTTAAGTTCTAGGTCGCCCACCAGTATAATGCGGGAATACTTTTAAGTTCTAGGTTGCCCACCAGTATAATGCGGGAATACTTTTAAGTTCTAGGTCGCCCACCAGTATAATGCGGGAATACTTTTAAGTTCTAGGTCGCCCACCAGTATAATGCGGGAATACTTTTAAGTTCTAGGTCGCCCACCAGTATAATGCGGGAATACATTTAAGTTCTAGGTCGCCCACCAGTATAATGCGGGAATACTTTTAAGTTCTAGGTCGCCCACCAGTATAATGCGGGAATACTTTTAAGTTCTAGGTCGCCCACCAGTATAATGCGGGAATACCTTTTAGCTCTAGATTTTGGAATCAGTCACCCCACCTGGAGACGGAAGGGTACAACAGAGATCCCCAAATAGGAAACAATAAAATCCCCAGCACCGAGAAGCAGACAACTGCAGAGGCAAGCGCGCATTTCAAAAGGAAAAAGGAACGCGTCTCAAAAGAAGCAGTTTGGGAACGTTATAGCATGCCCAACATAACAATTTTGATGAAAAGCCATACCACCAAAGAAACAATGGAAAGGCTTGAAGAAGAGGGCATGTTCCCAGCAGATCAAGCGAAGTGATGAAAACTGGCATTCAAACGTTAGCAAAGGACCAGCATCATCTCCCAAAGTCACAAGATAAAGGCATCGGAGGAAAGCGTTAGCCGACAAGAAAGCAAGGCAACAAGAACAAGTTGAAGATGGATGAGATCTCATGATCCTCAGTCTAGCTTAGCTTCTTGTTTTTCCTTTTAGAGCAATGTAACAGGGAGATCGGTTGAGCAGTAGCATCCTGCGGCAACATGCAACAGCGCACAACGACAGCAAGCACTCCAGTCACACGGTAGTCCCAGCTACCAAAATTTCCCGAACTACATTGGCCTGATTCCTGTTCAGCCCAGGATATGTAGGAAACCTCTGAAGCAAAGGTTCGGTCAAATCTTTTTCAAAAAAATGCTTCGCGCGGAGTATTCGGACGGGCAAAAATCACTCGCTTTATCTTTGCGCGAAAACCCTTCGTGTCTTCGTGCAAAGAGGGGCAGCTGTAAGCACGTGATTTTTGCTTCACGAGCAATCATTCCCAAAGGAAAACAAAAAATAATAGTGACAGATGACCCCGCAGTACAAATTTTTCATGACATGTATTGCTAGTCATTTATGGGTCTGTCCATTTTTTGCATTTTATCATTATCAAACAAAATACAAAAATATGTGTCATTAAAAGAAAGTTCAAAATATATATATGCATCGTTCGTTATAGGTTGTGATTTAACTTACTTAAACATTTTAATTTGGTATGATAATTACGTTGAAGTGCTATATTGTTGTTTGTTTTAATTTGTTTTATTATTTATTTTGTTTTGTTATTTTTCATTTTTTTTCTTTAAATTAGAAAACAAAAGAAAAAGAGTTGAAATCAATTTGGGCCCAAAAATAAGACAAAAACAGGCCCAAACTAGCACTCAAATCCGGTCCAAACCAGGCCTGCCCTGACCACCTCCCGAAACGACGCCGCATCATGCGTCTGATCTGGGCCGTTCAAACTCTCGATCCAACGGCTCAGGACCTCTTTCAGCAACCCATGTTCAAACCCGACCCAATAACCAATCTGACCCAACCCCTCACTTAAACCAAACGACCCCGTTTAACTACCAAACGACCCCGTCTCATTTCTCACCCTCAGATCCAAGCCGTTGAGATCATCTGATCTAACGGCTCAGATCCAATCCCATAGACCATATATAAACCTTCCCTTACACCCACGCCCCCTATACCAACACCCCACCCCTTCGTCCCCAAGCTCAAACCCGGACCTCCCATTAGAAACCCTAGCCACCCCCGTCTCCCTCGCCATTAAAGCCGGCGGCATGGACGCCGGTGGCCACCTCCTGAACACCCTAGGACCACCGCACTCTCCTGAACATGGATCTACTATCCATTTGCCTCGAATCACTTTCGTTCGTCTCGAATCTTCATTTGAAGATTTGAGTCGAACCCGGACCTATGCCAAGTTACCCCATCTTCATACCAGACACTCCCCTGACCTTCCTCGTGACCAAACCAAGCTTGGTTTGGTCCGAATCTACCCACAACTCCCTAAAAATCAGATCTGGAGATCCAAAACCTAGAACACTAATAGCCTTGGAATCTGGCCGGTCTTAACAAGGGTTTGAGGTCTAATAGACCTTAATCAAGGTGTTCTCATGTGAGAACACCCTGATTAAAGTTTGTTCGGCCTCAAGAGTTCGAAGTTGAGTCAGATTTGGGTCATTTTGATTTCAAACTCTTTTGGTAAGTTTTCCTTTCTTTTGTTTTAGTTCTAATTAAGTTGTCAGCATGTTTCGTTGTGTTTTGTTTGTTATTTTGTTATTTTTCATTCGGATTTCTTCCATCTCTGTTAAAGGCCGTTTTATTTGGTCAATTGTCTTCTGTTTGTGTTCTGAATATACCATGTGATATACATGCTCATCAATTAGATTAGTCGTCAAACGAGTTTAATTCATATAAGTTCCCAGTGTTTGAACAAATTTGTCTGAAGTCATTCGGGACTCTATACGTGTTGTTTATATGAACGATTGATTGTTATGTGTTACGATTAATATAGTCGAGTCGATATATGTCGTCAATTAGTTTCAATCGTTAATGGTAACAACTTGATTCGTATTGCTTATTTCTGCTGTGATCGTATTTGAGTCCCATTAGGAACTGAATTGTATTGCCTATTGATTTTGTTCAAATCGAATTAAAGAACATCTAGGGGAAAGGTTATAATGGCAGATTCAGACTTTGATTTTAAAACACGATGCCATTTGGTTTAGACCGTGGGCAGCATGTGTATGGTTAGCTTTAAGGAATTAAATAATTGGACAGCATGTGCTGTCAGATTATATTCCTACTGCCCATACTTTGGTTAAATAAACAAGTGATTAGTACATTTTAACAACAAAAGAGAGAGGGGATGTCAGGGATTTGATGGGAGTTTTGTTTATTTAAAAGAAGTGAGTGGAAAAACAACGAGGAGGGGCAATTTTGAGTTGTAAAACAGACTGTAAAGTGTTAAGGTTAGGCTATAAAAGAGGCAGACCTTCCATTAGAAAGGGGGTTCATTTTTTGAGTCTGGAGAGATCTTGGGAGTAAGAAAAACTGAAAAGGAAAAACAGAAATAAATTTCAGAACATTGTGAATGAGTATGGTCTAGAAGAAACTGTGCAAGAGTCCAGTTTGATCAGGTTTTCTGTGGGGTTTTGCTTTTCCTGTTGTCTGCCAAGCTTCCTTGTGGTCATTGGATTTCTGTTGCTGTTACATTCAACATTCTGGGCTGTTGTTTCCTACTCTGTTCTTTTTCTGGGATTGTTCATTTGTTGCTCGAGTCCTTGCTGAGCTTCACCATTATTGGCTGATTGTTTGTTGCTGTGTTGTTGCTGTGAATCTGCTGTTGCTGTTGTTTGCTGTGTGCTACTCAGCTGATCTTTTCCTTCTTCTTCTGTTCCTCTACATCAGGTACACAACCAAGTCACTATCAAATGTAATTGGAACATTGAGCATGAATGCAAAAAAGGAAAAGACTTGAAGTTGATTTTCATACATATATTGTTATATTAGATATCATGTATTGTATGATAATTTTCATTCTTGTGTTGACAGTCGAAGCAGCTTGTATGCCTAGTGTATATCAATATAAGTTAGCTAAATGGTAGTTTACATATGCATGCTGATAGGTGATAATATGCTCAATAAGATAGGTTGCATCTCAGATTTTAGTTTACTTTGCAGTATATGTTGTAATGTATGCAAACTGTACATCATGGATTAAGTTCTTCCTTTTTAGATTGATGGTCTCCTATAACTAGTAAACCACCTGTTAAGACAAAGAACATCAAACTTGCAATCACAACCTCATAAAGGTCGAGTTCAGGCCAAAACAGGCTAAGCCGGCCTGCTTCGAACGAACAGTGGCCCAGGTCTGGCCTATTACGCATGGGCTGGATTTGGGCCTGGGATTATTTGTTCGGCTGACTGTACATGCAGCCTCATTTCTGATTTTTTAAGCTTTTCTGAATGTCGTTACAAACAACTTGCAAGCATTTAATTAATTAGGACTATCTACTGTTTTCAATTGATAAAGACAAACACGACAAGAAACGTAGTTGCTATAGGATATCCTTTTAAAAATAAGAACGAGATGAACCTCGATGAAAATAAACAAAACGCGCAGATGCGGGGCCCTTGTTAAATGTATATTATTGAAGCGTTTAGTTTCCAGGACGGGTTGTTTAGCAAGTCTCACAACCCTCCTAAAATAACAATACGTTAGACTCTTTAGGACGCGCCTTAATAAATCTTACCTTCTTAAACTCGGGTGCACATTTATGTGACCCAAATCCAAATCTCGACGGATTCGAAATGTATTTCTAATCGCGGGTACATTGATTGTGACGTGGTTCGAGAGGCATATCCATGACGTCGCAAATTCCTTTTAAAAGTAGAACGAGACGAGCCTCGTCAAACAAAAATGTACACAGCTGCGGGGGCCCTCTGACTGTATATATATTAAAACACTTAGAATTCGAGACAGGTTGTTTGGCGAATTTTTCGGCCTTCCCCAAAACAACAATACGCTAGTTGCTTTAGGCGCGTCTTAATAATTTATTCTCCTTAATTCGGGTGCACATTTATGTGACCCAAATCCAAATCTCAACCGAGTCGAAATATGTCAACAACCACGGGTGCATTGATGTAGCGTGGTTCGAAATATGTTTTCACGACGTTGCAAGTCTTATAAAATAACAGTAAATGATAAAAGCGGTTAAAAGTTAAATTTTGCACATAAGTTCACTTGTATAAAATCAGATAATCAAGCCGAATATAACAGTTGAGCGACCGTGCTAGAACCACGGAACTCGGGAATGCCTAACACCTTCTCCCGGGTTAACAGAATTCCTTATCCGGATTTCTGGTATGCAGACTGTAATATAGAGTCATTATCTTCCTCGATTCGGGATTAAAATTGGTGACTTGGGACACCCTAAATCTCCCAAGTGGCGACTCTGAAATAAATAAACCAATCCCGTTTCGGTTGTCCTTTAATTGGAAAAAATTCTCCTGCGCCCCTCGGGCGCGGAAAAAGGAGGTGTGACAGCCAGCATCATTCCCAACAACCTTCCGAAGAGTGAAGCACTAGTTCTGAAGGGATCAGAATCCCTCATCAGTGTTATCCTTGACAGCGTTATCCCCAGCTGATAACATTTTACCCCCCAACAGGTAAGTAAATAATTCCCCAACAGTGTTATCCCCAGTAGTTTCGAGGAGTACAACACAAGTTTGGTGAAAATCGGTATCCTCAGCGGTTCCTTTAGGGGAAAGGCAAAACGAGTCTCAAGGGAGTTAATCTTCGAAGGAAGAAGCTATGCATAAAACAAAATAAAAAAAAGAATAAAAAAGAATTAAAAAAAAAAGAAAAAAAAAAGAGAAAAAAAGAAGAAGCAGTTTGCAGAGGAATGAAACATCCTACTTAAAAGGAAGTAATTTTGGAAGGAGAAAGATAACATATTTACACAGTAGAGTTATCCACAGCAGTGTTATCCCCAGTGGATCATCGAGATGTAGAAGCATCATCGACAGAGTTTCGGGCAACCCAGAGTGGGTAAGGAAGAAAAAGAAAAGTCATCCCCATCAAAATAATCCCCAACAGTTTCAAGGGAAGACAACACAGGTAAGTAAATAATTTAGGAAGAAGGAAATGGTTCACGCATAGGAGACGCACTTCCTAAGTGAAGATTTCATTTAATAGGAGACACACTTCCTAGTTTGAAATCATCAAAGTTTTACCCATAGGAGATGCATTTCCTCCTAAGTTTGTTTTTACCCATAGGAGATGCATTTTCTCCTAAGTTTAGTTTCACCCATAGGAGATGCATTTCCTCCTAAGTTGTTGTTTAACCAATAGGAGAGGCATTTCCTCCTAAGTTTAGTTTTTACCCATAGGAGAGACATTTCCTCCTAAGTTTAGTTTTTACCCATAGGAGAGGCATTTCCTCCTAAGTTTGTTTTTTACCCATAGGAGAGGCATTTCCTCCTAAGTTTGTTTTTTTACCCATAGGAGATGCATTTCCTCCTAAGTTTAGTTTCACCCATAGGAGAGACATTTCCTCCTAAGTTTGTTTTTACCCATAGGAGACGCATTTCCTCCTACGTTTAGTTTTACCCATAGGAGATGCATTTCCTCCTAAGTTTGTTTTAGTTTTACCCATAGGAGATGCATTTCCTCCTAAGTTTGTTTTAGTTTCACCCCATAGGAGATGCATTTCCTCCTAAGTTTAGTCTTACCCATAGGAGAGACATTTCCTCCTAAGTTTATTTTACCCATAGGAGAGGCATTTCCTCCTAAGTTGTTGTTGAAGTCAGGAGTCCGCCTAGAGAATAGAGACATTCAATTTTAAATTTAGCAATCAGGAGTCCGCCTGGAGAACAGAGACATACTTTTCAAGTTTGATGTCAGGAGTCCGCCTGAAGAACAGAGACATAGAGTTTAAATTTCAAAAGTCAGGAGTCCGCCTGGAGAACAGAGACGTACTTTTCAAGTTTGACGCCAGGAGTCCGCCTGAAGAACAGAGACATACAATTTAAATTTTAAAGTCAGGAGTCCGCCTGGAGAATAGAGACATTCAATTTCAAATTTAACAATCAGGAGTCCGCCTGGAGAACAGAGGCATACATTTCAGTAATTCATTTCAAGTGTTGAAGTTGGGAGCCCGCCCATAGAACAGAGGCATACATTTCAGTCTTTTCATTTCAAGTGTTGAAGTTGGGAGCCCGCCCATAGAACAGAGGCATACATTTCAGTCTTTTCATTTCAAGTGTTGAAGTTGGGAGCCTGCCCATAAAACAGAGGCATACATTTCAGTCTTTTCATTTCAAGTGTTGAAGTTGGGAGCCCGCCCATAGAACAGAGGCATACATTTCAGTCTTTTCATTTCAAGTGTTGAAGTTGGGAGCCCGCCCATAGAACAGAGGCATACATTCAGTCTTTTCATTTCAAGTGTTGAAGTTGGGAGCCTGCCCATAAAACAGAGGCATACATTTCAGTCTTTTCATTTCAAGTGTTGAAGTTGGGAGCCCGCCCATAGAACAGAGGCATACATTTCAGTCTTTTCATTTCAAGTGTTGAAGTTGGGAGCCCGCCCATAGAACAGAGACATACATTCAGTCTTTTCATTTCAAGTGTTGAAGTTGGGAGCCCGCCCATAGAACAGAGGCATACATTCAGTCTTTTCATTTCAAGTGTTGAAGTTGGGAGCCCGCCCATATAACAAAGGAATACATTTCAGTCTTTTCATTTCAAGTGTTGAAGTTGGGAGCCCGCCCATAGAACAGAGGCATATATTTCAGCCTTTTCATTCCAAGTGTTGAAGTTGGGAGCCCGCCCATAGAACAGAGGCATACATTCAGTCTTTTCATTTCAAGTGTTGAAGTTGGGAGCCCGCCCATATAACAGAGGAATACATTCAGCATTAATTTTCAAGTATTGAAGTTGGGAGCCCGCCCATACAACAGAGGCATACATTTCAAAATCAAGTCAGAGAACAATAAAACAGAGGGTTACAACAGGAATCCCCAGCAGGAAGCAATAAAAATCCCCAGCACCGGGAAACAGAAGGTTGCAATAAGAGGTCCCAGCAAAAACTCAAGTGCATGTGTCGAAAGGAAGA
This sequence comes from Nicotiana tabacum, assembly GCF_000715075.1. NCBI lineage: Eukaryota > Viridiplantae > Streptophyta > Magnoliopsida > Solanales > Solanaceae > Nicotiana > Nicotiana tabacum. The sequence continues at coordinate 69,201,788 of NC_134087.1, forward strand.
AAAGCATCGGAAGAAAAGCACCGGAAAAAATGCAAGCAGACAAGAAAGCAAGGCAACAAGAAAAATTGCAGTATAGCCTAGCTTCTTGTTTTCTTTTAAGCAAAGTGTAACAAGGAGATCGATAAGCAGTAGTAATAGCATGCAACAACAGTAACAATGCAGTCCCACGATAGTCCCAGCTACCAAAAACTTCCCGAACTACATTGACCTGATTCCTGTTTAAGCCAGGATATGTAGGAAACCTTTGAAGCAAAGGTTCGGTCAAATCTTTTTCAAAAAATAAAAAAATAAAAAAAAATGCTTCACACGGAGTACTCGGATAGGCAAAAATCGCTCGCTTTATCTTTGCACGAAAACCCTTCGTGTCTTCGGGCAAAGAGGGGCAGCTGTAAGCACGTGATTTTTGCCCTATATGAGAATTACTCCCAAAAAATTCAAAAATAAAATAATTTTTCTTGGTGTGCAATTTTTGTGATATTTTGTGATATTTTGTGTAACTATTTGTATGTTTGTCTATGCATGTTTATTTGTTAAATTAATAAAAAATACAAAATATGTCGCATTTTGCATGTAGGATTTAATTCTACAATTGTTAGTAATTAAATTTGTTTACAAAAATTAAAAATTACAAAAATAGGCATCTTTTGCATTTTTAGCATTTAATGTCCAAATGAACAATTTTATGCTTAATTATTACTTAATTGTGCGTTAATTGTTATTGGAAGTTAATTTGCGCTTTTATAACTTAATTTAGTTCTTAATAATAATTTAAGTACTTTTATAATTTAGTTTTAGAAAAATAAAAGAAGAAAAGAGAACAAAAATACAAAGAAAAATCGGATTGGGCCACTTCTTCAATTTCAAACCACAGGCCCAAATAATTGCCCAACTTTCCCCATGACCCGGTCCACTTCAAACCGGGTCGACCCGGTCCGCTCCAATAACCCAACACCCCTTCTTCATTTTTGTCCAACACAAAACAAAACCAAAAAAATAAAAAATAAAAGGTGAATTATCACTATTAATAGTTTTATTTTATGTTTTTTTTATATATAAAAAATTCGAAAATATTTTATTTTATTTTTTTTTATTTTTTTTAAAAAAAACATATAATAATTTCGGGAATGATTTAAAAAAAAAATAAGAAAAAGGGAAGTATTGAATAAAAAAAATATAAAAGTAAAAATAGGTGAAATTCTTTTCTTTTTTTTAAAAGTAAAAGAATGTAGAAAATTTAAAAAAAAATAAAAAGTTTTGTGGAAATTTTTAAAAAATTTCAAAGTAAAAGAAGGTTGAAATTAAAAAATAAATATAAAGGTATCTAAAAATTTAAAAAATTTAAAGTAATTGAAAGTAGCATTTTTGAAAGAAAAAGAAAAGATAGTGGTTTGTTTTTTAAAGAAAAGTTAAATAAAGTGAGATTCTTTTTAAAAAAATAAAAAGTGAGATTTTAAATAAGATAAAGTAATTAAAGTTGGAATTTTAAAAATAAAAGTAAATAAAGATGGGATTTCTTTTTCTAAAAAAATAAAAGCAATTTGTGAGTGGGATTTCTTTTAATTAAAAAAATAATAAAATAATAAAAAACAAATCTGAAAATTTTGAAAATTTTGCTATAAATAGAAGAGAAAATTTAGGAAGAAGGGAGTTGAAAAAAGAGGAAAAACTAGATAGAAGAAGAAGAAAAGAGGGGGTGGAGAGAGTAGTATACACTCGATATACACTCTGGATACATAGAATATACAAGGACAGAATTCATTTTTGAGAGAGTAAAAAAGATAGAAACAAATTTTCTGAAATATTGAGAGCGGAAGAACACCATAGAGAGTTCAAATCTAGAAAGAAAAAAATAAAGAGAGATTTCCGCACTATTTGTCTTCTCCATTTTTACTAGTTTTCTCCGTGTTGCTGGGATTTCTGGACTGAGGTGTTGAAGCTACTGTGTTGGGCTTTCTGCTGCTGTATGTTGCTGTGTTACATACTACTTTGCTGATCTTCTTCTTCTTGTACTGTCATTTCCAGGTACACATTTGTACACTCTCGGTTTGAAGCGAAATGAAATATTAATCAGGCTTTGTTCCTGTTGAATCCCTCCTGTTTAGATTTGTGTTTGAATATAATTTTCCTTTCTTTGTATAAAAATGTAGTCGATTAATTAATGAGTAATGAGCTTGCATATGTATAACTTCTTCATCTAATAATTTTAGTTTAAATTAATCAAATACTAGTTAATTTGTTTTTGATATTATGGTGTGTCAATCTCATGTTCCAGTATTATTGAATAATAGAATATAGAATGAAAGCAATTTTTCTTTGTACAAACTCGATCGCAATTTTCCATTCACATTAGCCGTAAACTAATAACTAATAAGTTATCTTCTTTTTTTTCAGCATGTAATTAATTGAGAAATTTTCTTTTATTTTTAGAGACAAACTTAATAGAAGAAATGTAGTCACTATAGGTTTATCTTTAAAAATAAGAATGAGATGAGCCTCACCAAATAAAAATACAAAATTGCGGGGCCCTCAGTAAATATTTGCTTTATATTGCTTAGACTTCGGGATGGACCGTTTAGCAAAATTTCACGGCCCTACCCAAAGTAGATGATACGCTAGTCACTTTAGGCGCGCCTTTAATAATTTAATTTTCTTAAACTCGGGTGCACATTGATGTGACCCAAATCCAAATCTCAACGGAGTCAAAGTGTGTCGACGACCACGGGTACATTGATTGTAACGCGGTTCGAGATACATTTTCACAACGTTGCAATTCCTTGTAAAAAATAATAATAATAATTATGAAAGCGGTAAAAAGTTAAAATTTGCACATAAGTTCATATTTGTATAAAATCAGATAATCAAGCCGAATATGACAGTTGAGCGACCGTGCTAGAACCACGGAACTCGGGAATGCCTAACACCTTCTCCCGGGTTAACAGAATTCCTTATCCGGATTTCTGGTGCGCAGACTGTAATATGGAGTCATTCTTTTCCTCGATTCAGGATTAAAATTGGTGACTTGGGACACCCTAAATCTCCCAAGTGGCGACTCTGAAATAAATAAACAAATTCCGTTTCGATTGTCCTTTAATTGGAAAAACTCCGGTTCGCCCTATCGGGTGCGGAAAAAGGAGGTGTGACAGCTCTGGCGACTCTGCTGGGGATTATAAGTACCTAAACATATATAGTGGTCAATTGCAGCCAGTGGGTGCTGAGTATTATTGGCCTCCGGAACCATTTAAAATGGTGTGTAACAAGTCCTATTTGCGTAAAAGACGGGTGCTGAAGAGAACGCGTATACGGAACCAAATGGATGTTAGTGACACCGTTTACGCGTGCAAATGTGGTATATGCTCGCAAACAGGACACGACCGTAGAAAATGTCCTTTGGGTGACAATAGTAATCAAGCTCGGGGTGGATATTCTTCTAGTGTACCTAACTACCCATGAGTTGATGTTGTAATAATTAGTTGTTATGTCTATGTTGCCAGATTTATGAAATAAAATTATGCTTGTTAATTATGATTTGTACTTTCACATTTTACCTATTTAAATAATAATTTAATAAAATTATCTGTATATTTATTATGTGTGTGTTGTCTTGTCGAACTGAAAAAGCTGACCAACTGACATAAAGTTGTCTTGTCAACATTATGATATTTAACATGCAAAATATAGCGCCATTAGATAGTATGTTATGTGTGTGTTGTCTTGTCGAACTGAAAAAGCTAACCAGCTGACATAAAGTTGTCTTGTCAACATCATGATATTTAACACGCAAAATATAGCGCCATTAGATAGTACGTTATGTGTGTGTTGTCTCGCCTATAAATAACGGGCTCATTGTAGTTATTTTGTGTGCTCAAAATTTACTAAAAGCAAATATTACTTTAAAAGTAAGGTTTTTTTTTACTAAAAGCAAATATTTCACAAATGGCTCAACCTCTTCGTCCACCAAAGTGCAACTGTGAAAAAGCATGCTTGATGCAAAATTGTTGGGACGGTGGTGAAGTTGGACGCCGCTACTGACACTGTATGAACCAGTTTTACAAGGTTCCTGGCGAACCTATTTGTTATTTTGAGGAATGGGTTGATGAACCTGTTATCAGGAATGTTATAGAGAACAACTGCAGTTTCTTCATAATATGTGTTTAAGACAACGGGAACATGAAAAAGAAAGCAATAGAATTATTGTAGATTTGAGGGCGAAACTGAAGGAGGTGGGAGAAGAAAAATGGAAAACACAATAGAATTGTGAAGCACAAAAGGAACGTAAAAAAATATAAACTGGAACTTGTGGAGGTGAAGGCTAAACTGAAAGAGGTAGAAGAAGAAAAAGAACAACTGGAAGAATGATATAAGTGGTTGGAGCGGAGAATAAATGGCAACCGAGGCTAAACATTGGACATGTATGTGTTTAGTGTATTTTTCATATTTCATGTATTTTTATTATGTTGGCCTGCTATGTTTGTGTTTGTGCTGTAGTAATGTTTTCCTTGTTTGTTGTACTAAATTTTATTTTAATTGAAGTGGAAGTTAAGTTTAAGTGCTTGTGTTGTACTAAATTTTATTTTAATTGAAGTGAAAGTTAAGTTTAAGTGTTTGTGCTGTTCTAAATTTTATTTTATGAAACTATCAAACGAATGGAGAACTAAAAAAAGTATTGGGCATATTTGGTTAAATATTGTTGTTAATGTATAAAAAAAAATTGTTTACACCATGTCAATGTGTCCCGCATCCGGTGTGTCTTAATGCAGCCACTGGCCTGAGGCGCATCCCCTCCCCCCGGCTACGCTATCAGGATCATCATCATCAAGTCGTCTCCTTATAGCCGGATTCGGTGCAAGATGACATGTACCGGTAGTGCTGTCAGCTCCAATAGAAGGCTACATAATAATATGAAACTTAGTATAAAAAACTACATAACAATTCACAACAATTTATATTGTCTTACCATCATCGTGTCTAGATCCTGGATGTAGTCATCTGTCGCTGCATCACATGAAGCCTTAAAAAGGAAATTAATAAAGTTAAAGAAAATAAATAAGTTACAGTTAAAACAAATTCAAATTCAATACTAATAAACTCATACCTGCGCATGTGATGTGGAGCCATAACTCAGTCGGCGCCCACTATAAAAATCACGGGTCGGTCGATCCTCAACAGTGGTAGATGGGCCTGGGAAGTATCTACCCCAATCCATTCCTTGAATATCCGAGGTCGGGATCAATAATTGACCCAATGGGGTCACCTGCGATGACACTGGAGTGCGATAAATTCCAAGGCTGTAAAACGGCATGTCCGTCTCATGCATGACACCTGCCATATCAGTAGCAACATCATCAGCAGGAGCCTCAACGCCCCCTTGCTGGAGACCACCTCCTCTCCGCCCACAACCACGTCGTTCGGCACCACTAGCTCGTCGGGCACCACCAGCTCGTGGGATACCACGACCTCGATGGTACTGCGCTGGGTCCATATAATCAGCCTCGTGTGCCAAACGCTGAACCGATCGGGCTCGCTGCAGTGTTTGGCCAACCACATCCATGAATCGACGACTATACTCCTGCATGGCCACAGGATCGTGGACATGACTCTGCATCTGCTGCCCCATATGATAGACGGTATGCAATCTAATCGCCTGCACAAAGTAAAAAATATAAACTACATATTTGGCACTAAATTACAGGCATATAATTAATAATAACAGAAAACATACCAGGGCCTCGTGTCTCCCGGCGTATGGGACGTACCGACCGTGTGCCTGATGCACTGGGTTCCCGATAAAAAGTTGGAAAACAGTGCGGTACCATGCCATATAACGTTGAATAGGAAAGTGCTGCAGAGGTAGGGTCAAGTCCCCTCGCCTGTCCCAAGTACCCAACTGCTCGTTAAGCCATGCCATAAATGTGTCGTCCGCCCTGGACCGATCATCCCTCTCATAATGTAAAGCATGCCATGCAGGCGGAGTCGGTATAGGCTACGGTAGGCCAAATTGACAAAATACCCGCTCGGAGGCATGATGCTCGACAATATCGAGGCATATGAGCGGGACAGAAGCCCTCTAAATATGTCGGTCGAACTTGCAATACGCTGGCAGGGTACCTATCACCTCATCGCTGTACGTCGTCCAGATGAACTATCAAATAAGAACACAAACCGTTAGTATGCGCAACACTAAGTTAATCTATAACAGGTAAGTTTAGTTAGATATTCACCTGTGCGTCCTCCAGCAGATCCAACACATCCCTGCAGAGGGGGAGATTATGATGGGCATCATACTCTCGTGCAAGAGTACGACGCATAACCCACCTACAGGCTAGAGGGAGTTGCGGAATTTCTACATTAGCCGGTAGCTGTGGTAGAGGTGGCCGAAACTGCAGAAATCGCTTCCAGACCTAAACCTAACATACAAAGTTGACGTAAAGTATAAGATTAACTATAACTAGGTAGAATTGTAACTAATGGACATATTATTTGAATATGTTGTCACCTGTAGAAGTGGCAGAAAGCCACCAACGTCTCTCTGTGTGCCGATGCAAGCCCGGCACATCTGCCTGTACAGATATGAGATGACAACACCACCCCGGCTGTACAAAGATGTATCCTCGAACCGGGCAATATGATGCAGAAAATGGAGGCTCACTAGGTTCCCCGAAGTGTTCGGGAACAAGACCCCCCAAATAGAAGGAGCAACAACAGCCTCGTATATCGTTGTACATCCACCTCCGCTGACTCGTCGTTGATAGTATGGTGGATCTGTACCAGGTGGTCTCTAATGGGGACCAACTGTATACGACTGGATCCAGAAGCTACCTCCTCGTCTTCCGGCATGAAACCCGTGAGCATGTGCAGCATATCCCAATATGTCTGCCGCGAATAATATCTCATGGTCGCAGGCAGTAAAACTGGCAAGCCATCGGTGGACAAGCCATATAAAATCTCAGCGTCCTGGAGTGTGATGGTGGCCTCGCCGATGGGTAAATGGAAAGTGTGCGTCTCCGGTCTCCACCGTTCAATCAAGGTCGTGATCAAAGCATAGTCGAGCTGTATCCGGCCAATCCTAATAATCCTATATAATCCCATCTCCTCCAGGTAATGGACCACGCGGGGATGTAGAACGCGGGGAGGACTCAAAAACTCCCACAATAAATCCACTCTCCTAGCCCGGAAAGTCTGCATAAGCAACTGTCCGTCCCATATATACTCGGATCTATGCTGGGGATGTAGGGCTAATAGATCCAACGTTCGAGGGTCGGGATGTATAGTCGCGTCCATGTCGTCAACTGTAAATTCATATTTTTAATAACTTAATTGTACAAATTATATATATATATATATATATATATATATATATATATATATATATATATATATATATATATATATATATATATATATATATATATACACACACACACCCGGGCTCGATATTTTGAGGCCCAGTGGCACCAAACTATCATTAATAATTATGTGTTTTTTTATAATTTAAATTCATATTTTTTAATAACTTAATTGTACAAATTACTAATTATGTGTGTTGATACAATTATTAACTTAATTGTACAAAGTTTGCATTTTCAACTACCAGTATAAGATACTTAAACAAAAGGATTCTAAGCTAAAATACTACACATTATTACGCTACAAGGCTCTAAATTTTACTACGCTAAAAGGGTCTACGTTTTGCTACGCTAAAAAGGTCTAGATTTTACTACGCTAAAAAATAATCTAAACTAAACATAAACAACAAATAAATTTAATTGCAAATAAAACACAAAACGACATGAAAACACATATATATAAATCAGGATATTTTTTTATAAAACACTAATATGAAATCCGGATAAATTTAACATGCTAGTTTCGAAAAAAAACACAAACCGAAATAGAACACATAAAAATCAAATAATATGCATTATTATAAAAGTTTCAACTTAAAATAAATCGTAATACCTCGATTTAGAATTTTCGGAAAGCAAATAGATTGAAATTTTGATTTCGGAAGTGTGAATCAACAATAATACGAAACTCTACTCGAATGTGGGACCTACGTTCTACAACTTTTATGTGACGGGGGAGCCCAGATTTTTTTTTTAACTCGTGGGCAGCGGGTATGGGGGGACCAAGAAGAAAGAGGAGTAAAATATTGAGGAAGAGAACCAGAACGACGATGAAGAAGACGGTTCTGTTGTTAAAAATTTATGTGTAGCGCCAGGTATTTTGGTGTTATACCTGGGCGTGTCAGGTTTTCCAGTATAGCGCCTGGTATTTTGGCGCTATACCTGGGCGTGCCAGCTTTTTCAGTATAGTGCCACAATACTTGGCGCTATACATTAACGACACAGTTAACGTTAATGTATGAAGTATTGTGACACTATATATATAATTGTCACCTTTTTTTATCACCTATTTATGTATTTTGAGTTCAAAAGAACCACAATTGGGTTCCGGACCCGAAAACCCCTCAGAGGAACTAAAGCACGTGGTGCTACAAAGGACACCTGGAAGTCTCTTGAGGATGAGAAATGAATTACGATATTGTCCCTAAACAAATAAATAATACCGAAAGTACCCTTGGTTGTCCAAGGGACCTTCACTTATTATATATATAGCTAAAAATTCAAATTGCTGATCGCCTAGGATCCGTACATGAGGAAAAGTTGCTTATGAGGGCACAAACAGCAAATGCTTGGTGGTGGTACTGATGGCTTGCGGTTGACTAAACCACAAAGAAAGCAAAGTGTAGTTATTCTTCCCAACATTTCAATGATCTGTCCACTTAGTCCTCCATTACTGCATATTATTTGTTTAACCTTCTTGTCTCCATGTATTAATTGGACATATTCACTTGAAATATATTCCTTTTTTTTTTCTCACTTCTCTTCATTTCTACTTCCTTTGGGTTTGTTTGATACTGTATTAAGTTTGCTTATACTTGACTCAATGATCAGGGATAGTTTAAAAGGCTTGAAGGAGTAACTTACTATATTAGCATCTTGCTCGCATCCATAGCTCCAATAAGGCCTGGTTGCCGAAGTCTGTGCCACACGAAAGCGAATGCAGAGAACATTAACCACCAAGAGAAAATGTCGATTACATGAAGAATCAAATTCTACAGCCATTGCAAAGATATTATACAGGACTAACATATCGGAAGTAGGGATGTAGGACAACTTTTGCAAAATCTGTAAAAACTGAGGCGAAATGTACCTCATGAATATGGTATATAAACCAAGTGTGCAAGTCGGAAGTCCATAAATGCACAAACTCTTCAGGAGAGGTGGAATATTGGTGTGACCGTAGAAAACCAACTTATCTAGTTATCTGCACTTCTATGTATGTAATCAACTGATAGTGGTATGTCAAGCCCACACCCATATCATACAGCCTCATGGCTAATTTTCAAGCATTTGATTAATATGCTTATGCAGCTACCAAAAAAACACAGGAACGAAGGTTGGACAGCTCAAGAATATTAAGCTTAAAAGCAAAACTAATAGCATTTGATAGAGAACCTACAATCTTACCAGTTAACTAAAAGTCTAAAACCTATGAACTTCAAGCATAGTAGACAGAACAACTGGTCAAATTAGCTAGCGAAACTTCGTAATGGACAAAATCAAATAGGAACAAGGACTGCATAGTTTTAGCTCTCTAGTATACCCATGGATCAAACTACTTCAAACTAATTGTTGAAGGAAGTGCCGGAAAGCATTTGTTCGTGCGCTAAATAGTTATTCGCTATTTCCTTTCTCCAAGGCATTTCTCTATGCTTCCGTACCAATTCCACTGGAAACATAGACCAGCAACACGTAATGTTCCAGCAGCCATCACTTCGACAAATGCCATCAGGAATGATCTTTGAGGAGATAGACCAGCAGTTGCTATGGAAAGCAAGAATCCCTCAAAGTTGCAGGGGACAGTAAAATTTCCTGATTTAATGCCATTCAAAGCTATCTTGGCAACTTCGTCAGCTTTCATGGCACCAGAAGAAGCTGCTATTATACTAGTCACTGGTGGCCTTCTTTTGTTCTCTGCAATAACGATGAAACTTTCATTATTGCTGCTCAAATATATATTGAAAAAATAGATGGTAAAAGAGTATTTAACAAAAATTACTCAAACTTAAGCCGATTATCAGTCAGTTAAGCTGAAGCACCTATCAAGTACAATAAACAATGTGTGCGTGCCTCAAAAGCAACGGAATTAGAAGTATCTAAGATTTCATCTAAAGTGCTTTGAATGAGATGGGTGCAACACCGACAGTGATGATGATGTTTCCCAAGGTTTAATATTAGTGCATGCATTCTCTTCTTTGCGCATTCTTCAAATTTTTTCTTCTTCTCTCCTCTTTCGGACTGGTAAATATTAAATAAAATAAAGAGAGCACCAAGCAGGTTCACAGAAAAAATGCAGCAACAGGTTGCAAGGGTTAAATGAGAATAGATACAAAACTGCAAGACTGAAATATGCAAATAAGAATAGAAAAGTATCATGGTCTAAAAAACATAAGAATGGAACTCCAGAACTAACATAAGCATTCAACACCTTGACCACATTCTTCTCACTAAAAAGAAGCAGGATCAATACACATTAAGCTTCAAACTGATCTGGAGCTGTACTATCCAAATAGACCAAACAACACTGCAATGCAGCATTTAACATCCTGTCAGGTTCTAGGAATCCTCATGCCATTTCAAGAAGATAAAAGGCAGAAAAATATTTTGCATAGCCCATTGAATCACGATAAAATGTGCACCATTTAATATGTGCAACACATCATGAGCTATATCATAATCAAGGAGCAAATATTTTCTGGTTCTGTTCCTCTAGGCATATATAACAAATTGGCTAATCAATTTGTGCTATCCCATGCCTACAACTAACAGTTCTGAATAATTGACCAGTGCGATCGTCATTTCTTTCTCAACTTGCTTGATCAATCTTCAATGTGCTCTACAAAAGAAGATAAAGAAAAAAAGAGACTAAAGAAAAGGATATATAACTAACATATCAATTTAGATTCAGAGGTAGATCTAGCATTTAGAGTTAGTGGTTTCAGAGTGGATATGGTCATATTACATTTTAAATTTTTTTACACAGACAAACATGATGCAAGCAGAAAGAAATGTGTTTGGTTGACCCCCCCCCCCCCCCCAAACCCCCCAACCCAATTGAAAGGCCAAATCTGCCTCTGTTTAGAAACAGAGCTAGAATAACCCGGACTTGCTTACTTTTTCTTCTTCTTTTTTGATAAGGTAAAGTTAGACTTGTTTACTTTGTTGGAAGAAATCCCAATGCAAAGGCTTATATTTGTAACTCTATTAAACAACCACTAACCTAAAATCCTTCCGGCATGATGATTTATTCATAAGAAATAAGATAACACCAACCAGTATTAATATTTAAACATGTAGCATGCATTTTAGTTCGTGCATTGGGACATAATAACAACCAGAAGAAACAGAGTGGGATCTATTCTCATGTCCAACCTTCAGCAAATCCAGGAGTTTCGGTGTCCGGGGGAAATATTAGTGATACGTGAATATTTTCACCAATAACCTCCTGCTGCAAAGCTTCTGCCAGTCCTTTGAGGCCAAACTTACTGGCTGAATAAGCTGTATAACCATATATGCCAACCTAAGACAAAATAAAATTCCAAACGAAAACCAAATCAGCTAGGAAGAGACAGAAACATGGTTAAAGTTCATTAATGCAATTGTATGGGGAAAGAAATTCTGTTGATTCTACCATATTTTAGCATCACAGACCAAGCTCCAGTCTTTCAGGTTATAAACTACTATTTGAGGATACATTGCTGGCTAAAGACACACGTTCTCCCTTAATTATGAAATATTGCAGCATCATGGACCAAGCTCCAGTCTTTCAGGTTAAACTACTATTTGAGGAAACATTTGCAGAGGCGGATCTTTCAGTTAAACTTTTGACGATAAATATACATACATGAGAATGCAAGGGAAACAAAATTAGTTGTATTGGACCATTGCGATGATCATCTCTAACTTATTTTTCTTTTTCTTCCAAAAATTCCTAGACAAAATAACAAATAAAATTTGCAATGTTGATTAGATATCAATGGGAACAGAAGGTGAAATAAGCTCCTTCCAAAAGTCTGTCCCCTCAAAATTCAGTCTTCACGAATTGTGTACTAACTAGCACAATGCAAAATCATAAGATTGCCCACACTTTGTGAATTAGTATAGCTGTTACTAAGCATTTTCCTTGGACTTTTGCTATAAATATCTAACCTCATCCTCAATTCTTACAGGGGAACTGCAGAAATGGTCGAAGAGAAATATGACGACACAAATCAAGGCAAAAGAGTATAATGCAATCAAGCATGTTCATACATTACCGTCAAGCATGCCCTTGATTTGGTGTTAAGCATAGTTACCTTACATTTGTGAAAAAGACTTCTCCCATTTCCTTGTACCCTATGATACTCCTTGTACCAGTGGTATTCACACTTAGGGGTCGTTTGGTACAGTGCATAAGAATAATGCTGAATATGGTGTATTATTAATGCTAGTATTAGTTATGCTTGCATTAGTTATACTGGTATTAGTTATGCTGACATATTTCTTATCCATTGTTTGGTTTGATGTATTAAAGTATTGCACAATTTCTAAAAGAATTATTTATTTACAAAAATGCCCTCAAATCTAGTCCACACTCTAACTTTTTAAAAGAAACATATGTTGAGAAATATTTTTATATGAAAAAGTTTTAAAAAAATTATTTTATTTGTCTACCTATGTTGTAAAATAAAATTAAATATTTATTTATAAAAAAAGAAATATGCTAAGTATTTATTTATTTACTAGGGATATAATTTTATTTCTCACTATTTGGATTATTTTGAACTTGCATTAATATACTAACTAGTATATTTTAATAAAACATAAATTTTGAAGGACAATTTTGTCTTTAACTAAGCTAATGCATGCATTAAAATCCATTGCATTGCTAATACCATTGTTTTCTATGTATTAGTTATGCATACGATAATACCAAATAGGATGTATAACTAATGCATAGGTTCAAAATATCTATCAAACAATGTATTATTAATACACAAAGCTAATGCATGCATTAATTTATCTAACGCATCCTACCAAACGACCCCTTAGTTATATACCTAACAAAACTCAAAGTAAAATATTTTTGATGCTATATATTTTCCTCCATATCTAACCACCCTAAAAGTAAGTTTAACCCTTAAATAAGAGGTCTACAAGGTTAGATCTTTGCTAGAACATTGAAATTGAAACCCAAACCAGAAATATCAAACCTGGCCAGCTTGTGAAGACATGATAGCGATGGATCCAGGTCCACGGCCGCTCCTATTCTTCATTCCAGGCAAAGCAGCTTTAATCAAATGAAAAGTCCCGGTCAAATTCACATCAATCATGAACTTGATCTCCTCAATATCTTGGGTCTCCAATTCCTGAGGTACAAATACGCCCTGATTGCACACCAACACATCGATCGGCCCTGCATCTTCTGTAGCCTTCTTTACGGCCTCGTAGTTTCTGACGTCAGCGCTGAAAATGGCCACGTCACATCCAGTAGAAAGCCGAATCGCATCCCTCGCTTCCTCGAGCTTGCTGGTGTTACGAGCGAGGATTGAGACTTTTGCACCCTCTGAAGCAGCCTGTTGAGCTAGAGCTAGGCCAATGCCGCTTGAACCGCCTGTGATGAACACGTGGCGGTTCTTAATTGGGACTTTTGCGGGACGTGGTCGGACGATGAAGGCGAGGAAGGCTAAGAGGGAGAGAGGGAGGAGGAGAAGGAGAAGGAGAGAGAAAAAGCCTAAGCTGAAAGCCGCCATTGACAACAGTTCCAGGTCACGAGATGGAAGATTACTATCCCGTTAACCAAGATTTTTGGGTTAATAATACATGAATTATTTTGTTAGATTTGAAGTTTGATATAAGTTTCATTTGGAAGACTCATTCTCATAATATAGCTAAGTTTTAAAATTATAGCAAATATTTGAAAAGTATTATTAAATTCTATACCTCCAAATTTTCTTACATAGTAATTTAAAACATTCAATAATATTCTAATTTAGAAATTAGAGTACAATTTAAATCGAACATATCATAATATTATAAGGGAAATTTACATAATATGTCCTATGAAAAATCAATTAATATAATATTATACTGATTTTTTTTCTTTCACCCAATATCTATAATAAAAGGAATTATTTGATTTTTAATTTTAAAGTATATTTAATATCCTAATAGATATATCTAATTATTCCCCAATTCCACGTTTTAAGGGACTCTGATGTTTTACCTTTTCTCTCATTCCCCTCCCCTCTTTTAATTTTTTTAGTCCAAGATTCACATAAATCCAAAAGGAGGAAGAAAATTTCAATTTCATGTCTATTAAAATGATTTTGCATCATACATGAAGTCAGTTAATTTGGTTTCGTGCTACCTCATTATTGAAAACATTTCATGTGGCTATTTACATTGAATTATGATATGTGATTAGATATACACATACGAAAAAACATCTGTTAAAAACGACTTCACATTCAATTCAAAAATTATGGTATTTATAAAAAGTTACAATATTCAATCATTTTTCTCCTTATATATTCGATTTATCCGATTGAATATTTGTTAGAATACTGTAGCTTTTTATTTAAATGTGGTGGTTTTGAATTGAGGATTGTAGATTTTATTTGAATATTTTATTTTTGAATTAAATACTGCAATTTCATTCTTAGCCGGTTGAAAGTCAAGGCTATTTTAGGTTCTGTCCTTGACCTCCCTTGTGTGAGCACTATTCGTCCATGTGAGACTCTTGTGAACTCTGAGACACTAGGATTTGGTCCCTAGTCTTCCTTGAACTGTTCTGATCACTCTTCTCTAGTGTGAGCACTGCCCTAGGTTCTTAAAGCCCTTAGGAACTCTGACATACTAGAGATTTGGGTTTTGTATGCTTATCTTTGACATATGGGTGAATCATGCATTGCTGGTTACTGTGTCTCTGTGAATATGGGTTTTTGGAGCTACTATGAGTTGAAGGCCTGACCTGTCCAGGTGTATTTGGGCCTGCTGCAGGCTTCCTATAGTTTTATATACTTTGTAATTCATTCATTAATATCTGATCTGTAATAATTATTTGTAATAACAATTGGGGTGTTAGTAAATTGGGAAGTGGGTTTATTTTAACATTTGCATGAGAATGGGTAGAAATCCTGCCTATAGGTGTTTACTTTGCTCATTCTGCTATTGTGCATTAGAGAACCTGCCTATAGGTATTTACTTTGCTCATTCTGCTATTGTGTATATTAGATACCATGCCTATAGGAAATAAAAGTGACCAAAGTTCAATTTGCATTGCAGCATATTCATTAGGCATCATGATCATAGGGTCATTTATATTCTACAAATCTGCATCTTTAGAAATGATGCCTATAGGATTTTAATCGATTGACATGTTATTGTCATAGTTGTCCGTTTAATATGCATGCCTATAGGAACAACTGAGAAATTCTGAATATCTCTCATTACTTATCACTATCAAATACTAAGTAAATCACCTAGATAACATGTCTATAAGTTTTAACAGCTTGTACTTATAATCTGTAGGCAAATGTGCAATCACTTAGAAATTACTTTGCATAACTGCCAGCATGATTAAAATCTTGAATCACATAGAAATCATGTCTATAAGACCTAACGACTTTAATTGCTAAAACTATCAAACGCCTAATTTGTTGCGTGCATTAGCTGCCTAAGTGTGGAGGCTAACTTGAGCCCTTATTTGTTGTTACATGAAAGGCCAACTTGTTTTTGTATGTTGCCTAGTTTTATCATTTTGAGCAGCCTAAGTTAAGTCTAGAACCATCCCAAAATAGAGGTCTAAATGCCTCATGGGCCATAGGCAAGGGACGGGTAGTGCACGCATAGGGTACGGTTTATAATTGATTAGAGTGCTTTAGGTAAATAACTTAAAGAATAGTAATCGGGTAGCAGGAGATCATAGTCTGTGCCCGCTGAATAATATGAGTAACACCCCCATCTTGGGGAGTTACGAAATATTATTTATGTTGCACGGGGTGATCCTTTAGGCTAAAAAACTTAGGACCCCCCCATTCCTATTAAAATAATTCTCTCTTTTCTATCAGACTAATTCACATGAATTGAGTTCAGTTGGGACCCACCATTGTAGACCTCGAGGAGTGCCTAACACCTTCTCCTCGAGGTAATTTGAGCCCTTACCCGATCTTTGGTGACGCAAATTAGTTAAACCCGAGTTATTTGCAAATAGGTGCCCTAACGCACCTTAATCCGTTAGATGGCGACTCTCTCTTTTAAACCCTTCCTTAAAAGAGTTATCAGTGTTGAAACCCGATTTTGCGAGAAAAGGGGGCATGACAGTATGACGACTCTGCTGGGGATATTTTTTAGGATCTTACCATAAATGAACTTGATCTTTGTGAATTAGTCTTCCCTGATAAGCGTATCTTTGTTATTTTGCTGCTACCTGAATCTCCCTGCCCCATTTTTCCATTTTATTGCTACATGCATATCCTTTTCCCTATTATATGAACTTATATGCAACTCTCCATTTAATTTGATTACTACATATGTTTCCTTTTACTCCCTAATCATGTTCACCTACTCCAAACTTTGTTGTTATGTCATATCACTCCCCAACCCTTTCTCCTTTATGTGCTTTCCTACAATTCTTTCATTATGCGAACTAACTTCTTCCATGTTTTCTTTCTCTTATGTCTTTACGTTCATTCAATACTGCATTTATTTTTCAATATGTGAAAATACTTGACAACTTGTTATGTTTGCATAAAGCATGCTCCACATCATATTCCTCTCGTGCGTATTAATACCATAGCGGCACTTGATGAGTGTTCGCACTTTTCCTAAAATCACCCTTTAAATTTGGAAAGGCTTATTTGCGGTAAAAACTAGTCGATCAGCGGTGCAATCCACGGTTCCTTGCCTTTCCCTTTCAAGCTGTCTGCTTGAGGATACTAGTCTAGACTCTTCTAGAAACCTCATCCTAAAATCCATTATGCATGCGTCATGTTTAAACCTAGTATGAGTTAGAATGCTGTCCGCGTAATAACACACTAAAACAAACCTTGTCCGAAGTCCGCCGGAATTTCCATAATCCCAAGGGACATAATCACGATCTATGCATCATTTGGAGAAAAACATGCCAAAATGTTGATCATTAGCGTGAAAATAGCTAAATTTGGAGTGGGAAAGGGCTAACTTTATCTGTTTTGCATAAATGAGGCACAAGGTCCCCAGGTTCGGTATGGTTCGGAATATCCCACCTTTGCTACTGGATTGATGGGAAAATCTCGGCACCAAGTGACAAAAACCACATGAAAAAAGTTCTTGGGAATTTACCTTCTCTGCTAGACATTCAACCGAACAATGTACCGATCGAGGCCGCTACTATGTTCTAGGATGAAAAGATGGCTGTTTTTTGTTTCGGGGATATTGAGATGACTCCCCTTCTAGAGGAAATAGGGGGCTTTGTTGGGCTTCCTTGGGATAGCCCCAGTCTATTGGTACCTGAAAATCGTACTTCCCGAGGGTTTCTGAAAATGATAGATTTTAGAAAAAATGATGAGTTAGTCTGCTTAAAGAAGTCTTATATACCGTTTGACTTTCTCTACACACATTACAGACACAACAAATCCTACCACCTTTACCATGATGAGTTTGCTATTATTTCGTTGGGTTGGACCCACAGTCGGGTTTTCGTGTTCATTGTCTGTTTTCTAGGGATACTAGTATTCCCAATGCAAGGAGAAAGGATTCACACCCGTTTAGATATGGTTACTAAGGCCTTAATGGAAGGAATTGAGGGACAGACTTACGCTATCATCCCAATGATCGTGGAAGAAATATACCGAGTTTTGGACCGCTGCAAGAAGGGATTCAGACATTTCGGGGGTTGTAACTTGTTACTGCAAATATGGTTGTTGGAGCATCTTCAAAGAGGACAGTACCATCAGGAATTCCTGCGGTGACCATGGAATGACCACATAGCCTTTCACCATCCAAAAAGAATGACTTTCATCCAGATAGGTTTGCACAATCAAAAATTGTTGTGGATTGGGTGCACTTCTTTAGCAATTTGATGGACGATAAGGTTCATTGGATGTTTGAATGGTTCCCTACTAGCGAGTTCATCATCAGGTCAAGAGACGTCCCTCATCTAGTATTAATTGGATTAAGGGGTATTTATACTTATGCCCCTATCAGAGTCATGAGGAAAGCTGGGAGGAAACAAGTTATACCCCGAGTCTCCAAGATGGTTCACTACAAAGCAGATTTCCAAGGTGATGCTATTCCATTCAAGTACGAAGAACAACACATGTGTCATCTAAAGGTCATAGTGGAAAAGGATACCATCGAGCCAGATCGATACCATTTTGGCCATGTACACTTTTATCCATCGTGGTTGGTCGATGACATAGCAAGAGAAGTCAAGCCAGGAATTGATTTGGGAAATAGGGTCATAGACGACGCTGCCGAGGCCCAAGTCAAGTATATGAGGTTACACAAAAGGATTTTTGAATCTGAGGCCAGACATTTGGAATAGCACAAAGCGGACACGGAAGCAATCAATGAATGGAGAGAAATCGCCACTAAATCAACGGAGAGGTTAGAGTATATAGAGCAGGGATTGATGGAGCTGGAAGGGAAGATGAGAAAAAGGGTTACAGGTTGTCAAGACATGGATGGAAACGAAGGAAGTCTCCTAGCAAGGGCGTATCTGTTGTTGGACATGCGCGACCTGGGGAATTTGATCGATGGAGAAAAGAAGGCCAAGCATGGAGAAGGTCCCTCTAGGACCAAATAGATTAGAAATTATGTTATACTTACTTTATAGACTCGTCTAAGCTTTAGTTGTAATAAGGCACATGACATTAGTGACTCTTTATCATTATTGTCATTTTAGTAGAGATTCAATTTATTTTTCACATTAATGAAATGACGCAGTTATTGGCATCAATTTTTCTCCAAATCTATATGCCGCTAAGGCCTACCTCGGGCACAATAAGGTCCCCAAGTTAAGATGCAAATTTATAATTCCGCAATATGTATTTAAATACTGCAAACAATCTTTTAATATTCCTCACTGACTTGTTTACTTTTTGTTTTCTTCTTTTCTTAATTTGTTTATTCCCATCCCCTAAGGTTGGTTCGTACATACTGGCATCATCAGCATATCATACCAGATCAAGAGGTCCTCCACCTCCTCCTCCTCCAAATGATCCTAAAAGCAAAGGAAATGCCAAAATAGACGATACAAGCAATATCAGGAAAGATAATGCCACACATGAAGACAATGCTGAAACTTCAGATGGTTGAAGCACTCTAGCACCAAATGATTTGGTTTTGCGGCTGGAACAAAAGATACTGGAGTTACAAGGGGAACTTGAGCAGTTCTGGAACTTGGCAAATCTCTCCCTTACCCTGAACGTTCTCGACATCAACCAACAAAACACCAAAAACCCAGCACCTCCCCAAAATACACCGAACCAGCATCCACAAAATCCTCTCGCACCTCACCAATATGCCACACCACCTCAAAATCCCAATCCTCTAGCAGTACCAACTCCTCTACAACATCATCATCAGCCAACCCAGTATCCACAAACCATTACCTATCATACTTCTCAGAACGCACCACAACCTATTCCTGATCCTCAAAATTCAACCAACGACCACCACTACACCCAAATATCCGGAGTCCATCAAAGCAACCCCATATATGTAGAAACTTTACCCCACACTCCACAATAAACCTTATACATACCTGAATCCGCCGAGAAGGACCTGCTCATCAAGAACATGGCAGAGGAACTTAAGAAGCTCACCAGTTGAGTCCAAGGTGTCGAAGGGGGTAAAGGCATTGAGGGATTGAACTATGAGGATCTGTGCATTCAGCCGGACGTAGAACTGCCTGAAGGTTATAAACCTCTTAAATTTGAGATATTTGATGGAACATGTGACCCAAAGGTGCATCTAAGGACATACTGTGACAAGCTCATAGGAGATGGAAATGATGAAAGGATTCTCATGAAATTATTCATGAGGAGCCTCACTGGCTTATCTTGGTACATTAGTCAAAATCCAAAAAAGGGTTAATTGGGTAAACATGGCATCAAATTTCATGGATCGGTTCAGGTTTAATACAGAGAATGCATTGAACTGCACAAGTTTATTTGGTAGTATAGTCCTAGCCTCGTCACTACTTCGCCGAGGTTAGGCTAGGCACTTACCAGCACATGGGGTCGGTTGTGCTGATACTACACTCTGCACTATTTTGTGCAGACCCCAGTGTTGTGGACTTCGGACCGCAGTGAGATTGCTGATTCTTGATCATCAGGCGAACCGAGGTAGTCTTGTAGGCGTCTGCGGGCCTTGGCGTCTCCTTCTATCTACTTTCCTGTTTCTTACATGTATTTCCAGAAACAGTGTTGTAATTAATTCTTTCAGGCCTTTATTTGTAGTATTCTTAGACCATTTGTGTAACTGTGACACCAGTTCTGGGTAGTTGAGACTCAAGCAGTTGTAATAGATATTCATGTTCATATGGCTTATGGTTTTCTTCCGCTTATGTTATATTCTGTTGTTTAAATGTTATTTCTTCGTAATTGTTAAAGAAAATAAAATTTGTAAAAAGGTAGATGGTTCAATAATTGGCTTGCGTAGCTCATATTAGTAGGCGCTATCACGACTCCCGAGGTGGGAAATACGGGTCGTGACAAGTTGGTTTCAACGCTCTAGGTTGCATGGGTCTCACAGTTCACAGACAAGCTTAGTAGAGTCTGAGGGATTGGTACGGAGACGTCTGTATTTATCCCCCAGAGGCTACAGAGTTAGGAAAAGTTTCACTTCTATTCTTCCCTGTCATGCGATTTTTGTTCTCTCAATGCTAAATTGAAACCTCTACTCTTGTCCTTTCGCGAATAGCGAGGTCATGTACCGCTTCTTCAGCCGAGCAGCAACACGGACCGGTGATAGATCAGCTACGTCTTTGGGGGCTTTGTGGAGGTTGTATAAGTTTCACCAAGCTCTTCACTACTACATTCAGTGGTGCATCTACTGAGGATCCCCAGGATTATCTATACAGCTGCCACGAGGTTCTCAGGAACATGGGGATTATTGAGACCAATGGGGTCGATTTTGCTATATTTCACTTGTCGGGATCCGCCAAGACTTGGTGGAGGGATTTCTGTTTGGCCAGACCAGCCGAATCGCTAGCCTTGACTTGGGAGCAGTTTACCCATCTATTTCTGTAGAAGTTTCTCCCCATTACTCAGAGAGAGGCCTATCGGAGGCAGTTTGAGCGCCTCCAGTAGGGTTCCATGACTGTTACCTAGTATGAGACCAGGTTCATCGACTTAGCTCACCATGATTTTATCATACTTCCTACCGAGAGAGAGAGAGGGTGATGAGGTTTATTGATGGTCTTATTCAGCCGATTCATCTTCAAATGGCTAGGGAGACTAGGAGTGAGATATCTTTCCAGGAGGCGGCCAATGTGGCCAGGGGAGTGGAGATGGTTCTTTTACAGGGAGGTGGTCATGGGTCGGATAAGAGGCCCCGTCATTTAGGCAGATTCAGTGGTACCTCGTCTGGAGGTAGAGATTCATATGGTAAAGGCCATCCCCCTAAGCCTTTCCAGTCAACACTTTAGGTTTCTCACGGTGCTTCAGGTAGCCATGGTCCTCACATGCAGTATTCTGATCAGCAGTCCTACAGTGCACCACCAGCACCTATCAATAATGAAATTTGCTTAGAACATGGTGGTATCGGGCCCATATTTTGGTTCTGGCGCCCGGTACAGGTCTTATATATGATTTAAGACATTTCTGTGGAATTTGGTGAAAAAGCGGATGTCATATGACATGATTCGGACTTAAATCGCAAAATTGATGTTTAAAGAAGTTTTGAGAAAATTTCATTGATCTCGAGATTTAATTTGATGGTCATGATGTTATCTTGATGATATGATTACACGAATAAGTCCGTAAGAAGTTTTTGAGGTTTTGTGAGCACTTGGTTTGGAGTTCCGAGGGCTCGGGTAAGTTTCGGGTAGGTTCCGGGATGTTTTAGGCTTTAAACCAGAAGCAGGCCTCTGAACTCGCCAGTGCGGTCCGCGGTCGGCCTTGTGCGGTGCGCGGTGTAGGGATGTGCGGCCGCAGTCGACTTTGTGCGGTCCGCACAGAGCACTGGACTGCAGTATCAACAGGAAGGGCTGTGCGGCCGCAGTCCATTTTGTGCGGCCGCACAGGGGGTCTGAGAGGGGTATAAAAAGAAGGGATTTCCAGTTATTTTCATTTTTCAAAACCCCATAAACATAAGAGGCGATTTTTCAAACAACCTTTCTTCTCCAAATCAATTGTAAGTCGTTTTTAACTAGTTTTCTTTAATCATTAACATCTTTTAACATGATTTCAACTTCAAATCAATGATTCTCAGGGGAAAATTGGGTTTTGGGTAGAACCTAGGTTATTAAAAAATTGGGGATTTGGACCTCGATATGATGTCCAATTTCAAAACAAATTACATATTTGAGCTCATGGGGGAATGGATAATAGGGTTGTGGTTCGAACCTTGGGTTTTGACCACGTGGGTCCGGTGGCGATTTTGACTTTTTGGGTAAAACTTTGGAGAACTCATTTTCATGCATTCAAATTGATTCATTTAGCATTTATTGATGTAATTAAGTAACTTGTGGCTAGATACGAGCGAATTGGCGGAGGAATCAAGGGGTAAAACTATAATTGAAACTTGAGTTGTGTTCGAGGCATCGAGGTAAGTATTTGGTCTAACCTTTGCTTGAGGGATTAGGAGTCGTGTCCTATTTGCTATTTGTTTCTTATTGAGTACGACGTATAAGCATGGTGACGAGTATCTATACGTTTGTGTCAAGCATGACCGTGAGGCTTATATTGTGATTTTCATGATTTCGTTGTATTATTCATGCCTTGGTGAAGACTTCTAATTGTTGTATAAAGTTTGTGGAAAGAATTGTGACCTATGAATATTGAGGAGCATTGACTCAAGTTGTATAGCGAAATTGTGAATGTATAAGTGACAATTGAACTTTTAGAGCATTGGCTCGAGTTGTGAAATGAGTTGTGAAAGTATAAGTGATAATTGAAACTCTAGAGTATTGGCTCGAGTTGTGAAGTAAATTGTGAAGTAAGAGTGAGAAAGAGAAGAGATCATTATGTTGCCCCCTTGTCGGACTATTGTTGAATTATGGTTCCCTTGCATTATGTTTTTAATTGATATTACAGATGCTTAGGTTGATGATTCTTCGTGTTGGGTAGAGATTATGGGTATAGCTGAGGTAGTTAGGTGTCAGAATGAGGTTGGTTATAGCTGAGGTAGTTAGGTGTGGTGACGAGTTTGGCTATAGCTGAGGTGGTTAGATGTTGTAACGAGTTTGGTTATAGCTAAGGTAGTTAGGTGTGGTGACGAGTTTGGCTATAGCTGAGGTGGTTAGATGTTGTAACTAGTTTGGTTATAGCTGAGGTAATTAGGTGTGGTATCAAGTTTGGTTATAGCTATTTATCCCTTGCCGGGATAGTGTAGACCTTATTGACCTCTTGTCGGGACTCTCGTTATAATAGAAAATATTATATATGGATCGGGTTGCACGCCGTAACAAATATTATATGTGGATCGGGTTGCACTCCGCAACAATATTATATGTGGAGCGGGTTGCACGCCGCAACCATATTATATGTAGATCGGGTTGCACGCCGCAAAAAAGATATAATGAAGTAGGAATGGGTGGTATGTCTACCACAATATATAATAAAATGGGAGTGAGTGGTACGCCTACCACAAGACAAGTGAAATGGGAACGGGTGGTACGCCTACCATAAGATATAATAAAATAGGAGCGGGTGTTACCCCTACCACAAAACAAGTGGAATGGGAGCGGGTGATATGCCTACCACAAGATATAATAAAATGTAAGCGGGTGGTACGTCTACCACAAGTCAAGTGAAATGGGAGCGGGTGACATGCCTGCCACGAGATATGAAAAGAAAGTAAAATCTGCCTTTGTTCCCTTTTTCGTGTTAGGAGGGTTTTGATTCCTTAATAATTCTCTTGATATTCTGTTTTACCTGCTGTTCCCCGAAGCATGTTTTTCCCTCTCAACTTTACTTGTTTATTTCTGTATTTCTTTCCCGTTGTATATAATTGAACTGCACAAGTTTATTTGGTAGTCTGGTCTTAGCCTCGTTACTACTTCGCCGAGGTTAGGCTAGGCACTTATCAGCACATGGGGTTGGTTGTGCTGATACTACACTCTGCACTTTTTTGTGCAGACCCCAGTGTTGTGGACTTCGGACCACAGTGAGATTGTTGATTCTTGATCATCAGGCAACCCGAGGTAGTCCTGTAGGCGTCCGCAGGCCTTGGCGTCTCCTTCTATCTACTTTCCTGTTTCTTACATGTATTTCCAGAAACAGTGTTGTAATTATTTCTTTCAGACCTTTATTTGTAGTATTCTTAGACCGTCTGTGTAACTGTGACACCAGTTCTGGGTAGTCCAGACTCAAGCAGTTGTAATAGATATTCATGTTCAGATGGCTTATGGTTTTTTCCGCTTATGTTATATTCAATTGTTTAAATATTATTTCTTCGTAATTGTTAAAGAGAATAAAATTGGAAAAAAGGTAGATAATTCAATAATTGGCTTGCCTAGATCACATTAGTAGGCACCATCACAACTCCCGAGGTAGAAAATCCGGGTCGTAACAAAAAAACAGCGAACTATCAGCTTCTATTTCTCCAACAGAATCAAAAGCTCTTTTCTGTTTCTAGGAAGAAGCTTTAGGTTGAGAATCATTTAAAAAGACTTAGCAAACCTGCCATTAAAAGCATCGAGATGGGGTTTCCTTTGAGCCGAATTTGATTCCGGTTCGAGTTCGAAGTTTTCGTTTTGCTTTCCCGGCGCCGATCTCTTCGTTGTACACCCGCTGATATTTTAACATATTAAAGCTGCCATTCACTCATGGTCACATTTTAACTCTATTCTTTCCTTAATTTCTAAATCTACTTTCATAGATGTTGGATTTGTTTGTCGATTTCTCTTACGTTTGTTTTACTTCTTATGCAATGATATGTTTTGGCATTTTTTTTATGATACTCTCTTGCCTTTAATTGACTGAGCATTTTTCTTTAAGTTTTATTTGTTCGAATGACGTTGAGCTATTTGTTGAATTGATACAATTGATGATATTTTATACCGTGTTTGTATGCTAATGATGAAATTTGAGGAGGAAGTATGAAGTCAAATTTATTTTCTTTTATAAATTGAAGATTGAAGTTTCAAATAGTCTATGATGTAGACCATGAAGGGATAATTGGGCTAAATTCACTAAAGCAATATGGACAGTGGGTAGGTTAGCTTAGAGAAGTTTTTTTTTTCTTTAAATTATTTCGTCATGTCTTATATGTTTGGGTCGTAGTAGTGCCTATTTTATTTTTCTTTCTTGATTTATCTTTCTTTAATGAATATTCCTCATAACTTATCTCAAATAGTGTAGGGAAATAACTTATGAATATTTGTAGAAAATGCTTTAGGCGCGACTTAATAAATGAGTACACGTACACGTGACTCCTTTTAAGATAATCTCCAAAATTACGAATAGTCAAGCAACTAAAAGCGGTAAAAAAGTAACTGCACATAGGTTTTAAAATAAGTAATTAGACAACTTAAGCCAAGTATAAATTGTTAAGCGACCGTACTAGAACCACAGAATCCGGGAATGCCTAACACCTTCTTCCGGGTTAACAAAATTCCTTATCTAGAATTTTGGTTCGCAGACTTTTAAATAAAGTCGATTTTCCTCGACTTGGGATTTAAAAATAAACCGGTGACTTGGGACACCAACATAAATTATCCCAAGTGGTGGCTCTAAAAATAAATAAAATAATCTCATATAGAATAATATAACTTTAATTGAAAAAACTCCGTTATATACCCCTCTCGGGTGGTAAAAAGGAGGTGTGACAACTACTAATATGATTGTTGAAGCAGTTGCTATCAAAGAGGGCTTAGATTTTTGTATTGAGAACTAATATTTGCCTTTGATAGTTGAGACTATTTCTTTGACTATGAAGAAGGCATTGGATAGTATTTGAGAGGTGCCTTGGTGTGTACTCTGAAGTCCCCACAACTACCAAAATAGACTTTGAGCGCGATACATATGAAATAAATTGAACATATGCTAAGCATTGGTAACACTACTAGAAATTCGAAATAAAGCGATCAAAATTAGGCGACCAAAATTGGTCTGTCAAGAAAAGCGACCAAAATTGGTCGCTAAATTGGAGAAAATAATTAAATAATTATTCTAAATACATTAGCGACCAAGCTTGGTCGCTTTTTGGTCGATAATTTCGTCAAAATGTTGACCGGACTGATCAGACTTGCTTGGTCAAAAAAATACTGAGATTAGCGACCAACGTTGGTCGCTAAAGTGGGACCCACATGGAAAATTTTAATAATTATAATATTATTTTAAAAAAATTATAAAATATAAATAAAAATAATTTAAAATTAGCGACCAAAGTTGGTCGCTCATTAAAGGATAAGCAGATAGAGACCAACTTTGGTCACTAATATGGGCCCCAGTTATGAAATTTTAATTATTATATTATTATTTTAAACAACTTTGGTCGCTAATCTGGGATCGAGTTCTAACGTTTAACAATTATATTATTATTTTAAATATTATATAAAATATAAATAAATTTGATTTAAATTTAGCGACCAACTTTGATCGCTAATTTTAATTTCTGGATAATTAGCGACCAAAGTTGGTCTCTTTTCAGGTCAACATTGGTCAAAATTAAAAATCACTTTTGTATATATATATATATATATATATATAGCTTATATACTATATACTATATTATACTATATATATCGAATATACCTTGATATATAATACACTTAGTATATATACTA
This sequence comes from Nicotiana tabacum, assembly GCF_000715075.1. Lineage (NCBI taxonomy): Eukaryota > Viridiplantae > Streptophyta > Magnoliopsida > Solanales > Solanaceae > Nicotiana > Nicotiana tabacum. The sequence continues at coordinate 69,228,830 of NC_134087.1, forward strand.
TACTATACTATACTATACTATACTATACTATACTATACTATACTATACTATACTATACTATACTATACTATACTATATATATATATATATACATACATACATATATTGTCACGACTCGGATTTTTCACCCTCGAGAGTCGTGATAGCGCCTACTAATGGGAGTTAGGCAAGTCAAACCTTAACTACTTGCTACACTTTCATTTTTGCTTCTTTTTAACAAACACAAGTCGATAATATGATAAAAGCAGAATTTTAAATAAATAAGCGGAAGTCAACAATTATATATCTTAAGGCTACATCTATTACAACTTTTAAAAGCTCAAATACCCCAAAACCTGGTGTCACAGACTATCTAAGATTTCTACATACAAGGTCTGAAGAAATAACAGTACGTTGTTTCTGGATAAAAGAAAATGAAACAGGAAGTAGAGATAGAGGGAGACGTCAGGGCCTGCAGACGCCTGCAGTCTAACTTGGGTCTCCAGATGGACTGAAGGAAGCACTCCAACTAATGTCTGAAAGCTGCTCCTGGATCTGCACACAGTGCAGAGTGTAGTATCAGTACAACTAACCCTATGTGCTGGTAAGTGCCTACCCTAACCTCAGCGAAGTAGTGACGAGGCTAGGACCAGACTACCAAATAAACCTGTGTAGTTAATATATATATATGCAGCGGAAAAGAAATACAGAAATAACCAGTCAATGTGGGAGGGGGAAACATGCTGTGGGGGAGATAATAGTTCCGAATAGAAAGACATCAAGTAAGGAAAGAAACAACATAACTAGAATATCAATAAGGAAGCAGAAATCATCAATTGCACGACATCACCCTTCGTGCTTTTACTCTCAGCCTCACCAAAGCAGTTATATAATAAAAATATGCACGGTATCACCCTTCGTGCTTTTACTCTCGTCCTCACCAAAATAATCATATAATCAAAATGTGCACGGCATCACCCTTCGTGCTTTTACTCTCTTTCCTTACCATATAATCAGTAGAATCGGCACGGAATGGTACGTCGTGCGGCTACCCTTCGTGCTTTACACTCTTTCCTCCCAATAACAAACAATGCACGGCATCGCCTTTCGTGCTTTAACTCTCTTCCTTACCCAAACAATAATCACAAACAATAGGGTAAGGAAATAAAGGAAATTTGCAAAAAGAATCTCGGCAAGGGAACAACAAGTCACCACTTAAATTCCGGCAAGGGAACAACAATTAAACAATTAAATCCCGGTAAGGGAACAACAATTAAACAATTAAATCCCAGCAAGGAAACAACAAATAAATCAACAATAGCCCGGCAAGGATGACAATATAATGATCTCTTCTCTTTCTCAATTTTACTTCACAAGTCACTTCATAACTCGAGCCAATGCTTTAGAGGTTCGATTATCATTTATACTTTCACAACTCATTTCACAACTCGAGCCAATACTCTAAAAGTTCAATTGTCACTTATACTTTCACAATTTCGCTATACAACTTGAGCCAACGCTCCTCAATGTTCATATGTCACAGTTCTTTCCACAAACTTTATACAACAATTAGAAATCTTCACCAAGGCACGAATAATACAACGAAATCATGAAAACCACAATATAAGACCCACGATCATGCTTGACAACAACGTATAGATACTCGTCACAATACCTATACGTCGTACTCGACAAGAAGCAAATAGCAAATAGGACACAACTCCTAATCCCTCAAGCTAAGGTTAGACCAAACACTTACGTCGATGCAACGAACACAATTCAAGCCTCAAGTACCGCTTTACCTCTTGTTTCCACCACTAACTCGCTTGTATCTAGCCACAATTTACTTAACGATATCAATAAATGCTAAATGAATCAATTCTAATGCATGAAGATAGGTTTTATAAAGATTTTCCCAAAAAGTCAAAAATTAACCCCCGGGCCCGCTTGGTCCAAACCCGAAATTCAGATCAAAACCCGATTACCCATTTATCCCGAGCCCGGATATATAATTGGTTTTGGAATCCGGCCTCAATTTGAGGTCTCAATCCCCAAATTTCAATATTCTTATGTTTTACCCAAAATTTCCAATTCCACCATGAAAACCCTAGATTCTAGGATGATATCTTGTTAAAAGAAGTTAAGGAGTGAAAGAAATAAGTTAAAAATTACTTATTAGTGTTTTGGAAGAAGAAGGAGTGTTTGGGAAATCGGCTCCTATGTTTTAGGGTTTTGAAAAGTTAAAAATAACTAAAAAGTCTATTTAAATATACGCCTCTCAGACCCTCTCCGCGGACCGCATAAAAAAGACTGCGACCGCAGAGCTCCACCACGGACGGCAAGAAATCGAGCGCGGCCGCGAAGGCTTGGCCTTGCTCACCGCGGACCACACAAATCCCACCGCAGTCGCATAGTCCCCACCGCAGACCGCGAAACCTGGCTTCAGAGACCTGCAACTTCTCTGAATCTGCAACTTTTTCCTAAGTGTAAAACATCCCGAAACTCACCCAAGCCCTCGGGGCTCCAAACCAAATGTCATACTAACTCCAAAACATCATATGAACCTACTTGCGATCACATCATCAAAATAACATGTAAAATCATGAATTAAACCTCAAAACTCAACATTTTCATCAAGAACACTCAAAGTTCATAACTCTTCAACCGAAAGTCCAACTCACGTCAAATAAACTCCGTTTTCACCAAATTTCACAGTTATCTTTCAAATACTATAACAAGTTTGTACCGGGCTCCGAAACCAAAATACGGGCCCGATAAAAATGGTTTCAGATATTAATTCTTTTCTTTATTCCTTAGATAATTCAGTAAAACAATTTCTTTCAAAAATTGATTTCTAAGGCTTGGGACCTCGGAATTCATTTCCGGGCATATGCCCAAGTCCCATATTTTACTGCGGACCTCCCGGGATCGTCAGAACATGGATCAGGGTCCCTTTGCTAAGAATGTTGACCAAATTCAACCATAATCATAGTTTTAACTCTAAAATTTCTATTTCTCATATTTTCACATAGAAGCTTTCCAATTATAGGTCCGGACCACGCACGTAAATCAAGGTGGCTCTAAATGAGGTTTTTAAGGCCTCATAACACATAATTTTGTTTTAAAACAAGTGATGACTCCACCTCTAAAATAACTGTTCATCCTCGAACGGACAAAAGAAGGAAGTACCTGAGTCAAAAAAAGATGGGGATAACGGCTCCGCATATCGGACTCGAACTCCCAGGTTGATGCCTCAGGAGGCTGACCTCTCCACTGAACAGGAACAGAAGGAAAACTCTTCGACCTCAACTGACGAACATGCCAGTCTAGAACAGCTACCGGCTCCTCCTCATAAGACAAGTCCTTGTCCAACTGGACAGTGCTGAAATATAACACGTGTGATGGATCGCCGTGATATTTCCGGAGCATGGACACATAAAACACCGGATGCACGACTGATAAGCTCGGCGGAAATGCAAGTCTATAAGCCATCTCTCCCACTCGATCAAGAATCTCAAACGGACCGATGAACCTAGGGTTAAGTTTGCCCTTCTTCCCAAATCTCATCACGCCCTTCGTAGGCGACACTCGGAGCACTACCCGCTCTCCAACCATAAAAGCTACATCTCGAGCCTTGCGGTCTGCATAACTCTTTTGCCTGGACTGAGCTGTACGAAGCCTATCCTGAATAATCCTGACCTTGTCCAAAGCCTCCTGAATCAGATCTGTACCCAACAATCGAGCCTCTCCCAGCTCAAACCATCCAATCGGAGATCGACACCGTCTACCATATAACGCCTCATAAGGAGCCATCTGGATACTCGACTGGTTGTTGTTGTTATAGGCAAACTCTGCTAAAGGCAAAAACTGATGCCACGAGCCTCCAAAGTCAATGACACAAGCTCGAAGCATATCCTCCAAAATCTGAATAGTCCGCTCGGACTGCCCGTCCGTCTGAGGATGAAATGTTGTGCTCAACTCAACCTGAGTACGCAACCCTCACTAAACTGCTCTTCAGAAATGTGATGTAAACTGCGTACCTTTGTCCGAAATGATAGACACAGGCGCACCATGAAGACAAACAATCTCCTGAATATAGATCTCACCTAACCTCTTGGATGAATAGGAGACTGCCACAGGAATGAAATGCGTTGATTGGTCAGCGTATCAACAATGACCCATACTGCGTTGAACTTCCTTCGAGTCTGCGGGAGTCCAACAACGAAATCCATAGTGATCCGCTCCCACTTCCACTCGGGAAGCGCAATCCTCTGAAATAAACCACCAGGCCTCTGATGCTCGTACTTAACCTGCTGACAATTCAACCACCGAGCTACATATGCAACGATATCCTTCTTCATTCTCCGCCACCAATAATGCTTCCGCAAATCTTGATACATCTTCGCAGCGCCCGGATGAATAGAGTACCGGGAACTATGGGCCTCCTCTAAAATCAACTCTCGAAGCCCATCCACATTGGCACACACACTCGACCCTGCAATCTCAAAACTCCATCATCATCTAGGGTAACTTGCTTGACACCTCCGTGCTGCACCATGTCTCTAAGGACACACAAATGGGATCATCATACTGCCGATCACGGATACGCTCCAATAAAGAAGAACGAGTGACCGTGCAAGCTAATACCCGACTAGGATTAGAAATATCCAACCTTATGAACCGATTGGCCAAGGTCTGAACATCCAAAGCAAACGGCCTCTCACTAATCGGAATATAAGCAAGACTGCCCATACTGGCTGACTTCCTACTCAAGGCATCGACCACCACATTAGCCTTTCTCGGGTGATATAAGATAGTGATATCATAATCCTTCAACAACTCCAACCACTTCCTCTGCCTCAAAATTCAACTCCTTTTGCTTGAACAAATACTGAAGACTCTTGTGATCCGTGAACACCTCACATGCCACGCCATACAGATATTGCCTCCAAATCTTCAATGCGTGAACTATGACTGCCAACTCTAAATCATGAACTGGATAGTTCTTCTCATGAATCTTCAACTACCGCGAAGCATAGGCAATGACCTTTCCATCCTGCATCAACACTGCACCAATCCCAATATGAGAAGCATCATAATAAACTATATAAGGCCCTGAACCTGTGGGCAAAACCAACACCGGTGCCATAGTCAGAGCTGTCTTGAGCTTCTGAAAGTTCGCCTCACACTCGTCTGACCATCTGAACTGGGCACACTTTTGGATCAACCTGGTCATCGGGGCTGCGATAGATGGAAACTCCTCCATAAACCGATGATAGTAGCCTGCCAATCCCAAGAAACTCCAAATCTCTGTAGCTGATGCTGGTCTAGGCCAGTTCTTGACTGCCTCAATCTTCTTCGGATCAACCTGAATACCCTCTATTGAAACAACATGACCCAGGAATGCAACTAAACTCAACCAAAACTCACACTTCAAAAATTTAGCATACAACTGACTATCCCTCAAAGTCTGATGGACCACCCTGAGATGCTGCTCGTGCTCCTCCCGGCTGCAGGAATATATCAAAATATCATCAATGAAGACTATCACGAATGAAACCAAATAAGGTCTGAACACCCAGTTTATCAAATCCATAAAAGTTGTTGGGGCATTTGTCAACCCGAACGACATAACCAAGAGCTCATAATGCCCGTACCGAGTGCGGAATGCTATCTTAGGGACACCGGATGCCCTAATCCTCAACTGATGGTAGCCAGATCTCAAATCAATCTTTGAAAATACCTTGGCACCCTGAAACTGATCAAACAAATCATCAATCCTCGACAATGGATACTTATTCTTGATTGTAACCTTGTTCAACTGTCGGTAATCAATACACATTCTCATCAACTCATCCTTCTTCTTAACAAACAACACCGGCGCACCCCAAGGTGAAACACTGGGCCTAATGAAGCCTTTCTCAAGCAAGTCTTGCAACTATTCCTTCAACTCTTTCAACTCAGGCGAGGTCATACGATACGACGGGATAGAAATGGGCTGAGTTCCCGGAGCCAAATCAATACAAAAATTAATATCCCTATCGGGTGGCATACCCGGCAGGTCTTAAGGGAAAACATCAAGAAACTCTCTAACAACGGGCACAGAATCAATAGAAGGGACCTTAGCACTAGAATCATGAACATATGCCAAATTGGCCAAACACCCCTTCTCGACCATACGTCGAGCCTTCATATACGAGATAACACTGTGGGTAGAATGACCAGGAGTTCCTCTCCACTCTAAACGGGGCAAATTTGGTAAGGCTAAGATCACAATCTTGGCACAATAGTCCAAGATAGCGTGATAAGGTGATAACCAGTCCATCCCCAATATAACATCGAAATCGACCATGTCTAGAAGCAACAAATCCACACGACTCTCAAGACCCCCAATCACCACAATACAAGAATAATGGACTCGATCTACCACAATAGAATCACTCACTGGTGTAGACACATAAACATGAATACTTAATGAATCATTAGGCATGACCAGATACGGTGCAAAATAAGATGACACATACGAGTAGGTAGACCCTAGATCAAATAACACTGAAGCATCTCTATCACAAACTAGAATAGTACCTATAATGACTGCATCTGAAGCCTCAACTTCGGGCTCGGCTGGAAGGTCATAACATCGGGGCTGGGCCCTACCACCCTGAACTACATCTCTAGGACGGGCTGCAGCTGGCTGGCCTCCACCTCTGGCAGCCTGAGCTCCACCTCTAGTACCTCTACCTCCACCTCTAGCACCTCTACCCCCAGCTCTAGCTAGCTGGGTGAGATGTGGAACACCTGGTGCCTGTACCATAGCACGAGAACCCTAATGCTGAGAGCTACTCGGTGCTCGAGGGCAAAACCTGGCAATGTGACCCGGATCACCACACGTGTAACAAGCCCTCAGTTGCGGAGACTGCTGGCCCTGACGACCTGAATGACTACCCCGAAAACTCTGAAGCGGCGGTGCACTAATAGGAGCAGGTGGTGCACTATAGGGCTGCTAATCAGGATACTACATCTGGGGACCACGACCACCTGAAGTACCGTGAGAAACCTGGAGCACTAACCGAAAGGGCCTAGGAGGATGGCATTTACTATACGAATCTCGACCTCCGTATGAGGTATCACTGAATCGGCCTGAATGATGGGGCCTCTTGTTTGACCCACGACCGCCTCCCTATAACAGAACCATCTCAACTCTACGGGCCACATTGGCCGCCTCATGAAAAGTAATCTCACTCCCAGCCTCTCTAGCCATCTGAAGATGAATCGGCTGAATAAGACCGTCAATAAACCTCCTCACCCTCTCTCTCTCGGTGGGGAGTATGATGAGAGCATGGCGAGCTAAGTCGATGAACCTAGTCTCATACTGGGTAACAGTTATGGAACCCTGCTGGAGGCGCTCAAACTGCCTCTGATAGGCCTCTCTCTGAGTAACGGGAGAAACTTCTCCAGGAATAACACTGTAAACTGCTCCCAAGCCAAGGATGGCGATCCGACTGGTCTCGTTAAGCAATAATCCCTCCACCAAGTCTTGGCGGATCCAGACAAGCGAAATGTAGAAAAATCAACCCCATTGGTCTCAACAATACCCATGTTCCTAAGAACCTCGTGGCAGCTGTCTAGATAATCCTGGGGATCCTCAGTAGATGCACCGTTGAAAGTGGAAGTGAAGAGCTTGGTGAACCTATCCAGCCTCCACAAAGCATCAGTAGACATAGCCGCCCCATCACCGGTCTAAGCTACCACACCCAGCTGAACTGCTCCAACTAGCTGAACTACTGAAGTCTGAATTTGAGGAGCTACCTGCTCCAGAGTGCGAGTAGCAGGAGTCTAGGCACCTCCTCCAGCCTAAGAGACGGCTGGTGCTACAAGAAGCAAGCCTGCTTGGGTGACACTCTCCATGAGGCCCACCAATCGGACCTGAGCGTCCTGAAGAACTGGGGTAGCAATAAACCCCTCTGGGACCTGAGCTAGGCCTACCGGGACTGCTGGAGCTCGAACCTCCTCATCAAAATCAACCTGAGGCTCCGTCATTGGGGGTGCTGCTCGGGGATGAGATCTGGCCCTACCTCGGCCTCTAGAACGGCCTCGCCCTCGCCCTCTTCCCCTTGTGGGAGCGGCTGCTGGGGGCTCGGGCTGTTGAGTGGAGGATGAGGAAGCACGTGTGCTCGCCATCTGCGAAAATAGAGTAGAAATTCAATTAGGATTGAGAAACAAAACTGCACGAGGAGAAAGAACAAATGTGAAGTTTTTCCAAACTCTGTAGCCTTTGTGGGATAAATACAGACGTCTCCGTACCGATCCCTCAGAGTCTACTAAGCTTGTTGTGAACTGTGAGACCTATGTAACCTAGAGCTCTGATACCAACTTGTCATGACCCAGATTTTCCATCCTCGGGAGTCGTGATGGCACCTACTAATGGGAGCTAGGCAAGCCAAACCTTAACTACTTGCTACACTTTCATTTTTGCTTCTTTTTAACAAACACAAGTCGATAATATGATAAAAGCAGAATTTTAAATAAATAAGCGGAAGTCAACAATTATATATCTTAAGGCTACGTCTATTATAACTTTTAAAAGCTCAAATACCCCAAAACTTGGTGTCACAAAGTCATAGACTATCTACGATTTCTAAATACAAGGTCTGAAGAAATAACAGTACGTGGTTTCTAGATAAAAGAAAATGAAACAGGAAGTAGAGATAAAGGGAGATGCCAGGGCCTGCGGATGCCTGCAGTCTACCTTGGGTCTCCGGGTGGACTGAAGGAAGCACTCCAACTACTGTCTGAAAGCTGCTCCTAGATCTGCACACAGTGCAGAGTGTAGTATCAGCACAACCGACCCTCATGTGCTGGTAAGTGTCTAGCCTAACCTCAGCGAAGTAGTGACGAGGCTAGGACCAGACTACCAAATAAACCTGTGCAGTTCATATATATATATATATATATATATATATATATATATATATACAGCGGAAAAGAAATACAGAAATAACCAGTCAATGTGGGAGGGGGAAACATGTTGTGGGGGAGATAATAGTTCCGAATAAAAAGGCATCAAGTAAGGAAAAAAACAACATAACTAGAATATCAACAAGGAAGCAGAAATCATCAATTGCACGACATCACCCTTCGTGCTTTTACTCTCAGCCTCATCAAAGTAGTTATATAATAAAAATATGCACGACATCACCCTTTGTGCTTTTACTCTCGTCCTCACCAAAACAATTATATAATCAAAATGTGCACGGCATCACCCTTTGTGCTTTTACTCTCTTTCCTCACCATATAATCAATAGAGCGGCACAGAATGGTACGTTGTGCGACACGGCATCACCCTTCGTGTTTTACACTCTTTCCTCCCAATAACAAACAATGCGCGACATCACCCTTCATGCTTTAACTCTCTTCCTCATCCAAACAATAATCACAAACAATAGGGTAAGGAAATAAAGGAAATTTGCAATAAGAATCCCGGCAAGGGAACAACAAGTCACCACTTAAATCCTGGCAAGAGAACAACAATTAAACAATTAAATCCCAGCAAGGGAACAACAGTTAAACAATTAAATCCCGGCAAGGGAACAACAAATAAATTAACAATAGCCCGGCAAGGGTGACAACATAATGATCTCTTCTCTTTCTCAATTTTAGTTCACAATTCACTTCACAACTCGCGCCAATGCTCTAGAGGTTCGATTATCACTTATACTTTCACAACTCATTTCACAACTCGAGCCAATGCTCTAAAAGTTCAATTGTCACTTATACTTTCACAATTTCGCTATACAACTTGAGCCAACTTTCCTCAATGTTCATAGGTCACAATTCTTTCCACAAACTTTATACAACAATTAGAAATCTTCACCAAGGCACAAATAATACAACGAAATCATGAAAACCACAATATAAGACCTACGGTCATGCTTGACACCAACGTATAAATACTCGTCTCCATGCCTATACTTCGTACTCGACAAGAAGCAAATAGCAAATAGGACACAACTCCTAATCTCTCAAGCTAACGTTAGACCAAAAACTTACCTCGATGCAACGAACACAATTCAAGCCTCAACTACCGCTTTACCTCTTGTTTCCACCACCAACTCACTTGTATCTAGCCACAATTTACTTAATGATATCAACAAATGCTAAATGAATCAGTTCTAATGCATGAAAATAAGTTTTATAAAGATTTCTCCAAATAGTCAAAAATTGACCCCCGGGCCCGCTTGGTCCAAACCCGAAATTCGGACCAAAACCCGATTACCCTTTTACCCCGAGCCCTTATATATAATTGATTTTGGAATCCGACATCAATTAGAGGTCTCAATCCCCAAATTTCAATATTTTAGGCTTTACCCAAAATTCCCAATTCCACCATGAAAACCCTAGATTCTAGGATGAAATCTTGTTAAAAGAAGTTAAGGAGTGAAAGAAATAAGTTAAAAATTACTTACTAGTGTTTTGGGAGAAGAAGGAGCGTTTGGAAAATCGCCTCTTATGTTTTAGGGTTTTAAAAAGTAAAAAATAACTGAAAAGTCCGTTTAAATATACTTCTCTCAGACCCTCTCCGCGGACCGCATAAAAAAGATTGCGACTGCGGATATCCGCTACGGACCACAAGAAATTGAGCGCGGCCGCGAAGGCTTGGCCTTGCTCACCGCGGACTGCACAAATCCCACCGTGGTCACGGAGTACCCACTGCGGCCGCGAAGCTTCCACCGCGGACTGCGAGACCTAGATTCAGAGACCTGCAACTTCTCTGAATCTACAACTTTTTCCTAAGTGTAAAAACATCCCGAAACTCACCCGAGCCCTCGGGGCTCCAAACCAAATGTCATACTAACTCAAAAACATCATATGGACCTACTCGTGTGATCGCATCATCAAAATAACATGTAAAATCATGAATTAAACCTCAAAATTCAACATTTTCATCAAGAACTCTCAAAGTTCATAACTCTTCAACCGAAAGTCCAACTCACGTCAAATAAACTCCGTTTTCCACCAAATTTCATAGTTATCTTTAAAATACTATAACAAGGTCGTACCGGGCTACGGAACCAAAATACTAGCCCGATAATAATGGTTTCAAATATTAATTCTTTTCTTTATTCCTTAGATAATTCAGTAAAACAATTTCTTTCAAAAATTGATTTCTAAGGATTGGGACCTCGGAATTCATTTCCGGGCATACGTCCAAGTCCCATATTTTACAGCGGACCTTTCAGAATTGTCTGAACACGAATCCGGGTCCGTTTGCTAAGAATGTTGACCAAAGTCAACCATAAAAAAATTTTAACTCTAAAATTTCTATTTCTCATATTTTCACATAGAAGGCTTTCCGAATATAGGTCCGGACCACGCACGTAAATCAAGGTGACTCTAAATGAGGTTTTCAAGGCCTCAAAACATGAAATTTCTTTTAAAACAAGTGATGACCTTTAGGGTCGTCACATATATAAATATACATACATACATATATATATACATACATACATATATATATATATATATATCGAATATAGCTTATATATATATACACTATACTATATATATAGTATAGTGTATTATATAATACACTATACTATACACTTAGTATATATATACTATACTATACTATGCACTAAGTATTAGTGCATTAGCTAATATTATATCGAATATAGCTTATATATATATATATACATATATACACAAATTTATACTACATATGTACATAATTTTAAATTGAATTAAAAGTAATTTAATATTTTTTTAGAAATAGCGACCAACTTTTGTCGCTATTTTGGTCAAACGGTCAAAAAATATTTTGCTACCAAAATAGCGACCAAAGTTGGTCGCTATTTCTAATTCCAGTGTCAAAAATCGGATTTCCCCTCCCATTCTCTTATTTTCTTCAAAAGAATTCCCCAAACTCTCTCTTTTCTCTCTCACACTCAAACCCCCCCGACTCCCGGCAGCAACGGCGCCACCGACGCCCACAAACGGCAGTAGCTCCATCGCTGGCGACCTCCACTTCCCAGGTAGGTTTCCTCTCCTTCCTTTGTTTTTTTCGAAATACACTGATTTTGTTTAATTCCTCCTAGTTTGATTTGTAAAAATTAATTTTTCTTAGCTAAATTAAATCTATGATAATTGTTAGTAGCTAATATATTTAGTTTTACCTACTTATTTGGGGATAACCTAAGCAATACCTAAATATTAAGGTTTTTGGTTCGAAGCCTTCACTGTGTAATCCCGTATTAATCCCGTATGGTTGGCATTCCACTATGTAATCCCACTGGAATTTTACTCTACTCTTGGCATTCCACTATGTAATCCCGTATGATTGGCTATAAGGAAGCTATAAACACTATTTAGGTACACTATAAACACTATATTTATCAAAATTGTGTAAATTAAGCCAAAAAACTTTAGCAAGGATGAATCCTACCACTCCATGCCATTTAAATCACTTTATACCAATATTATACAAATAGAAATAAAAGGTTATATTAAAGACTACTCAAGGAGAAGTCATAAGATAACATTAGCAATACTTTTAGTTCTTGTATTAATTTATATTGAGTTCAATTGGACTTTTAGGATATGATTGGACTTTTAGTTAACTAAACAAAGATTAGGATATGAATTAACTAAATTAATTTGTTTTTGTTTTATTTGCATAGATGGAACATCGTACTTGGATGTACAATAGGAATTATCATAATCGGCAGGGATTGTAGGAGGATTTTGTAGAAGGGGTGGATGACTTTATTAGACATGCAATGTCACTTCCACCATACCTAAGTAAAGGAGTAATTATGTGCCCTTATGTTAGGTGCGACTGTATGAAGTTTGGAAAACCGGCGGAAGTTAAGCATCATCTTTATATGAAGGGGTTTATGGCAAATTACTTTGTGTGGACTAATCATGGAGAGATCGATGGTAGCCATGGGATATTTAAAAATATGGTTGTGGGTGAAAGTAGTAGGTCGGTGGAGAATACAAATTGTGATTCTAGAATTCATGATATAGTTGTGGATGCTTTTGGGATGCACTTAAGGGGTGATCCCAATGAAAATATTGAACAAACTCCTAATGATGATGCAAAATATTTTTATGAACAGTTAGAGGCAGCTAGTCGTCCACTACGTAATGGAAGTCCACACTCAGAGCTGTCTGTTGCAGTTAGATTACTAAGTATCAAATCTGATTGGAATATTTCTCAAGCAGCCATGGACTCTTTCATTGACCTTATGAGTGAACTAGTTGACTCTAATATCAAATTACCTGTTGATTTCTATAAGGCAAAGAAATTAGTTTCTAAGTTAGGACTTTCGTCAATGAGAATTGATTGTTGTGAAGATGGTTGTATGTTATATTATAAAGATGATGCAAATTTAGGCAGTCGTAAATTTTGGGAAAAGCCTCGTTTCAAGAGGCTTTCCAGCGGGAAGATGGTCGCTATCAAGGCGATGCATTATTTACCTCTTATACCTAGGTTAAAGAGGTTATATGCGTTGATGAGTTCTGCTCCTCATAAGAGATGACACTTTGAAAATAGAAGACCACCTGGTGTTATGTGTCATCCTTCAGATGGAGAAGTTTGGAAGCACATTGATAGGACATATCCAGATTTTGCTAGTGAACCAAGGAACATTCGGTTAGGTCTATGTGCGGATGACTTCACGTCTTTTTCTGTATCTGCGACACCGTATTCATGTTGGCATGTCTTTCTTACACCTTATAATCTACCACCCGAGTTATGCATGACTAGTCTATATATATATTCTTAAATTGTATTATCTCCGGTCCACATAATCCAAAAAGTTTGATAGATGTATATTTGCAACCTTTGATTGATGAGCTGAAACAATTGTGGTACGATGGTGTTGAAACATATGACATATCAACCAAGCAGAATTTCAATTTGCGTGCTAATTTAATGTGGACAATTAACGATTTTCCTACGTATGGAATGTTGTCTGGGTGGATGACTGCTGGGAAGCTAGCTTGTCCTTACTGCATGGAAAATAGTAAAGCGTTCACTTTGAAACATGGATGAAAGCAATCATGGTTTGATTGTCATCATCAATTCTTGCCTCTTGATTATGACTTTAGAAGGATGAAAAATGCATTCAAAAAGAATAAAATGGTATATGATTCTTCACCTCCGATACTTTCATGTGAGGAAATTTGGGAGAGGGTCCAGAACTTCAGTAAAGTTACTGAAGCTCCACCTTATAGATTCCTTGGATACGGTGTTACTCATAACTGGACGAAACAGAGTATATTTTGGGAGATGCCTTATTGGAAGGATAATCTTCTCCGTCACAACCTTGATATCATGCATATTGAAAAGAATTATTTTAACAATTTGTTCAGCACATTGATGGATGTTAAAGGTAAGACAAAAGATAACCCGAAGGCTAGAATGGACTTACAAGAATATTACAGGCGGCCTGAATTATACTTGCAAACAGCAAACAATGGTAAGATATTCAAGCCCAAATCAAGTTACACATTCACTTTGGAGGAAAGACGGCAAATTTGTGATTGGGTAACAAAATTGAAGATGCCTGAGGGTTATGCGTTAAATCTTGGGAAAAAAGCTGATATGGAGGTAGGGAAGTTGAGCCATTTGAAAAGTCATGACTGTCATGTTTTCATGGAGACCTTAGTGCCTATTGCATTTTGTGGTTTGCCTAAAAGAATCTGGAAACCCATCACAGAGATTAGTTTGTTTTTAACAGACTTGTGTTCTTCCACATTAAGGGGAAAAAACCTACTCCGGATGGATTAGAACATTCGTGTAACTTCTAGTAAGATGAAAAAGATATTTCCATGTGGGTTTTTGGATATGATGGAACACCTTCCAATCTACTTTGTACATGAGGCACGACTTGGAGGGCCTGTTCAATGAAGATGGATGTATTCCTTTGAGAGGTAATATTATAAGTTTGATGTAATTTTCTGTTTTATTTGAATGTTCTTGGCTAACCTGAAATTATGTAGGACAATTGGAAAATACAAACACTTTGTTAAGCAGAGGAATAGGATTGAAGGATCTATATGTGAAGCTTATCTTGCAAAGGAAACTGCTCATTTTTGTTCTTATTATTTTGAGAGTAAGTGCCATGTGCTAGGAATAGGCCTAATAGGCACACGGTCGAATGTGTGAATGATCCATTATATCCGCCTATCTCCATATTCAATCAATTAGGCCGATGTTCTAAGGATGTTAGAAAGAGAAGTTTGAGTGATATAGAGTACAAGTCAGCTACACTTCATGTGTTGCTAAATTGTCCCGAAGTTGTACCATTTCTCAAGTATGTATTGATTTAGTAGTTATCAAAATATAAAATTTACTGTGATTACATCTCAATGCAACTACTAAAAATATTTGATGTATCACAGTCACTTCGTAGGTCAATTTGGCCATGATGCTGTATATACGACATTTGATACGTGGTTCAAACAATTTGTAAGTTTATCCTTAAAATATTCTAACACTATGTAGGTAAACAATGTTTGGAAGTTATGCTAACTTATGAATTTTTTTAACAATATGTAGGTAAATGATCTAAATAATGGTGTAAATTAATTTTTGAAAGATATATCTTGGGGACCTGGGCTTCAGGGCACAACAATGTCTAAGTACGTTGTGAATGGTTATAAGTTTCATACAGAGGATTACTCTAAAAATAAAAATAGCAACAACAGTGGGGTGTGGGTTCAAGGTGGTGATGACAACCAAGTTGGAGATATTGATTATTATGGTGTGCTCAAAGAAATAATAGAACTAGAATATACAGGTTGGCCATTTAAGAAATTGATACTCTTTAGATGCAAGTGGTTTGACCCAAATCCAACAAGAGGTACAAGAGTACACAATCAATACAACATAATTGAGGTTAATCATACGAGGGAGTATGATCGCTATGATCCTTTCATAATTGCACATAATGTTAGGCAAGTATATTATGATCCTTATCCATTGCAGCAGAATAAGTCCGATTGGTGGGTTGTAATCAAAACTAAGCCTGTAGGTAGGGTGGAAGTCGAGAATGTGCTAGATGTTGCATATCAAAACGATATCTCTAGTGTTCACAAAATAGTGGACAAACTTTTAGAAAATGATTTGGAACATCCTGAACACATATTGGAAGAAGTTGATATAAATGAAGTAAGAATTATAGAAAATGAGGAAGAAGAATCAAGTGATGAAGCTCAAACCAGTGAGGAAGAAGAATTCTCTGACGAGGAACAATACGTCGATGAGCTTTAAAAAGTTGGTTTCTTTAATAACTCTCGTTTATAGCAAGTTTCTTTATATGTTTCAATCTAAATATGTATTATATTATGTAGATGACATGCAAGGGCCGAGGTAAGAATGACCATAGTTGTTCTCGGGGTCGAGAAAAGGCTAGGAAACCAAATAGGAGGGTAGAAGATAATACTCAATCTTTTCCACCCTCTTCTGATGTGCCTATGCCTATGCCAATGTCTTTGCCTCCACCCCAAGGCTATTCTGAGATACCACAACATCACACGCCCTACACCTTCGTGTAGACACCAGGTCTTTTGTCACAGGGCCATAGGACTATACGTCTGACATACAGTCCACCTGCCTCACTACCATGTGGATCACACCCATCAGCATCACATGGATCACAACCATTATTGTCACAGCCACTTGGGTCACAACAATCAGTATCACATCCATTGGCGGTCCATACAACTATGTCGTAGTCATAGGGATCACATCCATCTTCATCAGGGACTCCATCTATTTTAGGCCTTCGACTGCGAGATACTAGCTCTGACCCCCCTACACCTTCCACACATGCCTCTGATATACATGTTTCGAACGGTGATGCTGATGTTGACGAGGAGCTGCATTATGATCAATATGGCAGGATCATCATACTCCCTGAGGGTGATGGGTAAGAGTTATTTGTTATTTTTACGTTTATTGTTTTGTATAGTTTTTACTAAGATATCAATGTGTTTTTTTTATTAAATTGCAGGTTCATCCCGAGTAATACTACTACGAGGATAATCACAAAAGCAACCAGAAAGCTTTATGATGGCCCTTATGCGTCTTGGAGTGAATTCCCATTCTCGCTGAATGAGCAAATTTTTAATGAATTTAAGGTATAAATGTTCTTTTGAGCAGTATAATTATTTATATTTATGATATTTTCATATAATATTTAACTTTTGAAATACAGAGCAAGTGTGAATGAGAACACCGCTATAGCGCGGACGTGGCTGCAAATTTTCATCTCAAAGCTCGCAAGCGGTTGTCACATACTTTATCCAAAGCTAGAAAGTTGAACCAGAAGCCTGACTGGTTGCTTCAGAATTTATGGGAGGATTTGCAAAGGCAATGGCTTACTGCAAAGTTCTTATAGAAGAGCGAAAAAGGAAAGAAAGCTCGCGCATCTGAGAAGGGAGGATCCTTGCACACTGGAGGTGCGATCAGCCTAGGGACAATAACAAGAAGAATGGTAAGTAATTGCTTAATTTATTTTAATTTTCAAATTATATCTATTCCATTTATTAACTAAAATTTATGAGTTTTCAGGAAAAGACGTTGGGGCATTCGATGAACCAAGATGAGCTATTCAAGGAGACTCATATTGTGAAGAAGAAGAAAGAGACGGATCAATAAAGGTGGGTCGAGGGACGAGCCTCGACTATACATGTAAGTTTTCACTTTTCATTAAGTATTTTGATTTACTTTTATATAAATTTTGAAATACTAATTCAATGTAATTTTTCTTATAGGGTCGCTTCACAGCTAAAGTGGAGGAATTCATACACAGTCAGCCACCTAATGAGTCGGGCGAGCCAATCCAACCTCCGGACGAGGATGCTGAAAGAATGTGGACGGAGGCTGCAGGCGGTCCAAAATGGGGGAAAGTATACGGGCTTCCTAATAAGAAATTCCATCGCTATAAGTGTGGAATCCAAGGAATAGGCACTTCCTCGCAAGCCGCGCAACTTGATGGGGAGAGCCTCTCCGCTATGCGAGAGACTGTGACAAAGCTCACATCCGAGCTAGAAGCGGCCAAGTAAAGAGAAAAGCTTAGATATGCTCAGTACATTGGTGTGGTCGCTCAGTGCCAGGGCATGCAAGAGCAGCTCAAATCTCTCCTAGCTTCTGGAGGTTTTCCGATTCCCCGGTTTCGTGACTCATCGCCAGAGGCTCGCCTTCCCCGTGCTCGTTCCTCCCGTCCTCCAAGTGTTCGTTCCTCCCATCCTCCCCGTGATCGTTCTTCTAGTCCTCGACAAGTAGACCCTTCTGGATACCGTCTTGCTGATGAAAGTTCATCAGACGGTGATGATAATGATGTACAAAACACTCATTGACTTTTATACACTTTGAACTAGACAAACAGAATCGATTTTCGAATGGGCTTGTAATAAGAGTTAACTTAGTTTGGTTAGCTTAATGTGGTAGTTCTATTGAACTTTATACTTTGTTGGTTTTAATGTTGTTTTTGTGTTGTTGTTGTTGTTGGTATTGTTGTTGTTGTTGCTTGTAATAGGGATTTGGTATGCTGGCAGGTGGTGTAACTGCCAAAACAGGCAGTTTCTGCCAAAATAATACCCAGAAAAACGACCAACTTTGGTCGCTTTTCTTTTAAAAAAATTATTTTCTGGGAAATAGCGACCAAAGTTGGTCGCTAATTAACCCAGATTTCTCAAAAAGCGACCAACTTTGGTCGCTATTCTAAAAAAAAATCTAGAAATATAGCGACCAACTTTGGTCGCTTATATTTAAAAAAATCTTGAAATTAGCGACCAACTTTGGTCGCTTTTGTTTTTAAAAAAATGAAAAAAATTAATAAAAAAGCAACCAACTTTGGCCTTTTCCAGATTTTAAAATATAATATTTGGATTAGAGACCAAAGTTGGTCGTTATATTTTGATTAATAATAAATAAAAAAAAACGTAATTTACATGTAGAGATCAACTTTGGTCGCCAGAATTATATTATTAAAATATTAAAGCGACCAAAGTTGGTCGCTATAGTCTTTACCCGGAATATTTGGTTCTTTTACCTTAGAGACCAAAGTTGGTCTCTAATTACGACTAACTTTGGTCCTTAAAATAAAGGGACCAGCAATCACTACAAGAAAGTAGAGATATGACGACATTTAATAAATGTCGTATTATGTTGTTTAAATGTCACAAATTTATTTACCGACATTTAATTTACATTTGCATCAAATGTCGTTAATTTCAATGTCGATAATTTTTCGATATTTAGGTAAATATCGGTAAGAAATTATGACACTTACTTTACGACATTTAGGTAAATGTCAATAAGAAATTATGACACTTATTTTACGACATTTTGGTAAATGTCGATAAGAAATTTTTGACACTTACTTTGAAACATTTAGGTAAAGTCAATAAGAAATTTATGACATTTAATTTACGATATTTAGGTAAATATCGGTAAGAATGTTACGACATTTGATTTACAACATATAGGAAATGTCACTTAAATTTCGACAATTAGATTAATGCAACTAAAATAATACGACATTTACGTATGATCTTCACAAAATGTCATATTGAAATATCTGACATTTTGGTAAATGTCACTAAGAAAATTCACAACATATACAAAATATCGTTTCCACTTTATGTGAATGTCATTAAAAAAAATTAGTGACATATCTTTCACAACATAGCAAAATGTCGCATTAAATGTTTGACATTTAAATTAATGTCGCTATCATATTTTTTTGAATGTAAATAATAATGTTCTGTTTAGTTTCATCATGAACACATTTACATTCACGAATGTCAATTTTTATAACAAATATGAAATAAATGTGAAGCAAATATTTTTAGCACAGTAACCAAATAACAAAATAACAATATAAAACGTACTTAGTACAAGATAGATAATGACAAATCAAATGATTTGTTCTCACGTAAAACCACTAACTAAATCATAAATGATAGCAATTTCAATGTGTAAGTACTTTAAGATTGCTCCTAATTCGAATTAATTTTCCTCAACTTCTAGAGTAAATCTTATAAAACCAACTCTCCACAAGTCAAGCTTTTCACTTCCAGTAATTGACATCACTTCCTTCAAGAATGTTGCACAAGAAGTCACAAGAAAAAAAAAGAATTATATTTTTATAATAAAGTGAATTCTTTCTTCCTCTAAAACAATTGGAATACCAAAAATAATAACAGATTCATATTCTAAAAGAGAAACAAATTGATAATGAATGTCATACTAGCAACTGAAGAGAGAAAGAAACAGACAACATAAAGTAATGATCCAAGAAAGTGAAGCAACCGCCCAAACCGAACAACAACTGAAATATTGCAATATCATAATGCAGTTGATGATATTTTTTTGGTTGTGGGGAGATGTGAGAGGAAGGGAGAAAATATAACTCCACCCGATGGAGGTTCTGCTAAATTTAAATAAATATAAACACGATCAGGCCTAAAAAGCTAAATACAAGTAAGCACACATAAAGCTACCTGCCCAAGAAAGGTTGAAACAAAATCTAAATGAGATAGCTCACTTTGGAGAATCTATTTACCTCTAGGATAATAATGAATTTTTTGCAACAAATGCTATATCAATAGTCAATAATGCACTTTGATATCAGAGTTCAGCATCGATTTCGTACTAGAAAAATGGTGTTCAATACAAAACACAATTTCACCCTTCACCAAGGAAAAGAAAATGTTCAGCTATTCTCAATTCATCTTGCACTTAAGAAAACCATTCCCTACTCTTTTAGTTTTTATTTTTCTTCGACACTGAGGCAGAAACAGGGTGGGAGAGGGGAGGGTTGAATTCTGAAATATTAGTTTCCGTAAATTGTATACTCAGATGAAAACTAATGAATGTTATATAAGTTTTGCAAACTATAACATGAAGGGTTTCTCCCTTTGAAAAGAAGGAACAAGAACCTTGTAATTTTTTCAAACTTACCCGCTTCTTTTTTTGTGCCAACTTCACTAACTCCAGTCTTCTTGATTATGTTAACCTGAAAAGAAATATTAGATTGGTTACTCTGGTAGTTTACAAAATTTACAACTTAAAAAATTGTGAATACAAGATATAAAATAACAGAACAAAGTCATATAAAACAGAACACTTTTATAGAACAAAGACCAAAACTTTCTATAGCATATTCATACTAATTAGCAACAGTGAATATTATCTGGAGAAAGAAAGAATGTGCCCAGATATTATACACACTGCAGAGTGTGACATGATCAAATACAGAATACAACAATGAAAGCGTCTACCCTCTTCTGATAAATAGGCTTCACTCCATTAATTTATGGTAACTTATATATAGTATACCTTTATAAGGAGGATGCAATCAATTATTAATGAGCAGAACAAATTGTGTCAATAAATTCAATCTTTAATCATATATTGAACAGGGAAAAGCAAACATGTGCAGAATGCTACCATGCTTTATGGCCTTTGTTACAAAACCAGGGGAATGATTCCACAAGAGATCACTAACCCAGATATGGCTACGCATACAACGTGGTAGACAGGAAAAAGATTTAGTTAAAATGAGTTTACGAACTCACCATTTTTGTGTGAACAAGTGAAACAAGTGATAGTGATTGTTGGTGATCGTCCATTGAGTTAGCAGAAACCTATAACAAAAGAGAAAGGTTACTACAATTAAAAGAAAACTAAATTACAAGATTATCTTAAATACAATAAATTTTTGCTAAAAGGCACAATATTTTTTACCTGCTCATCACCAGATAATTTCTTAATTGAGCCAATAGTAATACCCAATGATTCTAGATATGCATGTATACCAAGCTTTACTTTATCGTTTATTTTTGCATCCATATCCTTTGATGCTTCTAATATTTTTATTTCTTATTTTGCTTCAAATAACTTTTTCTCCGTCGCTTCTATTTCTTCTTTTGCTTCAGACAATTTTTCTTCCATTGCAATTCTCATAGCGGAAGTAGCTTTTTCAACTTCTATCTCAACCATTCTATCAAAATCTCTCTGCTCAGCCTGGGATCGCTTATATGCAGGGCCATAAATAAAACTTGGATCTGCTCCTTTTCCTAAAGTTCGAACATTTCCATGAGTGTCTGGTCCCATAACCTGTGCATACACATCATTGGGAGCACTTCCAGGGATATTTAACTCGGGATACACCTTAGCAAGTTCATCCATTTCTTTCTTTTGGAAAGAAAAGGTAAAACAATACAGAGTTAATAAATTATATTGGAAAGAAAGTAATTCATATTCATAAAGAATGGGAATTTATCATAGTTTCATCAGCTATCTCATTTACTGGTTGTTTATTTTTTCTCGTATGTGTTTCTTTGAATACATCGATACGACTTGGTTTTACACCATTCTTCTTTGTCATCTGTTTAAATAGTAAAAAATTTATTGCAAATATATTCAAGAAAATAAGTATTGATATATAAAATGGAGAAAAGCTTATAGTAAATATGGCATACATCATCTATAATTTGAGAATGACTTTTTCTTCCTGATGTGTGTGGCATACTCAACTTCCTTCGACTTTCTTTGTTCCTCTCGCTCTTTTCCTAAAAATATTACACGTAATTTTATATATTATAGCTAATTCATGGCCAAACATCAGACAAAAGAATAAAACTTTTAAAAGAAAAAAGAGAAAAGATAAAAAGAACTACTGAGGAAAAGCATAAAAATATTTAAAGGAAAAAGTATGATCCGCATAAGGAATGCGCTAATGGCATGTGCTAAGGGCAAGAGAAGAAGATGTTTGATGCTCGGAGAATACCTTTGCTTCGTTAGAGCTCCAATAATTAACTAATGCAAGTCACTGGTCTTCTTCTACCCTGTCTGGACGTTTAGCTAAGCGCTCGATATCATTGTTGTATGGCTCATAACCAATCACTTTTGCTTCATGCTTCCATTCTTTCTATTTAGATCCAACCGATATCATCAACATACGTCTCATATCCTCAGTTGCATCAGTATTTTCCTGCAAACATCAACATATAACACATGTGTAAAAGCATAAAAACAATAAGCATATTAGTATATAACCTTTTTCTTTAATTTTCTAAGTACCTTAATATGAGCCCATATCCTATTCTTGTTCAGTTTAGGCACAAGCCTCCAATCTTTATGATTTAAAGGAGCTAAACTGCCATTTCGTGCTATAACTCTAAGTTTTGAACTCAATCTAGCTGCATCAGGTCCAATAGCTTGACTAAGATTATTCAACTCAACATGTAAAATGCAACCATCTTTTCCCCATCCTGAGTACATCATAGTAGGACCCCTAGATCGCTTAGATTGCTCTTCATTAGCACTAGAGTCTGCAATGACCAAATATAAAAAAGAGAGTCATCCATAACTAGTAAAACTCAATTAAGTCTTCTTTTTCTTCTTTTAAAAATTCACATATAAACACTCCATTAATACCAAGGGATTAGAATAATAGAGTGATAGAGGAAAAGCTGCTGAAAATGAAGCATTTATGTTTTTGGGAAAAGAAACTACAACAATACAGGTAGGTATAGTGATATGAATTCTTTCTTGGATAACGTATCTGCTAGACTATTAGAGCCTCAGCTAGATCCATTAACATCTCTTTCTTATTTCTTTTTTTCTTTTTTGGTTAAAAATAAGTAATTGTACATAACACTCTTAAATATAATTTAATTAATCCTGGACAGATTATATTGTAGTATATCCATAGTGTAAAGTACAACACTTCAATTATTAACAACTAGAAATAGTGGAGCGCAACACACAGACTAAGCGTGTTATACACTCAGTTATACAGAATACATACCTAGGAAATTTTCTGTTTCATGTGAATCATTTCTTGATTTACTAGATCGGATAGCTTGTCCTTCATGTTGTGGCCAGTTTTGAGGTGGTTGAGGCATCGCCGCACCGCCCATTTGTTCTTCTTGTTGCTCCGAAAAATCAGGCAGAAGCATTTCTTGACTGGAATTTCTATGTCTTTTTCTTGCCATCACAACAAAATTGCTCAAAAACTATAGTTCCTACAAAATTGAAAAATATTTTCCACTATCCAGACGTATAAAATAATATCAAACTAGCAGGCCAAACAAAAAGTGTCACGACCCAATCCCCGAACCCGGTCGTGATAGCGCCTCTCGTGAAGACAAGGCCAGCCAGACCAAAACGGAACACCTCTTTTAAGCAGTTAATCATCATAAACAGTAATAACATATAATATATACTCATAAATTGTGGAATTTTAATGTTAACAACAGCAGGAACCATCCCGACACAGCCCAAACCGGGGTGTCGCAAGTCATGAGCTACTATAGAATCTGCTATAGGTCAACAAAGTACGGAATCCGATACAATAGTCTGAAGAAAACATAAATGATAGAGGATAAGGGAGACAAGGTGCTGCGGACGTCAACAGCTACCTCGGAACTCCAAATCACCGCCTAGCCTGGACAGAATCAGCGCTCAGGTGCGGACTCTGCTATGCCTGAACCTGCACACACAGTGCAGGGAGTAATGTGAGTACTCCGCCTCAGTGAGTAATAACTATAAATAATGGCTGAAAGTATGAAAACATGTAAAGGCACAAAGCAATTCCATATCAAGCAGTAAAAATCACTTAAAGCAGTAAATCAGTGAAGAAATCAAATGATATTCCTTTTAAAACAAGTAAAACCGGTAATTTAACAGGTAAATAACAAGTAGAAATCCGCCCCTCAGGCACAGTATCAATCGCTCAGCATAGTATCAGCCCCTCAGGATCACTCTTAGTACAGTATCAGCCCCTCGGGCTCAGTATCAATCACTCAGAACAGTATCAGCCCCTCGGGCTCACTCTCAGAATAGTATCAGCCCCTCGGGCTACCTCACAATCACTCATATCAGCCCCTCAGGCATAGCATCAATCACTTAGAATAATGGGTACCCGCGCTCACTGTGGGTGTGCAGACTCTGGAGGGGCCCCTTACGGCCCAAGTGCTTTATCAAGCCACATCGTGGCATCATCACTCGGCACTCGGCCTCACATCACTCAAGCCACCTCGTGGCATATAAAGTATCTCAGGCCCTCGGCCTCATATCACTCAGCATATCCTCACATATGGCCCTCGGCCTCACTCAGTCCAAAATCATCACAAGCCCCTTGGGCATTAGTAAAACAGTAGTTCTCAGCCCAAAACATGATGTAGAAATATCATTTAAGTTTCAAATCTGAGTAAAAGTGGCTGAGTTTGTAAAACAGTAGATATCAATAGGACTGAGTTTAAATAATAAGTCAAGCAGTGAGGAAAACAGTGATAAAAATCCCCGAAGGGTTCAAATAGTTGGCAATCAGCCCAAATATGGCAATCAGCCCAAATCATGATGATAACAAATGAATTTCAGTCAAATATTCGGTAAAATCATCAATCAGGATGGACCAAGTCAAATCCCCAATAGTGAAAGACCCCACGCTCATCATCCAGCGCGTATCTTGCCTCAATATAGCACTGCGATGTGCAAATCCGGGGTTTCAAACCCTCAGGACATCATTTACAACCATTACTCACCTCGAACTGGCTAATTCTCTAGCTCGCGACGCCTTTGCCCCTCGAATTGGCCTCCATGCACGTCGAATATATCCAAAATCAGAACGAATACGTCACAATATGCTAAGGGAACAAAGCCCAAGCGAAAACATTCGAAAAATATCAAAAATCTCGAAATTAGCAAAACCCGAGCCTCGGGCCCACGTCTCGGAATCGAGTAAAATTTACATTTTCAGAATCCTCATATCCTCACGAGTCTATCCATACCAAAATTATCCAATTCCGATACCATTTAATCCTTCAAATCATCATTTTACATTTTTGAAAGGTTTCACAATTTTCTTCCCAAATTCCATCTCAAATCACGAATTAAATGATGAATTCAGTGATAGATTCATGTATTCTAGCCAAATCTGAGTTAAAATCACTTACCCCGATGAATTTCTTGAAAAACCTTTGAAAAATCGCCAAAATCCGAGCTCTCTAGGTTAAAATATTAAATAAAACCCAAGACCTTGTATTTATAGGTACCCCTCAGGTTTCAGCTACCGCGGGCCGCACCAAAACGACAGCGGTCCACGCAAGCCAGCGCGGTCTGCGCGACGCCTACCGCGGCTGCGGCCGCTTTTGTGCGGTTCGTGCGACGCCTACCACAGCCGCAGCCGCTTTTGTGCGGTTCGCACAACACTCAACGCGGGCACACTTATTTTTGTGCGGACCGCGTGAGTGAGTTCTAGGGCCTGCAACCCCTGTAGACCTGCTACAGCTATGATTTTTGCACTAAAACATCCCGGAACCTACCCGAAACTCCCAGAACTTCAAACCAATTGCACCAACACATCCCATGACATCGTTCAAACTTGCTCAAAACTTCAGAACGCTCACAACAACATCAAATCACCAATTTAACATAGGAGTCAAGCCTAAGAACTCCAAGAACTCTTAAATTATGCTTTCAATCAAAAGGTCTATCAAATCTCGTCCGAATAGCCTGAAATTTTGCACACACATCCCAAATGACACAATGAAGCTACTGCAACTCTCGGAATTCTGTTCTGACCCATATATCAAAATTTCGCCTATCAACCAGAATTTGTCGAAATATCAATTTCGCCAATTCAAGCCTAAATCTTCTCTACAACTCCAAAACCCATTCCGATCGCGCTCCTATTTCACAAATCACCTCCCAAAGCTAACCGAACCATCGGAATTCACTTCTGAGCCTTCTAACACATAAGTCAACACCCGGTTTACTTTTCCAACTTAAGCCTTCTTAAAAGAGACTAAGTGTCTCATTTCTTACCAAATCCTCTCCGAACTCGAACTAATCAACTCGATCATATAAAACACGGATGACGAAGCGTAAAAAAGCTGAAATAGGGGAAACAGAGCAGTAACTTATGAGACGACTGGCCAGGTCTTCATATCCTCCCCAACTTAAACAAACGTTCATCCTCGAACGAGTCAAGAAACATACCTGAAGCCTCAACCAGATGAGGATATCTGCTCCGTATCTCCCGCTCGATCTCCCAGGTAGCCTCCTCCATGGGCCGACCTCTCCACTGCACTTTCACTGAAGTTATATCCTTTGACCTCAACTTCCGAACCTGGCGACCCAAAATAGCTACTGGCTCCATATCAAAGGTCAAATCATCATCTAACTGAACCGTGCTGAAGTCCAAAATATGAGACAGATCCCCAATATACTTCCGGAGCATAGAAACATGAAATACCGTTTTTACACACTCGACAGGCTAGGTGGCAAAGCAAGCTCATAAGCCACCTCCCCAATCTTCCGAAGCACCTCAAAAGGCCCAATGAACCGAGGACTCAACTTGCCTTTCTTCCCAAACCTCATAACACCCTTCATGGGCGAAACCTTCAGCAAGACCTTCTCACCGACCATGTAGGACACATCTCGAACCTTCCGGTCTACATAACTCTTCTGACGTGATTGCGCTATACGAAGCCTCTCCTGAATTACCTTTACCTTCTCTAAGGCATCCTGAACCAAATCTGTCCCCAATAGTCTAGCCTCGCCGGGCTCGAACCAACCAACCGGATATCTACACCGCCTCCCGTACAAAGCCTCATATGGAGCCATCTGAATACTCGACTGGTAGCTGTTGTTGTAAGAAAACTCTGCAAGTGGTAGAAACTTATACCATGAAACTCCAAAGTCAATAACACAAGCACACAACATATCCTCCAATATCTGAATAGTACGCTCGGACTGTCCGTCCGTCTGAGGATGAAACGTTGTGCTCAACTCTACCTGAGTACCCAACTCTCTCTGCACGGCTCTCCAAAACTGTGAAGTAAACTGAGTACCTCTATCTGAGATGATGGAGACCGGAACACCATGCAACCGAACAATCTCCCGGATATAAATCCCTGCAAACTGCTCTGAAGAATAGGTAGTACACACAGGGATGAAGTGCGCAGACTTGGTCAGCCAATCCACAATCACCCAAATAGCATCGAACTTCTTCAAAGTCCGAGGAAGACCACTCACAAAATCCATGGTGACCCTCTCCCACTTCCACTCGGGAATAACTATCTGCTGAAGCAAGCCGCCCAGTCTCTGATGCTCATATTTCACCTGCTGACAATTAAGACACCGAGCTATAAATCCCACGATATCTTTCATCATTCTTCTCCACCAATAGTGCTGCCTCAAATCCTGATACATCTTCGCGGCACCCAGATGAATGGAATACCGCGAGTTATGGGCCTCCTCCAGAATCAACTCTCTAAGCCCATCCACATTGGGCACACAAATCTGGCCCTACATCCTCAACACACCATCATCACCGATGGTCACATCTCTGGCATCATCATGCTGGACTCTGTCCTTAAGGACAAGAAAATGCGGATCATCATACTAGCGCTCTTTGATACGATCATATAAGGAAGACCGAGAAACCACACATGCCAACACCCGCCTGGGCTCCGAAATATCCAATATCACGAACCGATTGGCCAAGGCCTGAACATCAACTGCAAGGGGTCTCTCCCCAATTGAAATATATGACAAACTCCCCATACTCACTGCTTTTCGGCTCAATGCATCGGCCACCACGTTGGCCTTTCCCGGATGGTACAGAATAGTGATATCATAATCCTTAAGCAACTCCAACCATCTCCGCTGCCTCAAATTAAGATCTTTTTGCTTGAACAAATGTTGTAGATTGTGATGATCAGTGAACACCTCACAAGATACGCCATACAAGTAATGCCTCCAAATATTCAATGCATGAACTATGGCAGCCAACTCCAAGTCATGAACGGGGTAGTTCTTCTCATGGGGCTTCAACTGACGAGAAGCATAAGCAATAACTCTACCCTCCTGCATCAACACACAACCAATCCTAACTCTCGAAGCATCACAATATACAGTATATGAACCTGAAGCTGATGGCAAAACCAACACTGGAGCTGTGGTCAAGACTGTCTTGAGCTTCTGAAAGCTCTCCTCACACTCGTCCAACCATACAAATGGAGCACCCTTCTGAGTCAACTTGGTCAAGGGCGATGCAATGGATGAAAATCCCGGAACAAACTGGCGATAATAGCCTGCCAACCCAAGAAAGCTACGAATATCTGTCGCTGAGGACGGTCTAGGCCAACTCTGAACAGCCTCTATCTTCTTTGGGTCAACCTGAATACCCTCACTGGACACCACGTGTCCCAAGAAAGCCACTGTACTGAGCCAAAACTCACACTTGGAGAACTTTGCATAAAGCTTCTCCTCCCTCAATCTCTACAACACAACTCTCAAATGCTCTGCGTGCTCCTCCTGACTACGCGATTACACTAGGATATCATCAATGAACACTATCACGAACAAATTAAGATAAGGCCGGAACACGCTGTTCATCAAATGCATGAATGCTGCTGGGGCATAGGTTAGCCCGAAAGACATAACAAGAAACTCATAATGACCATATCTGGTCCTGAAAGCAGTCTTAAGAATATTTGAATCCCTGATCTTCAACTGGTGATAACCCTAACGGAGATCAATTTTGGAGAATGCCCTCGCTCCCTGAAGCTGATCAAATAAATCATCAATGCGAGGCAAAGGATACTTGTTCTTAATTGTTACTTTGTTGAATTGCCTATAATCAATGCACATTCTCATCGTGCCATCCTTCTTCTTCACAAATAAAACCGGTGCACCCCAAGGGGACACACTAGGCTGAATGAACCCCTTATCT
Source organism: Nicotiana tabacum (assembly GCF_000715075.1). Taxonomy (NCBI): domain Eukaryota; kingdom Viridiplantae; phylum Streptophyta; class Magnoliopsida; order Solanales; family Solanaceae; genus Nicotiana; species Nicotiana tabacum. Next base: position 69,258,574 of record NC_134087.1, read on the forward strand.
AGGAGTTCATGCATAGTTCAGCATCCTTCTCTACCAAGAAAAATGGTTTACCTTTAATTCTTTTTATTAGCATTTCCATACTTTTGTCAGTGAAATCATTGTCTGAATCCGAAGAAATATCACCAATTCTATTAAGCTTGTATGGATCAGACTTGGAAGAAAGTTGAGAATAAAATTTCCTTTCGTCTTTGTCATCATAGAGTCTTATGATCCCCGTTTTATGGGAACTGCCACGACCAACATAAAACATTCCATCACCATCAACCTTGTCACTCTCAATTAAACTTTTTTTCCTTTTGGAAAATGAACTAGACAATTCCTCTATAACCTCTTTTATCTACTTAGGAAATGTTTAAATTCCTACCTATACCATCACTATTTGAAACACATGCCATTGCCTTCTCATCATCATTGTCGCTAATGAGAACAACAATTGATCAAAGACACACCCTGTCAGGTATTATATCCAAGTTATTCTCTATATCCAAGTTCATCCCGAGTAATAGTACCACGAGGATAATCACCAAAGCCGCCAGACAACTTTATGATGCCAATGAAGCAAGATAAGCTATTCAATGAAACTCGTATTGTAAAGAAGAAGAAAGAGACTGATTCAGAAAGGTGGGTCGAGGGTCGAGCCTCGACTATACATGTAAGCTTTTTTACTTTTCATTAAGTATTTTGATTTACTTTTATATAAATTTTGAAATACTAATTCAATATAATTTTTCTTATAGGTTCGCTTCACAGCTGATGTGGGGGAATTCATACGCAGTCAGCCACCTAATGAGTCGGGCAAGGCAATCCAACTTTCGAACGAGGATGTTGAAAGAACACTCCTTGAGTACTTTATATACTTTGAACTAGACAATAGAACCAGTTTTCGAATGGGATTGTAATAAGCGTTAACTTAGTTTTGTTAGCTTAATGTGTTAGTTCTATTGAACTTTATATTTTGTTGCTTTTAATTATTGTTGTTGTTGGCATAAAATGCATGTTTAGGATTATTGGTAAGCTGACAGGTGGTGTAGCTGCCAAAACTGGCAATTTTTGCCAAAAATATACTAAGAAAAGCGACCAACTTTGGTCTCCAGTTGGTCGCTTTTCACTTAAATAAATAATTTTCTGGGCAATAGCGACCAACCTTGGTCGCTACTTAACCCAGATTTCTCAAAAAAGCGACCAACTTTGGTCGCCATTCCATTTAAAAAAAAATAATTTCTGAAAATATTGCGACCAAAGTTGGTCGCTTATAATTTTAAAAAAATTAATTCTTGCAGTTTGCGACCAATTTTGGTCGCTTATTTTAATTTTTTTTTATAAAAATTAATAATAAAGCGACCAACTTTGGTCTCTATTTTCCAGATTTTTAAAATATAATATTTTTTACAGACCAAAGTTGGTCGCTTTTTATGATTAATAATAAATAAGAAAAAACATAATTTATATTTGGAGACCAACGTTGGTCGCCAAATTTATATTATTAAAATAATATAGCGACCAACGTTGGTCGCTACTTTCTTTACAGGAATATTTGGTCCTTAAGGTAAAGGGACCAGCTTAATATCGACCAGCCCATTTTTGTCGCTATTTGGTCGCTTTTTCGCCTAAGTTGGTCGTTTTTTGTGGTCGCTTTTTTTTTCCGGATTTCTAGTAGTGAATTAATATTAAATGTCGTAGTTTTTATGACATTTTGTCATAAATGGCAAAAAAAGGAAGTTTTCCGACATTTATTTTAAAAGTCACTAAATAAATGTCGTCATATGCTCAATTTCCTGTAGTGAATATAGGGATCAGGCATGTTTGGACGCTTTTTGGTCGCTTTTTTACCTATAAGCGACCAACTTTATTCGCTTTTTGTGGTCGCTTTTTACCGAATTTCTAGTAGTGATATAAGTTAATCCCACCTGAGAATAACCCATCAAGGTTTTCATAGAAGAGTTGACAGTGACTCTTCCAAAAGCAACAGTTGAAATGAGTTGCCTACTATTTGAAAAAGAGAAAAATTGAGAGAAGTAGAAGCAGAAGAGTATATAAGAAAGAAGAGTTGCTTTTGATTGCATAACGAAGGGTAATTTGATAATTGTGCCTTACTTCATGGGTAATTTGGCATACTTCTTATTTGAAGGTTAGTCAAATACAAACCAGCCTGTTAAAAACTTAGATTCACATAAATAATAAATTCACCTAACACGGCAAAAACCACTTTCATATGTTTAAACACAACTCAAGCCAACTGCTTACAACATTTGCCTTGAATCTGTTTATTGGCTAATGACATCAGGGAGTCTTATGCTTCAAGAAATCTTTGCAGCATCAACAAATGTTACGTAAATACTTATTTTTCTTCTGTCTATGACTCCAGTGGTGGGCTTATCAGAACCTGCATGTGTAACATGCGAAATTCCAAAACTTTTCCCACTGGACTGATTGCAACGGCAAAGAGAAGTGAAATACTTCTGCTATCAACAATAAATAGCTCTAGATATACCTTATTATGCGCCTCCACAACACCAACACCAACAACAACGAACTAAGCTCATTTGACAAGGAAATAGCTAGAACTACAAGGACCATGAGAACAAAAACATAAGGATAAGAGGATTCAGATCAAGAAAATCAATCATATTAATGTCTCCCTGCAATAAAGTTACTACCTTGCAGGCGAAGTATTCCTTTCCTTTCTTTCCCTTGCTTTTTTATCTTTCTTTCAGTAGGGGCAGATCAACTGAATTTGTTTTCTGTTATTACCATAAATTGCAGTCAACTAACACAGTTTCTGTTGCATCCCAACACCCCACTATAGTAAACACAAAACCATGAGCTTTTTTTAAAAAGAAATAAATTATTGCAATTATAATCCCTTAGTCCCAATAAAGAGACATCATTTAGTTTGGTCACCATCCTTTAAACCAAAAAGTGAAGAAATTAAAGCAGTGGACAAAATTCCCATATTATCTACATCCATTTACAAACTTAAATTCTATCCTTCATGCCATGACCATCAACTAAAAAATGGTTCTTGTTTTTCCTTTTACTAAGTCACATAGAAAATAGGGGGAAACAAAAACACCTCTATATACAGTATACCACTTTGTCTTTGTTCAATCAGAATGAATTATGTATCTTGATCAGCCTATTTGCAATATCAGAATCAACCAGAAATAACCTAAGAGAATGACGGACTCATCATATTCAAAAAAATAATTAATAAGCAAAGAAAAGGAGAAATTGAAACTGGGAGAAGGAATCACACATTTCACCATTAGGTGAATAAAGGAAAGGGCATTGAAAACAAGACAATCTAGCCACAACAGTTCTCATACTTTTTATCTCCAATCAAAGCTCCATTATTTTTGTGATCAACCAAAGAATCCAATAAAGCTTCAAGCTTTTCTTTTTTCTTTTCTTGGGGAATTTCTCCACTTTCTGTAAATTACCACAATAAACACACAGTCTCAGAATCTAATAATGATTTGGGTTTATGTGTAGGGATACTTATATACATAAGGAAGTCTACATAGATATGTTTGGGACGTGGGGTCCATACCTCACCTACCAAAGAAAAAGGAAAGAAACGAAAATGAGATGATTGCCGACACTTACGGCTTAGGCGGTGGACAAAACCAATTTTTCTAAAGTTGGTTTTCTGATTGAAGATTCCAATCTTTGATTGGTTAGAGGTTCGGTGGCTTCTCCTATAAATAGAAGTATTCAGTTTCATCTCGAACACACCAAAATAATGAGAGAAGCAGAAAGCAGTGAGAGTAATCCACAGATTGTTGCCTGTGAGATAACTAGTGAGTAGTTGTAATATTGTAGTGATGTGTTTTAAATAAAGAGTGTTATTTCTTTCAAAGTTGTAGTAGTATCTTGACACTACTGAGTTGTAATATTATAGTGATAATATTGCTCCGCTCGAATATTGTATTTTACCCCGCTAAAATATTTGATGTCATTATTACTCTCTTGTGTTATTATTATTTGCTGTGGATATTATTCCTGAGAGAGATTATTATTTTTTATCCCAACAATGTGGTATCAGAGCCATGATAAATAATGGTCCACTATCTTTTCAGTACCTCCGTCTGACAAAAGATAATTATGAGAAATGATGTCTACGTATGAAAGCCATTCTTGGCTCTCAGGATGTGTGAGAAGTTGTAGATGGAGGGTATGCAAAACCAGATAATGAAGAAGCTCTACCTCAAACTGAAAAGGAAGTCTTGGCAAAGACAACGAAGAAAGATCAACAGGCCCTCACGCTCATCCACCAATGTTTGGATGATGTCATGTTTGAGAAGGTGGCAGATGCTACCACCTCAAAGGAAGCATGGGGGATTTTACAAAATTCTCTTCAAGGAATTGACAAGGTGAAGAAGGTAAAACTTCAAACTCTAAGGGCTGATTTTGAAGCTTTAAAAATGAAAGAATCCGAATGCATCTCGGATTATTTTTCAAAAGTGAAGGCTGTTGTAAATCAACTAAGAAGATACGGGGAGGACATAGAAGATGTCCATGTGGTAGAAAAGATCATTCGCACTTTAACACCTAAATTTGATTTTGTGGTGTGTGCTATTGAGGAGTCTAAAGATTTAGACTCTATGATGGTGGAGCAATTGGAAGGTTCTTTACAAGCCCACGAAGAAAAGATCAAAAGGAGAAAAGAGGATGAGGCCGAAACAAGCTTTACAGGCATCCTTCAAGGATTATGGAGGTGAAACAAGTTATCGAGGAAACGAAAGAGGACGAGGCCGTGGCGGTCATGTAAGAGGAAGAAGTAACGGTAACAGCTTCAACAATGAAGTTAAAATCCACCAAACATTCAGAGGTCGTGGTCATAGACATAGAGGAGGAAGAGGACATGGCTACTACCAAGAAAATAATAAACAAAGGTATGACAAATCAACAATTGAGTGTTATAATTGTCATAAATTTGGCCATTACTCTTGGGAATGTCGTAGCAATGTTGAAGAAAAAGCTAACCTTGTTGACGACAAGAAAGAAGAAAATGAGTCAACGTTTTTGATGGCACTCAAGGAAGAAGATAGAGATAATTGCAACTCGTGGTATTTGGACAATGGAACAAGCAATCATATGTGTGGATGCAAAGAGAAGTTTGTGGAGATTAATAAAACAGTGAGAGGTAATGTGTCCTTTGGAGATACCTCAAAGTTTTAAATTGAAGGGATAAGTACGATTCTGATCTCCTATAAAGATGGTAGTCACAAGTTAATTCAAGATGTTTATTATGTGCCAAAATTAAAAAGTAATATTTTGAGTTTGGGCCAACTTCTTGAAAAGGAATATGACATCCACATGAAAAATATGCATCTTTGGCTTAGAGATTCAAGTGGAATTCTAATTGCTAAAGTGCATATGGCAAAAAGTAGATTGTTTTCTCTGAATCTTAAAACAATTGATACAAAGTGTTTGAAGGCAAATGTGCAAGATGAATCATGGTATTGGCACATGCGATTTGGGCACTTGAATTTTGAAGCACTCAAATCAATGGGAGAAAAGAAAATGGTTCATGGGATACCATCAATCAACCATCCAAATCAATTGTGTGAAGCTTGTCTTCTTGGGAAACATGCAAGGAGGAGTTTTCCAAAGGAAGCCATGTCAAGATCAACCAAGCTGCTCCAGCTTGTCCACACTGATGTGTGTGGACCAATCAATCCATCTTCTTTTGGTAAAAGAAAATACTTTCTGCTTTTCATTGATGACTTTAGTAGAAAAACTTGAGTTTATTTCTTAAACCAAAAATCTGAAGCTTTTGCTGCTTTTAAAAATTTCAAAGTGCTTGTGGAAAAAGAAAGTGGCTATGAAATTAAAGCTCTAAGGTCCGACAGAGGAGGCGAATTCACTTCAAACGAATTTAATGACTTCTCTCAACTTTATGGAATTCGTCGCCCTCTAACGGTACCTTATTCACCTCAACAAAATGGTGTTGCAGAGAGAAAGAATCGAACGATTCTTAATATGGCTAGATGTATGTTGAAAGCTAAAAGTATGCCCAAGGAATTTTGGGCTGAAGCTGTTTCTTGTGCAGTTTATTTGAATAACAGGTCTTCAATAAGAAATGTTAGAGATCAAACCCCTCAAGAAGCATGGAGTGGAAGAAAGCCAAGTGTCAAGCACTTGAGAATCTTTGGGAGCATAGCCTATGCTCATATGCCACATCAAGGGAGACCAAAGCTTGATGATCGAAGTGTCAAGCATGTATTTATTGGCTATGATACGAGTTCAAAAGGATACAAGCTATACAACCCAAGCAGCGGCAAGATGGTGGTAAGTCGCGATGTTGAATTTGATGAAGAATTGGCATGGAACTGGGAAGCTCAGGAAGAAACTTCATATGATTTTCTTCAATACTTTGGTGATGAAGAAGAACCAGAAATCGTTGAACCTGTGCAAGATACAACTCCACCTCCTTCTCCAACTAATGTTGCATCTCCCTTTTCTCAAGAAAGTTCAAATGAACAGCCGCAAAAGACAAGGAGTATTCAAGAGCTCTATGAAGACATAGAAGAAACTACTAATTTTGATTCTTTATATTGTCTCTTTGCTGACAGTGAACCAATGAACTTTGATAAATCTTTTACAGATAACAGGTGGAGACAAACCATGAAGGAGGAGATCGAGTCAATAGAAAAGAACAACACTTGGGAGTTAACAACTCTTCCCAAAGGTCATCGAGAAATTGGAGTGAAATGGGTATACAAGACAAAGAAGAATGTTAATGGAAATGTGGAGAGATATAAAGCACGACTTGTGGCTAAAGGCTACAAGCAAAGGCAAGGCATTGACTATGAAGAAGTTTATGCACCTGTTGCCCGCATGAAGACGATTCGTTTGCTGATCTCTTTGGCGGCGCAAATGAAGTGGAAGATTTATCAACTAGATGTCAAGTCAGCCTTCTTGAATGACTATCTTGAAGAAGAAGTCTATGTTGAACAGCCATTGGGTTTCATGGTCAAAAACCATGAAGATAAAGTGTTACGGTTGAAGAAAGCTTTATATGGATTAAAGCAAGCCCCACGAGCATGGAATAGTTGCATCGACAAGTATTTTCAAGACAATGGGTTTACTCGTTGTCTCCATGAATATGCTTTTTACCTTAAAGTTCATACTAATGGAGATATCTTACTTGTTAGTCTTTATGTTGATGATCTTATTTTCACAGGTAATAACCCAAGTTTGTTTGAATCTTTCAAGAAAGATATGTCCCGTGAATTCGAGATGACAAACGTAGGGCCCATGTCATATTACCTGGGCCTAGAAGTGAAACAGATGGAGGATGAAATTTTTATCTCTTAAGAAATCTATACAAAAGAGATATTGAAGAAGTTCAACATGCTCGATTGCAACCCTGTGAACACACCGATGGAAAGTGGGACAAAATTGTCCAAGTTTGATGACGGAGAAAAAATGGATCTCACATTCTTCAAAAGTCTTGTGGGAAGTTTGAGGTACTTGACTTGTACCAGGCCAGATATACTTTTTGCAGTTGGAGTAGTAAGTCGCTTCATGGAGGCTCCTACCTCTACTCACTTGAAGGTTACTAGAAGAATTCTTCATTACCTAAAAGGTACGATCGATTTTGGGTTATTTTATTCTTCTTCTAATGATTTCAACCTTGTGGGATTTTGTGATAGTGATTATGCGGGAGATATTGATAATAGAAAAAGTACAACTGGTTTTATATTTTTCTTGGGTGATTCTGTTATTTCTTGGAGTATAAAGAAATAGTCCATTGTTACTCTCTCGACTTGTGAAGCCGAATATATAGCAGCAACATCATGTACCTGTCATGCTATTTGGCTAAGGAGATTATTAAAGGAGCTCATTTTGTCACAAATGGAAGCTACAGAGATTTGTATTGATAACAAATCAACACAGGCACTCGCGAAGAATCCAGTGTATCATGATCGAAGCAAACATATAGATACAAGGTATCACTTCATCAGAGAATGCATTGCCAAAAAGGAAGTCGAGCTCAAATATGTGAAGTCTCATGATCAAGTTGCAGATATCTTCACAAAGCCTCTCAAGTTTGAAGATTTCAGAGATTGAGAACAAGACTTGGAATGAAGAAGAAAAATCAAAATTAAGGGAGAGATATGTGGGGTCCATACCTCACCTACCAAAGAAAAAAGGAATGAAACGAAAATGAGATGATTGCCGAAACTTACGGCTTAGGCGGTGGACAAAACCAATTTTTCTAAAGTTGGTTTTCTGATTGAAGATTCCAATCTTTGATTGGTTAGAGGTGCGATGACTTCTCCTACAAATAGAAGTATTCAGTTTCATCTCGAACACACCCAAATAACGAGAGAAAGAGAAAGTAGTGAGAGTAATCCACAGATTGTTGTCTGTGAGATAACTAGTGAGTAGTTGTAATATTGTAGTGAGGTGTTTTAAATAAAGAGTATTTTTTCTTTCAAAGTTGTAGTAGTCTCTTGACACTACTGAGTTGTAATATTATAGTGGTAATATTGCTCTGCTCAAATATTATATTTTACCCCGCTAAAATATTTGATATCATTATTACTCTCTTGTGTTATTATTATTTGCTGTGGATATTATTCTTGGGCGGAATTATTATTTTTTATCCCAACATGGGAAAGGGGCTAAGACGCTAACTTACTCGTAGATGCACTTAAAAGTATTGCAGCGTTCTCAAGCTAAAGCAGATGTATGCCACGTATTAGCTACAACATTCAGTGATTTTTTTTTTCATCGAGTACCTCTAGTTAGAATTTTCAGCTTTTTTCTGAATCCCGCAGCGATATAATCCTTGCCTCTATGCACTCGGCTAGAGTAGAGGAAATTCAAGTCCAGAACCGAGTAAATATTAAAAACCTAAATGGCACATATAAAGTTTGGTTGTCCCCATATTAGTGCACATAATACTTGTGAGTACGTCAACCAATATGTTCAGAAAAGCAAAAGCTAGAGCACTTTCACTTGCGCTCATCATAATTGCGCTTATCATATTACTGATGACTCACCTAAATTGACCTATCTATTTGTATTAGAATTTTGACCCAAATGGTTTGCAATAGAACTTTCACAGAGATGTAGTCTTCTTTTAACATATTCTGCGACGTGCAATCTTTTTTCAGGTGCTATTTTCTGCATGAGATACAATCCAGTATGATTTTTTTCACTATTTTTGGTACCAAAATATATATGGATGCTCCCCTGTTTATTCAGTTTGTGTTTTGTCCACCTTTCTTTTATTGTTAGGCATCTGTTTTTGAAGCATTTCATATAGTGTCTATATTAATGTCTAAATTTTAGAATGTTAACTTCCTAATTTACACATATTTATATAGTATAACATGAAATATAAAGCACAACTGTTTAGCATTAATGTAACGATCCGACCGGTCGTTTTGAGCTTTTGTACTTTGATCGCCAGTTCTCGGGCATGACTTGCCCCGTATGATGTATTATGACTGATGGAGATCGATTGTTTTGGTTTTCAGGAAAATCGGAAAGAATTTAAAAGAACAGTCTTAGATGAAGCTTTGAATTTGAAAGGTTTGACCAAGAGTTGACTTGTTTGTATATGATCTCGGATCGAAATTTTTATGATTTGGTTAGCTCCGTTAGGTGATTTATGACTGGGAGCGCGATCAGAATGCATTTTGGAAGTCCGTGGAAGGATTTGGCTCGAATTGACAAAGTTAGTATTTTGGCGATTTCCGGTTGATAGGTGAGATTTTGATCCGAGGGTCGGAATGAAATTCTGAGAGTTGCTGTAGCTTTGCTATTTCATTTATGATGTGTGTGCAAAATTTCAGGTTATTCGGACATCGTTTGGTCGGGTTTTTGATCGAAAGTGTATTTCGAATATTTTTGGAAACTTAGGCTTGAATTCGATGAGTTTTGGGTATTCTGATGTTGTTTGAGGTGTTTTGATGATTGGAACAGGTTTTAATAATGTTATGAATTATGTTGGCAAGTTTGGTCGGGGTCCCATGAGGCTCGGATATGTTTTGGAAGAGTTTTTGGAAGATTTTGGCGTTTTGATTATAAATATGTAATGATCCAAAGACCCATTTTTAGTTCTAGAGATCGAAATTTGATTTTGAGACTTCCGGAATTTTGATAATAAGTTATAGGACTGATCTGGAAAGTTTGGTCTAATTTCATCAAGCCGCAATTGGGTTTTTGACACGAAACATGAGTTAATTGTTTAACGAGCGAAATGGGTATTGAACTGAGCAAATGAGCTCCGAATTGAGTTTCGACTGAAGGGCTATGTTCGTATTATTATTTGTGACTCATAGGAACACGAATCATCAAATTCCGAGTTCATATGATGGAGTTAGAGTCTTTTTAGTGAAAAGAAAAGCTGCTGCAATTTTCTGGGCAGTTTCTACATTTTTCGCACGTGTGAATAGTAACCGCACCCGCGTGAACAGTATCCATGTACAGTAGCATGAACAGTATCGTGTACAGTACCCATGTACAGTACATATGAATAGTACCCCCATATACAGTACCGTGAACAGTACCTATGAACAGTAAAATGCGTGAACAGTAACCGCGAAAAATTCTCGACAGTGTATGATTCGGGCAGTCCGAGAGTTTTCTCATTTTTGGAGCTATGGAGCTCGGATTGAAGTGATTTTCGAAGCGATTTTCATCATATGGATTGGGGTAAGTGTTCTATATCCAAAAGTGATTATATTTTATAATTCCATAGTTATTTTCATCAAGAATTAGTGAATCAAATGGAAGAAATTGGAGAAAATTTGTAAACTTTTCAAAAACAAAAATTCTAGATTTGGAGGCCGAATTATTGTTGGATTTTGGTAAAATTCGTATGGTTAAACTCATGGAAGGATAAGGAACCCGTTAATGTAAAAATTTCTGAGTTTCGAGAAGTGGGCCCGGGGCTCGGGGCTCGGGTTTGAGCAATTTCGGATTTTGATGTTAAATTGGATATTTTCGAGTGGGCTTCGCTCCCTTAGCATATTTTAATGATTATGTACTGATTGTGGCTAGATTTGGAGCATCCGGAGGTCGATTCGTGCGGGCGAGGCATTGCGGGCTAGATTTTGGACCGGATCGAGGTAAGTAATGATTGTAAATACTGTCCTGAGGGTTTGAAACCCCGAATTATACGTCCTTGTATTACTTTGAGGTGACTTGCACGCTGGATGACGAGCGTGGAATAGAGCACCGGTGGGGATTGTGACCTAGTCCATCCCGAACGAATATTTTAATGCGTATTTGATAGTTAATTGTTTGACATTATTATATTTTAGGGTTGTATGCCATATTTGGGGCCTTGTGCCGACTTATTGAGACCCTTAGGGGCATTTTTACTATCTTTCCTCACTCTATTTGTTTGAAAGCATATTCTCAGTCATGTTTTACCTGTTTACTGCTCAAATCTGGCTTTATCACTATATTCTTAACATGTGGAAATTGTTTTGGGCTGAGTTCCCTGTTTTACTGAAATAGACCGAGGGTCTGATTGTGAGATTGATGACTATGATAGACTGAGAGTCTGATGGTGAGGTTAATGACTGAGAGAGGCCGAGGGCCTAGTTGTGAGGATTATATATCTATGGATCGGGCTGCACGCCGCAGCAATGTGTATATATATATATATATATATATATATCTATGGATCGGGTTGCACGCCGCAACAATGTATATATATATATATGTATATGGATCGGGCTGCACGCCGCATCGATACTTATATGGATCGGGCTGCACGCCACAGCAATATAGCGCTTGGGTTGTAGGAGCCCCTCCGGAGTCTGCACACCCCCAATGAGCGCAGTCGACTATTTATATGGATCGGGTTGTGCGCCACAACGATGCATGGATCGGGCTGCACGCCGCAGCGGTTACTTTGATTTCAGTTATTGTGAGAGATATACGGATCGGGCTGCACGCCGCAACGGTTACTATATGGTACCAATTAAGCGTGAATGCTGAGTGCGAGTACTGATTGGTAAGAGTTGAGTCACGAGTGACAGAGAGGCTATCCCGAGGGGCGATATATATATACATGCATATGAGTGGTGTTTTGCCTGAGAGGTCTGTTTATGGACTTATTGATTTTATTCCTCTTAAAATGCGTTTCTATCGAATATGTTGATTTATTGACTGTTTTCACTCATCTTTATATTGAGCCTCTATCGGAAAGTTGCACAAATGTTTTAAAACAACTTTTATTTAAACTGGGGTTTATGAGATGTTCAGAAATTAATCACTGATTTGACATTGGTTATTTCCACTGAGATTTTCAAGTTATGAAGTGTTTGTGATTACTGTTTTGCCCGAGGGGCTGTTTTACGAACTATGCTTTGCCCGATGGGTCGATTATGATTTTAATCTCTATTATTATTTTAAATGGTATTGAACCCCTACTAAAACTGTTGGAATGTATTTCAAAGATGATTTTTACTAAAAACTGGATTTTAAAAGGGAAGATTGACTCGTATTATGATTTGAAAGCCTGTTGTGTTTATTGAACCCAACGTAAATGTGGATTCATTGTTTCCTATTGCTCAGCCTTTATTTACTCTTATTACTTACTGGGTTGGAGTACTCACATTACTCCCTGCACCTCGTGTGCAGATTCAGGTATATCGGAACCCGGTAGCGGGTGTTGATAGCTCAGCCGCGAAGTCATCAGAGTTAGCAAGGTGACTGCATGACGTTCTCAGCACCACTTCCTTCCCCTCATTGTTGTTACTGTATTTAGTACATTTTTAGACTTTTGTTGTATTCAGACCTTGATAGTTGCTCATGACTAATGACACCTCGATGTCGGGCTGATATTTTATTCCGCACTGTTATTCCAGGATTTTATTATGAAACATTGTTTAATTTAAAGACTTAAAAATGACTCTTAATGCTTAAAGGGTTAATGTGAGTGTTGTGTCGGCTGGCCTTGTCTTCACGAGAGGCGCCATCACGACCGTGCCGGTTTGGGATCGTGACAATTAAAAGCTAAGCATATAACATTAAACAAAAAAGTGCAGGAATTACTCGTAAAAAATATTCCTTTTTTCCGTAATTAACAACTTCCTTTGACAAAAACCTGTAAAATCAAAATTTTAGGACATTTATATTCCAAGTAAATGAATCACACAAATATTCAGCAATGTCAAAATTGCAAAAATTCATCTTTTAGAACAATATTCAGTTTAATTGAAATTTCATTAAAAGTAATAAAATTATGTGTAATTAAGATTGGTTCATTGTTAGAAAAAATACATCCACAGTAAATCAGACACATCTACCGGCATGTGTGCGTAAAATCCAACAAATACTACCCAAAAGCTTTACATTAGAAGATGATCGAGACACATGCATTGCTGATAAAAACAGAGGTACTTGCAAAGAAGATGACCATTTCACTGTTTCTTAGTAGCGAGAAATTGAAGCCACCAAGAAAAACTTAACTTTTCATCCCTCTATTTATCTGTTCAAAATTCAATTCATATACGAAAAAAACCTAAAATAGATTCCATTGAATAATAAGTTCAAGGATGTATTAGTTACATGAGATTTTCAGAATACCCAAAAGTTAAAAATTAAAAATAAAAAGAGATTAGATATCTAAAACCAAAGGCTCAGCAAAAAAGTAAGAAAGATGAGAAGAAAAACTCACCAGGAAGAAAGGCAGATGTAACAACCCGACCGGTCGTTTTGAGCTCTAGAGCGTCGTTCAGCAGTTTGAGGCCATGAGCAGCTTCATTCAAGTATTATGACTTATGCGCACGGTCGGAATTAAATTCCGGGAAGTTCGGAGTTGATTTGGAAAGAGAATTCTCATTTCGGAAAGCTATAAGTTGAAAGAATTAATTAAAGTTGGATTTTTGAGTAAACAACCTCAAAATCGGGATTCGAAGGTTCCAGCAGATTCGTATGATGATTTTGGACTTGGGTATATGTCTGGACTGGGTTTTGGAAGACCCGGAACGTTTCGGCGCCTATTGTAGAAGTTAGCATTTTTGGAAGAATCTCATAAGTTTTGGTGGAAGTGCATTTCAGGGTTATCAATGTCCGTTTAAGATTCCTAGTCTGGGAATAGCTCCGTATGATGATTCTGGTATTGGGAGCACGATCGAAAGTGAATTCGTAGGTCCGTAGGTCATTTTGGAGTCATTTGGTTAAAGATAGACATTTGAAGGTTTTTGAGAAGTTTGACCGGAAGTGGACTTTTGATATCGGGGTCGTAATTCAATTTCGAAAGTTGGAATAGGTCCGTAATGTCGAATATGACTTGTGTGCAAAATTTGAGGTCAATCGGACATGATTTGCTAGGTTTAAACATCGAAAGTAGAAGTTTGAAGTTCTAAAGTTCATAAAGCTTGGATTGGAGGTCAATTCGTGATTTTAGCATTGTTTGATATGATTTGAGGCCTCGAGCAAGTCCGTAATGTGTTTTGGGACTGGTTGGTATGATTATTTGGGGTCCCGGGGGCCTCGGGGGGATTCCGAGTGGTTAACGGATCGAAATTAGAATTTTGGAGAAGGATGAAGTTGATGGTTGCTGGTGTAACCACACCTGCGAGGCTAGGGCCGCAGGTGCAGAGCAGCAGGAGCGGTCGTCGTGCCGCAGAAGCGGGTAGAAATGAAGGGCTCAGAGGCCGCAGGTGCGAAGGAAATCCCGCACCTGCGAGATCGCAGATGCAGCCGACGCAGCGCAGAAGTGGACTGGGGCAGCAGGAGGAGGACCGCAGAAGTGGTATTGTAACCGCACCTGCGGAACCGCAGAAGCGGCCAAGTGACCGCAGGTGGGAAAAGGGCTGGAGGCAATGAGTGTTTTAATAATCGGGATTTGGCCATTTTCTCTCATATTTTCTTGGCTTGGGCGATTCTTGGAGGGTTTCAAGAGGGGATTTTTATCATCAATGAAAAGGTAAGCTAACCCCACCTATCTTGAGTTAAATATATTGATTGTGTGTGGATTTGAGCATGTAAATTGGTAGAAATTTGGGGGTTTGAGGAAAACCTAGAAAAAATTGATATTCTTGGATTTTGACCACCATTTTAGGTATGAAATTAAGAGAAAAATCATATAGTTGAGTTCGTTAGTTCATGGGTAAACTTTATCTTCGAAAAATTCGGAATCCGGGCACGTGGACCCGAGGGTAATTTTGTCAACTTTTCGTTCGGGGTTAGGAATTGCTATAAATTGATTGTAATGAGTAATTGAACATGTATTAATGGATTTGCATAATTATTGGCTAGTTTTGGAGCATGGTGCATCGATTCGAGTCTTTGGAAGGGCATGGAATGCTGATTATGGACCTTCGGAGCGAGGTGAGTCTCCTTTCTAACCCTATAAGAGGGAATTGTTCCCATATGTGAGTTAATTGGTTATGTGTTCCTATTTGTGGGGGCTACGTACGCACGAGGTGACAAGAGTCCGTGCGTAGCTACTATTATGCTATTGTCTGGGTAGTCTAGGACCCAAAAGCATGTTGTACTTGGAAATATTTGTAATCCTATTGATGGTTTGAATTGCTTAAATTCTATCAAATTGGTAAATAAATTTCTAAAAGGATTAAACTTCACTTTTCTTAAATCGTCAAAGAAGGAGAATTTGGATTTTTCCTTGGATAGTTGTTCCCTAATGAAGTCTTGATTAACTATTTGAATATGTGATTCTATGTGTGCCTGCGTCGCATGTATGATTTGCGAGCAAGGTGCTTGTTTATTTTATGTTGACTGCGTCGCATGGATGATTCACGAGCGGAGTAATAGATGCATCTATGGTTCGCGCAGTTCGACCCTCGGCAGTGCACATTTTACAGTTATGTTGGATCGGGCCGTACGACCTCGACATGATATGCACATGCTTGTATTGTTGCTTAAGATTTATAAATGTTGACATTTGCCTTTCCTGGTCGAAGATAAATTGATTAAGATAATGAAAAGTAAATCTTTGGAAATCCATCATTATTTGGGAGGATGTTTACCTACTATCTGACTTATGAATTATAATTGTTGCTTTTATATAATTCCCTCATCTCCTCACATTTTTACTATATTATCATTGGATCACTAGTAAGTGTCGAAGTCGACCTCTCGTACCTACTTCTTCGAGATTAGACAAGATACTCATTGGGTACACGTTGTTTTCGTACTCATGCTATACTTGCTGTGTATTTTTGTTGCACAGGTTTATGTGTGGCTAGTGGCATAGCGGCATGGTTGATACGGGGACTCAGGTGAGTTGCATTATTCGAGACGACCGTAGCCAGCAGAGTCTCCTTTAGAGTATTGTACTGTATTTTTATTTCTGTCCACTTGTATTTCGGAAAGTTACTGTATTTTATTTCATTCCTAGTAAATGCTTATGCACTTGTGACACCGGGTTCTGGGATGATTATGGGGTATCTTGTATTAACTTCTTAACATTCATATTTGATTTGAGACGATTATCTTTTACTGGTAAAATTGAAGGAAAATCATAGTTTTCAAAAATTTGAAAACGAGAATTTAATCATGTATATTGGTTGGCTTGCCTGACAGCGGTGTCCGGCGCCATCACAACCCTTAGTGGATTTTGGGTCGTGACAACATGGTATCAGAGCACTAGGTTCCCTTAAGTCTCACGAGTCATGAGCAAGTCAAGTAGAGTCTAGCGGATCGGTACAGAGACGTTTCTACTTATCTTCGGGAGGCTACAGGGCTGTTAGGAGCACTTCCCTTCTTGATTTCCTTATCACGCGACTTGATTCCTTGAGGCTTATGCCCTTGTTTCCTTCCTACTCAATCTTACGCGACGCGAACCGCTTGTTATAAATCGAGAATTGAGGAATTGTAATAGTAATACGGATGTGATGCGGGATATTTCTCCCGATATAGTTGATTGGGCTATTGTCATTGCCTTGTAGAAGGATTTTTCTATCGTTTCGGCTCGGTAGTTATGCTTCTAAGAGCTTAGAGGCTAGGCACAGGTTTTTATGATGCTCACAGTTGGTTATCGCACAGTAATGACTTGATAGCAGGATACTTGCCTATGTGTTGGGGCAGTGAATGATTTGAAAGGAAGCCTACTCAGTGCACAATTCAGAGAACTGATATTTCATTTCCAGCAGAGGAAAAACCATTGGCCTAGGGACGTCCAAATTTGGAGTGATGGAGTAACAAGACTTTGTGATTTCAAGTGTGACGGGATTTTCATCTGCGATGTGGTGTCGTCATCCGCGATTGAATGTGTTGAGTTCGCCGGTGTTATGGTTTTCTTCAATTCACCTTTGGGGCAGGATATTGTGAAATAATAATGGAGAGGCGACTGTCAGAGATCGCGATGTGCGGTGGTTCAGGATTTAATCGGTATATCTAGTGTTGATGGCCCAAGAAAGATGACCTCGGGGAGATTTAAAGTTAGTAGCGGTTCATGGGTTCAAGCACTACGAAGATAGATTTTATGTAAGGCAATAACTGAGCAGCAAAGGATGAGGAAGGGCATATGGGGAGTGTTAGGCGGTGGTTAAAATTCCTAGAAGGCCAGGTATAAGAGGAAAAGGTCGAGTAGTCGATTAAAGGGGGTGAGTTCTGCCAAAGTGGAAGAGTGGCGGAGTTGCATTTGGGCTTTATGGTAGGATGACTAATCACCTTAAGGAGAGTTTGGAATGATTGAGAATTTTAGAGATTGGTGATTGGGGTCTACGGATTTAATTTGAAATATGGGCTATTATGCGGTAGGAGATTTGATATAACGGAAAGGAGCTGCTTGAAATGAAGAAGGATACAACATAACTTTGAATTGGAAGGATGTTGCCGCACATTTAATTGATATCTACGAGGGGTGAATAGACTTGTGCAGCTAGAGAGTGAGCTCAGACTTAGAATGGGTTATTGATGTCGTAGTGATTGTACACCGTGCAGCAGCGTTGGAAGATGTCAGCACATAAATTCCATAGGGGGTTTATCTCCAGTGAGCAGATCGGCGATCGCATGGTTGGCAAAGCTTCTGTGAAGAATTCTATTGGTTATATAGCAAAGAGGTCGGTCATACGAAGGTGGTTGATGATTTAGAGTATAAAAAGGGGGTTTTATAGAAAGATTCCGAGAATTTTGGTGATTGATTGCACAAGGTTATGTCAATAAGAGATAAAAAAATCCTGGTGAATTCCAGAGTTGTGTGATGGTGGCTTCAAGGTAAGTGGGAGAGTCCCACCGCCTATGATGGTGTTGCATGGTTAACTACTTGCGAGGTTTCTGGTTATTATCTTATTGATAGGTTATTTCAGCTACGGGAAAAGAACATAAGTAGTAATTTGAGCAAATGGATTGTTAAAGGTGTGCTATGGTTCGCCTTATTGGCTCATGTTCAGACTTGGGGAAGGATTTAGGATTTATGCCTTTTATATATGCGGGTTTCAAGGGAAGTGATTCTACCGGGTGCTTCGTCGAGAGGGAATTCATGTGCTAGAAGATTCATGGAGTTGATTATTGTCACGACCCTAAACCCGGACCTGGTCGTGATGGTGTCTCTCGTGAAGACAAGGCAAGCCAATTAAACCCAATTCACTATTTAAATAATTAAACATAAAAGCAGTCTAAAATATGATTTAGCAATACTAAGTAGCGGATAATATCAATAAAGTGCAGAAGTACAACCTAATATAGCCCTAACCGGGGTGTCACAAGTCACGAGCATCTAACAACACTGAATGCTCAAATGTAACAATAGAGTTTAACACTAATCTAACGACATAAGGAAAAGAGATAGGGAGGAGCTCCAGGCTGCGAACGCCAATAGCTACCTAAAGACTCCTTGAGATCCGCCTGAAGCTAGAATGAATCAGCACTCGTGAGAGGGACCAGCTATGCCTGAATCTGCACACAGGGTGCAGGGAGTAAAGTTAGTACTCCAACTCAGTGAGTAACAAATGTAAATAACAACTGAAAGTAAAAAATCACATAAGGCACAAAGCATTCTATAATGAAGCAGTAAAACCAGTTAAAAATAGTAAATCAATGAAAGATAGATAGAATCCTTTAACTCAAATGTAGTTTCATGAAAAGCCCTTTTTTAAATAATTAAGCAGAAAATTGACAGTCGATTATGAAAAGTAAACACATAAAGGCTCGCCCCTCGGGCAACATCTCAGAACAGTACCAGCCCCTCGGGCAATCATATAAAACAATACCAGCCCCTCGAGCTCAATCTCATATCACAATGGGTACCCGCGCTCACTGGGGGGTATGCAGAATCCTGGAGGGGCCCCTTACGGCCCAAGTGCAATAACAAGCCATCTCGTGGCATCAAAACTAGGCCCTCGGCCTCATATCAATTAGGCCACCTCGTGGCGTACATATCTCAAGCCCTCGGACTCAAATTAGTATCAGTGTTTCGTCACAATATATGCCCTCCGCCCCCCTCAGTCGAAAATCCTCACAAGCCCCTCAGTCAATAGTAAAATTGTATTTCTCAGTCTAAACATCATTTAAAATATCATTTAAGTAATAAAATTGAGTAAACTGGCTGAGTATGAAAATAGTGGGAAAATAGCATGACTGAGTTCAAATATAAAGTCAAATAGTGAGGAAATATCAGTAAAAAATCCCGAAGGGTTCAAACAGTTGGCATTCAGCCCAAATATGGCATTCAGCCCAAATAATGATGATAGCAAATAGTTTTCAATCAAATACGCGGTAAAATCATCAATCAGGACGGACCAAGTCACAATCCCCAATAGTGCACGACCCCACGCTCGTCATCAAGCATGTGACTCACCTCAATATAGCACTACGATGTGAAATCTAGAGTTTCAAACCCTCAAAACATCATTTACAATCATTACCCACCTCGAACCGGCTAAATCTCTAGCTCGCGACGCCTTTGCCCTTCGAATCGGCCACGCGCGTTGAATCTATCCAAAATCAGAACGAGGACGTCAAAATATGCTAAGGGAACAAAGCCCAAGCGAAAACAATCAATCCCAAAATTACCAAAATCCGACCCCAGGCCCACAAAATTCGATAATTTTTACATCAATAGGTTCCTTATTTCCCCACGAGTTCATACATATCAAAAGTTCTCAAATCTGACCCCAAATGGTTCTTCAAATCCACAATTAAAGGCCTAAGTTTCCAAGCCCTAGTTTCCCCAATTTTAACCTTTGATTTCTATAATTTATAGCTCTAATCCATGAAATAATAACATAGGGACGAGTTTTAGGTCCGGATTCCTTACCTCAATGAAGTTCTCTTGAAATCCCTCTCTCAAATCGCCCAAAAAGCTCCCAAGCCAAAGTCAAAAATAGTGAAATAACACAAAATCGCGAATGAAATAAATTATATGTTCTGACCAGGCCTTTCCGCATCTGCGGTCCTTAAATTGTATCTACGGGACCGCATTTGCGGTCATTATTCTGCTTCTGCGGAAATCACTTAACCGGCCACATCCGTATTTGCGATCATCCGTCTGCATCTGCGATCATCCGCAGATGCAGTCCTCTTAGCCATTTCTACGGTCCCTGACAAATCCCCATAATCCGCTTATGCAGCCACTCTCTCGCACCTGCGATCCCCAAACCGTAGGTGCAAAAACTCCAGAAGTAGCAATTTCAACAGCTGGAATAACATCTCAACTTCTTCGTTAACCACCCGAAATCACCCCGAGGCCCCCATGACCTCAATCAAAAGCACAAACATATTCTAATACCTTATTCAAACTTGTTCCAATTACCAAAACACCTCAAAAAACATTAAATCACCCAAAACACATCAGATTCAAGCCAAACTTTCTAAAATCTTCCAAAATACGCTTTCGATCAAAAACCCAACCGAACCACGTCCGAATGACCTAAAATTTGCACACACATCCCAAATGATACAACAGAACTACTGTAACTCTCAGGATTCCATTCCGACCCCTATATCAAAATCTCGCCTATCAACCAGAAATTGCCAAAATATCAACTTCGCCAATTCAAACCTAAATCTACTACGAACCTCCAAAATTCATTCCGATCGCGCTCCTAAGCCACAAATCACCTCTCGAATCTAGACAAACCATCGGAACTCACATCCGAGCCCTCTAACACATAAGTCAACATCCGGTTGACCTTTCCAACTTAAACTTACTCTAAAGAGACTAAGTGTCTCGAACCTTGCCAAATGCTTTCCGGATTCGATCCGACCAACCCGATCACATATAGAACCGATAGATAAAGCGATAAGAAGCAGAAATGGGGAAAACTGAGTGCTAACTCATGAGATGACTGGCTGGGTCGTCACATCCTTCCCAACTTAAACAAACGTTCGTCCGAGAACGAATCAAGAAACATACCTGGAGCCTCAAACAGTTGAGGATATCTACTCCGCATCTCCCGTTCGGTTTCCCAGGTAGCCTCCTCCACGGGCCGACCTCTCCACTACACTTTCACTGAAGCTATATCCTTTGACCTCAACTTTCGAACCTAATGACCCAAAATAGCTATTGGCTCCACATCCTAACTCAAATCATCATCCAATTGAAACGTGCTGAAATCCAAAACATGAGACGGATCCCCAATATATTTCCAGAGAATAGAAACATGAAATACCGGATGCACACTTGACAAGCTGGGTGGCAAAACAAGCTCATAAGCCACCTCCCCAATCCCCCAAAGCACCTCAAAACGCCCAATGAACCAAGAACTCAATTTCCCTTTCTTTCCAAATCTCATAACACCCTTCATGGGTGAAACCTTCAACAGAACCTTCTCGCCAACCATGTAGGACACATCCCGAACCTTCCTATCAGCATAGCTCTTTTGCCTTAACTGTGCTATACGAAACCTCTCCTGAATAACCTCCACCTTCTCTAAGGCATCCTGTACCAAGTCTGTCCCCAATAGCCTAGCCTCACTGGGCTCGAACAAACCAACTGGAGATCTACACCGCCTCTCATAAAAAGCCTCATATGGAGCCATCTGAATACTCTACTGGTAGTTGTTGTTATAAGCAAACTCTGCAAGCGGTAGAAACTGATCCCATGACCCTCTGAAATCAATGACATAAGCACGGAACATGTCCTCTAATATCTGAATGGTACGCTCGGACTGCCCGTCCGTCTGAGGATGAAAAGCTGTGCTTCTGCGCAGACCTCCAAAACTGCGAAGTAAACTGAGTGCCCCTATCTGAAATGATGGAAACTGGGACACCATACAAACGAACAATCTCCCAGATATAGATCTCTGCCAACCACTCCGAAGAATAGGTAGTACACACAGGAATAAAGTGCGTGGACTTCGTTAGCCAATCTACAATCACCCAAATAGCATCAAACTTTCTCAAAGTCCGTGGAAGTCTAACAACAAAGTCCATAGTAATCCTCTCCCACTTCCACTCGGGAATAACCATCTGCTGAAGCAAGCCACCCGGTCTCCGATGCTCATATTTCACCTGCTGACAATTGAGACATCGAGCCACAAATCCCAAAATATCTTTCTTCATTCTTCTCCACCAATAGTGCTACCTCAAATCCTGATACATCTTCGCGGCACCTGGATGAATGGAATACCACGAGCTATGGGCCTTCTCCAGAATTAACTCCCGAAGCCCATCCACATTGGGCACACAAATCTGGCCCTGCATCCTCGACAAACCATCATCTCGAATGGTCATATCTCTAGCATCATCATGCTGAACTCTGTCCTTAAGGACAAGCAAGTGCAGATCATCATACTGGCACTCTCTGATGCGATCATATAAGGAAGACCGAGAAACCACACAAGTCAATACCTGACTGGCCTCCAAAATATCTAACCTCACGAACCGATTGGACAAGGCCTGAACATCAACTGCAAGAGGTCTCTCCCCAACTAGAACATATGCCAAACTCCCCATACTCACTGCCTTTTGGCTCAAGGCATCGGCCACCACATTGGCTTTTCCCCGATGGTACAATATAGTGATATCATAATCCTTAAGCAACTCCAACCATCTCCGCTACCTCAAATTAAGATCCTTCTGCTTGAATAGGTGCTGGAGGCTATGATGATCAGTAAACACTTCGCAAGACACACCATACAAGTAATGCCTCCATATCTTTAACGCGTGGACTATGGCAGCCAACTCCAAATCATGAACGGGGTAGTTCTTCTCATGGGGATTCAACTGACGAGAAGCATAAACAATAACTCTACCCTCCTGTATCAACACACAACCAATCCCAACTCTCGAAGCATCACAATACATGGTATATGAACCTAAAGCTGATGGCAAGACCAACACTAGAGCTGTGGTCAAGGCTGTCTTGAGCTTTTGAAAGCTCTCCTCACACTCATCCGACCATACAAATGAAGTCTTCTGAGTCAACTTGGTCAAGGGCGATGCGATAGATGAGAATCCCTGAACAAAATGACGATAATAACCCACCAAACCAAGAAAGTTGTGAATCTCTATGGCTGAGGACGGTTTGGGCCAACTCTGAACCACCTTTATCTTCTTCGGATCAACTTGAATACCCTCGCTGGACACCATGTTCCCCAAGAAAGCCACTGAATTGAGCCAAAACTCACACTTGGAGAATTTTGCATAAAGCTTCTCCTCCCTCAATCTCTGCAACACAACTCTCAAATGCTCCGCGTGCTCCTCCTGACTACGCGAATATACCAGAATATCATCAATGAAGACTATGACAAACGAGTCAAGATAAGGTCGGAACATGCTGTTTATCAAATGCATGAACACTGTCGGGGCATTGGTCAGCCCAAAAGACAACACCAAGAACTCATAGTGATCATATTGGGTCCTGAAAGCCGTCTTAAGAATATCCGAATCCTTGACCTTCAACTGGTGATAACCGGAACAGAGATCAATCTTGGAGAACACTCTCGCTCCCTGAAGCTGGTCGAACAAATCATCAATGCGAGGCAAAGGATACTTGTTCTTAATTGTTACTTTGTTCAATTGCCTATAATCAATGCACATTCTCATAGTGCCATCCTTCTTCTTCACAAATAGAACCGACGCACCCCAAGGTGACACGCTAGGCCAAATAAACCCCTTATCAAGGAGTTCCTGAATCTGCTCCTTTAACTCCTTCAACTACGCTGGTACCATACGATACACAGGAATAGAAATGGGCTGAGTGCTCGATACCAGGTCAATACCAAAATCAATATCCTTGTCCGGTGGCATGCCCAACAGGTCTGCAGGAAACACATCTGAAAAATCCCTCACAACTGGAACAGAATCTATATTAAGAGCCTCAGCTCTAATATCCCTAATAAAGGCTAGGTACGAAAGGCATCCTTTCCCAACCATACGCTGGGCCTTCAAGAAAGAGATCACTATACTAGAAACATAATCATTCACACCTCGCCACTCGATCCGTGGCATACCCAGTATAGCCAATGTGACTGTCTTAGTATGACAGTCCAGAATAGAAAGACACGGAGATAGCCAATCCATGCCCAAAATTACATCGAAATCCACCATAATAATAATAAAAGATCCACTCGGGTCTCTAGACCCCCAATAGTCACCATACACGACCGGTACACATGATCTTCAACAACAATATCACCCACCGGGGTAGACACATGGACAGGTAAAGCAAGAAACTCACGGGGCATACCCAAATAATGAGCAAAGTATAATGTCACATAAGAAAAGGTGGAACCGGGATCAAATAATATAGAGTCATCTCTGTGGCACACTAAAACAATACCTATAATAACAGCATCTGAAGCAATAGCATCGGGTCTAGCTGGAAGTGTATAGAAACGGGCCTGGCCGCTACCTGATCGACCTCCCCCTCTAGGGTGACTAGCTGACTGACCTCCACCGCTAGCTGGCTGGGTGGGTGGTGGTAAAGTAACTGGCGCTGAAGCCGATGACTGACCCCTCTGCTAAGATAAACTCGCAAGACGATGAGGGTACTGCCTCCATATATGACCCATTTCACCACACTCATAACAACTCCCAGGATGCTGGAGAAGGGGACTAAAGGGAACCCCTTGCACCAGAGTGACTAGCAGATGCACCCAGCATAGAAGAGCCCTGAACTGATGGAGCACGGGATTAACTCTGAGCTAGAAGGGCACTAAGTGATGACTGGCCCTGATGAGAACTGTGAGAACCATGACCCGATGATGCCCCGTGATAACTTGGGTGAGCTGGCTGAGCATGCCTGAATGGACGACCTCTACTGTGCTGAAACTAACCCCTCGAAAGAGCCCTACTATAACTGCTAGATCCTCGAGGCCTCTTGGCCTCCCTCTCCTCTCGCTTCTGGCGACGAACAAACTCAATCTCGTGGGCAATATCCACAACCTCCTCGAAGGTAGCACCAGTCACCCGCTCCCTAGTCATAAGAATACGGAGCCGATAAGTAAGGCCATTAACAAACCTCCTAATCCTCTCTCGATCTATTGGAACCAACTAGATGGCATAACGAGCCAACTCAGAGAACCTCAACTCATACTATGACACAGTCATCTCCCCCTGACGCAACCACTCAAACTGCCTATGCAGCTCCTCTCTGCGAGACTAAGGCACATACTTCTCTAGAAAGAGAATGAAGAACTGTTGCCAAGAAAGGGGTGATGCACCAACAGGACTACGCCTCTCAAAATCCTCCCACCAAGTGAAAGCAACTCTTGAAAACTGATAGGTGGTAAAAGCGATCCCGCTAGTCTCGAGAATACCCATTGTACGAAGCATCCTCTAACACTTGTCCAAAAAGCCTTGGGCATCCTCGTCCTCTGCACCGCTGAAGGTCGGAGGCTGAAGTCTACCAAATCTCTCAAACTTACACTACTCATCCTCTAGCATAGCAGGAACTACATAGTTCTGAGCAGCTGTAACCGGTTGGGCTGGATGCGCCCCGGGCGTCTGGAGTCCCTGCACGACCTGCTCAGGTGTGCGAGCAGAGGGAGTCTGATTACCTCCCTCGGCCTGAGAACTAGCTATGGCTGTAGTGGCTGAAACCGCCTGAGCTAGGCCAGTGCAAACTGATAAGATCTGAGCCAAGGCCTCCTAAAGACCCGGAATCATGATGGGCACAGCTGGTGCCTGAGCTAGTGCTGCAGGAGCATCCATAACTGGGACCTGATCCTGAGCTGGTGCAGCTGGTGGATCTGTAGGTGCTGCTATAGCTGCTCTGCCCATACCACGACCACGGCAGTGTCCTCGGCCTCTGGTGGCCACAGCTGGTGGCACTGGTGACTGTCCACCTTATCCGGTAGCGCGTGTCCTCACCATCTGTGAGAGAATAGAACAACAGAAGTTTAGTACTCAGATCAACCAGTTTGCACGACAAGAATTTCAAGAATGTGAAGTTTTTCCTAAAGGTTCTGTAGCCTCTCGAGGATAAATACAGACGTCTCCGACCGATCCTTGAGACTCTACTAAACCTGCTCATAACTCGTGAGATCTATGTAACCTAGGCTCTGATGCCAACTTGTCACGACCCTAACAACACTGAATGCTCAAATGTAACTACAGAGTTTAACACTGAACTAAGGATATAAGGAAAAGAGATAGGGAGGAGCTCCGGTCTACGAATGCCAACAACTACCTAAAGACTCCTCGAGATCCACCTGAAGCTGGAATGAATCAACACTCGTGAGCGGGACCAGCTACACCTGAATCTGCACATAGGGTGCAGGGAGTAAAGTGAGTACTCCAACTTAGTGAGTAACAAATGTAAAAAATGATTGAAAGTAAGAAATCACATAAGGCACAAAGCATTCTATAATGAAGCAGTAGAACCAATTAAAAATAGTAAATTAGTGAAAGATAGATAGAATCCTTTAACTCAAATGTAGTTTCATAAAAAGCCCTTTTTTAATAATTAAGCAAAATATTGACAGTCGATTATGAAAAGTAAACAGATAAAGGCTCGCCCCTTGGGCAACATCTCCGAACAGTACCAGCCCATCGGGGAATCACATAGAACAATACCAGCCCCTCGGGCTCAATCTCACATCATAATGGGTACCCACACTCACTGGAGTTGTGCAAACTCTAGGAGGGGCCCCTTACGGCCCAAGCGCAATAACAAGCCATCTCGTGGCATCAAAACTAGGCCCTCGGCCTCATATCAATAAATTTACCTCGTGGCGTACATATCTCAAGCCCTCGCCCTCAAATCAGTATCAGTGTTTCCTCACAATATAGGCCCTCGGCCTTACTCAATTGAAAATCCTCACAAGCCCCTCGGGAAATAGTAAAAAGTGTTTCTCAGCCCAAATATCATTTGAAATATCATTTAAGTAATAAAACTGAGTAAACATGGTTGAGTATGAAAATAGTGGGAAAATAGCATGACTGAGTTCAAATATAAATTCAAACAGTGAGGAAATCTCAGTAAAAAGCCCCGAAGGGTTCAAACAGTTGGCACCGAAGCCTAAATATGTCATTTAGCCCAAATAATGATGATAGTAAACAGTTTTTAATCAAATACGTGGTAGAATCATCAATCGGGTTGGACCAAGTCATAATTCCCAATAGTGCACGATCACACGCTCGTCATCAAGGGTGTGCCTCACCTTAATATAGCACTACGATATGCAATCCGGGGTTTCAAACCCTCAGAACATCATTTACAATCATTACTCACCTCGAACCGACTAAATCTCTAGATCGCGACGCCTTTGCCCCTCGAATCGGCCTCCACGCGTGTCGAATCTATCCAAAATCAGAAAGAGGACATCAAATATGCTAAGGGAACGAAGCCCAAGCAAACAATCAATAAAGGGCACAAATACCAAAATTACCAAAACCCGATCCCCGGGCCCACATCTTGGAATTCGATAATTTTTACATCAATAGGTTTTTATCTCTCCACGAGTTCATACATATCAAAAGTTCTCAAATCCGACCCCAAATGGTCCTTCAAATCCACAATTAAAGGCCTAAGTTTTCAAGCCCTAGTTTCCCCAATTTTAAACTTTGATTTCCATAATTTCTAGCTCTTATCCATGAAATAATAGCATAGGGATGAGTTTTAGGTCCGAATTCCTTACCTAAATGAAGTTCTCTCGAAATCCCTCTCTCAAATCGCCCAAAAAGCTCCCAAGCCGAAGTGAAAAATGGTGAAATAACTCAAAATCGTGAATGAAACAACTTATATGTTCTACCTAGGACTTTCCGCATCTGCGGTCCCTCAACCACATCTACAGTACCGTATTTGCGGTCATTATTCCGCTTCTGCGGAAATCACTTAACCGGCCACATCCGCATATGCGATCATCCGTCCGCATCTGCGACTCTGCAGATGCGGTCCTCTTAGCCACTTTTGCAGTCCCTGACAAATCTTCATAATCCGTTTCTGCAGTCAATCTCTCACACATGCAGCGCCGCACCTGCTGTCCCCAAACCGCAGGTGCGAAAACACTAGAAGCAGCAATTTCAGCAGCTGCTATAACATCTCAACTTCTCCGTTAACCACCCGAAATCACCTCGAGGCCCCCAAGACCTCAATCAAAAGCACAAAGATATTCCAATACCTTTTTCAAACTTGTTCCAATCACCAAAACACCTCAAACAACATTAAATCACCCAAAACACATCGAATTCAAGCCAAACTTTATAAAATCTTCCAAATTACGTTTTCGATCAAAAACCCAACCAAACCACGTCCGAATGACCTAAAAGTTTGTACACACATCCCAAATGAAACAATGGAACTACTGCATCTCTAGGAATTCCATTCCGACCCCTATATCAAAATCTCGCCTATCAACCGGAAATCACCAAAATATCAACTTCGCCAATTCAAGCCTAAATCAACTACGAACCTCCAAAATTCATTCCGACTATGCTCCTAAGTCAAAAATCACCTCTTGAAGCTAGCCGAACTATAGGAACTCACATCCGAGCCCTCTAACACATAAGTTAACATCCGATTGACTTTTCCAACTTAAACTCACTCTAAAGAGACTAAGTGTCTCAAAGCTTGCCAAATCCTTTCTAGATTCGATCCGACAAACCCGTTCACATATAAAACCGATAGATAAAGCAATAAAAAGCAGAAATGTGGAAAACAGAGCGGTAACTCATGAGACAACTGGCTGGGTTGTCATAATTATATTCGGGTCCAAGTCAGAGCGGGTGGCTCTCAGCAACGGTCCTAGTGAATTCAAAAGTTAAAGTGTGGTGCCTAATGATTTTGAGCCTACAAGTATGGTTAAGAATCAAGCTTTTGTAGCAGCTTATGAGAAGAGGCCCAGAATGTTCTATGATGTTTTGACTTGCGGTTTAGCATTTGGGAAATATGAAATGGTTTGTGGGATTTGAGACATCATGGTCTTGTCATTCAAAGTCACTCGGGATGAGTGCGGATGGGGTGTGTTATGTGTTGAATGGAGTTATTATTATTTCTAAGGCAATCAAGGATAAATTGGAAGAAGATAGATTGGTTAGCCATAGTTGGGTTGTCATATTTGTGGTAGTGATCAGTTCCTTCAGCGTGATCAAGTTATGCAAGTAATTTGTGATGGTACGTGTGAGGCTTGTCAGCTGCTGTAATTGATGTTATTCTGAAGTATTCTATTGTTATGGCCTTGTTATCTGTAGGCGGATCCTGGAAGGGTCATGGTGGTTTAGACCACTACTTGAGGATTTGAATGTTCTACGGTTATGAGAATTTACTCGCGCGTAGCTATGGTTCTCTTGGAATGAGTTAAGTAAAAAGTTTCTATATGATGAAATGTTTACCCTAATAGTGGGTTAGGAGTTATGATGAAATTCTGGTACTATCGCATATTGGCTTGTTAGGTGCAGTGAGTGGTATGGAATTTGAAGTGAGGATCAAGGTTGCAGTTCAGTGTTGACAAGGATGTCACGAGCTTGGATGAGCAGAAAAGGAGTTTCAATGTTTAAGGTAAGTTGGTATTGTCTTTAGCGTCACCTGAGATCGGTGTTTTGTGAAAAAGGCTTTGCATCCTGGTTAAGGATTCTTGATCTCTTTTCAGCGTTAGTACGACCGGTGGTTTGGATGTACAGACCTGTTATCTGTCACGGAAGGTTGTGGGAGCGTGCCCTATAGGAAGGCCGTATTAGTGTAGCATGTAGTCACTTGATTGATTGAAGAATTTAAACCAAGTATGAAGATTTTGGTGATGACGTTAAATTGAGAATTGATGCCTGGAGGGCACACGGTTTATTGGGTTGCGAACTAGGGAGGATTACTCCGGTTATGATGGTCGTTCTTGTATGTTATGAAAAATGGGGGTGATTATGGACCTTTGAAAGGTTATTAGCATGGTTCAGTGCGACCAGAATCAGCTTGAGTTATGTGGATGGATTTAAATGTGAATGGGCTCTATATCATGCTAAATATGTTAATTTCATCCATGTGGTTCTTATAGAGGAGTAGTCGGGGTGTTATTTTGTCATTAGCTATTTCATGTAATGATGTATTGCACTGTGTGAGTCGTGAGATGGCTTGGTGAATTTATTATGTGTTGAGGTTTTGTATAGAGATGACACTATATGAGCAGAATGGGTCTTGAGATTCAGGTCGTATATCGCACCTCATTTGTGCTTGAGTTTTGTAGCTTATGGCGCTATATGTATCCCCAGGGATGGTATTATGCACTTAGCGTGCTTGTGACCGACATTCGATATTTTGTTGTAATGAGCAATCTAGATCGGTGTGTATCTCCTTTTGTGAATTTTATGTATGGATCGGGTGGCACGCCGCCATGGGTATGTTGTTTGGATTAGGTTGCACGTCGCAACAGTGTGATGTTGAGTGCAGTTCCCTGTATCTATTTTTATGTGTTCTGTTTCCTATTTTTCTGAGGAAAGCTCATATTAGCTATGTGCCCGCGTCGCATGTATGATTTGCGAGCGGGGTGTCTGTTCAATTATGTTGACCGCGTCGTATGTATGATTCGCGAGCGGGGTAATTGGATTTCCTTTTCAGAGTTCGTTTCCTTTATGTATCATGTTCGAGTTGGTAGCCTATTGGCATATGGTGGCATCATATGAGACTTTTGATCATGTCCGGGGTAGCTTATTGCCCGAGCAGTTTGTACTAGGTGAGACGAGATCATTGGATCTAGGATCATTGCAATCTGATTATATGAAGTACATTAAGGAGCAAGGACCATTATTTGGTTGAAGATGAGGTGGTGGTTCCTATTAGGAGTACAGACCCAATGAATTGTTGATTCGGTAGTCGGTTATGAATTTCTACACATCTCTTCTGTCGTGGCGGTATTGTAAGAGTTAGAGCAAGACTTATATATATATCATGAGGTGCATTTGGAACATCAAATTTGTGGAATTTCGACTAATTTGATCAAAGAATGTTATTGTGGTCCTGTGATTAAAGTGGTGCAAGGTGCAAATCTGACTAAGGTATGCAGTCACGTCTTGGTGTTGCGTGTAGTTATTGATATGGTGAGCGTATGTAAGAAACATGCCTGGCATAGAATTCCGGATGTTGGAATTGGGCTCTAAGACGTATTTGCTAGAATAAAAAGGGAATATCTTCAGAATTAATCGAGCTAATGCGCTCAACTGAGTTGTAGTAGCAGGAGTAGGTGCATGAGGTGTCAAACAGTGATTTCAGACTACTTCAGTGTAGTTCTCAGCTCGTTCGAAGACGAATGTATGTTTAAGTGGGAGAGAATGTAACGACCCGACCAGTCATTTTGAGCTCTAGAGCGTCGTTCAGCAGTTTGAGGCCATGAACAACATCACTTCAGGTATTATGACTTGTGCGCATGGTCGGAATTAAATTCCGAGAAGATCAGAGTTGATTTTGAAAGAGAATTCTCATTTCGGAAAGCTTTAAGTTGAAAGAATTGATTAAGGTTGGATTTTTGAGTAAATAACCTCGGAATCGGGATTCGAAGGTTCCAGCAGGTTCGTATGATGATTTCAGACTTGGGTGTATGTGTGGACTGGGTTTTGGAAGACCCGGGAATGTTTCGGTGCCTATTGTGGAAGTTAGCATTTTTGGAAGAATCTCGTAAGTTTGGGTGGAAGTGCATTTCATGGTTATCAATGTTCGTTTGAGATTCCGAGTTTAGGAATAGATCCGTATGGTTATTCTGGTATTGGGAGCGTGATCAGAAGTGAATTCGGAGGTCCGTAGGTCATTTTGGAGTCATTTGGCTAAAGATAGAAATTTGAAGGTTTTTGAGAAGTTTGACCGGAAGTGGACTTTTTGATATCGGGGTCGGAATTCGATTCTAAAAGTTGGAGTAGGTCTGTAATGTCGAATATGACTTTTGTGCAAAATTTGAGGTCAATCGGACGTGATTTGCTATGTTTAAATATCGAAAGTAGAAGTTTGAAGTTCTAAAGTTCATAAAGCTTGGATTGGAGGCCGATTCATGATTTTAGCGTTGTTTGATATGATTTGAGGCCTCGAGCAAGTCTGTAATGTGTTTTGGGACTGGTTGGTATGATTGGTTGGGATCCTGGGGGCCTCGGATGGATTCCGGGTGGTTAACGGATCGAAATTAGAATTTTGGATAAGGCTGAAGTTGCTGGTTGCTGGTGTAACCGCACCTGCGGCCACAAGTGCGGAGCCGCAGGAGCGGTCATCGTGCCGCAGAAGCGGGTAAAAGTGAAGGGCTCAGAGGCCGCAGGCGCAAAGGAAATCCCGCACCTACGAGATCGCAAATGCGTTCGGTGCGGCACAGAAGAGGACTGGGGCAGCAGGAGGAGGACTGCAGAAGCGGTATTGTAACCACACCTGCGGAACCGCAAAAGAGGCCAAGTGATCGCAGGTATGGAAAGGGCTGGAGGTAGTGAGTGTTTTAATAATCGGGATTTGGCCATTTTCTCTCATATTTTCTTGGCTTGGGCGATTCTTGGAGGGTTTCAAGAGGGAATTTTCATCATCAGCGACAAGGTAAGCTAACCCCACCTATCTTGAGTTAAATATATTGATTGTATGTGGATTTGAGCATGTAAATTGGTAGAAATTTGGGGGTTTGAGGAAAACCTAGAAAAAATTGATATTCTTGGATTTTGACCAGGATTTTGGGTATGAAATTAAGAGAAAAATCATATAGTTGAGTTCGTGAGTTCATGGGTAAACTTTATCTTGAAAAAATTTCGGAATCCGGGCATGTGGGACTGAGGGCAATTTTGTCAACTTTTCGATCGGGGTTAGGAATTGCTATAAATTGGATTGTAATGAGTAATTGAACATGTATTAATGGATTTGCATAATTATTGGCTAGTTTTGGAGCATGTTGCATCGATTCGAGTCTTCAGAATGGCGTGGAATGCCGGTTATGGACCTTCTGAGCGAGGTGAGTATTCTTTCTAACCCTGTAAGAGGGAATTGTCCCCATAGGTGAGTTAATTGGTTATGTGCTCCTATTTATGGGGGCTACGTACGCACGAGGTGACGAGAGTACGTGCGTAGCTACTATTATGCTATTGTCCGGGTAGTCTAGGACCCAAAAGCATGTTGTACTTGGAAATATTTGTAATCCTATTGGTGGTTTGAATTGCTTAAATTCTATCAAATTGGTAAATGAATTCCTAAAAGGATTAAACTTCACTTTTCTTAAATCGTTAAAGAAGGAGAATTTGGATTTTTCCTTGGATAGTTGTGTCACGACCCAGAATTCCCACCCTAAAGAGTCGTGATGGCGTCTGTCACACCTCCTTTTTACACACCCGAAGGTAGTATAAGGGAGTTTTTCCAATTTAAGTGACATTATTCGAAATGGGATTAATTATTCATTCAGAGTCGCCACTTGGGATGGTTTGTTTTCTGTTGTCCCAAGTCACCGGTTTATTTAAAATCCCAAATCGAGGAAAATTCGACTTTCCTTGTGAAGTCTGCCAACCAGAAAGTCTGGATTCAGAATTCTGTTAATCCGGGGGAAGGTGTTAGGCACCTCCGGATTCCGTGGTTCTAGCATGGTCGCTTAAACTATTATAATTGGCCTGTTATCTGATTTTAATACATGTTTTAGCCTATGGTATATTTTAAGATTTAATAACCGCTATTACTTAATTTTAAAGAAGATTTAACGTCGTCTAAAATATGTCTTTCGACCGTGCCACATGAAATGCACCCGCAATCCGAAATACATTTTATTCGACGTTATTATGATTTGGATTTGGGTCACATGAAATGCGCACCTGAGTTTACGAAGGTAATATTATTGAAATAATGCGCCTAAAGCAATTGCGCGTTATTAACTTTGCGAGGGCCATGAAAATTTGCTAAATGGCACGCCTCGAATTCTAAGGATTTTAAAAGAAATAATTAAGTGAGGGCCACACGTTTGAGATTTTATTTGGCGCGGTGCACCTCAATTCCATTTTAATAAGGTATTCAAACTAATGTTTGGAGGGCCATAGACTATTCGCGTTACTAATATGGCTCACCTCCACTGACTACAATAATTAAATACGGCTTAAATAAATTGCAACTATTCCTAAATTGATGCCCAAATTCAGATTTTTCAAATCGAGAGGCTGCCCAAATGCAATGGTTTTCCTTTCAACTTAAAATGATTTCGATACTCAAGCCCAAAAGGAGCCCAAATATTGGCGAGCACAGGTTGCAGGCGGAGAACTCGGAATCGAGCCCCAATGGAGGCAAGCAGGTGTGCAACCCAAACAGACGTGCCTATTGTGTTATTCATCACTTGACAAAAGCAAACCATTTAATATTACACCTTGCTATCAATTCCTAGTTTTACTTTAGGCACTGTTACCATCACCCATAAAACAAACTTGTACAATCATCGATGTAACATGGCAAACATTAGACTTATATCCATAATTAATTGACCTCACACGTACAAAGAACTCAGCATAGAACTCACAGGTTTTTAAATCTGATTTTAAAACTACAATTACACCTACTGCCCTTCGAACATTTGAAAACTTATGGACATCACTAAGCTAAAATGAGTAAGATCAGTGCATAAGTCGACTTTTGAAGTAACCCGGACCCTTTTACTACTTAAGAAACAATCAGCTATCCATTGCATGATCACAACACTATTTAAATACAACAAAACATGTTATGACAGTCCAAATGAATTATATAATAGGAAGAGATCTAACACAGTCTACACTATTTAGCATGATGGAATGTAGAATGTAAGTACTGATTCTATTACACCAGTTATACATCAAGTTTCCATAGTAGTTCAGAATCAGATTCAGTGGTAAAAAATTCAATGATCACCTAGCTATAATATACTCAATAGAAGATTGAATTCCATACTAAACACAGACCAAATATAGCTCTTGAGAGTGTGCTGTTAGTAGCGAATCAAACACAATGCATCAAACGAATCATAACAAGGGAATTCAAAAAGACGAGAAAATGAAACTATGAACTAGAGAGTTGATGCTATGCTTCAAACTTCTATTTTCCATTTCAATCTTCAATTCGAGCCTCACATTATGTAGGATTCATAAACATGAACCTGAATATAGTAAAATAAACCAAAAAACAAAGCTTGAGATCAGGGAAGCAGCAACAGCAAAACAGAACCCAGATTTCAACAATAAAACAATAGAACCAAACAACAACACTTAAACCAAGCTTTTAAAAATCCAAAACTCAATCCATTTCAACCCAAATGCAAGACTTTGTCATTTCAAGTAATGTTGACTGAGCAATGAAAGATCAAAAGCTGAAGCCAAGTGAGATTTGAGTAATTTTTAAACAAAGGAAAATGCAGAATCTTCAGTATTATATCAGAATTTTACTCAAAAAATGCTCAGTCATTTTCTTTTCAGTCTTTTTTTTAAGCTCTCCAAAATCTGACTTCAACCTCAAGTAATGATGCCTTTATAGGCAAGCTATTAGGGCAACTAAAAGAAATTAAATTTGCATTTAGACCCTCTTGGAATTTTGGTTTTTGCTTAGAAATCCCTAGGTTAAAACTCAAATTTTTAGAATAGTCCCAAAGGCCAGTTTCTAAGAAGCTTCCCAAGTTAGTTACATCAGATTCCCTAACTTAGATTTCCTAAATTAACCCCCAGACCCTCTGTTTTTACCTTAGGAAACCAAATGGGTCGAATTGACCCAATAGCTCAACCAGATCTATGCTCAGATCTAACCCAAGAAACCAAATAGACCCCTTGAGGTGAAGTCCAAACCGGCCTCAAAGCCCAAGCAGCAAAGCTAAACTAAATCAAATCAGTAAACAAACAGACGGAAGATACTTAAGGATTTCGAAAACTAAAACCTAGACTAATTGACTGATTAATACGGAATTAACTAAGCTAACCAATTAAAATAAACATAATTAACTAAACTATGATACCAAAATAACATAGCAAAATCAGAAATTTAAACCTAAAACTAAACGAGTGAACAAACAAAATCAAGCGCAGCTTTTAAAAATTGAAAGAAAAACTAAAAAATATGAACGAAAATAAATATGACCAAACAAATTAACCTAAAAGGAAAAACCAGGTTCGAAACCATTCAGAATTTTGGTCAGAAGATAGACTCAAATAAACAGAGAAGAAAAGAAGAAGAATAAGAGGTAAGACAACAAAAATGGACAGAAAAAATAAAGAAAACTTACCGACTAAACTCGAAACCAACACTGGACTCCTTGATTTAAACAAAACCGATGCTAATCACTTGTTCTTTATGAAGAACAAACAAAGAGCATTAATTTTACGTTAAATCCGACTTCTGAACACAAGAAAAACGGAGGCTTAGGTCATGCATGCCACAGATCTGAGGGCAAAGCGATTTGAGGTTTAGGGCTCCAGCTTTGATTTGAAATTCGACGAGATGTAGGAGGATTCGAAGGAAATGGCTTTGAGCCATGGAAAGAGGGAACTGTGAGGGTCTTATGGTGTAAATCAGGGATGGATTGGGAGTGGCGCCGCCGGCCTGAGATGGTGGAATTTTAGGGCAGCGCTTTAGGGTTAGGGGAGTGTTCTGAAAGTGAAAGAGATGGAGGAGATGAGTTAGGGGGGCTGTGTTTGGGTTCGGACAATTTTATATGAAATAGGGCTCAGTTCCGGACCGTCCGATCAATTAAGATCGATGGTCCTGATCAAGGGGTAATGGAAACGACGTCGTTTGGTCATTGAGTGGTGCGGATCGGGTATGGGGTGGTCTGGGCCGGATTAACGGGTTTGGATGGGTATAATTGATTTGGGCTCAAGGGATTTTAAATTTTTGGCCCAAAATCCGAATCTTCTCATTTCTTCTTCATTTTCTTTTTATTTTCAAATTCTTTTAATTCCTTTTTTTCCAAATAAAAATAAAAACCTATATTAAAATCTCAAAACTAGATTATCCTACCAAATTGAATTAATTAACTCAAAATAATAATTACCACAACTAATTAAGTGCCAAATTAAAAGAAAACTACCAAAATTCAAAATTAAACAATAAAGAATGCAAAAAATAAGTTATTTTTTTGTGATTTTCCATTTTTATAAAATACTAATTTACTAATTAATCAAAAAATATAAAATTAAATCCTAAATGCGATGCGTGATATTTTTGGTATTTTCATGATTTAAATAAAACTTAAACGTGCACAAAAATGCAAACAATTAAATAAAATTCTGCAAAAATTCCTAAAATGGTAAATAATTAACAAAATCTATTTTCTTGGAATTTTATAGGAGTATTTCATATAGGGCAAAAAACACGTGCTCACAGCTGCCCCTCTTTGCTCGGAGACACGAAGGGTTTTTGGGCAAAGATAAAATGAGCAATCACAAGGGATTTTTGCCCGTTTGACACTCCATGAGAAGCATTTTTGAAAAGAATCAGACCGAACCTTGCTTCAAAGGTTGCCTACATATCCTTGGCTATAAAGGAATCAGGTCAGTGTAGTTCTGGAAGTTTTGGTAGCTGGGACTACCGGGAGCTGTGATTTTACTGTTGCTACTGTTACTACTTGCTGACCCCTTATTACACCTAAAGGCAAATCAAAAGCTAAGCTAGCTAAACCTATCAACTAAGAGTTACAAGATTTCTATCTATAAATCTCTTGAAGCTTGATCTTGATTCTTGGCTAGGTCTTGCTGCAGACTCTGCTCTAAATCTTGATGCTCGTCAGCTGTAATCGCTGGTTCATTCTTCAGCTTTAGATCAAGGAGGGACATGCGAAGCTTGTGACTTCAATCATATCTTGAGCAGTCCGCGTCCTTCTCCATTTCAACCTTTGAGTTCACTTCTTTATTTTTTGTTCTTTTTCTTCTTTTCTTTGTTCTGGATTTGAGACTCATTCTTTTGGTCATCTTGAACCCTGTGCCTCGAGGTCAAACCTGCTCAGACACCAAAACAAACAAATGAATAAAATTTTTCTTCCCCAGTTTTCACCAGGAAAATTTCGTGAGTTATTTGTAACGAAAATCTAAACTATTTCTCCCTCTCTTTTTTTGTTTGTTTTTTTAAAGCAATAAATTAAAAATTGTGACTGTTTAAGAGGAAGAGATTAGGGAATGGAGTCCTATATCTAAAATCTCAACACAGGGATTGGAGCCCTAATGTTGGCAAAAGGCGACTAGAGAATGAAGGCCCTATGTCTAAAATCTCAACTCAGGGATTGGATCCCTAATGTTGGTAAAAGAGGCGACAAGAGAATGGAGGCCCTATGTCTAAAAATCGCAACTCAGGGATGGGAGCGCTAATGTTGGCAAAAGGCGACTAGGGAATGGAGGCCCTATCTAAAATCTCAACTAAGGGATTGGAGCCCTAATGTTGGTAAAAGGCGACTAAGGAATGGAGGCCCTATGTCTAAAAACTCAACTCAGGGATTGGAGCCCTAATGTTGGTAAAAGGCGACTAGGGAATGGAGGCCCTATGTCTAAAAACTCTCAACTCAGGGATTTGAGCCCTAATGTTGGCAAAAGGCAACTGGGGAATGGAGGCCCTATGTCTAAAAATCGCAACTTAGGGATTGGAGCCCTAATATTGGCAAAAGGCGACTAGGGAATGGAGGCCCTATGTCTAAAAATCTCAACTCAGGGATCGGAGCCGTAATGTTGGTAAAAGGCGACTAGGGAATGTAAGCCCTATGTCTAAAAATCTCAACTTAGGGATTGGAACCCTAATGTTGGCAAACAGTGACTAGGGAATGGAGGCCCTATGTCTAAAAATCTCAACGTAGGGATTGGAGCCCTAATGTTGGCAAAAGGCGACTAGGGAACAGAGGCCCTATGTCTAAAAATCTCAACTCAGGGATTGGAGCCCTAATGTTGGCAAACGCCGACTAGGGAATGGAGGCCCTATGTCTAAAAATCTCAACTCAGGGATTGGAGCCCTAATGTTGGCAAAAGGCGACTAAGGAATGAAGGTCCTATGTCTAAAAATCACAACTTAGGGATTGGAGCCCTAATGTTGGTAAAAAAAAAGGCGACTAGGGAATGGAGACCCTATGTCTAAAAATCGCAACTCAGGGATTGGAGCCCTATTGTTGGCAAAAGGCTACTAGGGAATGGAAACCCTATGTCTAAAAACTCAACTCAGGGATTAGAGTCCTAATATTGGTAAAAGGCGACTAGGGAATGGAGGCCCTATGTCTAAAAACTCAACTCAGAGATTGGAGCCTTAATGTTAGCAAAAGACGACTAGGGAATGGAGGCCCTATGTCTAAAAAGCTCAACTCAGGGATTGGAGCCCTAATGTTGGCAAAAGGCGTAAAAGATTGAGATTGGGGATTCTGAACTATTATTTTGTTCGGATTTTCTTCTTTTTTTTCAATAAAATGCAGGAAGGAATTTTGGAGGAAAACTTCTCTTTTGGATTGATTGTTACTGCGAAGCTGTTTCTAGCTTTTGCGTAGCTTTTCTTTTGGCACCTACTTTTGTGTTGTTTCCTTGGGCTGCACCTGTTTCAATTTTAAACAAAGAACAATTGTTAGTTTGAAATGGTGGTTGGTTTTATGGCCTTGATTGTTTCGATCACTCGATCTCGGTTTGAACCTTTGTTGAGAACCTCTGCTACTTGGTGGTTTTCTGAAGATTGATCTGTCTTTCAGACCGAGGGACTCAACCTTTAAGATTTCATGACGGATCGCCCGCGTGGTGCTTCGACCCTTTCACTTTATTCCGCTTTTAGGGCTTTTACCTTTGGCTTTCTTTTCCTTTTCAATAGTTTTGGTCTCAGAACATCAGCCATCATGGCCAGTCGGGATCGACTTGATGCACCCGCTGAGTCTGAGTACTTTTCTTTGGACTCGGCTTTTATTA
Organism: Nicotiana tabacum; assembly: GCF_000715075.1. Taxonomy (NCBI): domain Eukaryota; kingdom Viridiplantae; phylum Streptophyta; class Magnoliopsida; order Solanales; family Solanaceae; genus Nicotiana; species Nicotiana tabacum. The sequence continues at coordinate 69,298,702 of NC_134087.1, forward strand.
AGCTGAAACCTGTAAAACCAATCTTGCGACCTTTTCTTTGTACTAGTCTCGAAAAGAGAGTTAGACCGAAAGGGATTCAAGGAAAAGTAAACAAAGGACAAGAAAATGAATTTAAAGAGAAGTGTCCCTTTCGAGGAGGAAAGAAGGACTTATCTGGGGTGCATGCAGGCTTCAATAGACATGACATGCTTCTTGGACTGCATACCCGATCTGCACAACTATCCAACTTCTCATAAACCCATTGCGACCCATGTTTTTTAAAACCGAGAAACCTTGCCAGGACTCTTTCAAATACCAATGGTGGTGAAGGGTTTCTTCTTTTCGATCAACGGCGCCCTTTGTGGGTTTTCACCAATCGACCTCTCTCAATTCTCTTCTCACCATCACCTTATAGTGCTCTTTTACGAGTTTTCACTAACAAGACTCTCTATTTTCAATTTCTCTACTCACCATCGCCTTACGGTGCTCGTATATTTTCACCAATAAGAATCTCTCATTTTATTTCTCTCATCTTGATTGCATCGAATCCAAACAACTGCGTTTTTTTTTTGAAAACCTTTCACCGATTGATCGAAAGGACTTTGAACAAGGTTTGGGTGAAGAGAATCTGGACAGAATTACAACTTTGGAACCGTTCTGGTGGGCTCATTGCCGAACCATTATAACATCTGCCCCAGTTTCACTTTTGGGGGAAATCGGATTTTTATTTTGGTATGACTGAACCCCAGAGAGAGGCTGCCTACGTATCCTTTCGGAATCAAGTCGAACGTAGTTCAGGAAAATATTTTGTTTGTGTTGTTGTTGTTCTTCTTCTTCTTATTATTATTTTTTCTTCTTTTTCTTTTTCTTTTTTTTTTTCGAGTTCCAAAGAGGGTAATGAAAGAAAAGTAACCGGCTCAAAGGGTTAGCAAAAGGATTGGAGTGTTTGGGGTAGCAAAAATGAAAGCCTTCGTCATCTCAATCGAATAGTGCTATTGCTGCATAAAGACTAGACATAGTACCTTTTGACCGTGTCTGCATTCACAGCTGCCTCGGGATCATTTCCTTCGATATCTCCCAAGTACAATGCTCCTCTGGGCAATATCTTTCTGATGATGTATGGGCCTTTCCAATTAGGAGCAAATTTCCCTTGCTTCCTAATGATGGGGAAGAATACGCCTTAGAACGAGTTGCCCCACTTCAAAATTTCTAGGCCGCACTTTCTTGTTGTAAGCGCGGGCCATTCTTTGTTGGTACAACTGCCCGTGGCAGACTGCAGCCATTCGCTTCTCATCAATCAGGGTGGGCTTTGACCCACTCACTGTCTTCAATTTTAGCTTCAACAATGATCCGGAGAGAAGGTATTTCAACTTCCGCGGGTATTACAGCTTTAGTGCCATAAACCAAAAGGTACGAGGTTGCTCCGATCGATGTGCGCACAGTAGTGCGATACCCCAATAATGCAAACGATAACTTTTCATGCCACTGCCTGGAACTTTGAATCATCTTTCTCAAAATCTTTTTGATGTTCTTATTTGCTGCTTCAACGACACTGTTGGCTTTGGGATGATAAGGGGTAGAGTTCCGATGTGTTATCTTGAATTGTTCGCATATCTCCCTCATCAAATGACTATTCAAATTTGCAGTATTATCCATAATGATAGTTGCAGGAATACCAAAACGGCAGATGAGGTTAGAGTACACGAAGTCTACCATAGCTTCCTTGGTGACAGATTTAAAAGTAACTGCTTTAACCCACTTCGTGAAATAGTCGATGGCGATCAGTAGGAATCTATGCCCATTTGAGGCTTTTGGCTCGATTGGCCCAATGACGTCCGTACCCCAGGCGACGAATGACCAATGTGCTGACATGGGATGCAGTTCTGTGGGTGGTGCATGAATCAAATCCCCGTGCACGATGATATTTCCGAACAAAACTGAAGCAGTCTTTTTCCATGCTCATCCAGTAATAACCCGCTCGAAGGATTTTCTTTGCCAAAACATACCCGTTCATGTGGGGTCCACACACTCCTACGTGCACTTCGTACATGATTCTTCTGGCTTCTTCGACATCAACACATCTTAACAAGTTGAGTTCCGGGGTCCTTTTGTACAAGACATCACCACTCAAAAAGAAACCACTTGCATGCCGTCTAATAGTTCTCTTTTGATCTCCGCTGGCTTGCTTAGGGTATTCTTTTGTCTTCAGAAATCTCTTGATGCCATGATACCATGGATGAACAGTTGGTTCTGCCTCAACCGTGCCTTTCCCGAATTTGGATTTCCAAAGGATCAATGTGAGCATTGCCTGGGTATGGCAGCATCGAGGCTAAAGTAGTAAGTGCATCAGCTAATTCATTGTGACAGCGAGGGATGTACCTGAATTCTATTGACTTGAATCACTTGCCAAGATCTTCCACATGTTGCCTATAAGGAATAAGCTTGACATCTCAGGTTTCCCATTCTCCTTGAGCTTGTCGGATAATTAAATCTGAGTCTCCCATGGTTAACAATTCTTCGACATCTTGGTGGATTTCCATGTTCATACCCATAATGCAGGCTTCATACTCGGCGGTATTGTTTGTGCAGAAAAACCAAAGCCGGGTTGTGGCTGGATAATGCTGGCTGGTGGGTGAGATCAAGATTGCCCCAATTCCAACACCTTTTGCATTCACCGCCCCATCAAAGAACGTTTTCCAAACATGGGTGTCTTTTGATATTGCATCAACTGAATTTACCTCTTCATCTGGGAAGTAAGTACTCAAAGGTTGGTATTCATCATCAACCGGGTTCTCAGCCAAATGATCTGCTAACGCCTTGGCTTTCATTGCCGTGCGAGTGACATAGACTATGTCAAACTCTATGAGCAAGATCTGCCACTTTGCTAATCTCCCAATGGGCATTGGTTTCTGGAATATGTATTTTAAAGGATCCAACCTGGTTATGAGGTAAGTGGTACAAGCTTGCAAATAATGCCTCAGCTTTTGAGCGACCCATGTTAAAGTGCATCAAGTTCTTTCCAATAAAGTGTACTTGGCTTCATAACTGGTAAACTTCTTGCTCAGATAGTAAATGGCCTGCTCTTTCTTTCCGGTCACATCATGTTGCCCGGGAACACAGCCGAAAGAATTTTCCAAGACCGTCAAATACAAGAACAGAGGCCTCCCTGCCTCAGGTGGGACCAATACCGGCGGATTTGACCGATATTCTTTTATTTTATCAAAAGCCTCTTGGCACTCATTTGTCCATTTGATTGCCGCATCTTTCTTCAACAATTTGAATATGGGTTCAGACGTGGATGTAAACTGAGCAATGAATCGGCTGATATAGTTCAATCTTCCTAACAAACTCATAACATCTTTCTTGGTTCTTGGAGGAGGAAAATCTCGAATAGACTTTATCTTTGTTGGGTCTAACTAGATGCCCCTCCAACTCACTATGAATCCCAAAAGTTTGCCGGATGGTACCCCAAATGTACATTTGACTGGGTTCAGCTTCAAATCATATTTGCGCAACCGCTCAAAAAATTTTCTCAAGTCCCGAACGTGGTCGTCCTGAGTTTTGGATTTGATAATTACATCGTCCACATACATCTCTATCTCTTGGTGCATCATATCATGAAAAATGGCAGTCATGGCTCTCATGTAGGTTGCCTCGGCGTTCTTCAGACCAAATGGCATGACTCTGTAACAGTATGTACCCCAAGGTATGGTAAAAGTTGTATTTTCTGCATCTTCTTCATCCATCAACACCTGGTGATATCCTGCGTAACAATCCACGAAAGACTGTATCTCATGTTTGGCGCAGTTATCAACAAGGATGTGGATGTTCAGCAAAGGGAAGTTATCTTTGGGACTTGCCTTGTTTAAATCTCTGTAATCCACACACACTCAAATTTTCCCGTCCTTCTTTGGCACTGGAACTACATTGGCTAACCATGTGGTGTATCGAACCACTCGGATCACCCCTGCTTTCAACTGTTTTGTGACCTCTTCTTTAATCTTGTCACTGATATCGGTTTTAATCTTTCTTTGCTTTTTCTAGACAGGGGGGATAATGGGGGTAAGTTGGCAACTTATGAACCACCAAATCAACACTTAGTCCTGGCATGTCATCGTATGACCAAGCAAACACATCTTTGAACTCAAACAAAAGTTGGATCAATGCGTCCCGAGATTTTTCATCTGTGTGAATGCTTATCTTGGTTTCCCTGACTTCTTCAGAACTACCCAAATTAACCGACTCAGTATCATTCAAGTTCGGCTTAGGTTTATTCTCAAACTGTTCCAATTCCCGATTTATTTCCCTAAAAGCCTTTTCTTCATCATATTCCAGTTCTTGGTTCATTATTTCACAGTTAGACAGCGTGTTTGGATCTAGGCATGAAGTCTGCAAGCATGTCATGTTATATAAAGCCGCATTATTAGAACTGAAAGAAGAAATAAAAGAGAAAAATAACCAAATCAGAAAGAATAAAGAAAGATAAACGATGAAATATTGATTTCATTTCATTGAATTTGAAGATAACAGAGGTTACATTGGAAATTAAAAGATAGGAAACTAAAGAAAACATCCGAGTTACACCCTGGAATAACTCATGATGCAGAAAAAGTGGCAGGACAGTTCTACCGGGACTCCCGCCTGATTAGGAATGGTGTAGCCTTCCAATTCTCCGTTTGGCATTAGGTCCCATATACAGCACCTCAGTGATGCTTGTGCCTTCCCCTAGTTGAACCATGTGGGCTTCATATAGTATCTTCCTCATGGCCCCATAGATTTCTTCGGCTGTAAAGGCCTTATGTTCCTCTTCTTCATTGTGTTTTGGCTTGACAAATGTTCTGTACAGATGCGGCACTGGCTGAGGCAAGACCCAACCATCATTCTTTCTATCATCTACCCATCTTACATCAGCTGGAGTAGGTCGGAAGCCTACCCCAAAGAACTTTTTACTAGCGGTCAGGGTGATAGGTTTAGCTATTCCTTGCAACAATTTCCCAAGCCCTTTCCCAGGTTTGTAGCCGTGCCTGATCATTTCTTTGGCCACCATGATTGATGCATTATAAATGAAGGGTTGAGGACAAGGTTTTCCTTCTTCGCACTGATCAGCAACCACGATTTCAAAGGCCTGATAGACTATGAGTTCACTTCCTTCTCTTGCTTCAAGACATGGGACTGATAGGTCCCGATAAATCGATTGCTCATCTTCCTCGTGAACTACAATCTCCTGATCCTCATGTTCGAACTTCACCATCTGGTGGAGAGTAGAAGGCACAGCCCCTACTGCGTGAATCCACGACCTCCCCAAAAGAAAGTTGTACGATGTGTCCATGTCCGGAACCTGGAAAGTTACTTCAAAGTCTACTAGGCCGATGGTCAGAATCAGATCAATCTCTCCAATTATGTCCCTTTAGATACCATCAAAGGCACGTACACAGACGTTGTTGGGTCGGATTCTTTCGGTACCAATTTCCATACGCTGCAGAGTTGAGAGTGGGCAAATTTCTACCCAGAGCCTCCGTCCAACATAACCCTTTTCACGTAGTACCCTTCGCATTTGACTGTCAGGTGCGGGGCTTTGTTATGTGCGGCCCCTTTTGGGGGCAAGTCATTTTTGCTGAAGGAGATCTGGTTAATTGCGAAAAACCTTTCAGTCATTCTCTCCAACTGCTCTACAGAAGTCTCAACAAGCACATATGCTTCGTTAAGGGTCTTGATCAATACCTTTTGATGTTCGATGGAATTCATCAACAGAGATAACAAGGAGACTTGTGTAGGAAATTTTCGAAGCTGGTCGATCACCTCATAATCCGCCATTTCCATCTATTGAAAGAAGGCCTCCGCTTCTTCGGCACTTACAGGCTTCTTAGATGGGAAGCGCTTTCTAGTGGCATTGTTCACCTCTTCCTAATTGAAATACTTTTCTGCCTGGTTATTTTCTTGAACTTCTCCCGAGATTTCTTTGCCTTTGTAAGTCACCATTGATTTGTTGTAGTTCTAGGGCACAGCGGTAGGATCCGTCATGGGCTTTTGTGGTGCGCGGCTAATAACCACGAGCTCACTCAGCCTTGGTAGATTAATTGGCCCGCGCATTACATAAGCTCCTTTGGGCACATACATTTGGGTTGTCTTATTCAGTTCGAATCTCCTGGGAGGACTCAAAGCCATTTGCTTTTCTTTGAGGCCTCAAGGGATATAAAGAACAACATCTTTGGGAGGCATTACCCCAATTTCCACTTCAACTTTCTTTTCTGACTTTGGAGGGGTGGTTTTGTTCATTTCTCCCCTTTGTCTTGCTTCGGGGTAGCTTTTGGTTTCTTTTCTACATCAGCGATGGCAATGATGGCCTTCAATGCTGGGTCAAATTCCTTGTCCTCACAAATCATTCTGATTACCGGCCCGTTGTTGTGGGCCGGTAGTGGGTTGTTTGTCACATTGGGAATATTTTCATCCCTTAGCACTATCTTCCTTTGTTCTATCAAGTTTTCCACGACTCTCTTTAGAGTCCAACAGTCATTTGTGTCGTGCCCTTCTGCCCCTGAGTGATAGGCGCATCGGGTACCGGTTTTGTAAGCGGGTGATGCTGGGTTTTGCCTGGTTTGAGGAACAGGCTGTAGTAGACCCATTTGAACAAGCTTTGGTAACAGACTGGAGTAGGATTCGCCAATTAGTGTAAAATTTGGCCTCTTGGGTGGTTAACGAGGGTGGAAATTATTTTGTGGAGGCCGGGGGTTATAGTGGTTTTGGTAAGGAGGCTGGTTTCTAGAAAATGGAGCTTGGTTCTGTTTGGCTTGTTGTTGTGGCCGGACATAAGAATGAGCATTCATGACCGTGTATGGCTGGGGGGGCATAGGCTACATCTTGGTGGGGGTAGTAGTGTTACGGGGTCTTTTCTGAGAAAAAGGATCTGGGAGTATGGTGCTTTCTTGCACCCGACACAGCCATGGATGTTTCTTCCTTCTTCTTGCCCTTCGCCACTCATCCAGACCCACCCTGATAGCTTGGGAGGTAGCTCTGATGGCGGATTGGCTTAGAATTCGACCCGTTTTCAACCATTTTGCCAATCTTGATGGCTTCAGCGAACGATTTACCCATTGCGGACATCATATTTTTGAAGTAGTCAGCTTCTTGAGCTTGGAGGAAAACTGTGACCATTTCAATCTCATCCATCGGAGGCTTTACCCTGGAGGCATGTTCACGCCATTTAACTGCGTACTCTTGGAAGCTTTCCGAGGATTTCTTCTTTAAGTTTGTCAATGAGTTCCTATCTAGAGCAATATCAATGTTTTACTGGAACTGTCTGACGAAATCCATAGCAAGGTAATCCTAGATGTGCCAGCGGGATATATCTTGGTCCATGTACCACTCAGATGCGATGCCAACCAGACTTTCTCCGAAATAGGCCATGAGGAGTTCTTCCTTCCCACCGGCTCCTTGCAGCTGGTTGCAATATCTCTTGAGATGAGCAATAGGATCACCGTGTCCATCATACTTCTCGAATTTTGGGGTTTTGAATACCAATGGCAGATGCACATGAGGGAACATACATAAGTCGGCATATGATACACTTTTCTGTCCACTCAAGCCTTGTATGCTTTTGAGACTCTGTTCCATACTCCTCATCTTCTTTGCAATCTCTTCTTGCTTAGGGGTTTTGGTGGATTTCTCTTGCCCCGCGGTGAACTCATACCGGGGTGGTTGGGAGTAAGTATAGGTGGGAAATTGTGTAGGTTCCAGTGGGAAAAATGGTGTTTGGAAGGTGAAACATGATGGGTCAAAGCTGGGCCAGGGCAATGTAGGCTGTGCCATAGCCGAGCCAGGCAGAGCAGTGAAGATATTTGAAGCTGCACCTGAAACTAACACCTGGGGGCGAGCCTCAGAAGGTGTTCCCACAAAGTTGGCAGAAATAGTAGGGTATCCTAGTGGGGTATTTGGATAGTTTATGGGGATGTTGGAGGTCCCACTTGCCCTGGGAAAAAGCTCAAGAAATCCAGGGATTGCACTTGGTGGTTCTCTTCCGTTTGCCCAGGCATCCCACATTTCCATCATACGGAGATGCAGTAACCTGTTTTCCTCGGCAACTGCCAATTCTGAAGTTGGGATGCCCGAGATCGGACTCTCATCCGCAATAGGAACTGTTGGCAGAGTCATTTTTAAAGACATTTCAATGCTTCCCTTCAACCTAGTGAAGTATGGATGCGAAGCCAAACTACCACAAAACCAACCACCTTTCTATAAAACCTGGGCTGAGTGTAACATCAACAAACAGTTAGTTTGGAACAAATAACAGACAGATAATCGCACATTGGGGTGTGATGCACCTATACAGTTAAATGTATTTCTACATGTTTCGCAACGGTTGCATGCTTCATTCCGACTTTTCTTTTTCTTTCCCATTTTCTTATTTCCGCGCCCATTTTTTTTATATGGTCGAACCCTATGGAGATTTTCCTATGTATCATGACCCTGCATGAATCAGACCGGGTGTAGTTCTGGGAGAAATATCAAAATATTTTGGGATTTTCAAATTTTTCATAAAAAGAAAATGCTTTGATTACAATGACTCAAAACTAACAGACTTGAAAAGGAAACCAACAGATTCTAATAGCAAGATGACAATACAAACTCAAGAACCGACTAACAGACTCTGACAGAAAGAAAATACAGACTCGGAAATAAACTGACAGATTCCAAGAGAAAAAGACTCAAGTGAAAATCAGGAATACATTAATGCTCCTGGGGCCCGCGGGACATCATTCGGCCTCGTCGCGGTCCTATATGCGAGATCCCCTTGCAGCCACTCCAAATCACTCATTATCTGGCGAATGAAAGTCATCACTGCAGCGAAGAAGGTGGTACGAGTCATGTCCTCGCGCGCTTGGCACTTCACGATAATGTAGTCAGCAATCGCCCTGATCCTCTCTCGAATTCTACCCTTTTCCTGAAGCAATCGACCTATCTACTGATTCCTGGCTTCTAATACCTGAGTGTCGTGATGGTTTTGATTTTGCAATTGTTGCATTTCTTCCTCATCTGAGCCATCAAAGCATAACAATGTTCCCTATCAGCTTTCAAGTCCTTAGCCTGCTTGGCCGCCTCATTCTCAAGGGTAGTTAACTTTCTCTTCAGATTGGTGATTGTCCCTTCATATTTTCTTTTCATTTGATGCACAAACTGTGCCCGCCCTTCTGCGTTCTTTACCAATTAGGCTCGGACTTTTGCTGGACTATCTTCAGACTTTTCTAGGTCATCTTAACACTCAAGTTCTTTCTTTCTCAGACTGCTTATAAGCTTTTCGTCCGCTCGGCTTCTTTCCGGGTTTCTAGCAGCTATTCTCATTTTCTGGAATTGAGCTTTGAGGGCTTTATTTTCCTGAGTTAGCTTTTTCTTTTCCCCTTCATCTGCGTCAGCCTGGATACTGTTGCCAAACTTGAGGTCCCTGATTTGTCCCTCTAATTTACTTATTTTGGCCATATAGCTTTCTTCTTTTGCCAACCAGCCCCACTACTCTTGCGAGTCGTTGGTGAATTACTGAACATGAGTTCTCTTAGTAGGTCTCTCCGGAATCTGGAACCTTTTACTGAACCAAATAATGTACTTGGGGTCTACTTCACCTCTAGCTAGATCCCACACCATAGTATTAGGTTCAAGAAATCTACATTCATTCCACACCTGGCGAATTCTCCCTTCTGGAAATACGACTTTTGGGCCCAATTCAATGACATGTTTACTCAAATCTTTGTCATGGGGGATGGTTTAAAATCTTCCTAATTGGCGCAAAACCCTGTGGGGGGAATACGGCTGGATGCTTCGGATGCCCATCAGGAGGAGATAACACACTTCAGCTGACATGTATATTGCTTCGGTGACAGGAAGCCATCCGAATGCCCACTCAATTTTATCGGCGGTCAAGGAGCTCAAATGTGCAAGCCAAACTTCAGTACCCTCGAGGAATTTAATACCCACTACTCAGCTTTCAAATTCTTCAATGCAACCCAAACCGGTGGCAGAGATGTTCCTGCATCCATAATTGTAGTAACAGATTGCAGCCTTGGAAGAATTTTCCCCCTTCCCGACAGATAGTCAAGGCTCTGTTGATTTCAGATAAGATTAGGGGAACCACAGTGCCGTTGGCTTTCTTGATTGCCACATCGATCATTCCTACGATACCCACCTCTATATTACCATCTTTTCGCGGACAGACTACAACACCCAAAAAGGCTACTATAAAAGCCAAACCCCGCCTTGCCTCCCATTTGTCTTTATTTCCGGCATGGGTCAGACCAGTGTTCGTCTCTTCAAAACCTCGGGGGTTACCATAGCGTTGATACAATAATTGGAGAGTGCAATACCTTTTAGATAAATTTCCATCCTGAATATGCCGACTAATACTCAGCAAATCTAGAAATATGTGGGGAGATATCGGTCTTGGTGACACTGGATATCGACTTCTAAGGTTTCTATTAAGGCCCGCATAACCTGCAACTTCCTCCAGCGTGGGTGTGAGCTCAAAGTCAGAGAAACGGAACACATTGCGAGTTGGGTCCCAAAAAGGTACTAAAGCTTCAATTATGTCCAACCTTGGCTTGATGTTCAATAGTCCGACGAGACCTCCCATAACCTTTACCACGGTTTCTCTACTGCCTTTTCCTAGATTATTCCACCACATGTGGAGCTGTAAGGGGATATCTTTAAGGGCTATGAAGGGTTCAATTTCATTTGTGCTCATCCTGCACATTTATTAAAGTGATTGAATAACTCATTTTGACACAAAAGAATAACACCATTTTTTCAAAATTTTACTTAAAAAAAATAAAACTCTATTTTGTAGATACGACCTTTCAGCACTTCGGGGAAGAAGATTTTAAGGTTGTGCCTGCTAACCGGTCAAAAAGTAAAATGACAAAAGGTGGTTGTTCTTGTAAAAATAGCCTTCTGGCACCCTCTTGGGGACATTCGGCTTATTTTAAACAAGAATGGCATCACCCTGCTTATTTGTGACAAAAAAATAAAATGTTGTTGTTTTTGGGCTATTTTTGCAAAAGGGGAGTTGGACCCGATGGGGGTTGCCTACGTATTCCACATCCCGTGAGAATCAAACTGGCGTAGTTCGGGCAGATTTGACAAAAATGAAAACCAACTAATTTTAAAGAAAACATTTTGGCAGAGTTTCGGTATATTTTGGACACTGATTTTTCAAAACAAGTAACTATCTCTCTGAACCTTCACACTGTTATTTTTTTTTTCAATTTCTTCTATTATCCACAAGCCGGTCAACATGCAAATCCGAAGCAAATAAATGCACAAGTAGCAAGTAGAATGCATCAGGATGGTCTTTTCATTTCAGGTACACCTGTCCTAGACAGATCCAACCCCTGTGTTGAGCCTCCTAAGTCAAATGCATGTGATGCAAACAAACGTTCCTACTAGGGATCCGGCATGAGGCTTTGTTATACTAGGTTTAAAACATGGGTTTATTGTTCTAGACCTGGCTTACCCGAGCAGACAACTCGAGCTGAGGGGGGGTAGCGCGTACCGGGAATACAGAAGCTTCACCGGCTTAGCAACTTGTCCGAACCTCGTTCTAAAATGGGATAAGACTCTAAATATAAGAGAAGTCACACGAAGTGCACCCTTCTCCATGATTTAGAAGACTCAGAGAGTGGAAGGGTTTCGTAGCAGTTTATATACAGTTCACAGAATATCAAAGCGGTAAAAGCATTTAGCACATTAGGCTCAAACATGTAGGAAAATCAGATAACAGATAAAGCCAATCATAACAGCTATTCTAAGCTCGAATTCTTGAACCCTGAACCAGAGATTCTGGGTTCGATCCCCAGTAGAGTCGCCAGAGCTGTCACACCTCCTTTTTACACACCGGAAGGTAGTATAAGGGAGTTTTTCCAATTTAAGTTACATTATTCGAAATGGGATTAATTATTCAATTTAGAGTCGCCACTTGGGATGGTTTGATTTTTGGTGTCCCAAGTCACCGGTTTATTTAAAATCCCAAATCGAGGAAAATTCGACTTTCCTTGTGAAGTCTGCGAACCAGAAATTCTAGATAAGGAATTTTGTTAATCTAGGGGAAGGTGTTAGGCACCTCCGGATTCCGTGGTTCTAGCACGGTCGCTTAAACTATCATAATTGCCTGTTATCTAATTTTAATACATGTTTTAGCCTATGGTATATTTTAAGATTTATTAACGGCTATTGATTAATTTTAAAGAAGATTTAAAGTCATCTAAAATATGTTTTTGGACCGCGCCACATGAAATGCATCCGCAATCCGAAACACATTTTATTTGACGTTATTAAGATTTGGATTTGGGTCACATGAAATGCGCACCCGAGTTTAGGAAGGTAATATTATTGAAATAACGCGCCTAAAGCAATTGCGCATTGTTAACTTTGCGAGGACCATGGAAATTTGCTAAATGACACGCCTCGAATTCTAAGGATTTTAAAAGAAATAATTAAGTGAGGGCCACACGTTTGAGATTTTATTTGGCGCGGCGCACCTCAATTCTATTTTAAAAAGGTATTCAAACTAAAGTTTGGAGGGCCATAGACTATTTGTGTTACTAATATGGCTCACCTCCACTGACTACAATAATTAAATACGGGTTAAAGAAATTGCAACTATTCCTAAATTGACGCCCAAATTTAGATTTTTCAAATCGAGAGGCTACCCAAATGCAATGGTTTTACTTTCAACTTAAAATGATTTCGATACTCAAGCCCAAAAGGAGCCCAAATGTTGGCGAGCACAGGCTACAGGCGGAGAACTCGGAATCGAGCCCCAATGGAGGCAAGCAGGTGTGCAACCCAAAAAGACGTGCCTATTGTGTTATTCATCACTTGAAAAAAGCAAACCATTTAATACTACACCTTGCTATCAATTCTCAGTTTTACTTTAGGCACTGTTACCATCACCCATAAAACAAACTTGTACAATCATCGATGTAACATGCCAAACATTAGACTTATATCCATAATTAATTGACCTCACACGTACAAAGAACTCAGCATAAAACTCACAGGTTTTCAAATCTGATTTTAAAACTACAATTACACCTACAACCCTTCGAGCATTTGAAAACTTATGGACATCACTAAGCTAAAATGAGTAAGATCAGTGCATAAGTCGACTTTTGAAGTAACCCGTACCCTTTTACTACTTAAGAAACAATCAGTTATCCATTGCATGATCACAACACTATTTAAATACAACAAAACATGTTATGACAGTCCACATGAATTACATAATAGGAATAGATCTAACACAGTCTACACTATTTATCATGATGGAATGCAGAATGTAACTACTGATTCTATTACACCAGTTATACATCAAGTTTCCATAGTAGTTCAGAATCAGATTCAGTAGTAAAAAATTCAATGATCACCTAGCTATAATATACTCGATAGAAGATTGAATTCCACACTAAATACAGACCAAATATAGCTCTCAAGAGTGTGCTGTTAGCAGCGAATCAAACACAATGCATCAAACAAATCATAACAAGGGAATTCAGAAAGACGAGAAAATGAAACTATGAACTAGAGAGTTGATGCTATGCTTCAAACTTCTATTTTTCCATTTCAATCTTCAATTCGAGCCTCACATTATGTAGGATTCAGAAACATGTACCTGAATATAGCAAAATAAACCAGAAAACAAAGCTTGAGATCAGGGAAGCAGCAGCAGCAAAACAAAATCAAGATTTCAGCAATAAAACAATAGAACCAAACAGCAACACTTAAACGAAGCTTTTAAAAATCCAAAACTCAATCCATTTCAACCCAAATGCAAGACTTTGTCATTTCCAGTAATGTTGACTGAGCAATGAAAGATCAAAAGCTGAAGCCAAGTTAGATTTGAGCAATTTTTAAACAAAGGAAAATGCAGAATCTTCAGTGTTATATCAGAATTTTACTCAAAAAATGCTCAGCCGTTTTCTTTTTAGTCTTTTTTTTTATGCTCTCCAAAATCTGACTTCAACCTCAAGTAATGATGCCTTTATAGGCAAGCTATTAGGGCAGCCTAAAAGAAATCAAATTTGCATTTAAACCCTCTTGAAATTTTGGTTTTTGCTTAGAAATCTCTAGGTTAAAACTCAAATTTTTAGAATAGTCCCAACGGCCAGCTTCTAGGAAGCTTCCCAAGTTAGTTACATCAGATTCCCCAACTTAGATTTCCTAAATTAACCCCCAGACCCTCTGTTTTTACCTTAGGAAACCAAATGGGTCGAATTGACCCCATAGCTCAACCAGATCTAGGCTCAGATCCGACCCAAGAAACCAAACAAACCCCTTGAGGTGAAGTCCAAATCGGCCTCAAAGCCCAAGCAGCAAAGCTAAACTAAATCAAATCAGTAAACATATAGACAGAAGATACTTAAGGATTTCGAAAACTAAAACCTACTCTAATTGACTGATTAATACGGAATTAACTAAGCTAACCAATTGAAATAAACATAATTAACTAAACTACGATACCAAAATAACATGGCAAAATCAAAAGTTTAAACCTAAAACTAAACGAGTGAACAAACAAAATCAAGCGCAGCTTTTAAAAATTGAAGGAAAAACTAAAAAAAATGAATGGAAATAAATACGACCAAACAAATTAACCTAAAAGGAAAAACCACGTTCGAAACTATTCAGAATGGTCAGAAGATAGACTCAAATAAACGGAGAAGAAAAGAAGAAGAATAAGAGGTAAAATAACAAAAATGGACAGAAAAAATAAAGAAAACTTACCGACTAAACTCGTAACCAACACTGGACTTCTTGATTTAAACAAAACCGATGCTAATCGCTTGTTCTTTATGAAGAACAAACGAACAACATTAATTTTGCGTTAAATCCGACTTCTAAACACAAGAAAAACGGAGGCTTAGGTCATGCATGCCACAGATTTGAGGGCAAAGCGATTTGGGGTTTAGGGCTCTAGCTTTGATTTGAAATTCGACGAGATGTAGGAGGATTCGAAGGAAATGGCTTTGAGCCATGGAAAGAGGGAACTGTGAGGGTCTTGTAGTGTAAATCGGGGATGGATTGGGGGTGGCGCCGCCGGCCTGAGATGGTGGAATTTTAGGGCGGCGCTTTAGGGTTAGGGGAGTGTTCTGAAAGTGAAAGAGACGGAGGAGATAAGTTAGGGGGGGCAGTGTGCGGACAGTTTTATATGAAATAGGGCTCAGTTCCGGACCGTCCGATCAATTAAGATCGACGGTCCTGATCAAGGGGTAATGAAAATGACGTCGTTTGGTCATTGAGTGGTGCGGACCGGGTATGGGGTGGTCTGGGCCGGATTTACGGGTTTGGACGGGTAGAATTGATTTAGGCTCGAGGGATTTTAAATTTTTGGCCCAAAATCCGAATCTTCTCATTTCTTCTTCATTTTATTTTTATTTTCAAATTCTTTTAATTCCTTTTTTTCAAATAAAAATAAAAACCTAAATTGAAATGTCAAAACTAGATTATCCTACCAAATTGAATTAATTAACTCTAAATAATAATTACCACAACTAATTAAGTGCCAAATTAAAAGAAAACTACCAAAATTTGAAATTAAACAATAAAGAATGCAAAAAATAAGTTATTTTTTTGTGATTTTCCCTTTTTATAAAACACTAATTTACTAATTAATCAAAAAATATAAAATTAAATCCTAAATGCAATGCGTGATATTTTTGGTATTTTCATGATTTAAATAAAATTTAAACGTGCACAAAAATGCAAACAATTAAATAAAATTCTACAAAAATTCCTAAAATGGTAAATAATTAACAAAATATATTTTCTTGGGATTTTATAGGAGTATTTCATATAGGGCAAAAATCACGTGCTCACAGCACCTACTCGTAGAAGCTGGGTAAACCACGAACTTAGAAATCTTTAACTCTTCTGTTTTAATCCTTTTTACAACTTATATTAACAAGTGATAAACATCTAAATTCCAGCGGAATATGAGATTTAAACATAAGTCTTAAATAAATATAAAACCCAAATGTTTCGAAAGTCAACACATGCCTCTACCCAAAAACAGGTGTCACCATATCAACGGACTACTAAGAGTACTGCATACAATAGTTTGAAGGAAGAATAACACTGTTTGTCTCGGATACATGAAATAACAGAACATATAAAAGATAGAGAAGACGCCGGGCTTGCGGACACCTGCAAGGCTACCTCGTTGTCTCGGAGGACTAAAGGCTGGCTCCCCTACTGCTGCTGATCAAGTGCCGCTCTGGTATCTGCATAGAGTGCAGAATGTAGTATCAGCACAACCGACCCCATGTGCTGGTAAGTTCCTGGCCTAACCCCGGCGAGGTAGTGACGAGGCTAGGACCAGACTCCAGATAAACCTATGCAGTTATATAATATATGGCGGAAAATAAATAGGAATAAGTAGTTTAGAATGGGAGGGGGTACACGCTTCGGGGAAACATCAAGACCAACAAAAACTTAATAAAATATGAAAGGACAACTCAATATCTACAACAATACAATAACAATATTGTTGCGGCGCGCAACCCGATCCCTTATCATTTAACATTGTTGTGGCGTGCAACCCGATCCAATATAATATCTGTTGCGGCATGCAACCCGATCCAATATAATATCTGTTGCGGCTTGAAACCCGATCCAATATAATATCTGTTGCGGCGTGCAACCCGATCCAATATAGTATCTGTTGTGGCGCGCAACCCGTTCCAACTATACAGTCAACAATAATCATAATTAACCGTACCAATGAGGGATCAACAATAGACTACACTATCCCGGCAAGGGAACTTAGCAGTACACGTATATACGTCCCAGAAAGGGAGAATCAGCTATAACTAATCTTAACTCAACTCCTACTCATCTCAATTACCACATTTCTCAATCATAAGTAGATTCCACGATAAACAAACTAAGTCTTTGCTCAATATCAAGGATTTACTCACTATTTCAACCATAGTAACATTTAAGAATACAACAAGTATCAATTTAAGACTCGCGGTCATGCTTGACACCAACGTATAGATACTCGTCACCATGCCTATACGTCGTACTCAACAAGAAGCAAATACCAAATATGACTCAACTCTTAATCCATCAAGCTAAGGTTAGACCGGACACTTACCTCTATGCCTCGAACACAACTCAAGTTTCAATTATAGCTTTACCCCTCAATTCCACCGCCAATTTGCTCGTATTTAGTCATAATTTACTTAATTACATCAATAACCGCTAATTGAGTCAATTTGAATGCATGAAAATGAGTTTTTATAAAGTTTTACCCAAAAAGTAAAAAATTGCCCCCGGGCCTACATGTTCAAAACCCGAGGTTCGAATCAAAACCCGATTACCCATTCCCCCGCGAGCTCAAATATATAATTTGTTTTGAAATCGTACCTCAAATCGAGGTCCAAATCCCCAATTTTTGAAAAACCTAGGTTCTACCCAAAACTCCAAATTTTCCCCATGAAAATAATTGATTTGAAGTTGAAATCTTGTTAAAAGATGTTAATGAATGAAGAAAACTAGTTAAAAATGACTTACAATTGATTTGGAGAAGAAGGGTTGTTTGAAAAATCGCCCCTTATGTTTTTGGGTTTTGAAAAATGCACAAGGACTGAAAATCCCGACTATTTATACCCCTCTCAGACCCCCTGTGTGGACCGCACAAAATGGACTGCGGCCACACAGGACTTCCTGAAGGTACTGCGGTCCAGTGCCATGTGCGGACTGCACAGAGTCGACTGCGGCCGCACAGCAGCGCCCCTGTGCGGACAGCAGAAAGTCGACTGCGGCCGCACAATAGCGCCCCTGTGTGGACCGCACAAAGTCGACTGCGGCTGCACAGCCCTACTCCGCACACTGCACAAGGCCGACCGTGGACCGCACTGGCGGGTTCAGAGGCCTGCAACTTCTGGTTTAAGTTTATAACATCCCGAACCTACCCTAAACTCACCGGAGACCTCGGAACTCCAAACCGAGTGTGCATACTAACTCAAAAACATCATATGGACCTACTCGTGTAATCAAATCATCAAAATAACATCATGAACATCAAATTAAATCTCGAGATCAATGAAATTTTCTCAAAACTTCTTTAAACAAAAAAATTTGCGATTTAAGTCCGAATCACGTCATGACATCCGTTTTTCACCAAATTTCACAGAAATGTCTTAAATCATATGTAAGACCTGTACCGGGCACCGGAACCAAAATACGGGCTCGATACCATCATGTTCTAATCAAATTTCATTTCATATTTCTTTAAACAATTCCAAAAAACAATTTCCTTTAAAAATTTATTTCTCGGGCTTGGGACCCCGAAATTCGATTCCGGGCATATGCCCAAGTTCCATATTTTCCTACGAACCCGTCGGGACCGTCCGTTTACCCAAAATGTTGACCGAAGTCAAATTAACTCATTTTATAACCAAATTTTATCATTTTTCACAGAATTTCACATTTAAGCTTTTCGACTACGTGCCCGGATTGCGCACACAAATCAACGTGACTCTAATGAGGTTTTTAATGCCTCAAAACACAGAATTTCATTTTAAAACAAGTGATGACCTTTTGGGTCATCACATTCTCCACCTCTAAAACAATCGTTCGTCCTCGAACGGACAGAAGAAGGAAGTACTTGAGTCGGGGAAAAGATGGGATAACGGCTCCGCATATCGGACTTAGACTCCCAGGTCGATGCCTCAGGAGGCTGACCTCTCCACTGAACATGAATAGAAGGAAAAATATTCGACCTCAACTGGCAAACCTGCCGGTCTAGAATAGCCACCGACTCCTCCTCGTAAGACAAGTCCTTGTCCAACTGGACAGTGCTGAATCTAACACGTGGGATAGATCGCCGTGATATTTCCGAAGCATAGACACATGAAACACTGGAGCATGACTAATAAGCTCGGCGACAATGCAAGTCCATAAGCCACCTCTCCCACTCGATCCAGAATCTCAAACGGGCCAATGAATCTAGGGCTAAGCTTGCCCTTCTTCCCAAATCTCATCACGCCCTTCATAGGCAACACTCAAAGCAGCACCCGCTCACCGACCATAAAATCCACATCTCGAACCTTGCGTTCGACATAACTCTTTTGCCTGGACTGAGCTGTACGAAGCCTATCCTGATTGATCCTGACCTTGTCCAAGGCATCCTGAACTAGATCCGTACCCAACAACCGAGCCTCTCCTGGCTCAAACCATCCAACTGGAGACCGACACCGCCTACCATATAAAGCCTCATAAGGAGCCATCTGGATACTCTACTAGAAGCTGTTGTTGTAGGCAAACTCCACTAAAGGCAAAAACTGATCCCACGAGCCTCCAAAGTCAATGACACAAGCTCGGAGTATATCCTCCAAAATCTGAATAGTCCGCTTGGACCGCCCATCCGTTTGAGGATAGAATGTTGTGCTCAACTCAACCTGCGTACCCAACCCTCGCTGAACTGCTCTCCAGAAATGTGAGGTAAACTGCGTACCTCAGTCCGAAATGATAAACACAGGCACACCATGAAGACGAATAATTTCCCGAATATAGATCTCAGCTAACCTCTCGGATGCATAGGAGACTACCACAGAAATGAAATGAGCTGACTTGGTTAGCCTATCAACAATGACCCATACTGCGTTGAACTTCTTCCAAGTCTGCGGGAGTCCAGTAACGAAGTCCATAGTGATCCGCTCCCACTTCCACTCGGGAAGCTCAATCCTCTGAAATAACCCACCAGGCCTTTGATGCTCGTACTTGACCTACTGACAATTCAAACAACGAGCCACATATGCTACGATATCCTTCTTCATTCTCCGCCACCAATAATGTTGCCGCAAATCTTGATACATCTTTGCGGCGCCCGGATGAATAGAGTACCGGGAGCTATGGGCCTCCTCTAAAATCAACTCCCGAAGCCTATCCATATTTTTCATACACACTCGACCCTGCAATCTCAAAACTCCATCATTATCTAGGGTAACCTGCTTGGCACCTTCGCGCTGCACTGTGTCTCTAAGGACGCACAAATGGGGATCATCATACTGCCGATCAAGATACGCTCCAATAAAGAAGAACGAGCGATCGTGCAAGCTAATACCCGACTAGGCTCAGAAATATCCAACCTCACGAACTGATTGGCCAATGCCTAAACATCCAAAGCAAGCGGCCTCTCATCGATCGGAATATAAGCAAGGCTACCTATACTAGCTGACTTTCTACTCAAGGCATCGGCCACCACATTGGCCTTTCCTGGGTGATATAAGATAGTGATATCATAATCCTTCAACAACTCCAACTATCTCCTCTATCTCAAATTCAACTCCTTTTGCTTGAACAAATACTGAAGACTCTTGTGATCCGTGAATACCTCACTTGCCACGCCATACAGATAATGCCTCCAAATCTTCAATGTGTGAACTATGGTTGCCAACTCTAAATCATGAACTGGATAGTTTTTCTCATGAATCTTCAACTGCCACGAAGCATAGGCAATGACTTGTCATCCTGCATCAACACTGCACCAAGCCCAATACGAGAAGCATCATAATAAACTATATAAGGCCCTGAACCTGTGGGCAAAACCAACACCGATGCCGTAGTCAGAGCTGTCTTGAGCTTCTGAAAGCTCGCCTCACACTCGTCCGACCATCTGAACTGGGCACCCTTCTGGATCAACCTGGTCATCGGGGCTACGATAGATGAAAACCCCTCCACGAACCAACAATAGTAGCCTGCCAATCCCAAGAAACTCCGAATCTCTATAGTTGATGCTGGGCTAGGCCAGTTCTTGACTGCCTCAATCTTTTTCGGATCAACCTGAATACCCTCTGCTGACACAACATGACCCAGGAATGCAACTGAACTCAACCAGAACTGGCACTTCGAAAATTTAGAATACAGCTGACTATCCCTTAAAGTCTGAAGAACCACTCTGAGATGTTGCTCGTGCTCCTCCCGGCTGCGGGAATATATCAAAATATCATCAATGAAGACTATCACGAACGAATCTAAATAAGGTCTGAACACCCGGTTCATCAAATCCATAAAAGCTGCTGGGGCATTTGTCAACCCGAACGACATAACCAAGAACTCCTAATGCCCGTACCGAGTGCGGAATGCTGTCTTAGAGACATCAGATGCCCTAATCCTCAACTAATGGTAGCTAGATCTCAAATCAATCTTTGAAAATACCTTGGCACCCTGAAGCTGATCAAACAAATCATCAATCCTCGGCAATGGATACTTATTCTTGATTGTAACCTTGTTCACTTGGAAGTAATCAATACACATTCCCATTGACCCATCCTTCTTCTTAACAAACAACACCGGCAAACCCCAAAGTGAAACACTGGGCCTAATGAAGCCCTTCTCAAGCAAGTCTTGCAGTTGTTCCTTCAACTCTTTCAACTCAGGTGGGGCCATACGATACGGCGGGATAGAAATGGGCTGAGTGCCCGGAGACAAATCAATGCAAAAATCAATATCCCTATAGGGTGGCATACCCAGCAAGTCTGAAGGAATACCGCAGGAAACTCACGAACAATGGGCCCAGAATCAGTAGAGTGAACCTCAGCACTAGAATCACGAACATATACCAAATAGGCCAAACACCGCTTATCGACCATGCACCGAGCCTTCACATAAGAGATAACAATACAGGTAGAATGACCAAGAGTCCCTCTCCACTCTAAACGAGTCATACCCGGTAAATCTAAGGTCACAGTCTTGTCATGACAGTCCAAGATAGCGTGATAAGGTGATAACCAGTCCATCCCCAATATAACATTGAAATCGACCATGTCTAAAAGCAACAAATCTACACGAGTCTCAAGACCCCCAATAACCACAATACAAGAACGATGGAGTAAATGAACTATAATAGAATCACCCACCGATGTAGATACATAAACGGGAACACTCAATGAATCACTAGGCATAACCAGATACAGTGCAAAATAAGATGACACATACGAGCAGGTGGACCCTGGATCAAATAACACTGAAGCATCTCTATCACAAACCAGAATAGTACCTGTGATAACCGCATCTAAAGCCTCAGCCTCGGGCCTGGATGGAAGAGCATAACATTGGGGCTGGGCCCCACCACCCTAGGCTCCATCTATGGGCTGGCCTGCAGCTGGCTGGCCTCCACCTTTAGCGGCTTGAGCTCCACCTCTAAATCCTCTACCTCCACCTCTAGCACCTCTACCCCCACCTCTTTCTGGCTAGGTGGTCTTTGGAACACCTGGTGTTTGGACCATAGCACGGGAACCCTGCTACTGCGATTGAGTACCCACCAACCTCGGACAAGTCCTCCTGATATGACCATACTTACCACACTCAAAACATCCACCTGAGTGTTGTGGCTAAGGAAACTGAGACTGACCCTGGCAACCCAAATGACCACCCCGAAAACTCTAGAGTGGCAGTGCACTGATAGGAGCTGGTGGTGCACTGTAGGACTGCTGATCGGAATACTGCATCTACGGACCATGGCTACCTGAAGCGTCGTGAGAGACTTGAAGAGATGACCGAAAGGGCCTAGGAGGATGGCCTCTACCATATAAATCCCTGCCTCTATACGAGGCACCATTGAATCTACCTGAATGACAGGGCCTCTTATCCGACCCATGACCACCTCCCTATGACAGGACCATCTCCACTCTACGAGCCACATTGGCCGCCTCCTAAAAAATGATCTCACTCCCAGCCTCCCTAGCCATCTTAAGGCGAATCGGCTGAATAAGACCATCAATAAACCTCCTCACCCTCTCTCTCTTGGTAGGAAGTATGACAAGAGCATGGCAAGCTAAGTCGATGAACCTGGTCTCATATTGGGTAACTGTCATGGGACCCTGCTGGAGGCGCTCAAACTGCCTCCGATAAGCCTCTCGCTGAGTAATGGGGAGAAACTTCTCCAGAAATAGCTGTTTGAACTGCTCCCAAGTCAAGGCTGGTTATCCGGCTGGTCTAGCTAAGCAATAATCCCTCCACCAAGTCTTGGCAGATCCAGACAACCGAATGTAGCAAAATCAACCCCATTGGTCTCAACAATACCCATGTTCCTGAGATCCTCGTGGAAGTTATCTAGAAAATCCTGGGGATCCTCAGTAGATGCACTGTTGAAAGTAGAAGTGAAGATCTTGGTGAACCTATCCAGCCTCCACAAAGCATCGATAGACATAGCCGCTCCATCACCAATCTGAGATACCACACCCGGCTGAACTGCTCCAACTGGCTTAACCGCTGGAGTCTGGTTCTGAGGAGCTACCTGCTCCGGAGTGCGAGTAGCAGTAGTCTGGGCCCCTCATCCAGCCTGAGAGACGGCTGGTGCTACAGGAAGTAAGCCCGCTCGGGTGACACTCTCCATGAGGCCCACTAATCGGACAAGAACATCCTGAAGGACTAGGGTAGCAATAAACCCCTCTGGGACCTGACCTGGGCCCACCGGAGCTGCTGGAGCCGGAACCTCGTCATCAAAGTCAACCTGAGGCTCCCTACTGGGGCTACTGCTCGGGACTGAGCTCTACCCCTACCTCGGCCTCTAGCATAGCCTCGGCCTTGCCCTCTGCCCCTCATGGGAGCTACTGCTGGGGGCTCGGGCTGTTGAGCGATAGATGAGAAAGCACGTGTTCTCACCATCTGCGAAAGAACAGAGTAGAAATTCAATTAGCATTGAGAAACAGAACCGCACGACATGAAAGAACAAAGTGAAGTTTTTCCTAACTCTATAGCCTCTAGGGGATAAATACAGACGTCTCTGTACCGATCCCTCAGACTTTAATGAGCTTGTCCTTGAATTGTGAGACTTATGTAACCTAGAGCTCTGATACCAACTTGTCACGACCCGGAATTCCCACCCTCGGGAGTCGTGATGGCGCCTACTCGTAGAAGCTAGGCAAGCCACGAACTTAGAAATCTTTAACTCTTCTGTTTTAATCCTTTTTACAACTTATATTAACAAGTGATAAACATCTAAACGACAGCGGAATATGAGATTTAAGCGGAAGTCTTAAATAAATATAAAACTCAAATGTTTCGAAAGTCAACACATGCCTCTACCTAGAAATTGGTGTCACCATATCCACGGACTACTAAGAGTACTACATACAACAGTTTGAAGGAAGAATAACACTATTTGTCTCGGATACATGAGATAACAGAACGTAATAAAAGATAGAGGAGATGCTGGGCCTACGGACGCCTGCAAAGCTACCTCGGTGTCTCGGTAGACTGAAGACTGGCTCCCCTACTGCTGCTGATCAAGTGCCGCTCCGATATCTGCACAGAGTGCAGAGTGTAGTATCAGCACAACTGACCCCATGTGCTGGTAAGTGCCTGGACTAACCTCGACGAGGTAGTGACGAGGCTAGGACCAGACTCCAGATAAACCTGTGCAGTTATATAATATATGGCGGAAAATAAATAGAAATAAGCAGTTTAAAATAGGAGGGGGTACATGCTTCAGGGAAACATATCAAGACCAACAGAAACTTAATAAAATATGAAAGGACAACTCAATATCTACAACAATACAATAACAATACTATTGAGGCGCACAACCCGATCCCTTATCATTTAACATTGTTGCGGCGTGCAACCCGATCCATATATATATAGCTGTTGCTGCGTGAAACCCGATCCAATATAATATTTATTGCGGCATGCAACCCGATCCACATATATATAGCTGTTGCGGTGTACAACCCGATCCAATATAATATCTGTTGCGGCGTGCAACTCGATCCAATATAATATCTGTTGCGGCGTGCAATCCGATCCAATATAATATCTGTTGCGGCGTGCAACCCGATCCAATATAATATCTGTTGCGGCGCGTAACCCGTTCCAACTATATAGTCAACAATAATAATAATTAACCATCCCTGCGAGGGATCAACAATAGACTACACTATCCCGGCAAGAGGACTCAGCAATACACGTATATACATCACAGAAAGGGGGAATCAGCTATAACCAATCTTAACTCAACTCCTACTCGGCTCAATTACCACCATTTCTCAATCATAAGTAGATTCCACGTTAAACAAACTATGTTTTTGCTCAATATCAAGGATTTACTCACTATTTCAACCATAGTAACATTCAAGAATACAACAAGTATCAATTTAAGACTCGCGGTCATGCTTGACACCAACGTATAGATACTCGTCACCATGCCTATACATAGTACTCAAAAAGAAGCAAATAGCAAATAGGACTCAACTCTTAATCCCTCAAGCTAAGGTTAGACCGGACACTTACCTCGATGCCTCGAACACAACTCAAGTTTCAATTATAGCTTTACCCCTCGATTGCATCGCCAATTCGCTCGTATCTAGTCACAATTTAGTTAATTACATCAATAAACGCTAAATGAATCAATTTTAATGCATGAAAATGAATTTTCTAAAGTTTTACCCAAAAAGTCAAAAATCGCACCCGGGCCCACATGGTCAAAACCCGAGGTTCGAACCAAAACTCGATTACCCATTCCCCCACGAGCTCAAATATGTAATTTGTTTTGAAATCGGACCTCAAATCGAGGTCCAAATCTCCAATTTTTGAAAAACCTAGGTTCTACCCAAAACACTCAATTTCCCCCATGAAAATAATTGATTTGAAGTTGAAATCATGTTAAAAGATGTTAATGATTGAACAAAACTAGTTAAAAATGACTTACAATTGATTTGGAAAAGAAGGGTTGTTTGAAAAATCGCCCCTTATGTTTTTGGGGTTTGAAAAATGCACAAGGACTGAAAATCCCGTCTATTTATACCCCTCTCAGACCCCCTGTGCGGACCGCACAAAAGGGACTGCGGTCGCACAGGCCTTCCTGAGGTTACTACGGTCCAGTGCCTTGTGCGGACCGCACAAAGTCGACTGTGGCCGCACAGCCCTACTCCGCGCACTGCACAAGGCCGACCGCGGACCGCACTGGCGGGTTCAGAGGCCTGCAACTACTGGTTTTAAGTCTATAACATCCCGAACCTACCCTAAACTCACCCGAGCCCTCGGAACTCCAAACCAAGTGTGCATACTAACTCAAAAACATCATATGGACCTACTCGTGTAATCAAATCATTAAAATAACATCATAAACATCAAATTAATTCTCGAGATCAATGAAATTTTCTCAAAACTTCTTTAAACAAAAAAATTTGCGATTTAAGTCCGAATCACGTCACATGACATTCGTTTTTCACTAAATTCCACAAAAATATCTTAAATCATATATAATACCTGTACCGGGCACCGGAACCAAAATACGGGCCTGATACCATCATGTTCTAATTAAATTTCATTTCAAATTTCTTTAAACAATTCCAGAAAATAATTTCCTTTAAAAATTCATTTCTCGGGCTTGGGACCTCGAAATTCGATTCCGGGCATACGCCCAAGTCCCATATTTTCCTACGGACCCTCCGGAACCGTCAAATTACGGGTCCGAGTCCGTTTACCTAAAACGTTTACCGAAGTCAAATTAACTCATTTTATAACAAAATTTTATTATTTTTCACAGAATTTCATATTTAAGCTTTCCGGCTACGCGCCAGGACTGTGCACACAAATCGAGATGACTCTAAATGAGGTTTTTAATGCCTCAGAACATAGAATTTTATTTTAAGACAAGTGATGACCCAAGTTGTTCCCTAGTGAAGTCTTGATTAACTGTTTGAATATGTGATTCTATGTGTACCTGCATCGCATGTATGATTTACGAGCAGGGTGTTTGTTTATTTTATGTTGACCGCGTCGCATGGATGATTCGCGAACGGGGTAATAGATGCATCTATGGTTTGCGCCATTCGAACCTCGGCAGTGCACATTTTACATTTATGTTAGATCGGTCGTACGACCTCGACATGATATGCACATGTTTTTATTGTTGCTTAAGATTTATAAATGTTGACATTTGCCTTTCCTGGCCGGAGATAAATTGATAAAGATAATGAAAAGTAAATCTTTGGAAATCTATTATTATTTGGGAGTGTTTACCTGCTATATGACTTATGAATTATAATTGTTGTTTTATAGAATTCCCTTATCTCCTTACATTTTTACTATATTATCATTGGACCACTAGTAAGTGTCGAAGTCGACTTCTCGTCTCTACTTCTTCGAGATTAGACGGGATACTCATTAAATACACGTTATTTTCGTACTCATACTACACTTGCTGTGCATTTTTGTTGCACATGTTTATGTGTGGCTAGTGTCATAGCGGTATGGTTGATACGGGGACTCATGTGAGTTGCATTATTCGAGACGATCGTAGCCAGCAGAGTCTCCTTTAGAGTATTGTACTATATTTTCATTTCTGTCCACTTGTATTTCAGACAGTTACTGTATTTTATTTCATTCCTTGTAAATTCTTATGCACTTGTGACACCGGGTTCTTGGATGATTATGGGGTATCTTGTATTAACTTCTTAACATTCATATTTGATTTGAGACGATTATCTTTTATTGGTAAAATTGAAGGAAAATCACAGTTTTCGAAATTTTTAAAACGAGAATTTAATCATGTATATTGGTTGGCTTGCCTGACAGTGGTGTCCGGCGCCATCACGACCCTTAGTGGATTTTGGGTCGCAATAGCAGAAGAAGCAATGAAAAGAGTGCGAGACTGAATATCTTAGCTTTGACATGGAGAGAAGAAGAAAAGGGCGGGGAAAGTGTAAATCCACGTGGTGCTTGAAATTGAAAATCTAGAATTTCGAAGCCCAACAAAGAAGAAGCTCGCTTTAGGTTTTCACATCCTTATATATATATATTAAAGCAAGAAAGTTACCATATATAATTGATGTCACGACCCATTTTTCCATAATAGGTCATGCTGGTGCCCAACACCGTTGTCAGGCAAGCACATGCAGAAGTATTAGTGAATTCTTATTTTACTTGCCCAAACAGTTGCAACATTTTTCATAATTTGCAATTAAAAGCAGGTGATAATATGCAACATTCAATAATAATTATATAATCCAAAAGAAAACGTCCACTAATGTGTGTGCCAAGACCTGGTGCCACAAGTTATGGGCAACTAGTAGAATATATAAAATAATACATCTATCCTACTGTCTGAAACAGAATAGACAATCAAAAGTAAGGAAGACTCTATCCAGCTGCTGATCGACACAGGAAGGGAAGCAGCTCATCGTGGAAGTCTCGGACTATGATCAGGGACGCACACCGGTTTGATAGTCAGATGAACCTACCTCAGAACCTATACAATTAAGTACAGAAGCGTAGCATGAGTACATAAACAATATGTGCCTAGTAAGTATCTCGTCTAATCTCGAAGAAGTATAGACGAGAGGTCGACTTGATACCTACTAGGGCCAAATAATATAATATGATGTTATGCCAGGCATGATGGTCACAATATGTTACAGTTGAATAAGTATTTCTAAGTCATGTCATTTTAATACCCTAGTTAATCTTTTACAATTTAAGCCATGTATCAGGCGCACGTTATCATGCATCAATAACAAATTCACATAAATATCATGCACACGTTATGCCGAGGTCGACAGCCCGATCCAACATAAAAGAAACTATGCACGTCTAGAGGGTCGAATGGCGTGAACCATAGATGCATCTATTTCTACCGAGGCGATCGGCCTGATCCACAAATATCAATTATCAACAGAAAATACAAGAAGGCGCATTTATATTCAAATAAACTCATACTAGTGTTCAACATAGCATATGTTCACTTATGTTCATTTCTAATTCTCTAGCATATCCTAAATGATCACATTATCAAGAAGACATATAACATTTACAAATATAGCATGACACGTGTCCTAAACTATCGGACAATTAACATGATAGTAGCTACGCACGGGTCTCATCACCTAGTGCATACGTAGCCCCCGCATTTAGTAGCAAATTATACAATTATTACTCCTATGGGGACAATTCCCTCTTACAAGGTTAGAAATGAGACTCACCTCGCTCTAAAGTGCACTTTCAATACCAAGAACGAGCCCGAACTCTCAATTTGGAGCCGAACGATCCAAAATTAGTTAAATGGGGTAAGAACTAGTCAATACAAGCTCATAAGATCACATCCTAACTATTAAAGCAATTTCCCAACCTTAAACACAAGCTTCCTAAAAATCGACTCCGGGCCCACGTGCCTGGATTCCAAAATTTTTCGAAGAAAGTTGTTATTTGTAACCTAAGGATCAATAATATATAATTTCTACTTCGCTTCATACCCAATTTCGTGGAAAAATCTAAGTTTTATCAAAACCTTAGGTTTTGCTCTAACCCCATGATTTTACCTAATTCCTAGTGTTTAATCTACCTAAGACATAAGTATTAAACTAAGAATAGGTGGGATGAACTTACCTCAAGATGCTAGGTGGAAGTCTTCTCTCAAAAGCTCCCAAAATCGCCAATAGAGGAGTGAAAAGTGGCAAAAATGACTCAGAACCCGTATTAAATGAAGCTCACTGCTTCAGCGATTTTCGCATCTGCGGTCCCGCTTCTGCGAGAAATTGGGCGCATCTATGGAATTGGCCAAGCGGGCTGCTACCGCTTCTGCGGTCTTGAAGCCGCTTCTATGGTTCTGGGCCTGGCCTACCTTGGCCGCATCTGTGATAGGCGGACCGCTTCTGCGGTCTCACACCTGCGGTCGACCAACCGCAGGTGCAGTTATGATAGAAGCAGATGCTTCAGCACTTCTCAACATTTCCAACTTCACCCGAGCCTCGTCCGATTGATGCTCGGGCCTCTCGGGCCCTGCCCGAACATACCGACAAGTCTGAAATCATGAAATGGACCTACTCGAATCTTCGGAACGCCCGAAACAACGCTAAATCTAAGAATCACCCCCTAAAATCAATTGTATCAAACTAATGAACTTCAAGTTCTTAATTTTCCTCTAACGAGCCGAAATGCCCTTAAACTACTCGGATTGACACCAAATTTTGCGGTCAAGTCTTAAATGTTATATTGGATTTGTACCGAGCTCTAGAACCAACATACGAGCCTGATACCCATGTGATCAATCATTATTTGGTTTCTTTAAATCCTTAGAATTTCAGTTTAACAATTTCTAATAAAAATTCATTACGCGGCCTAGGGACCTCGAAATTCGATTCCGGGCACACACCTAGGTCCCATATTTTCCTACGGACCCTCCAGGACCGTCAAAACACGAATTTCGGTCCGTTTGCTCAAAATGTTGACCAAAGTCAAACTTAGCCTTTTAAGAAAATCTTATGGAATCAAATGAGCATATTTCAACCTAAATTCTTCTAATTCCCAAACTAACCATCCCCGCGGGTCGTAAATTAGTTAAAGCAAGCACGAGAAGTTTTATTTAGGGGAACGAGGTTCTAAAAAGCAAAACGACCAGTCGGGTCGTTACAATTGACATTATGGTTAAGCCAAGTGATAATATAATATAATATAATATAATATAATATAATATAATATAATATAATATAATATAATATAATATAATATAATATAATATAATATAATATAATATAATATAATATAATATAATATAATATAATATAATATAATATAATATAATATAATATAATATAATATAATATAATATAATATAATATAATATAATATAATATAATATAATATAATATAATATAATATAATATAATATATATACGAAATTTGAATTAAAAGATAATTTTGAATTTACAGATAAAGTTCTAAAATTCAAATTTAAATTAAAAATAAAATTTATCTATTTTTATCATGTTATCATACTTAATTCGGTTAGTGGTCATATGCAATCAAGTAAGGAAATTTTGTTATTTTTTATAATTATTTAAATACTACTTTGCCTCTAGCAAAAAAAAAAACTATTCCACACAATGATAAAATGCTTTCACATTTAAAATTCTATAAGTATAGTTCTTTGAAACACTGTATCTAGATTTTGAATAAAACGAAATTCTTTTAAAATAAATGTAATATATAGGTACACGTCTATGTTTATCTAAATAACAAAAAAGAGTTTACAAAACCAAATAAAAGTTTACTTACATATATAATAAAGTAAGCATACATGTTGGAGAAAGAAACATAACAAAATCAGTCAATATTAAAAAAAAGTTGTTTCTTTTTTCTTTTTGAAGAATATTTTGTTTGAAGAATCAATTTGCATACATGGACATCAAACAAATAACAAAACTTTGGCTATACAATTGTTATCATTAATTTTAATTTAGCACATTCAAGGAATTGAAGGGTATGAGCTGAAACTCCTTCATTTAGCTATAGTCAAACAAATATTGCAAGGGTATAATATTTTTTTCGTTGAAAAATATTAGTTTTAAATCATTAGATTATGTGAAAGATGTTTTTTTTCAAACTCAACAAGAGATAAATTGATTTCTAATTGATAGTTTCTATAGCGACTTTTAAGTGCAACAAAGAGTATATATATATAAAAAATTAGTATGACATGAAATATTTTTTTTAAAATGTAAAAAAATTATTTAAAAAAAAAACACTTTACTTTTTTTAATTCAAAGATAATAAGAAGATAAGATATTTTTGAACATTAGTAGAGAGTTTTAAAATTATTATAATAGAAGTTATATCATGGATAAACTCAAAAAATCAAAATCTTATTAAATATGATAATATCCAGCCATATTTATTGTTTGATTTTCATAGCTAATATAAATAGATGATATACCGACAACACACAATTATACACATAATATATATTGACTATATATATTGATTATATATAAATTATACAGCATTCAATTTTTTAATTTAAGTGGTCGGGTGAACACTTATTTATGCTGATTAGATAAAGTTAAAAAAAATATAAAATAATTTCAACCAAAGACTAAAAATATAATTAAAGTTCATATGTAGATAATTTTTATTAAAGCTCATCCTTTTATTGTCACGACCCCAACCCCAGTCGTGATGGCGCCCAACACCTTGCTAGGCAAGCCTGACCAACTATCAGCCACAACCCATTTTCTTATAAAATCCAATATCAGCTAACACAGTTTAATTATCAAATTAACATAATAAGGTTCTGAAACAGCAAATTAAATATGCGAAATGTCAAAAGATAATACTATTACATAGCCCATACCGATCCGGCGTCACAAGTCTCGAGCCTCTAATACAAGTTCAACAGCCTACCACACAAATAGTCTAGGAATGCGGAATACAATAGGAAGGAAGGGAGAAATCAGGGTTGCGGTCGCCATGCAACTACCTTGATACTCCCGGATAATGCTGATCGACTGGAAAGCTCTCACTCAGCCTCAAGAACACCTGGATCTGCACGCAAGATGCAGGGAGTAATGTGAGTACTCCGACCCAGTGAGTAATAAATATAAATAATGACTGAGAGTAGGAAATCATGTATACACAGGGTAGTCTATAATGCGACAGTTAAACAAGTAGTATAAAAGCGATAAACCAATGAAAAGCGAAATAATATAATTCTACAACAAATAAGCAGTAAGAGATAGACAGTTAAAGAAAAATAAACACGTAGAACAGTACCAGCCCCTCGGGCTCTCTCTCTATCTTATATCACAACTAGGTACCTGCGCTCACTGGGGGTGTGCAGACTCCGGGAGGGACCCCTTACGGCCCAAGCGCAATATTAAGCCATCTCGTGGCATCAAATCTAGGCCCTCGACCTCATATCAATATCAGCCACCTCGTGGCGAATATATATGTATCTCAGGCCCTCAGCCTCATATCAGTATCATTGTATCCTCACATATGGCCCTCGACCATACTCAGTACAGAAATCACATAAGCCCCTTGGGCATAAGTAAAACAGTAGGCCTCAGCCCAAAACATCATTTAAAATATCATTTTAGTTCCAAAACAAAGTAAAAAGTGGCGGAGTTGTAAAACAGGGGAAAACAGTACGACTGAGTTCAGGGAGTAAGTCAAAACAGTGAGGTAATAGTGATAAAAATCCCCGGAGGGTTCAAATAGCTGGCACGAAGCCCAAATATGACAATCACTCCAAATAATGATGATAACAAAAAAGTTTCAATCAAATACGCGGTAAAATCATCAATCGGGACGGACCAAGTCACAATCTCCAATAGTAAACGACCCCACGCTCATCATCAAGTGCGTGTCTCACCTCAATATAGCACTACGATGTGCAAATCCGGGGTTTCAAACCCTTAGGACATAATTTACATTCATTACTCACCTCAAACCGGCTAAATCTCTAGCTAGAGACGCCTTTGTCTCTCAAATCGGCCTCCTCGCACGTCGAATCTGACCAAAACCAGAACGAATACATCACAATATGCTAAGGGAACAAAGCCCAAGCGAAAACAATCGAAAAATATCAAAAATCCCAAAATTAGCAAAACCCCGAGCCCCGAGCCCACTTCTCGAGACTCAAAAATTTTCACATCAACGTTTTCCTTATCCTTCCACGAGTTCATACATGTCAAAAGTTCTCAAATCCGACCTCATATGGTCCTTCAAATCCCAATTCAAAAGTTCAAAATCCCAAGCCCTAGTTCTTTCATTTTTAGCTCAGGTTCCATGAATTTCTAGGTTAATTTCACAATAGAATCACATTTTAGCTTCATAAATCTTACCTCCAATCAATTCTCCTTGAATCCCTTTTTAATCACCTTCAAAAAGCTCCCAAAATGCTCAGCTATGGAGGAAAAATGGCTCAAAATCGCGGATGAAATAACTTATAAAGTTTCTGCCCAGTTCTGACTTTCCTTCTTCGCGAACGCGGTCAAACTCTCGCGTTCGCGATGCACAAATTTAACTTGACCAGATTTCCTTCTACGCAATCGCGACAAGGGCTCGCGAATGCGATACTTTAGACTCCTCAACCTATGCGAACATGATCCTACTTACGTGAACGCGAAGAGAAACAGCTCCTGGACCCTTCACGCGTCAACTCCACTATGCGAACACGACCTACCCTCACGCAAACGCGAAGCACCAGCCTCCCACCGTTCGCGAACGCGAGGCCTCAAATGCGAACATGAAGGCCAAACACAGGCCATCCCAAAATCCTTCTACGCGATCACGACTGGACCCACACGATTGCGAAGGCCAATTTCGTCTGTAACAGCTGAACAGTTTCTGCAATGATCCAACCCCTAAACTAGCCCGATTGGCCACCCGAAACTCACCCGAGGCCCCCGGGACCTCAACCAAAAGCACCAGCACATCCTAAAACCTCATTCAAACTTGTTCTAATCATCAAAACAACTCAACAACACCCAATCTGTCAATTCACATCGAATTCAAGCCTAAATTTTTCTAAAAACTTCCGAAATTTGCTTTCTAGCAAAATCCCAACCAAACCACGTCTGAATGACCTGAAATTTTGCACACACATCACAAACGACATAACAAAGCTACAGCAACTCTCGAAATTCCATTCTGACCCCCGGATCAAAATCTCACCTATCAACCGGAAATCGCCAAAATACTAACTTCGCCAATTAAAGCCTAATCCTACTCCGGACCTCCAAAACCAATTCTGATCACACTCCTAAGTTGCAAATCACCTTTCAAAGCTAACCAAACCATCTGAACTCACATCCGAGCCCTCTAATACATAAGTCAATATCTGGTTGACTTTTCCAACTTAAACCTTCTTAAAAGAGACTAAGTGTCTCATTTCTTACCAAATCCTTTCCGGACTCAAACTAATCAACCCGATCACATAAAACATGGATAACGAAGCGTAAAGAAGCAGAAATAGGGAAAACGGAGCGGTAACTCATGAGACGACTGGTCGGGTCATCACATCCTCCCCAATTTAAACAAACATTTGTCCTCGAACAAGTTAAGAAACATACCTGAAACCTCAAATAGGTGAGGATATATGCTCCGCATCTCCCGCTCGGTCTCCCAGGTAGCCTCCTTCACGGGCCGACCTCTCCACTGCACTTTCACTGAAGCTATATCCTTTGACCTCAACTTTCGAACCTGACGACCCAAAATAGCTACTGGCTCCACATCATAGGTTAAATCATCATCCAACTGAACCGTGCTGAAGTCCAAAACATGAGACGGATCCCCAATATACTTCCGGAGCATAGAAACATGAAATACTGGAAGCACACTCGACAAGCTGGGTGGCAAACCAAGCTCATAATCCACCTTCCCAATCCTCCGAAGTACCTAAAAAGCCCAATGAACCACGGACTCAACTTTCCTTTCTTCCCAAATCTCATAACACCCTTCATGGGCGAAACCTTCAGCAAGAACTTCTCACCAACCATGTAGGACACATCTCGGACCTTCCGGTCCGCATAACTCTTCTGTCATGACTGCGCTGTACGTAGCCTCTCCTGAATCACCTTGACCTTCTCTAAGGCATCCAGAACCAAATCCGTCCCCAATAGCCTAGCCTCGCCAGGCTCGAACCAACCGACTAGAGACCTACACCGCCTCCCATACAAAGCCTCATATGGAGCCATCTGAATACTCGATTGGTAGCTGTTGTTATAAGCAAACTCTGAAAGCGGTAGAAACTTATCCCATGAACCTCCGAAATTGATAACACAAGCACACAATATATCCTCCAGTATCTGAATAGTACGCTCAGACTGCCCGTCCGTCTGAGGGTGAAAAGGTGTGCTTAACTCCACCTGAGTACCCAACTCTCGCTGAGCAGACTTCCAAAACTAGGGAGTAAACTGAGTACCCCGATCTAAAATGATAGAAACTGGAAGACCATGCAGCCGAACAATCTCTCGGATATATAACTTTGCTAACCGCTCTAAAGAATAGGTAGTACACACAGGAATGAAGTGCACGGACTTGGTCAGCCGATCCACAAGCACCCAAATAGCATCGAACTTCTTCAAAGTCCGTGGAAGTCCAACAACAAAGTCCATAGTGATACTCTCCCACTTCCACTCAGGAATGACCATCTGCTGAAGCAAGCCACCCGGTCTCTGATGCTCATATTTCACCTGCTGACAATTGAGACACCGAGCTACAAATCCCACAATATCTTTCTTCATTCTTCTCCACCAATAGTGCTGCCTCAAATCCTGATATATCTTCGCGGCACCCGGATGAATGGAATACCGCGAGCTATAGGCCTCTTCCAGAATCAACTCCCGAAGCCCATCCACATTAGTCACACAAATCTGGCCCTACATCCTCAACACCCCATCACCACCAATGGTCACATCTCTAGCATCATCATGCTGAACTCTGTCCTTAAGGACAAGCAAATGCGGATCATCATGCTGGCGTTCTCTGATGCGATCATATAAGGAGGACCGAGAAACCACACACGCCAACACCCGACTGGGCTCCGAAATATCCAACCTCACGAACCGATTGGACAAGGCCTGAACATCAACTGCAAGAGGTCTCTCTCCAACTAGGATGTATGCCAAGCTCCCCATACTCACTACCTTTCGGCTCAAAGCATCGGCCACCACGTTGGCATTTCCCGGATGGTACAATATAGTGATATCATAATCCTTAAGCAACTCCAACCATCTCCGCTGCCTCAAATTAAGATCCTTTTGTTTGAACAAATGCTGAGTACTGCAATGATTGGTGAATATCTCACAAGATATACCATACAAATAATGCCTTCAAATCTTCAATACATGAACTATGGCAGCCAACTCCAAATCATGAACATGGTAGTTTTTCACATGGGCCTTCAATTGACGAGAAGCATAAGAAATAACTCTACCCTACTGCATCTATACATAACCAATCCCAACTCTCGAAGCATCACAATACACGGTATATGAACCTGAAGCTGATGGCAAAACCAATACTAGAGCTGTGGTCAAAGCTGTCTTGAGCTTCTGAAAGCTCTCCTCACACTCATCTGACCATACAAATGAAACACCCTTCTGAGTCAACTTGGTCAAGGGCGATGCGATAGATGAGAATCCCTAAACAAACCGGCGATAATAGCCTGCCAAACCAAGAAAGCTACGAATCTTTGTGGCTGAGGATGGTCTGGGCCAACTCTGAACCGCCTCTATTTGGATCAACCTGAATACCCTCCCTGGACACCACATGCCCCAAGAAAGCCACTGAACTAAGCCAAAACTCACACTTGGAGAATTTTGCATAAAGTTTCTCCTCTCTCAATCTCTGCAATACAACTCTCAAATGCTCTGCGTGCTCCTCCAAACTACGCGAGTACACCAGAATATCATCAATTAAACGAACGAATCAAGATAAGGCCGAAACACGCTGTTCATCAAATGCATGAACGTTGTTGGGGCATTGGTTAGCCCGAAAGACATCACAAGGAACTCGTAGTGACCATATCTAGTCCTGAAAGCAGTCTTAAGAATATTTGAATCCCTGATCTTCAACCGGTGATAACCCGAACGGAGATCAATCTTGGAGAACACCCTCGCTCCCTGAAGCTGGTCAAATAAATCATCAATATGAGGCAAAGGATACTTGTTCTTAATTGTTACCTTGTTCAATTGCCTATAATCAATGCACATTCTCATGGTGCCATCCTTCTTCTTCACAAACAGGACTGGCGTACCCCAAGGTGACACACTAGGCCGAATGAACCCCTTATCTAGGAGTTCCTGAAGTTGTTCTTTCAATTATTTCAACTCTGCTGGTGCCATACGATACGGCAGAATAGAAATGGGCTGAGTGCTCGGCACCAGTCAATACCAAAATCAATATCCTTGTTCGATGGCATGCCCGGCAGGTCTACAGGAAACACATCGGGAAAATCCCTCACAATTGGGATAGAATCAATACTGGGAGTCTCAACTCCAACATCCCTCACAAATGCTAGATATGAAAGGCAACCCTTCCTAACCATATGCTGGGCCTTCAAGAAAGTGATCACTCTACTATGAACATAATGAGTCACACCATGCCACTCGATCCGCGGCACACCCGGCATAGCCAAAGTGACTGTCTTAGCATGACAGTCCAGAATAGCACGACACGGAGATAACCAATCCATGCCCAAAATGACATCAAAATCCACCATGCTCAATAGCAATAGATCCACTCGGGTCTCCAGACCCCCAATAGTCACCACACATGACTGGTACACACGGTCTACAACAACAGTATCGCCCACCGAGGTAGATACATGAACAGGTAAAGCAAGAAACTCACAGGGCGTACCCAAATAATGAGCAAAGTATGATGACACATAAGAAAAGGTTGAACCGGGATCAATAATATAGACGCATCTCTGTGGCAGACTGAGACAATACTTGTAATGACAACATCTGAAGCAATGGCATTTGTCCTGCCTGGAATAGCATATAAACGAGCCTAGCCACCGCCTGATCGACCTCCCCCTCTAGGGCAACCTCTGGCTGCCTGACCCCTACCCCTAGCTAGCTGAGCAGGTAATGAAGTAACTAGAGCAGAAGTAGAGGGCTGACCCCTCTGCTGAGACGAGCTGGCAACACAGCGAGGACACTACCTCCATATATGCCCAAACTTTCTGCACTCAAAACAACTCCCAGGTGCTGGAGAAGGGGACTGATGGGAACCCCTTGCACCAGAGTGACTAGCAGATGCACTCGACGCAGAAGAACCCTGAGCGACGGGGCACGAGATAAACTCTAAGCTGGGAGGGCGCTGATTGAAGGCTGGCCCTGCTGAGACCCATGATGACCATGACCTGAAGATGCCCCACAATACTCTGGACGGGCTGACTGAGTAGGCCTGAAAGACCAACCTCTACCATGCTGGAACTGGCCCCTCAAAGGAGCACCACTATAATTGCCTGATCCACGAGGTCTCTTGACCTCCCCCTCCTCTCCTTTTGACCTCCCCTCCTCTCGCTCCCGACGGCGAACTGTCTCAATCTCATGCGCGATATCAACCACCTCCTCAAATGTATCACCCAATACTCTCTCTCTCTAGTCATAAGAATACGAAGATAGTAGTTAAGGCCATCCACAAATCTCCTGATCCTCTCCCGATCCGACGGAATCATCTAGATGGCATGACGAGCCAACACAGAAAACCTCGACTCATACTGTGACACAGTCATATCCCCCTGTGTCAACCACTCAAACTGCCTACCCAGCTCCTCTCTGCGGGACTGCGGTACATACTATTCCAAGAAGAGAGCCGAGAACTGCTGCCAAGAAAGGGGTGCTGCACCGACTGGCCTACGCCTCTCAAAATCCTCCCACTAAGTGAAGGCAGCCCCCGAGAACTGAAAGGTGGTAAATGCCACACCACTAGACTCAAGAATCCCTGCTGTATGGAGCATCCGCTGACACTTATCAAGAAGACTCTAGGCATCCTCGCCCTTAGCACCACTGAATGACGGAGGCTGGAGTCTACCAAACCTATCAAGATGATGCTTCTCATCATCCGGCATAACTGGCACCACAAAATCCTAAGGTAGTGCAACCGGCTGGGCTGGAGGTGCCCCCGGTATCTGAAGTCCCTGCACTACCTGCTCAGGTGTGCGAGCAGTGGGAGTCTGATTGCCTCCACCGGCCTGTAAAGTAGTTGCTGCTGTAGTGGCTGAAACTGCCTGAGCCAGGCTAGTGAAAACTGATAAGATCTGTGCCAAGGCCTCCTGAAGACCCGAAATCATGATGGGCACAGCTAGTGCCTGAACTGGTGTTACTGGAGCATCCGTAGCTGGAGCCTAATTCGGAGCTAGGGCAGCTGGTGGATCTGCAGGTGCTGCCCTCGCTGCTCTACCTCTTCCACGACCATGACCGCGTCCACGACCTCTGTTGGTCTCAACTGGTGGCACTGGTGGTCGTCCACCTCGTCCGGTAGCTCGCGTCTTCACCATCTATGAGAGAATGGAATAACAGAAGTTTAGTACTCGGACCAATAAGTTCGCACGACAAGAATTTCAAGAATATGAAGTTTTTCCTAAAGGTTCTGCAGCATTTCGAGGATAAATACAGACGTCTTCGTACCAATCCGCGAGACTCTACTAAATCGGCTCTTGACTTACGAGACCTATGTAACCTAGGCTCTGATACCAACTTGTCACGACCCCAACCACGGTCGTGATGGCGCCTAACACCTTGCTAGGCAAGCCTAACCAACTATCAACCACAACCCATTTTCTTATAAAATTCAATATTAGCTAACACAGTTTAATTATTAAATTAACATAATAAGGTTCTGAAACAGCAAATTAAATATGCGGAATGTCAAAAGATAATACTACTACATAGCCCACACTGATCCGGTGTCACAAATCTCGAGGCTCTAATACAAGTTCAACAGCCTACTACACAAATAGTCTAGGAATGCGGAATACAATAGGAAGGAAGGGATAAATCAGGGTTGCGGTCGCCATGCAGCTACCTCGATACTCCTGGATAATGCTGATCGACTGGAAGCTCTCACTCATCCTCTAGAACACCTAGATCTGCACGCAAGGTGCAGGGAGTAATGCGAGTACTCCGACCCAGTAAGTAATAAGCATAAATAATGACTGAGAGTAGGAAATCACGTATACACAAGGTAATCTATAATGCTGCAGTTAAACAAGTAGTATAAAAGCGATAAACCAATGAAAAGCGGAATAAGATAATTCTACAACAGATAAGGAGTAAGAGACAGATAGTTAAAGAAATATAAACACGTAGAATAGTACCAGCCCCTCAGGCTCTCTCGCTCTCTCTCTCTCATATCACAATTGGGTACCCGCGCTTACTGGGGGTATGCAGACTCCGGGAGGAGCCCCTTACGGCCCAAGCGCAATATCAAACCATCTCGTGGCATCAAATCTAGGCCCTCGGCCTCACATCAATATCAGCCAA
This sequence comes from Nicotiana tabacum, assembly GCF_000715075.1. Taxonomy (NCBI): domain Eukaryota; kingdom Viridiplantae; phylum Streptophyta; class Magnoliopsida; order Solanales; family Solanaceae; genus Nicotiana; species Nicotiana tabacum. The sequence continues at coordinate 69,339,441 of NC_134087.1, forward strand.
TTCGTGGCGTATATATATGTATCTTAGGCCCTCAGCCTCATATCAGTATCATTGTATCCTCACATCTGGCCCTCGACCATACTCAGTCCAGAAAACACATAAGCCCATCGGGCATTAGTAAAATAGTAGGCCTCAGCCCAAAACATCATTTAAAATATCATTTTAGTTCCAAAACCGAGTAAAAAGTGGCGGAGTTGTAAAACAGGGGAAAAATAGTACGACTGAGTTCAGGGAGTAAGTCAAAACAGTGAGGTAATAGTGATAAAAATCCCCGGAGGATTCAAATAGCTGGCACAAAGCCCAAATATGACAATCAGTCCAAATAATGATGATAACAAATAAGTTTAAATCAAATACGCGGTAAAATCATCAATCAGGACGGACCAAGTCACAATCCCCAATAGTAAACGACCCCACGCTCATCATCAAGCGCGTGTCTCACCTCAATATAGCACTACAATGTGCAAATCCGGAGTTTCAAACCCTCGGGACATCATTTTCATTCGTTACTCACCTCAAACCAGCTAAATCTCTAGCCCGCGACGCCTTTGCCTCTCAAATCGGCCTCCTCGCGCGTCGAATCTGACCAAAACCAGAATGAATACATCACAATATGCTAAGGTAACAAAGCCCAAGCGAAAACAATTGAAAAATATCAAAAACCCTGAAATTAGCAAAAACCTGAGTCTCGAGCCCACTTCTCGAGACTCAGAAATTTTCACATCAACGGGTTCCTTATCCTTCCACGAGTTCATACATGTAAAAAGTTCTCAAATCCGAACTTAAATGGTCCTTCAAATCGCAATTCAAAAGTTCAAAATCTCAAGCCTTAGTTCTTCCATTTTTAGCTCAGGTTCCATGAATTTCTAGGTTAATTTCACAATAGAATCACGTTTTAGGTTCATAAATCTTACCTCCAATCAATTCTACTTGAATCCCTCTTTAATCACCTTCAAAAAGCTCCCAAAATGCTCAGCTATGGAGGAAAAATGGCTCAAAATAGTGGATGAAATAACTTATAAACTTTCTGCCTAGTTCTGACTTTCCTTCTTCGCGAACGTGGTCAAACTCTCGCGTTCGCGATGCACAAATTTAACTTGACCAGATTTCCTTTTATGCGATCGCGACCAAGGGCTCGCGAACGCGATGCTTTAGACTCCTCAACCTACGCGAACGCGGTCCAACTTACGCGAACGCAAAGAGCAAAAGCTCCTGGACCCTTCACGCGCCAACTCCACTATGCGAACACGACCTACCCTCACGCGAACGCGAAGCACCAGCCTCCCACCGTTCGTGAACGCGAGGCCTCAAACGCAAACGCGAAGGCCAAATGCAGACCATCCCAAAATCCATCTACGCGATCGCGATTGGCCCTACGTGATCGCGAAGGCCAATTTCGTCTGCAACAGATGAACAGTTTCTGCAATGATCCAACACCAAAACTAGCCCGATTGGCCACCCGAAACTCACCCGAGGCCCCCGGGACCTCAACCAAAAGAACCAACACATCCTAAAACCTCATTCAAACTTGTTCCAATCATCAAAACACATCAAACAACACCCAATCTGTTAATTCACATCGAATTCAAGCCTAAATTTTTCTAAAAACTTCCGAAATATGCTTTTGATCAAAAACTCAACCAAACCACGTCCGAATGACCTAAAATTTTTCACACACATAACAAATGACATAACGAAGCTACAGCAACTCTCGAAATTCCATTCTGACTCCCGGATCAAAATCTCACCTATCAACCGGAAATCTCCAAAATACTAACGTTGTCAATTCAAGCCTAATCCTACTCCGGACCTCCAAAACCAATTCCGATCACACTTCTAAGTCGCAAATCACCTATCGAAGCTAACCGAACCATCGGAACTCACCTCCGAGCCCTCTAACACATAAGTCAACATCCGGTTGACTTTTCCAACTTAAACCTTCTTAAAAGAGACTAAGTGTCTCATCTCTCACCAAATCCTTTCCGGACTCAAACTAATCAACCCGATTACATAAAATACGGATAACGAAGCGTAAAAAGTAGAAATAGGGAAAACAGAGCGGTAACTCATGAGACGACTGGTCGGGTCGTCACATTTATAGTAAAATAAATTAATCTTTGTAACAAAAGAAATAATGACTTAAAAAAATATAAGAGAAAATAAATATTGAAAAAAATGTTAGAAAGATCTAAAAACGAGAAATAAAAGATGACAACAAATTTTTTCTTCTGTTTCATCTTTGTTGAGTATAAAAAAATTGAAAGTTAATCCCATCGATTTCAAATATTTTTTTTCAACTCAAATACATAGATTATAAGATAAGGATATCTTTGAATATTTTTTTTAATTTACATTATGTGTCGTTTTTAAAAAAATCACTATTACTAACAAACTGATGTGATTTGCATTGAGGTTAAGCCAAGTATGGTGTCGAAAAATAAACTACTTGCCAATTTTAAGACAATATATGCAATGTTTTATAATAATAATCAACTAATTTAACATTTAATGATTCCAAGAACAAAATTCTTGTATATATAGGGTAATAAAATTCAAATTCTAGGGCTAGAGATATCGATAAACTTATAGTGGAGTCATACTGAAATAAATCCGGCCAAAGAATCATTTAAATTTTTAGATAGCCGATTAGAGTGAATTTTAAATTAAGGATATTTACATATAATTCAAATAACTCAGATATTTAACATGGTTAATATCAAATATCAAAATGGAGTAAAAACAATTCACTAGCTACAGAATTTTTTATATTTTTAGATAGCCAACTAAAATAAGTTTTGAACTAAAAATAATATTTTCAATTACATTATTATAAAAATAATTATTATTGAAAAATAATGTTTTAGAAATTGAAATTTTAAGAAAGAAATATTTTTTAAGAGATATCAACACACCAAATAAAAGTTCAAGTAGTAGTAAAAGAGTTAAGTCTTATCCAAAAAGTCATTCATTGTCTCAACATTTGATTTTTTTGCCATAAATACGAGTATTATTTTATTTCCTGACTATTTTTAGGATCCAATGACACCGGCAAGAATGATATCAAAAAAGAAAAAATATAAGAAATGGTTAATTTTTTTCATGTAGTTAATATCCAATGATTATCTATATTTACTGAGAAAGTGTAAATTTTAAGATTATTTACATACAATCCAAATAACTTAAATATTTGACATGATTAGTCTCTGCACATCCGCGCGGGTGCTAATACTAGTTAAAGTATAAGGAAAACTACTACACGTGGCTTTATCTGTGAATGGAGGAAGTGAAATTAAGAAGCAATACCAAAATGCCCTTAAAAAATAATAGTATTTCAGGATTGCCCTTCGTCGTACACTAAACTTCCACTTATTATAGTGTTAATTAACGAGTAGAATTACTTCAATTCGAGATTGTGCTTTCGGTAGCTTCATCAATCGAATATTGGCAGCATCTTTCGGATTAATTTTATGGGCCCACCATAATTTACTTTGTTTTGGAAACTTATATGTTTTGTTTTTGGAGAATTAAAATTTGAATATTGGTATGGTATATATGTATATAAATTTGAAGCTTGATATTGCCAAAGTAGCCTTTTTGTGGAGATTTATTTATTTTGAAATATAAAAGGTTATGTGTGTAACTTATGTGAATATTGATTGGCCCAAAGGACGGTCAATGTTTATCAGAAGTACATATGCATCTTGTGGTAATAAACGTGTGATAGTTATTTAGTTTTACGTGTGAATAATAAATCGGCTTAAAGGAAGATTTAATATTCGACATGTTCTTTATTATCAGTGTACGATTACTATACCAAAATACCACTTATAAGTTAATATTTTGTTCAAAGATAAAATATTAATGGAGTGATCGGTACCTTGAGATGAGGTCTACTTTTATTCAAATTTATTTTTATTTTGGTTTTAAGTAGTATGTAAGCTTATTTTGTTGTTCTCTGATTCATCTGAAATTGCTCTTGCAAATATTACTGCCAACATCAATTCAATCCCGGTGTTGAATGGTACTAACTTCAAGTCATGGCAAGAGAATCTCAACATAGTTCTCGGAGTCATGGATCTCGACCTTGCGTTAAGGGTTGTTTCTTCCCCTGTTCTTATAAGAGTAACTATAATAAAAAGAGGGAGATGGAAAGGTTGGAGAGATCAGATCGCATGTGTATGATGATCATGAAGAAAACCATTTCAAAAACATTCAGGAGCACTATGTCCGACAAGGTTAAGACGACTAAATAATTTATGGCTGAAATTTAAAAAGTATTTGTCAAGAGTGAAAAGGCTGAGATTGGTACATTCTTGACAAGTCTAATTTCAATGAGGTATCAAGGCAAAAGTAACATCAGGGAATACATCAGGCAAATTTCTCATCTTGCTTCTAAGTTGAAAGCACTTAAGTTGGACCTATCTGAGGACTTGCTAATGCATTTGGTTATAGATTATTACAGGCCCAATAAAATTAATACAAACTCAAATAAATGACCACAAACCCAGCTAGGACGACTATCAGCACTATATAGATACAAATTAAATCAAGGATTCTTCTGGGTTTTCGACCAAACTTGGAGCCTCATATGGATGAACATGCCCATACCACTGATAGCTATAGATATGCTTCAACTTCCAGTACCAAACTGGCATGTCAATAAGGCCCAAGGCAATGCCTTGCTTACCCATCAAATTAACCATTCACGTGACAAGTTATATGCTAAGTCGATTACGCACTTAGCTCTTAGGGTTGTATCTAACAGAGAAACATAAGCTTTTCAAACCAAAGGCACACAGACAGGATTACACAAGGTCTCAGCAGGCATAACATAAACGGGATAGATACAAGTTATATATCCTAGAAAAATAAGTTCAAATATAGCAAGCCAAAGCTAAGCAGAATTTTCAAGTAAAGCATTGTTCAGAATTAACCTAAAGGGGACTCTAGACATAAAAGTCTTAACAAGGAAATTTAGAGCAGTCATAATCATGAACGCAAGTAAAGAACAATCATACAGGAAGGCCTTAAACATGTGAGCCTAATGAAGACATGATTACAGCTAACTTGCAGAAAAGCATAATAACAACAAACTAGTGGACATGGGAAAAGAATCACTTAGTTTGAACATGAGAAAACAGAACACATTGAATGTCAGACAGATATCAATCATAACACAAAGGCTCAAAATCTTAAAGAAAATACAAGGACTCATGATAAGTGAAAACATATCAACTCCAGACTAACATGTAAAACAAACATCATGACTTATCCTAGTTGACCATATAGGAAGAATAGGCTAGATATATTGGAATTCATCCTAGAAGCCTTAAGCAATCAGTGAGCACATAACATTAGAGTTTACAAACATCAAAAAGACCTAGTTGGGATAGTATTGGCATGTGGATTTCTCATGAATTGACTCTAAGAAAGTAGCATATTGTACATGAAGGACTCAACAGGAAGTAATTCATTTGAACAAATTCTGGCATAAATTAGTTTCTCACAAGAATCTAAAATAAGGCATAAACTCATAATAAGTAGGTATAAATACCCAACTATACATAAACATAATAGGCTAAGCAAGCTTAAGATGGTGAAAAATCATTCACGTTGAACACATATAATGGGCATACATTAAAGTTCAGCAATGGCAAGGGAGCGTATTAGGCTAAACATATAGATAGTATGGTCAATTTGCAGAGAAATAGAAGATTATGCATAAAGGATTCAGCAGGAAGAGACACACTAAAGCACTTCTGAGCAGGAATATAGTTTCCTAAGGGATTTCAGTACAGAAAGTTCAAGGTCTGGGAAAGGATTCAATATTAAATGACTAATATAGGAATTCAAGCATACATAAACATGCTAGTCTCAAACAAGCATAACAACCAAAAATCATCCAAATTGAATATAGTGAATGAACATATGTAGACTTACACGAGTTCTGATAAAGGATTGTAGAGAAAATTCAAAGCAAGGTTGACATAGTATCATATTGGCTTAGAAGAGTTTACATAACACAGATGTTCAGAAGCATGAATACTAACAGGGGAGAAACATAATTTCAAGGGTCTAAACACTTACTGGTTTGTAGGTTTAACAAGAAAATAATGGAGAAAATCAAGTGCCAGCAATAGCTCGAGTATCAGTAGAAAAGAGAGAGCAACAGGACCCAAACCCCTAGTGCGTCAGAGTTCACAGGAGCTTCAAACGAGCCACGAGCAGTGCTCGTACTAGGAAGTTAATAGAGCATATTCTGGTGGCCTTTGCTTTCAACCGTCCACAATTAAGAGTTTCAGAATAGTAGAGAATGAGCGAGAGTGAGAAAATAACAATAATTAGGTCCATTTTTGTGATGACCCAAAAAGTCATCACTTGTGTTGCAATAAAATTCTACATTCCGAGGCCTTAAAAACCTCCCTTAGCACCACCTTAATTTGTGTTCGCAGTCCGGGCGCATAGCCGGAAAGCTTAAATGTGAAAATCTATGAAAAATGATAAGTTTTGACTGTAAAATGAATAAATTTGACTTCGGTCAACGTTTTGGATAAACGAACCCGGACCCGTAATTTGACGGTCCTGGAGGGTCCATAGGAAAATATGGAACTTGGGCATATGCCCGGAATCGGATTCCGGGGTCCCAAGCCCGAGAAATAAACTTTTTTAAAGAAAATTGTTTAAAGAAATTTGAAATGAAATTTGATTAGAACATGGTGGTATCGGGCCCGTATTTTGGTTTCGGCGCCTGGTACAGGTCTTATATATGATTTAAGACATTTTTGTGGAATTTGGTGAAAAAGCGGATGTCATATGACGTGCTTTGGACTTAAATCGCAAAATTGATGTTTAAAGAAGTTTTGAGAAAATTTCATTGATCTTGAGATTTAATTTGATGTTCATGATATTATCTTGATGATTTGATTACACGAATAAGTCCGTAGGATGTTTTTGAGGTTTTGTGTGCACTGGGTTTGGAGTTTTGAGGGCTCGGGTGAGTTTTGGCTAAGGTCCGAGATGTTTTAGGCTTAAAACCAGAAGTTACAGGCCTCTGAACCCGCCAGTGCGGTCTATGGTCGGCCTTGTACGGTGCGCGGTGTAGGGTTGTGCGGCCGTAGTCGACTTTGTGCGGTCCGCATAGGGGCGCTGTTGTGCGGCCGTAGTCGACTTTATGCGGTCCGCACATGGCACTAGACTACAATATCCTTAGGAAGGGCTGTGCGGCTGCAGTCCATTTTGTGCGATCCACACAGGGGGTCTGAAAGGGGTATAAATAGACGGGATTTCTAGTTATATTCATTTTTCAAAACCCCATAAACATAAGAGGTGATTTTTCAAACAACCTTTCTTCTCCAAATCAATTATAAGTCATTTTTAACTAGTTTTCTTCAATCATTAACATCTTTTAACATGATTTCAACTTCAAATCAATGATTTTCATGGGGGAAATTAGGTGTTTTGGGTAGAACCTAGGTTTTTCAAAAATCGGGGATTTGGACCTTGATTTGAGGTTTGATTTCAAAACAAATTACATATTTGAGCTCGTGTGGGAATGGGTAATCGGGTTTTGGTTCGAATCTCGGGTTTTGACCACGTGGGCCCGGGGGAGATTTTAAAATTTTGGATAAAACTTTGGAAAACTCATTTTCATGCATTCAAATTGATTCATTTAGCGTTTATTGATGTAATTAAGTAAATTCTAACTAGATACGAGCGAATCGGTGGTGGAATCAAGGGGTAAAGCTATAATTGAACCTTGATTTGTGTTCGTGGCATCGAGGTAAGTGTTTGGTCTAACCTTAGCTTGAGGGATTAGGAGTTGAGTCTTATTTGCTACATGATAATTGTTGAGTACGACGTATAGGCATGATGACGAGTATCGATACTTTGGTGTCTAGCATGACTGTGAGTCTTTAAATTTTGAAGATCTTGATTTTGTTGTATCTTTCATGCCTTGGAGTGATGATTTCTAATTGTTGTGGAAAGTTTGTGGAAGGAATTGTAACCTTTGAACATCTAGGAGCATTGGCTCAAGTTATATTATGAATTGTGAAAGTATATGAGATGATTGAACCCTTAGGAGCATTGGCTCAAGTGGTAAAGTGAGTTATGAAATAAAAGTGAAAGAAAGAGAAAGAGTTATTAAATTGTCCCCTTGCCGGGATATTGTTGCTTTGTTGATTATCTCCCTTGCCGGGATGTTGAGATTATTGATGTTGTTCCCTTGCTGGGATTTAATTGTTTAACTATTGTTCCCTTGCCGGGATCTCTATTACTATTTTGTTTATTCCCTTGCCCATTTGCTTATGATTGTTGTTTGGGTGAGGAAGAGCGTTAAAGCACGAAGGGTGATGCCGTGCATTGTTTGCTATTGTGAGAAAAAAGTGTAAAGCACGAAGGGTGATGTAGTGCCATATGATGTACCAGTACCGATTTTCATTGATTATATGGTGAGGAAAGAGAGTAAAAGTACTAAGGGTAGTGTCGTGCACATCTTTATTAGATGATTGATTTGGTGAGGGCGAAAGTAAAAGCACGAAGGGTGATGCCGTGCACACTTTTATTATAAAATTGCTTTGGAGAGGACGAGAGTAAAAGCACGAAGGGTGATGCCGTGCAAATTGTTGATTTCTGATTCTTTGTTGATATTCGGGTTATGTTGTTTCTTTCCTTACTTGATGCTTTCTATTCGGAACCGTTATCTCCCCCACAGCATGTTTCCCCCTCCTACATTGACTGGTTATCTTCTGTATTTCTTTTCCGATGTATATACATTTGAACTGCACAAGTTTATTTGATAGTCTGGTCCTAGCCTCGTCACTACTTCGCCAAGGTTAGGCTAGACACTTACCAGTACATGGGGTCAGTTGTGCTGATACTACACTCTGCACTGTATGCAGATCCAGGAGCAACTTTTGGATAGTAGTTGGAGTGCTTCCTTCAGTCCACTCGGAGACCCAAGGTAGATTGTAGGCGTCCGCAGGCCCTGGCGCCTCCCTCTATCTCTACTTCCTATTTCATTTTCTTTTATTCAGAAACAACGTACTGTTATTTCTTCAGACCTTGTATGTAGAAATCTTAGATAGTCTGTGACACTATGACATCTGGTTTTGGGTATTTGAGGTTTTAAAAGTTGTAATAGACATAGACTTAAGATATTTAATTGTTGACTTCCGTTTAATTATTTAAAGTTCCGTTGTTATCATGTTATCACCATGTGTTTGTTAAAATGAAGCAATATGGAAGTGTAGCAAGTAGTTAAGGTTTGGCTTGCCTAGCTCCCATTAGTAGGCGCCATCACGACTCCCAAGGTTGGGAAATCCGGGTCATGACAAGTTGGTATCAGAGCTCTAGGTTGCATGGGTCTCACAGTTCACAAACAAGCTTAGTAGAGTCTGAGGGATCGGTACAGAGACGTCTTTATTTATCCCCAGAGGCTACAGAGTTAGGAAAAACTTTACATTTGTTCTTTATTGTCGTGTGGGTTTGTCTCTCAATACTAATTTGAAACCTCTACTCTTGTCCTTTCATGAATATCTAGGTTATGTACCGCTTCTTCAGCTGAGTAGCAGCACGGACCGGTGATAGATCAGCTACATCTTCGGGGGATTTGTGGAGGTTGGATAAGTTTCACCAAGGTCTTCACTACTACATTTAGCGGTGCATCTACTGAGGATCCCTGGGATTATCTATACAGCTGCCACAAGGTTCTCAGGAACATGGGGATTATTGAGACCAATGGGGTCGATTTTGCTACATTTCGCTTGTCGGGATCCGCCAAGACTTGGTGGAGGGATTTCTGTTTGGCCAGACTAGCCGGATCGCCAGCCTTGACTTGGGAGCAGTTTACACATCTATTTCTGGAGAAGTTTCTCCCCATTACTCAGAGAGAGACCTATCGGAGGCAGTTTGAGCGCCTCCAATAGGGTTCCATGACTGTTACCCAGTATGAGACCAGGTTCATAGACTTAGCTTGTCATGCTCTTGTCATACTTCCTACCGAGAGAGAGAGACGGTGAGGAGATTTATTGATGGTCTTATTCAGCCGATTTGTCTTCAGATGGCTAGGGAGACTGGGAGTGAGATATATTTCTAGGAGGCGACCAATGTGGCTAGGAGAGTGGAGATGGTTCTGTCATAGGGAGGTGGTCATAGGTCGGATAAGAGGCCCCGTCATTCAGGCAGATTCAGTGGTACCTCATTTGGAGGTAGAAATTCATATGGCAGAGGCCATCTCCCTAGGCTTTCCAGTCAGCACTCCAGGTTTCTCACGGTGCTTCAGGTAGCCATGGTCCTCATATGCAGTATTCTGATCAGTAGACCTACAGTGCACCGCCGCTTCAGAGTTTTCGGGGTGGTCATTCAGGTCGTCAAGGCCAGCAGTCTCAGCAATCGAGGGCTTGTTACATGTGTGGTGATCCGGGTCACATTGCTAGGTTTTGCCCTCGAGCACCGAGTAGCTCTTAGATCAGGGTTCTCGTGCTATGGTACAGGCACCAGGTGTTCCACAGCCCGCCCAGCCAGCTAGAGGTGGGGGTAGAGGTGCTAGAGGTAGAGGTAGAGGTACTAGAGGTGGAGCTCAGGCCGTCAGAGGTGGAGGCCAGCCAGCTGCAGGTCATCCCAGAAATGTAGTTCAGGGTGGTGGGGCCCAGCCCCTATGTTATGCCATGTACTATTCTGGTTTGTGATAGAGATGCTTCAGTGTTATTTGATCTAGGGTCTACCTACTCGTATGTGTCATCTTATTTTGCACCGTATCTGGTCATGCCTAGTGATTCATTGAGTATTCCTGTTTATGTGTCCACATCGATGGGTGATTCTATTGTGGTAGATCGAGTCCATCATTCTTGTATTGTGGTGATTGGGGGTCTTGAGACTCGTGTGGATTTGTTGCTTCTAGATATGGTCGATTTCGATGTTATATTGGGGATGGACTGGTTATCACCTTACCATGCTATCTTGGACTGTCATGCCAAGACTGTGACCTTAGCCTTACCAGATTTGCCCCGTTTAGAGTGGAGAGGGACTCCTAGTCATTCTACCCGCAGTGTTATCTCGTATGTGAAGGCTTGGCGTATGGTCGAGAAGGGGTGTTTGGCCTATTTGGCATATGTTCGTGATTCTAGTGCCGAGGTCCCTTCTATTGATTCTATGCCTATTGTTCGAGAGTTTCCTGATATTTTCCCTTCAGACCTGCCGGGTATGCCACCCGACAGGGATATTAACTTTTGCATTGATTTGGCTCCATGCACTCAGCCTATTTCTATCCCGCCGTATCGTATGGCCCTGCTGTAGTTGAAAGAGTTGAAGGAACAGTTGCAACACTTGCTTAGGGAGGATTTCATTAAACCCGGTGTTTCACCTTAGGTGTGTCGGTGTTGTTTGTTAAGAAGAAGGATGGATCGATGAGAATGTGTATTGATTACCGGAACTTGAACAAGGTTACAATCAAGAATAAGTATCCATTGCCGAGGATCAATGATTTGTTTGATCAGCTTCAGGGTTCCAAGGTGTTTTCAAATATTGATTTGAGATCTGGATACCATCAGTTGAGAATTAGGACATCCGATGTTCCTAAGACAGCTTTCCGCACTCGGTACGAGCATTATGAGCTCCTGGTCATGTCATTTGGGTTGACCAATGCCCCAGCAGCTTTTATTGATTTGATGAACCGAGTGTTCAGGCCTTATTTGGACTCGTTCATGATAGTCTTTATTGATGATATTTTGATATATTCCCGCAGCCGGGAAGAGCACGAGCAACATGTTAGAGTGGTTCTGCAGACCTTGAGGGATAGTCAATTATATGCTAAGTTCTTGAAATGTGAATTCTGGTTGAGTTCAGTTGCATTTCTGGGTCATGTTATATCAGCAGAGGGTATTCAGGTTGATCCGAAGAAGATTAAGGCAGTCAAGAACTGGCCTAGACCAACATCAGCTGTAGAGATTCGGAGTTTCTTGGGATTGGCAAGCTACTACCGTCGGTTCGTGGAGGGGTTCTCATCTATCGCAGCCCCGATGACCAGGTTGACCTAGAAGGGTGCCCAGTTTAGATGGTCAGACGAGTGTGAGGCGAGCTTTCAGAAGCTCAAGACAGCTCTGACTACGGCACCGATATTGGTTTTGCCCATAGGTTCAAGGCCTTATACAGTTTATTGTGATGCATCTCGTATTGGGCTTGGTGCAGTGTTGATGTAGGATGGCAAGGTCATTGCCTGTGCTTCACGGCAGTTGAAGATTCATGAGAAGAACTATCTAATTAATTACTTGGAGTTGGCAGGCACTGTTCACGCATTGAAGATTTGGAGGCATTATCTGTATGGCATGTGAGGTGTTCACAGATCACAAGAGTCTTCAGTATTTGTTCAAGCAAAAGGAGTTGAATTTGAGACAGAGGAAGTGGTTGGAGTTGTTGAAAGATTATTATATCACTATCTTGTATTATCAGGGAAAGGCCAATCTGGTGGCCGATGCGTTGAGTAGGAAGTCAGCCAGTATAAGCAGTCTTGCTTATATTCCGGTCGGTGAGAGACTGCGTGCTTTCGATGTTCAAGCTTTGGCTAATCAGTTTGTGAGGTTGGATATTTCTAAGCCTAGTCGGGTATTAGCTTGCACGGTCGCTCGTTCTTCTTTATTAGAGCATATCCGTGATCGGCAGTATGATGATCCCCATTTGTGTGTCCTTAGAGACACATGGCAACGCGGAGGTGCCAAGCAGGTTGCCTTAGATGATGATGGAGTTTTGAGATTATAGGGTCAAGTTTGTATGCCTAATGTGGATGGACTCTGAGAGTTTATCTTAGAGGAGGCCCATAGTTCCCGGTACTCTATTCATTCGAGCGCCACAAAGATGTATCAGGATTTGCGGCAGCATTATTGGTGGCGTAGAATGAAGGACATCGTTGCATATGTGGCTCAGTGTTTGAATTGTCAGCATGTTAAGTATGAGCATCAAAGGCCTGGTAGTTTATTTCAGAGGATTGAGCTTCCCGAGTGGAAGTGGGAGCGAGTTACTATGGATTTCATTGTTGGACTCCCGCAGACTCAGAAGAAGTTCGACGCAGTATGGGTCATTATTTATAGGCTGACCAAGTCAGCGCATTTCATTCATATGGCAGTCTTCTATTCATCCGAGAGGTTAGCTAAGATCTATATCCGGGAGATTGTTCATCTTCATGGTGTGCCTGTGTCTATCATTTCGGACCGAGGTACGCAGCTTACCTCGCATTTTTGGAGAGCAGTTCAGCGAGAGTTGGGCACTCAGGTTGAGTTGAGTACAACATTTCATCCTCAGACGGACAGGCAGTCCAAGCAGACTTTTCAAATTTTTGAGGATATGCTCCGAGCTTGTGTCATTGACTTTGGGGGTTCGTGGGATTAGTTCTTGCCTTTAGCAGAGTTTGCCTACAACAATAGCTACCAGTCGAGTATCCAGATGGCTCCTTGTGAGGCTTTATATGGTGGGGGATGTCGATCTCCGGTTGGATGGTTTGAGCCGGGATAGGCTCGGTTGTTGGGTACGAATTTGGTTAGGAGGCCTTGGACAAGGTCAGGATTATTCAGGATAGGTTTCGTACAGCTCAGTCCCGGCAAAAGAGTTATGCAGACTGCAAATTTCGAGATGTAGCTTTTATGGTCGGTGAGCGGGTATTGCTCCGAGTGTTACCTATGAAGGGCGTGATGAGATTTGGGAAGAAGGGCAAGCTTAGCCCTAGGTTCATTGGTTCGTTTGAGATTCTTGATCGAGTGGGAGAGGTGGATTATAGACTTGCTTTGCCGCCGAGCTTATCAGCCATGCATCCAGTGTTTCATGTGTCCATGCTTCGGAAGTATCACGATGATCCATCCCACGTGTTAGATTTCAGCACTGTCCAGTTGGACAAGGACTTGTCTTATGAGGAGGAGCCGGTATCTATTCTAGACTGGCAGTTTTGTTAGTTGAGATCGAAGAGTTTTCCTTCTGTTCGTGTTCAGTGGAGAGGTCAGCCTCCTGAGGCATTGACCTGGGAATCTGAGTCCGATATGCGGAGCCGTTATCCCCATCTTTTCCCCGACTCAAGTATTTCCTTCTTCTGTCCACCGAGGCCTTAAAAACCTCCCTTAGCACCACCTAGATTTACGTCCGCAGTCCAGGCACGTAGCCGGAAAGCTTAAATGTGAAAATCTGTGAAAAATGATAAGTTTTGACTGTAAAATGGATAAATTTGACTTCGGTCAACATTTTGGGTAAACGGACCCGGACCCGTGATTTGACGGTTTTGGAGGGTCCGTAGGAAAATATGGAACTTAGGCGTATGCCCGGAATCGGATTCCGGGGTCCCAAGCCCGAGAATCTTTTTTTTAAAGAAATTTGAAATGAAATTTTCTTAGAACATGGTGGTATCGGGCCCGTATTTTGGTTCCGGCGCTTGGTACAGGTCGTATATATGATTTAAAACATTTCTGTGGAATTTGGTGAAAACACAGATGTCATATGAAGTGCTTCGAACTTAAATCGCAAAATTGATGTTTAAAGAAGTTTTGAGAAAATTTTATTGATCTCGAGATTTAATTTGATTTTCATGATGTTATCTTGATGATTTAATTACACGAATAAGTCCGTAGGATGTTTTGGAGGTTTTGTGTGCACTTGGTTTGGAGTTTCGAGGGCTCGAGTGAGTTTCGGATAGGTTCTGGGATGTTTTAGGCTTAAAACCAGAAGTTACAGGCCTCTGAACCCGCCAGTGTGGTCCGCGATCGGCTTTGTACGGTGCGCAGTGTAGGCTGTGCAGCCGCAGTCGACTTTGTGCGGTCTGCACAAGGCACTGGACTACAGTATCCTCAGGAAGGGTTGTGCGGCCATAGTCCATTTTGTGCGGTACGAGTAGGAGGTCTGAGAGGGGTATAAATAGACAGGATTTCTAGTTATTTTCATTTTTCAAAACCCCATAAACATAAGAGGCGATTTTTCAAACAACCTTTCTTCTCCAAATCAATTGTAAGTCATTTTTAACTAGTTTTCTTCAATCATTAACATCTTTTAACATGATTTCAACTTCATATCAATGATTTTCATGGGGGAAATTGGGTGTTTTGGGTAGAACCTAGGTTTTTCAAAAATTGGGGATTTGGACCTCGATTTAAGGTTCGATTTCAAAACAAATTACATATTTGAGCTCGTGGGGGAATGGGTAATCGGGTTTTGACCACATGGGCCTGGGGGCGATTTTGACTTTTTGGGTAAAACTTTGGAAAACTCATTTTCATGCATTCAAATTGATTCATTTAGCGTTTATTGATGTAATTAAGTAACTTGTGGCTAGATACAAGCGAATTGGCGGTAGAATCAAGGGGTAAATCTATAATTGAACCTTGAGTTATGTTCGTGGCATCGAGGTAAGTGTTTGGTCTAACCTTAGCTTGAGAGATTAGGAGTTGTGTCCTATTTGCTATTTGCTTATTGTTGATTATGACATATAGGCATGGTGACGAGTATCTATACGTTGGTGTGTAGCATGATCGTGAGTCTTTAAATTTTGAAGATCTTGATTTCGTTGTATCTTTCATGCCTTGGTGATGATTTCTAATTGTTGTGGAAAGTTTGTGGAAGGAATTGTAACCTTTGAATATCGAGGAGCATTCTCTCAAGTTATATTATGAATTGTGAAAGAATATGAGATGATTGAACCCTTTGGAGCATTGGCTCAAGTTATATTATGAATTGTGAAAGTATATGAGATGATTGAATGCTTTGGAGCATTGGCTCAAGTGGTAAAGTGAGTTATGAAATAAAAGTGAAAAAAAGAGAAAGAGTTATTAAATTGTCCCCTTGCCGGGATATTGTTTCTTTGTTGATTATCTCCCTTGCCGGGATGTTGAGATTATTGATGTTGTTCCCTTGCCGAGATTTAATTGTTTAACTGTTGTTCCCTTGCCGGGATCTCTATTACTATTTTATTTATTCCCTTACCCTTTTGCTTGTGATTGTTGTTTGGGTGAGGAAGAGTGTTAAAGAACGAAGAGTGATGCCATGCATAGTTTGCTATTGTGTGGAAAGAGTGTAAAGCACGAAGGGTGATGTTGTGTCGTACGATGTACCATTCCTTACCGATTTTTATTGATTATATGGTGAGGAAAGTGAGTAAAAGCACGAAGGGTGGTGCCGTGCACATCTTTATTATATGATTGATTTGGTAGGACGAAAGTAAAAGCACGAAGGGTGATGTCGTGCACACATTTATTATAAAATTGCTTTGGAGAGGACAAGAGTAAAAGCACGAAGGGTGATGCCGTGCAAATTGTTGATTTCTGATTCTTTGTTGATATTCGGGTTATGCTGTTTCTTTCCTTACTTGATGCTTTCTATTCGAAACTATTATCTCCTCCACAACATGTTTACCCCTCCCACATTGACTAGTTATTTTCTGTATTTCTTTTCCGTTGTATATACATTTGAACTGCACATGTTTATTTGGTAGTCTGGTCCTAGCCTTGTCACTACTTCGCCGAGGTTAGGCTAGACATTTACCAACACATGGGGTCGGTTGTGCTGATACTACACTCTACACTGTGTGCAGATCTGGAGCAACTTTCGGACAGTAGTTGGAGTGCTTCCTTCAGTCCACCCGGAGACACAAGGTAGACTACAGGCGTCCATAGGCCCTGGCGTCTCCCTCTATCTCTACTTCCTGTTTCATTTTCTTTTATTCAGAAATAGCGTACTGTTATTTCTTCAGACCTTGTATGTAGAAATCTTAGATAGTCTGTGACACTGTGACACCAGGTTTTGGGTATTTGAGGTTTTTAAAGTTGTAATAGACGTAGACTTAAAATATTTAATTGTTGACTTCCGCTTAATTATTTAAAGTTCTGTTGTTATCATGTTATCGCCTTGTGTTTGTTAAAATGAAGCAATATGGAAGTGTTGCAAGTAGTTAAGTTTTGGATTGCCTAGCTCCCATTAGTAGGTGCCATCACGACCCCCGAGGTTGAGAAATTTGGGTCGTGACAGTTTTAGGGGTCGCACTGGGAAGTTAATAGAGCATATTCTGGTGGTCTTGGCTTTCAGCCGGCCACAATCAAGAGTTTCAGAATAGTAGAGAATGAGCGAGAGTGAGAAAATAACAATAATTTGGTCCGTTTTAGGGGAATTGGGGAGGGGTTTATATAGTGATCGATTTGAACAGACAATCATGAAAAATACTCAATTTACCCATAAAAAGGAAAGAAAGATCTCATCCAATCAGAATCAGTAAAGGAGATGAAGATATCAAACCGTAGTTGGGTCTAACCAACTGTAAAAAAACAAACTAGGAGTGCAAGAATCTCCCCCTTTAGAGTGTATATAGACAAAATTCCGTCTGAATCTTCGAAGATCAAAGTCAATCAGGCCTGATTTTGAAAGGCAATACTTGCCAAAATTGCACAAGTACTGAGTAACACCATGAACGCATGAGTAGTAGCGGAATAAGGCTAGCAAATCGTGAGAGAATTCCATAGTATAGCCAGATTCAGAGAGGATTTGGGGAATAAAGAGGCTAAGATTTTGGGAAGAGAGGAGGGAGATAGAGAGAATGCAAATGCAGCCAGTTGGGGGAAATGGGAATTAGGGTTAGAGGCTTGGTTAATTAAAAGGGCGCGATTTTTGAGTCGTTGATCTCTGAGATCAATGATTGGGATTAGAGATAACACTGGGTTGGATGTGGGGCATTGGTTTTGACCTGGGGCATTGGGTTTGGGTTGTCGATGGGTCAACTGTGATGAGCATGTTCTTTTGGACCTTAATTGGACCGAAAATTGGCCCTATATTGGGCTATAATTTTAAAATACATGAAATACCTTAAAATAAATAATACAAAATATCTATCTAATAAATAAAATAATATTTAAGACATTATATACTTTAAAAAAATAATTCAGAGTTATAAAAATGTGAATATGCTATCTTGACATAAATAAGATAAAAAATACAATTATTATGAGAATATAGGTTATTATCGCAAAATATTGTAAAATAGTAAAAAGAGGCAAATATAATTCAGTGAAAATGGAATAGAATATTATAAAATGCATGTGGCTACAAATAATAAATTTAGATAATCAAATCACCCTGAAGTAATTTGAAGGGATAATCAATAAATATTTGAATAATTTAAACGCGAGAAAATCAATTTTAAAGCTTTAAAAATTGTAGAAACTACTTATATAACTCCTGTAAATGGGGTAATAGTGCAAAATGATATTTGAAAGTATATGAAATACTTTATAAAATATGAGGGTAAAATTGAGTATCAACAGTTGCCCCTCTTTACCCGGGAATAATGAAAGAGTTGTCGAGTAAATAAAAATGATGATCGACTTTGTCCTAATGATCGAGGAGGTATTTTGAAAAATAAATGGCTGAACCCTGGTTCCTAAGTTGCCTCATATCCTTGGTATTACGGGAATCAGATCGTGTGTAGTTTTGGATCCAACAGCGAACGGAGCCGATGGAGTTATTATAAAAAAAGGACTACATTTCGAAGAAGGATATTCTCTTGGATAGGATAGTGTCATAAGTAAAGGATAATTACAGGAGGGACTATGAATGCGAATTTGAATGTTATGGATGTACAAGGCATATATTTGAGCGGTTACGGAATAAAGAGTAATCAATTATCGATCATCAGTTGCATTTGAGTCAATCAAGGGATGTGAATATTGTGAGCGGAAACCTGAGCGAGAATTGCTCCTATTTGTAGAATGTTTACCTCCCGAGTTACCTGCAAAACTTGAAATACGATGCACATGAATATATATAGTTATTGCGGAAACATGATGCAAATTCCCTTCGGACCATGAGAGTTGTCTTTTGGACGATGAGAATTATGTCCTTAGACCATAACGCCCTAGGCCATGAATCATATGATAAGAGATTCGCAGGCCATGAAATGGTGTCCTCGGGTCATGAGGATAGTGCCTCTGGACTATGACCCCTTTGAATAATGATATGCAATTTTGAGAGATCCTCCGGCTATGGCATGATGTCTTTGGACTATGAGTATGATGCCTTTAGACTATGGAGCCTTCGGAATACGTGGCAATGTTTCAGTCCATAAAATGCAAAGATACGGTGATATCGATCGTTTGATAGAGGGAACATGTGATGCTTAGTCGTATGCGAGAGCGAGACAGGGCAGTGCTTTTGCAAGTGATAGAGACAGTGCTTAGTCTCATGAGATGTAATGAGGATAGTGTTTAGCCCTATGCAGAGAAAGGCAACATTTAGCCTTATGCAATAATGGAGGCAGTGCTTAGCATAATGCAATGTAATGAGGTCAGTGTTTATCCCTATGCAAAGAAAGGCATCGTTTAGCCTTATGTAATCATGAAGGCAGTGCTTACCCTCATGCAATGTAATGAGGGCAGTGCTTAGCCCTATGCAAAGAAAGGCAACATTTAGCCTTATGCATTAATGGCGGCAGTACTTAGCCTCATGCAATGTAACAGAAACAGTGCTTAGTCTCATGCTAAGGAAGGTAGTGTTTAGCCTTATGAAATAATGGAGGCAATACTGAGCCTCATGCAAGGTAATGAGGGCATTGCTTAGCCTCTTGCAAAGAAAGGCAGCATTTAGCCTTATGCAATGATGGAGGCAGTGTTTAGCCTCATGCAAGGTAATGAGGGCAATGCTTAGCTCTATGCAGAGAAAGGCAACATTTAGCCTTATGCAATGATGGAGGCAGTGTTTAGCCTCATGCAAGGTAATGAGGGCAATGCTTAGCTCTATGTAGAGAAAGGCAACATTTAGCCTTATGCAATGATGAGGGAAGTGTTTAACCGTATGCAAAAAAAAGACGAAGTGGTTCTTAGATTAACGTTGTCATACCTCCTTTTTTCCTACACCCCGGAAAGGATATAAGGGAGGCTTTTCCAACTTAAAGTGACAATCGAAACGGGATTCATTTATTATTAAAAATTCAGAGTCGCCACTTGGGATAATTTATGGTATCCCAAGTCACCGGTTCAAATCCTGAATCGAGGAAAAGATTGACTCTGTTTTACAGTCCGCGAACACAGAAATCCAGGTAAGGAATTCTGTTAACTCGGGAGAAGGTGTTAGGCATTCCCGGGTTCCGTGGTTCTAGCACGGTCGCTCAACTGTTATAATTGGCCTATTATCTTATTTTAATACATGTTTTAGCCTATGGTTCAATTTTAACTTATTATCCGCTCATATTCATTTTTAGAAAGATTGCAACATCATTTAAAATATGTCTTGAACCACGTCACATAAATGCACCCGCGGTCCACGACACATTTTATTTAACGTTGTTGGGATTTGGATTTGAGTCACATGAAATGCACACCCGAGTTTAGGAAGGTAATTTTAAATTAAGCGCATAAAACAACTACACATTTTTCAACTTTGCGAGGGCCATAAAAATTCGCTAAATGGTATGCCTCGAATTCTAAGGATTTAAAATTAATTAAATGAGGGTCATGAGTTTTGAGGTTTTATTGTGGATGGAGTGGTATAAATTGATAAGTACAAAAGGCCTAAAAAATGGGTTAGCTACATGTATATCACTGGAGCCTTTTGTTATAGCATACTACAATTCAGAAAGGTGGAGTTGGCATTTATGTGAAAATAACAAAAGACAGGTGCCAGCTTTGGGTTCATCTCCATATCATCTTCAAAGACCGACTTTCGTTTTCAAATTCTAGAAAGAAACTAACAAAATTTTATAACAAAATAATGAATCTTAAATGACGATATGAGCACAAAAAAAACCATGCTGAGAACTATTCGGATGAACCAGAAGGAACAAAACAAACATGGACATGCAAAAATGTATTTTAAACTTGATTATAATAAAGAACACTTAAAGTAATTAATTTATTTAACACTACGCTAAAGAGAAAGTTGTAGTATCACCACTATAACTTCTACAATACCATTTTGAAGTAGAGGAAGTTTAATCTTCACATGGTTAATTTAAGAAAATATGCAGTCAATAACATAAATTGAAGATAAGATCCAGCAACTAACGCAATCTATTTTTTTATATCTTTATGTTGATAAATTGTTCAACTTCACATACTTCTTTAAATTTCAAAATATGAACATGGTGCTACATGGGCTTGAAATCTATATGTAAACAAAACAATACCTACAAGAGAGTGAATTCAAATGAATAAAATCTGAAAGTTGTAGAGTCAATAAAACAGCAACAACAAAATCTCTATCAACTCTTCTTCAAACCCAAGATTCAAGGCCCGAAATGTTGAAGAAAAATTTAATGAAAATTTTCAACCTAAATTTCTCTCCTCCCCCTCCTCTCTTCTTTTTTCTTTCTTCTTCTCAAATTTTTTCTTCTATTTATAGTAAATTTTTGAGATTTTTCTTAAAAAAATATTTTATTATTTTATTATTTTTTAATTAAAAGAAATCCCACTTACAAATTGCTTGTATTTTTTTATAAAAAGAAATCCCTCCTTTATTTACTTTTATTTTTTAAATTTCAACTTTATTTACTTTTATCTTATTTAAAATTCCACTTTTTTTTTTACTTTTTAAAAGATAATTCCACTTATTTAACTTTTCTTAAAAAAATAATCCACTTTCTTTTGCTTTTCTTTTAAAAATGCTACTTTCTTTTACTTTAAATTTTTTTAATTTTCATATACCTTTTTATTTATTTTTTAATTCCAACTTTCTTTTACTTTTTATTTTTTTAAAATTTCCACAAAACTTTACTTTTATTTTTTAAATTTTTTACTTTCTTTTACTTTTTAAAAGAGAATTCCACCTACTTTTACTTTTATTTTTTTTATTCAATACTTCCCTTTTTCTTATTTTTTAAATCACTCCTGAAAATTAAAAAAAATTAATATTTTTCGGAATTTTTTTATTATTTAAAAAAAAATAAAAAAAATATTAATACTAATAATTCACCTTTTAAAATTTTGTATTTTTACCCTATAATAAAAAATCTAACAAAGCTAAAAATTATAGGTTAAAACCCCTAAAATATTTACATAGAAGAAGTGATAAAAAATTAATTATTGTCAAAAATTAGGTGCTCACGGCTGCCCCTCTTTGTTTGGAAACATGAAGAGTTTTCAAGCAAAGATAAGGTGAGTCGTGTGACTAATTTTTGAACATATTTTTATTCAAAAAGGAAGAAATAAGGATAAGAGAAAAGAGAAAGGGTGCAACTGAGTCTTGGTTTTGGACAGCCTACATATCCCGGGTTATAGGGGAATCAGGTTGCGTGTAGGTCAAGAAGTTTTGGTAGCTGGTACTACCGAAGAGCTGTGATTTGCTGCTATTGCTGCTATTTCTGCTTACTAAACTCCTTATTACACTGTGACAAAATAAACGAAGCCAGACTAAACTATGATATACGAATTACAAGAATCCTATCTATATCTTCAAACTTTAACTTGCAGTTTCTGCTGCCCTGCTGACTTTTACTCTCTGAGTGAGATTCCTTTGTTGCTGACTTGAATTGTATTCTGAGATGCTTTCCCTTTGTTCTTCAAGTGGGCTCCTGATTGTTGTCTTCCTTTGAACCTTGTTGCTTCCCTTCGTTCTCTAGGTGGGCTCCTGATTACCAACACTTGCGCTGATTTTCCTCGAAACTTGAACCGCTTCCCTTCATTTTTCAGGTGGGTTCCTGATTGTTGAACTCCTTTGAACCTTGCTACTTCCCTTCGTTCTCCAGGTGGGCTCCTGATTACCAACATTTGCGCTGCTTTTCCTCGAAACTTGAACTGCTTCCCTTCGTTTTTCAGGTGGGCTCCTGATTACCAACACTTGACTTGTTGCTTCCCTTCGTTCTCCAGGTGGGCTCCTGATTGCCAATACTTGCACTGTTTTTCCTCGAAACTTGAACTGCTTCCCTTTGTTCTTTAGGTGGGCTCCTGATTACCAACACTTGACTTGCTGCTTCCCTTCGTTCATCAGGTGGGCTCCTGATTACCAATACTTGAACTATATTCCCTTGCTCTCCAGGTAGTCGCCTGATTGCCAAAACATGAATTGTATTCCCTTGCTCTCCAGGTGGGCGCCTAATTGCCAAAACTGGAATTGTATTCCCTTGCTCTCCAGGTGGGCGCCTGATTGCCAAAACTTGAACTGTATTCCCTTGCTTTCCAGGTTGGCGCCTGATTGCTGAAACTTGAAATGTATTCCCTTGCTCTCCAGGTGGGCGCTTGATTGCCAAAACTGGAATTGTATTCCCTTGCTCTCCAGGTGGGCGCCTGATTGCCAAAATATGAACTGTATTCCCTTGCTTTCCAAGTGGGCGCCTGATTGCTGAAACTTGAATTGTATTCTCTTGCTCTCCAGGTGAGTGCCTGATTGCCAAAACTTGAATTGTATTCCCTTGCTCTCCAGGTGGGCGCCTGATTGCCAAAACTGGAATTGTATTCCCTTGCTCTCTAAGTGAGCGCCTGATTGCCAAAACTTGAACTGTATTCCCTTGCTTTCCAGGTGGGCGCCTGATTGCTAAAACTTGAATTGTATTCCCTTGCTTTCCAGGTGGGCGCCTGATTGCTGAAACTTGAATTGTACTTCTTCCCTTCATTCTCCAGGCGGGCTCCTGATTACTGAAACTTTAATTGTATTCCCTTGCTCTCCAGATGGGCGGCTGACTGCTGAAACTTGAATTGTATTCCCTTGCTCTCCAGGTGGGTGCCTGACTGCTAAAACTTGAATTGTATTCCCTTACTCTCCAGGTGGGCTCCTGATTGCTTGACTTGAACTGTCTTCTTCTTGAATCTACTTTTTTTTGACTTGTCCTCCCTTGTTTCTCCAGGCGCGTTCCTGATTGCTTGGGTATGAACTATTTTCTATTCTTTGAAACTAGTGTTGTCCTTCCCTACTCTTCAGATGGGCACCTGGCTTCCACAAAATAGACAAAACAAAAGAAAATTTTCTGCCCCAGTTTGGTAGCTGGGCATATCCGTGAGTGTTAATTGAATCATGCTACTAAATATCTATGAGAATTTGGAAGCTAGATCCCATTATCCAGGAGGGTCCTGAAAACTTCTAGTAAAATGCCTGTTTCAAAGCTACATTATATCTTCTAAAGGTATGACTTCTGCTGAATCTTGTTATTTAAGATAAACTTAAAACTCATCCCATTATCCAGGAGGGTCCTGAAAATCAAAATCAAGTTTTATCTTAAGAGTGACATTTTTAGTGCTAAATTATACTCCCTTACAGTAGAACTTACGCTAAATCTTGTTATCTAATGGAATTCTTAAAGCTGGGTCCCATTATTCAGGAGGGCCCTGAAAATTTCTAGTGAATCCTACCTCAAGCATGCAAACTTCAAAATTCCGCTTATATTCCTTTGGGGTACATTTATGCTAGATTCTGCTACTCATGATTATTTTGAATTTTAAACTAAGTCCCATCTTCTAGGAGGGTCCTAAGAACTTTGCGATCAAACCTTCTTGGTACTTGATCTTTCTTCACGTAGGATTTCTCCGAAACAAATAAAAAATTTTCCCCTGTTTCAAATCAAAGAAAAATCTTGTTAGTTTAAAACGTGGTGGTTAGTTGTGGCATTCTTGCTGAAGGTGGTTCTTCCTTTGCCATGCTTTGCTTTGACTGGCTGCCTTGAGCCGGTCGAGAATTGTTTGACCTTCTGATTTATCCTTAACCCCAGGACCCTAGATGATCTGAGTGCTCTACACCCCAACCGTTGTTTTTCATTTCTGACCTCTGCATCTCCTGCGACATTACTGAACCATTTCACCGATTTAACTTTTGCTTACACTCTATGTCCCACTTTTCATCACACTATCTCTGGCATGTCCTAGCCGCATTTTGCTTTGTGCAATTTTGAAACTGGTAGTAAACTTTGAAATTCCTTCTTATTTGTTGAAACAAGGCTAACCTTGGAAGAGCTTTAGAGTAGTAAAATTAACAGCAATGAAATGCAACGATTTTGAGAATTAAGAATAAAGAAGAAAATCCAAATTTGGATGACTGTTGGAGAGAGAAAAAGAAACTTATCTGAGTGGAGTAACTGGCACCAATAATCATGGTATTCATTTTGGATTAATCAACCCAGTCTATTTAACCAATCACTTTTCCAATTGTTTTACTTTGTGCTCCAAGATCTCCGCAACCCGATGTTTACTTTCCGCCAGTTTACAGACCTTATTCGGCTTGCAGTGCCCTGAAGGGTTTTCACCGACAAACCTCTCTCATTTGTTCATTCCTCAATTCCTTGTCGCCTCATGGTGCCCATGAAGATTTTCACCAATAAGACTCTCTCATTTTTACTTTCTCTCATCTTTCGTCGCCTATGGTGCCCACGAGGGTTTTCACCAATAAGACTCTCTCATTTTTTGATTTCTCTCGCTTAAACCAGAGTGTTGCCCCTGATATGAATCCTTTTTACTTGCTTGACTTGGCATCTCTCGAAGACTGATCGGGAGGTCTTTCTTTGGACGGCAATGTGGACTCTTTGGATTTTTTTGGAAAGAAAAGGGTATCAAAAAGGCTCAAAGCAACTTAAATGGGTCAAAATTATAACTTTTGGAATCTGATCTCTTACCACAATCACAACTTCTGCCCCAGTTTCTTGCTTGGAGATTTTTGATTTTTATTTTGATATGATATGACCGAGCCGTGAGGCTTCCTACATATCCTTAATAGGAATTAGGTCAAACATAGTTCACACCTGAATTTCTTTGTTTTCTTGTATTTTCTCTTTTCGCTTCTTTTCTTTTCTCTTTTTTTCTTTTTCTTTTCTTTCTTTTCTCTCTTTTTCGTTATTGATTCCAAAAGAGAGGTATGAAATAAAATAAATAAGGCTCAAAAGGGGAAACAAAGGGTAGAGTGTTTAGATAGCAGAACAAATTGCCTTCGTCATTCCAATCTTCGAAACAATGCCAAGTACAAACAATCAACAATTGAACCAAAGAAATCATACATAATATCTCTTGACTACATCAGAATTGATATCCATGTCTACAAATTTGCCTTCGATATCTGTTAGATACAAAGCACTATTGGACAACACTTTTGTTACAATGAACGGCCCTTGCCAATTTGGGGCGAACTTGCCCTTCGCTTCGGCCTAGTGTGGAAGGATACACTTTAATACTTGCTGACCCACTTTAAACTTTCGAGAACACACCTTTTTGTTGTAAGCTCTCACCATTCTCTTTTGATATAACTAGCCATGACACACTGCTGCCAATCTTTTTTCATCAATCAAACTCAACTGCTCCAAACGGGTTTTGACCCACTCATCATTATCAATCTCAGTCTCAGCGACAATTCGAAGGGATGGGATTTCAACTTCTGCAGGTATCACTGCTTCAATGCCATATACCAATAAATAAGGAGTTGCACCTACTGAAGTACAGACAGTAGTGCGATAACCCAGCAACGCAAATGGTAATTTTTCATGCCATTGCCTGGAATCTTCTATTATTTTCCGAAGTATCTTCTTTATGTTTTTGTTGGATGCCTCGACTGCTCCATTCGCCTTGGGATGATATGGGGTGGAATTGCGATGTGCAATCTTAAACTACTGACATACCTCTTTCATCAAATTACTGTTAAGATTAGCACCATTATCCATGATGGATTCCAAATCGACAGATGATATTTGAGTAAACAAAATCAACCACTGCTTTCTTGGTTACAGACTTGAAAGTTTTAGCCTCAACCTACTTGGTGAAATAATCAATAGCTACCAGAATGAACCTGTGCCCGTTGGATGCTGCTGGCTCAATTGTCCAATGGCATCCATGCCCCAAGCAACGAAGGGCCATGGTGCTGACATTGTGTGCAATTACGATGGTGGAGAATGAATCAAATCTCCGTGTATCTGGCACTGATGACATTTGCGCACAAAACCGATACAATCTCGCTCTATGGCGAGCCAATAATAACTTGCTCGGAGAATTTTCTTCGCCAACACATATCCGCTCATATGTGGTCTGCAGACTCCCGAATGTACTTCGGACATGACAGTCGTAGCTTGTCTAGCATCTATGCATCTTAACAATCCAAGGTCTAGTATTCTTTTATACAAAACTTCTCCACTGAAGAAAAGTCCACTTGCCAACCGTTGAATTATTCTTTTTGATCCCCCATAGCTTGCACCGGATATACCCCCATCTGATGTACTCCCTGATATCATGGAACCACGGTTCACCATCAAGTTCTTCTTCCACCATGTTATAGTAAGCATGCTGATCTCAGACTTGAATATGTAGAGGATCGACATAAGCTTTGTTTGGATGGTGCAACATTGATGCCAAGGTAGCCAAAGCATCGACCACCTCATTATGGACCCTTGGAATATGCCTGAACTCTACTGATCGAAACCGTTGACAAAGATCATGCAAACATTGTCGGTATGGTATGAGCTTTAAATCTCGTGTTTCCCATTCTCCTTGAATCTGGTGCACCAGAAGATCCGAGTCTCCCAAGACCAAGACTTCCTGGACATCCATGTCTGCAGCTAGCCTTAAACCCAAAATGTATGCCTCGTACTCAGCCATGTTATTGGTACAATAGAAACGAAGCCGAGCCATAACAGGATAGTGATGCCCTATTTCAGAAATAAGCACAGCCCCTATTCCAACTCCTTTCATGTTGGCAGCCCCATCAAAGAAAAGTTTCCAACCTGGTTTTTCAATCTACTCCAGTTCGTCGATATGCATCACCTCTTCATCGGGAAAATAAGTTCTCAATGGCTCATACTCTTCATCGACCGGGTTCTCAGCCAAATGATCGTCCAATGCTTGGGCTTTCATCGCGGTCCAAGTCACATAGATGATCTCAAACTTCGTAAGCAAAATCTGCCACTTCGTAACTCTTCCTGTGGGCATAGGCTTTTGAAAGATATACTTCAACGGATCCAAGCGCGAATGAGGTAAGTAGTGCAGGATGACAAATAATGTTTCAATTTCTGTGCTACCCAAGTTAGGGCACAACATGTCCTTTCCAGGTGAGTGTACTTAACCTCATAAGCTGTGAACTTCTTGCTAAGATAGTAGATGGCATGTTCCTTCCTGCCAATGATGTCATGCTGACCCAATGCACAACCAAATGAATTTTCCAAGACTGTCAAGTAAAGAAACAAAGGTTTCCCTGGTTCTGGTGGAACCAGCACAGGTGGGTTTGACAAGTATCCTTTTATCTTATCAAATGCTTCTTGACACTCATCAGTCCACTTGACCGCAACATCCTTCTTCAGCAACTTGAAAATAGGCTCACAAGTTGTCGTAAGCTGAGCAATAAACCTACTGATGTAGTTCAACCTCCCTAACAGACTCATCACCTCAGTTTTGTTCCTCGGAGGCAGCAATTCTTGGATAGCTTTGATCTTTGACGGGTCCAACTTAATGCCTCGACGACTGACTATGAATCCCAACAATTTTCTGGATGGAACACCAAATGCGCACTTGGCAGGGTTAAGTTTGAGGTTGTACCTGCGAAGCCTCTGGAAAAATTTCCTCAAATCTCCGACGTGGTCGACCTGCTGCTTCGACTTTATGATTACATCATCTACGTATACCTCAATCTCCTTGGGTATCATATTATGGAACACAATAGTCATTGCCCTCATGTAAGTTGCCCCAATGTTTTTCAAACCAAATGGCATTACTCGGTACCAATAAGTTCCCCATGGCGTGATGAATGTTGTCTGTTCCGCATCTTCTTCATCCATTAAAATCTGATGATACCCTACATAGTAATCCACAAAAGATCCAATTTCATGCTTGGCACAAGTATCGATCAAAATGTGGATATTGGGTAGTAGGAAATTATCCTTTGGACTTGCTTTGTTGAGATTATGGTAATCAACGCATACTCTGATCTTGCCGTCCTTCTTTGGTACTAGCACAACATTAGCTAACCAAATGGGATATCGTGTGACCCGAATGACCTTTGCGTCCAACTGTTTGGTGATTTCTTCCTTAATCTTCACACTCATATCAATTTTGAACTTTCTCAATTTTTGCTTGACGGGAGGGAATGCCAGGTCAGTAGGTAATTTGTGGACCACCAAATCAGTGCTCAAACCTGGCATGTCGTCATATGACCATGAAAAAATATCTTTGTATTCAATCAGTGCTTTGATTATCTCTTCCCTGATATTTGGTTCAAGGTGGACGCTTATTTTAGTCTCTCTGATATTATTTGTGTCCCCTAAATTGATGGCTTCTGTATCATTCAGGTTGGGTTTGGGTCTTCCTTTAAAGTGATTTAATTCCTTACTAATCTCTTCAAAAGCCCTATCCTCATCATATTCTGATTCGTCATCACACTCTACTTCTTGAATTATTATTTCAAAATCAGATTGATGTTTAAGACTGGCCTGAGGATTCCTCATGCATACCATGTCATTAGAACCAGCGTAAAAAGAACTGTACAGAAAAGAAAAGAAAAACAAAAAGGAAAACCATCAGGAATAATGAAGAAAGGGAGATTGCATTTCATTGAATGATAAAAGATAACAAGGTTTACGCACTCAAACAGACTGAAAGATAACAATCTGGATTACAACCGTGGAATAACCCAGACAAACTGAAGGAAAATCAAAATAAACTACCAAAACTCCTTCCGTGGGGAGAGGAGTAGCCTTCCAATTGTTAATCTTTGTTTTTGGACCGACAAATTGCACTTCCGCGTTGCTAGAACCTTCTCCAATTTCCACCATGTTTACATCATCAAACAATTTCTTGAATTTTTCAATTAATTCAGTGTCAGGATCAATCACAGAACCGGGAATTACTGTTACTGGGTGACTTCTGGTATCGGACTTGACAAATGATCTAGAAAGACGTGGGATCGGCTTTGGAAGGACCCATGCCCTCTGTTTCAATTTCCTGGCTCTTTTTATGTCTGCGGCTGTGGGCTTGAATCCCAGGCCAAATGTTCCCAAGTTTTTAGGGAGGGACACCGGCTGTATGATGCCCTGCAGAGATGAACCCAAACCTTTGCCTAGTACAAAACCATTCTTCAATATTTCAAAGGCCACCCTGACTGATGCGGCGGTTATCTTCGGATTTGGAATGTGTTTCCCCTCAAGAACTTTCTTGACCAACATCGTGTCAAAAACCTGGTAGACCCACGACCCCTTGTCATCTTCCATTTCAATGAACGACACAACGGCATTGCTATGAGCGCACAAATTATCTTCACCGTGCACAACTATTTCCTGTCTATCCCATTCAAATTTGATCATCTGGTGTAGTGTTGATGGGACTGTTTTAGCTGCGTGAATCCATGGTCGACCTAATAGCAGATTGTAGGAAACAGCTATGTCTAGCACCTGGAACTCCATTGTGAAATCAACTGGCCCTATTGTCAGCTCTAGCACTATATCCCTAACTGAATCTTTGCCTCCGCCATCAAATCCCCACACGCAGATACTATTGTTATGAATCCTCTCATCTTCTACTTTTAACTTGCTCAGAGTGGAGAGAGGGCAAATGTTCGCACTGGAACCGTTATCGACCAATACCTGGGTAACCACGGAGTCCTCACATTTCACCGTAAGGTAAAGAGATTTG
Organism: Nicotiana tabacum; assembly: GCF_000715075.1. Lineage (NCBI taxonomy): Eukaryota > Viridiplantae > Streptophyta > Magnoliopsida > Solanales > Solanaceae > Nicotiana > Nicotiana tabacum. Next base: position 69,369,962 of record NC_134087.1, read on the forward strand.
TTGTGCTCAGTACCTTCTACAGGCAATTCCTCGTCAGAAAAAGTGACTTTGTTCACTTCAAAGATTTTGTTGGCTATCTTTTCTAGATGATTCACTAAGAGTTTATCGGGAACATGAGCCTCATTTAGGATTTTCATTAAGGCTCGACGATGCTCGTCTGAGTGGATTAACAATGTCAATATGAAATCTGAGCAGACATCTTTTTCAATTGTTCCACGATAGAATAGTCTTGCATCTTCATATTTCTCAAGAATTCCTCTGCCTCTTCTTCAGTTACAACTTTCTTCACTAATACTGGGTTATCTTTAGCTTTTCTTAACTCCTCGGGGGCAAAGCATCTCCCAAAACGAGTCCAACCCTGGTCTCACAGACTTCTTCTTTAACTTCTTTCCCTTTAAAGGTCACTATCACCCGTTCATAATTCCATGGAATAGCCCTGTTATTGACTATCGGTAACTGGGTTACCAGCTTAATAATGACATGATCTGTGCGGGCACCCTCCACAATTACGATAGTTCTGCTTGCCACTCCTGGCACAACCACTTTCACCCTTTCTTGTTTTTCTGCAACATCACTTGAAAACCTCTTCTTAACTGCCATAGATGGTTCAATTGGCTTGACCTCACTGGACCGAATCATCATGACGGTCTGTGAAGGCTTCCTGGACTCCCCTCCCTTATGCATTATTTCAATCATATTTGTCTCTTGGTGGGTTGGCATCGGATTCCGGTTGATATTGGGCGCCTCTAGAGCTTGAACTTCAATTCTATTAGTATCAATGAGCTCCTGGATAACACTTTTTAGGTGCTAACACTTCTCCGTGTCATGACCCGGAGTACCAGAACAATATTCGCAACTTATAGAATAATCCAAATTTTTTGGGGGAGGATTTGGCAATTTTGACTGTATCGGTCTTAACATGTCCAGTTGTCTTAGCCTGTGAAACAGACTAGTATATGACTCTCCCAATGGAGTAAAGGTTTTCTTTTTCTGCAACCTTTCATCCTTAAATGCTTGATTAGGCCGGAAACTTGGTCCAGGAGGGTTTCGGTAGGCTCGTGGTGGTGGATAAGTGTTTTGGGGAATGGGCGCACGCCATTGCACGTGGGCAGGAGGTTGGTTGTATGTTTGGGCATGGTGGACAGAAAAATGAGGTTCTGGTGGGGGTAATAGTGTTGGGGTGGATTATACTGGGTGTGGGGGTAAGTTCGGTTGTGGGGTCGAGGCTGATTATAGTGGTAAGATGAGCCTCTGGGTCCGAACCAAGCTCCTGAATCAATTGTCGCCATATCCTCTCTCTTCTTTTTCCCAATTATTCCTCCTGCGTCGCCCTGAATAGCCTGAGTGGTTGCCTTAATAGCCGAATAGCTCATGATTTTATTCGACTTGAGCTCTTCTTCTACCATTCCCCACATTTTCACCACTTCATTGAAGGATTTGCCTACAGCCGATACCAGATGACTGAAATAAGTGGGCTCTAAGGCCTGCAGGAAATAATCCACCATTTCACTTTCTTTCATCGGAGGGTCAACCCTCGCTGCTTGCTCTCTCCAACGGAAACCATACTCTCTGAAACTTTCACTGTTCTTTTTCTCAAGTTTTGTTAAGGACAGTCGATCCGGAATGACCTCGAGATTGTACTGGAAGTGACAAGCAAATGCCTGGGCTAGATCATCCCATGTGTACCATCTTCCGTGATCTTGCCGGGTATACCATTCCAATGCTGAACCACTCAAACTTTGACTGAAATATGCCATTAGCAATTCATCCTTCCCTCCAACTCCCCTCATTTTGCTACAAAACCCTCTCAAGTGCATTATTGGATCACCGTGCCCATCGTACAAATCAAACTTGGGCATCTTAAATCTTGCCGGCAATTGCACATCTGGAAATAGACATAGGTCTTTGTAAGCCACACTTACTTGACCTCCCAACCACCGCATGTCCCTGAATAACTGTTTTAAGCTTTTAACTTTCCTGAACATCTCCTCCTATTCGGGATTTTTGGATGGTTTCTCAGCTTCCACAGGAAGATCGAAACGAGGAGTATAAGAATAGGGTTCCGGAGCTTTGAAAGTGGGCTCAGGGGGATAATACTGGTTGTCATGAGCCTGGAATAAAGGCTCGCTGGAGGATCGGTGAATTGTAGCAGGCATTGGTGCTATGAAGATAGGAGTGGCTAGTGGAGGAGGGTACAGAACTGGTTTGGGTGGTGGAGCTTGCGGGGTTTGGGAGGTGGTACCTTGGTAGTGATGGTAAATACGAAATCCTGCAGATGAATCAACAGTAGGATGTTCCTGGGTTTGAGTCAATGGCGGGATGAAAGCAGGGTTGGCGGGGTAAGCTGGTGGTGGTTGCCCTTTTGCCCAGGCCAGGTACATTTCGGCCATATGCTGCTTCAACTTATACATCTCTTCTTTTATCGAATTAACATCCAATTCTTCCACCTCTCTTGAAGGATCGATGCTACTCGCATCAAGTTCTTGGTTAGACATGATCAATTCGCCTTTGGACCTGGTGTTGTATGGATGGGTTGCCAGAATGCTCAACAAACTAACCACCTGCCTTAGCTCTACAGCATCAACAACAAACTCGTTAGTGATTAGAGCTTAACAGATTGGTAACCGCATATTTGTGGAATGCAATGCACCTAAGTAATTAATCATTTCTATCATGTATTTGTTCGATTGCTTGTGTCATCCCGGCTTTTCCTTATTTCCATGTGCAACTTCTTTTTTTCTCTCTTTTTTTTTTCTTGCCTTTCTTTGTTTGACTTCTCTTTGTTTTTTTCTTATTCTCTCATTTCCCTTTCTTATTTTGTTTCCTTCTCACGGTTTCTTATTTTTTTTCTCTTTTCTTTTGGTTATGGTCGAATCCTATGGAGATTGCCTACGTATTATGACCCAGCATGAATCAGACCGAGCGTAGTTCTGAGGTATAAGTGTAAAAATAAGTAATAAAACATTTTTGGGATTTTCAAAAAGCAAATACTTTGATTATAACGACTCAAAAACTAACAGACTCAAAAGAAACTAACAGACTTTAACAGAAAGAAAATACAGACTCAAGTAAAAAAAATCACGAATACATTAATGCCTCAAATGCTCATGGGGCCCGCGGGACATCTTCGATCTCACCACGGGCCTATATGCAAGATCCCTTTGAAGCCTCTCCAAGTCACTCATTATCTGTCGGACAAATGTCATCACTGCCGCGGAGAAAGTGGTGCGATTCATATCCTCACATGCTTGGCATTTCACAACAATGTAGTCTGCGATGACTCTGACCCGCTCTCGAATTCTACCCTTTTCTTGAAGAAGACGCCCGACCTGTTGATTTTGGGCTTCTAACACCTGAGTGTCGTAGAGATGTCGATTTTGCAACTGTTGCATTTCTTTCTCCATCTGAGCCATCAAATCATAACAGTGTTCCCTATCAGCCTTGAAGTCCTTGGCTTTCTTGGCTACTTCATTCTCGAGGGTAGTCATTTTTCTCTTCAGACTGGTGATTGTCCCTTCATACTTTCTTTTCATTTGTTGCACAAACTTTGCCCGCTCTTCCGCCTTCTTTGCCCATTGTGCCCCGACTTTGGCTAGGTTGGCCTCAGACTTTTCCAGGTCATCTTGACACTCAAGGGCTTTCTTTTTCAGGCTGCTTATAAGTCTTTCATCCGCTCGGCTTCTTTCCGAGTTTCTAGCAGCTATTCTCATTTTCTGAATTAGGGCTTTGAGGGCTTCATTTTTCTGAGTTAGCTTTTTCTTCTCGCATTCATCTGCGGCGGCTTGCAAACTATTCTTAAACTGAAGGTCCATGACATGCTTTTCTAGCCTGCCTATGGTGGCTCTGTACTCATTTTCTTTGGCCAGCCAATCCCATTGCTCTTGTGATGCTCCGACAAATTTTTGAAGATGAGGTCTTTCGGCCGGCATTCTAAACTCAACTTCCTTTTTATACCAGGCAAGATATCCTGGTGCAACTTCACCTCTAGACAGATCACGCACTCGAGTGTTCGCCGTCAAGTACTGACATTCGCTCCAAATTTGGCGGACTGCTACTTCATGAAACTGACCATCGGGACCAATCTCGACCACATGGCGACTAATGTCTTCATCCCTGGGAACCATTTGATATCTCCCTAATTGTCTCAAAACCCGGTATGGGGCATAAGGCTGAATACTCCTGAGACCCATCAAAAGGAAATGAGGCCCGGTAGCTGGCATGTATATGATCTCATCTACAGGAAGCCACCCAAAAGGAAATGGGGCATAAGGCACATCGACGACTCTTGGAGCAACCAGATACTTATGTCTTAGAGGAACTTCAACGCTCCCAATATATCCGGCTATTTCTTCCAGAGTTGGGGTGAGTTCAAATTTTGAGAAATAAAAAATGTTGTGGGCCGGGTCCCAGAGTGTAACCAATGCCTTTATGATGTCCCCTCTAGGCCTGATCTTCAACAACCCGGTGAGTCCTCCCAAGTATAGATTGACCTTATCTTGCCCTGATTTACCCAGATCTTCCCACCATATACACAGCTCCAAAGGGATCTTGTTCATGACTATTATTGACAAATTTTGACTCGTGCTCATTCTGCACATTTTAGGGTGATTAAGCAAAATCATGACTCATTTGAATCAAGAAAAGTTAATTTTTGAAATTGTCATTTCAAAAATAAAACCTGGCTTTGCAAATACGGACTTTCAGCACTTCCGGGGAGAAGATTTTAAGGTTGTGCTTGCTAACCGGCCAAAAATTCGAAAAAGAGACCAAAGGTGGCAGTTCTTGCTAAAACAGCCTTCCGGCTTCCTTTTGGGGACATTCGGCTATTTTAGACAAAAATGGCATCACCCTGCTTATTTAAAATAAAATAATTTTTTTTGTTCTTTTCGGCTATTTTTGCAAAAGGGAAGTTGGACCCGATGGGGGTTGCTTACGTATCCCACATCCTACGAAAATCAAACTGGCTTAGTTCGGGCAATTCTGACAAAACAAAAACCAACTCTTTTTTTTCTTTCTTTTTTCACAAAAATTCTCTTTTTTTTTTCAAAATTTTGGCAAAGTTTTGGTATGTTTTGGACATTGGTTTTCAAAAACAAACAATTATCTCTCTCAATCCCCACATTTTCCTTTTCAATTTTTTCTCTATGAGCCAGTCAACATGCAAATCCGAAGCAAATGAATGCACAAGTAGCAAGTAAGATGCATCAGGATGGACTTTTCATTTCGGGTACACTTGTCCTAGACAGACCCAACTCCTGTGTTGAGTATCCAAAGTCAAATGCACATGATGCAAACAAACGTTCCTACTAGGGATCCGGTATGAGGTTGAGTTATTCTATGTTCAAAACCTGGGTATGTGTTCTAGACCGTGTACCCCACCGGACAGCTCGAGCCGAGGAGGGGGCTACGCACCGGGAACCAAAAGACCATCCGACTTAGTAACTTGTCCGAGCCTCTTTCTTATTTCAATGTATGACACTAACAGAATAGGGAGTCTCGACCAGCGAGCACATCCCCGAAGATGAGAAGAGAAGGGTTTCGTAGCAGTTTATATACAGTTCAAATAATATCAAAGCGGTAAAAGTAATATTTAGAACATTAGGCCCAAACATGTAATCATATAATAAATAAAGCCAAATATAACAATTCATCTAAGCTCGAATTATGAACCCTGAACCAGAAGTTCTGGGTTCTAGTCCCCAGCAGAGTCGCCAGAGCTGTCACACCTCTTTTTTTCCTACACCTCGGAAAGGGGTATAAAGGAGTTTTTTCCAACTTAAAGTGACAATCGAAACGGGAGTCATTTATTATTAAAAATTCAGAGTCACCACTTGGGATAATTTATGGTGTCCCAAGTCACCAGTTCAAATCCCGAATCGAGGAAAAGATTGACTCTATTTTACAGTCCGCGAACACAAAAATCCGGGTAAGGAATTCTGTTAACCCGAGAGAAGGTGTTAGGCATTCTCGGGTTCCGTGGTTCTAGCACGGTCGCTCAACATGGTGCTACATGGTGCTACATGGGCTTAAAATCTAAATGTAAACAAAACAATACCTACAAGAGAGTGAATTCAAATGAATAAAATCTGAAAGTTGTAGAGTCAATACAGCAGCAACAACAAAAGCTCTATCAACTCTTCTTCAAACCCAAGATTCAAGGCTCGAAATGTTGAAAGAAAAATTTAATGAAAATTTTCAACCTAAATTTCTCTCCTCCCCCTCCTCTCTTCTTTTTTTCTTTCTTTTTCTCAAATTTTCTCTTCTATTTATAGCAAAATTTTCGAGATTTTTCAGATTTTTTTTTAAAAAATATTTTATTATTTTATTATTTTTTAATTAAAAGAAATCCCACGTACAAATTGCTTTTATTTTTTTATAAAAAGAAATCTCACCTTTCTTTACTTTTATTTTTTAAATTCCAACTTTAATTACTTTTATCTTATTTAAAATCCCTTTTTTTTACTTTTTAAAAGAGAATTCCACTTATTTAACTTTTCTTAAAAAACAATCCACTTTCTTTTCTACTTTATTTTACTTTTTAAAAGAGAATTCCACCTAATTTTACTTTTATTTTTTTTATTCAATACTTCCCTTTTTCTTATTTTTTAAATCACTCTTGAAAATTAAAAAAAATTAATATTTTTCGGATTTTTTTTTTATTTTAAAATAAAAATAAAAATAAAATAATATTAATAGTAATAATTCACCTTTTAAAATTTTGTATTTTTACCCTATAATAAAAAGTGTAACAAAGCTAAAAATTGTAGGTTAAAACCCCTAAAATATTTACATAGAAGAAGTGATAAAAAATTAAATATTGTCAAAAATTAGGTGCTCACAAACGCGTTTGTGTTTAGCGACTTCTATTAGTGCGAAGATAGTGGTCTTGTTGTATATATTTGTGGACGTGCATACTATGTCTGTTATGCCTGCATCCAAAGAATAATCGTGAGTTTTGGGGAAGGTTGGTTCGTGCTTTTGATTCCTCATTTGGCCCTTGCTCCTGTCTTGACACCTTGTTCGAGTCACCCTGGGTAACATCTGGCTATGACAGAAATAAAGTTTTCAAAAATATGCATTTGGGATAAATTATTTGTAAGAAATGCAGTTGTTCAAAATATGTGATGATGCATATAACAAATAATTTTGTTGAATCATGGACTATGACACGCTTTGAGACATTGCGACGTCTTTCCCTTCAAAATTCTGCTCCAATTTAATGTATGCTTCTGGCGGTACTTTACTTGGCGATACTTGATGTAATGAGGTTGATGAAAACTCAAAATCTTGCCTCGGTTTTTTACTATAGAGGGGAATAAAGATTTTATTATAATGTGACCGAACCCACAGGGCTGCCTACGTATCCCCTCTTAAACGAGAATCAGGTTAAGCGTAGTTCATGTTATATTAAAAGGAAGTGCAGATACAATCTCAAACATAATATCTCTTGATGGCGTCCGAATTGATAGGTTTTGGCCATATTTCTCCGTCTATCTCTGCAAGTATGAGTGCTCCTCTCGTCAGTACTTAGTGAACCATGTAACGACCTTGCCATTTAGGTGAGAATTTTCCTTTTGCTTCATCCTGATGCGGTAAGATCCACTTAAACACCAATTGCCCCGGTATAAATTGCCTCGGGCTAACCTTCTTCTTGAAAGCCCTTGCCATTCTATTATTGTAGAGTTGATCGTGACACACTCCGTTTATCCTTTTACCGTTAATGAGAGCCAATTGCTTATACCGGCTTTGTATCCATTCTGCATCGTTGAGCTCGTCCTCCTGTATAATTCTCAAGGAAGGAATTTCCACCTCAGTAGTTATGACAGCTTCAGTACCGTAGACCAATAAATAGGGGGTTGCCCCAGTTCATGTGCAGACCAATGGTATTGTACCCGAGCAAAGAAAATAGTAGCTTCTCGTGCCATTGCTTGTAGTTGTGTACCATCTTCCTTAATATCTTCTTGATATTCTTGTTGACGGCTTCCACAGCTCCATTCATTTGTGGCCTATATATTGTAGAGTTTCGGTGTTTGATTTTGAATGTTTCACATATGGCTTTCATGAGATCACTATTGAGATTGGAAGCATTGTCAGTAATGATCGATTCAGGTACTCCGAATCGACAAATGATATGATCTTAGACAAAATCTGCTACGACCTTCCTAGTCACAGCTTTTTGGAAGCGGCTTTGACCCATTTTTGATTTTGAGTTGAAATCATGAGAAAAGATTTTAGAGATTAATAAAAACAAGTTAGAAATGACTTACAAATCGATTTGGAAGAGTATTTGTCTTGCAAAATCTCCCAAGAGAGTTTTGGTTTTGAAAGGGTTTGAAAAATGAGAGATTTTCAGCTAAGTTATAAATTTGCAGGTCGCAGATATCTTCTTGGCTAGAACTAACCTATTCATATGAGCTCCGTAAGGTTCCGGCATGTATCTCTTCGAGCAATCTAGATGCCTCTTTGGCATCGATGCATCGTAGTAGTCCCAAGTCGGGAGTCTTTCTATACAAAATTCCTCCACTCTGAAAGAAATGGTTGGCCAATCTTCGAAGTGTGCGCTTCTGAGTGTTCATAACATTTTCTGGGTATTCTTTTTTCTCCAAATATTCCTTTATATCGTGAAACCATGGGTTTCCATCGAACTCTTCTTCAACGTTAGCATAATAAGCTAACTGTTTATGAATTTCTATTGGGATGGGATCAATATAGTTCTTGTTTGGATGCTGTATCATGGAAGACAAGGTAGCCAGTGTGTCTGCGAACTCATTCTGGACTCTCGGAACATGTTTGAACTCTATCTTTGGCCTCTTGATCAAGTCTTGTATACAGTGTAGATATGGAAATATCTTGGCGTTCTTGGTGGCCCATTCTCTGAGTACCTGATGTATTAGCAAATCTAAATCTCCGATTATCAGCAATCCTTGAATATTCATGTCGATGGACAATCTGAGTCCTAAGATGCAAGCCTCATATTCTTCAATATTGTTGGTGCACGGAACTTGAGCTTGGCGAATACCAAATAATATTGACTGGTTTCTAATACCAGAACAGCTCTGATGCCCACTCCTTTGAAGTTCATGGCTACATTGCAAAACATCCTCCAACCATCATATGCTTCGACAATGTCTTCCCCTATAAATGACCCTTCTTCGTCGGGAAAATACATCTTCAATGGTTCATATTCTCCGTCGATAGGGTTCTTTGGGAGGTGATCGACTAATGCTTTCCCCTTAACTATTTTCTGAGTCAGACAGATGATGTCGAGCTCACTCAGTAGTATTTGCCATTTTGCTAGCTTACCCCTAGGCATGGGCTTCTGAAAAATGTATTTTAGCGGATCCATCCTTGATATGAGGTATGTGGTGTATGCGTAGAAGTAATGTCACAATTTCTGGGCTATCCATGTTTGGGCACAACAGGTATGTTCCGGCAAAGAGTATCGAGCTTCATAAGGTGTGAACTTCTTACTCAGATAGTATATTGCTTGCTCTTTCCTTACATTCATATCATGTTGCCCCAAGATGCATCCAAAGGCTCCATCCAACAAGGATAGGTACAACATTAATGGTCTCCCGGGCTTTGGTGGGACCAACACAGGTGGCTTGGACAGGAACTCATTGATTTTATCAAAAGCCTTTTGACACTCTTTCGTCCAACTCGTCGCAGCATCTTTCCTCAACATTTTGAAGATTGTCTCACATATTACTATTGATTGTGCTATAAAGCGGCTGCTATAATTGAGGCGGCCCTGAAAACTCATTACAACCTTCTTGCTCTTTGGCAGTGGAAGGTCCTGAATAGCTTTGATCATTGACGGGTCCAACTCATGGCACGACGACTGATGATGAAACCTTGCAATTTCATGGTAGGGACTCCGAAAGCACATTTTGCAAGGTTCAACTTCATAGTGTACTTTCCTAGTAGGTCGAAAAACTTCCTCAAATCTGCTATGTGATCTGAACTCCTCTTAGACTTTACGATGATGTCATCCATGTACGCCTCTATTTCCTTATGTATCATATCGTGGAAAAGAGTAGTCATGGACCTCTTGTAGGTTGCCCCGGTGTTCTTAAAACCAAACGGCATTATCTTGTAGCAGTATGTTCCCCATGGCATGATAAAGGGTGGATTTTTCACATCCTCTTCGTCCATCCAAATCTGGTGATATCCTACGAAGCAATCCATGAAGGATTGGAGTTCATGCTTGGCACAATTATCGATTAGTATGTGTATGTTGGGCGGCGAGAAATCATCCTTAGGACTTGCTCGGTTCAGGTCTAGATAGTCGATGCATACCCTGACTTTCCCATCCTTCTTTGGTACCGGCATAATGTTGGCTAGCCAGTTTGGGTACTCGACCACTCGAAGGACCTTGGATTTTATTTTCTTGGTAACTTCCTATTTTATCTTTAAACTCATGTCTGGCTTGAATATTCTGAGCTTCTGCTTTACCCGCGGACACGTAGGGTTGGTAGGTAGCTTGTGAACCACTATGGATGTGCTTAATCCTGTCATGTCGTCATAAGACCATGCAAAAATATCCTCATATTCCCTTAGAAATTTGATGTACTCTTCCTTCTCTGATGGTGACAGATGAATGCTAATGCGAGTTTCATTGACTGTTTTAGAATCCCCTAAGTTAACTGCCTCAGTTTCTTCCAGATTGAACTTTGGTTTGTTCTCAAAATTCTCTACTTCTTTGACTATTTCCTCAAGTATCACATTATTTTCCTAGTCATCTAAATTACATTCCTCATGTTGCGTTGTCTCATTACATGTCAAAATCGTTGGTTCAACAGGATATGTGATAATTAAGCTAAAAAAGAACATGGAAAGATAATAATATAAATAAACGTAAAGCAATGACGCATTAGTTAAAACTTAAAAACTGTCAGACAAGTACGACTCGATGTCTCGAGTAATTATTTCAAAACAAAATAGTGAAAATGTCTTAAATGCTAAAACAATTTAAAAAGAAATAATTCTAGTTCTGCTAGGCTTCCCAGGTGATCGACGAGCCCGGGATGGTGCAACAATCCAATTCTTAAAAAGTGCTCTATCTCCCACCGTCTGAATGGTAAGGTCTTTCTCCTCCTCCTCCAAGATTTCACTATAGTTCATATCTTCCTCGTCCAGAAATAGATTCCTTATGCCGACAAAAACCTCATTGATGATAGGCTATAATTGCGTATTTTAGTCTCTTATTACACTCTAATTTACTGCACTTTAATTGAGTTTGAGCTTTAATCACTAGTATTTTTCACTAATTATGTTTTTTATGCCTTGAAGGAATGATTTCGAACTATGTAGATGTTATGAAATGAATTTAAGTGATTTGGAGCTTTGAAGTCTGAGTAAAAGCCCAAGGAATCAAGCTAGGATCGTATTCGGGGATTGACGAATGATATTTAAGAACGAAACGAAGAATCGAATGCATACAATGCATTGTCTAGTAAAATGCACATAACTTTTGACTCAGAACTCCTTTGGGCTCCACAATAAATCGTTGGAAAGCTATTTAAAATGGATACAACTTTCATGTTTTGCATTTTTGCAAATTCCCACTACCGCGATGCATGGTGCGGCGTGTGGTGCGACGCGGGGTGCGCCCGCGCCTGTGAAAATTTTCTGCAAACTGTCAGAATTAGCAATCTGAGCTTTTCCACTGCCGCCCCACATGGCACATTGCCCCATGAGGCGCGGTAGTGCAAATTTTATAGAGTGTCTCCTATTTCGTATGGGAGAAGTTATTTTCGTCTGGGCCCAACCCTACTTGGTATAACTACATGTAAAAACGCTATTTTGAGGAGGAGGACATACTTTTGACATAATTTAGACCCAAGGAGGCTAAGGAGACTAGGGATTCGACCTAAGGAGGAAATAACACGCTAGGAGCAAGGTGAATAATTCTTCTTCAAGTTTTTCACTTCATTCTTCCTATTTCCATTATTGGTTATGAATTCTAGTATTGTAATTATGCACACTATTATGAATAGATAATTTGTTATCTAGGGTTTTGATGGAACCTATTGGAGGATGGTTTTCCTGTTACGTTAATATAGATTTTCTGTAGCTTTTTCTTTATTTGTTCAACTATGCTATTATTGTGGTTGGTTGAAGAGCTCACAATCGACTGTGCCTTATTAGTGTGTATTGTTCGGGAGAGAGTTCATATTTAGGTAGTTGTTGAACAACATCACTCCTAACATATATGAGGGATCAATACGAAGGGTTTAAAGGTGGGATTAGGGATAACGAAACCTTGGGTGCGATCCGAGTGAGCCGTACTTAATGCCAGCTAGCTTAGTTTGGGAGAATATGCCTAGTGAATTGTGGTAATTACTCGGGAGAGAGTTACGACAGTGAGAGAGCTCATGATTGGTAGAGAATATTTAGGCGAATTTATAGAAAACATAGCGGGAAGGATTCTGACAATAGGGAAAATCATAACTCTAGACCTCCTTAATCTTGTCTCTAACCCTTAGTATCTTTAGTTGTTAATTTACTATTTTAATTTGTTAGTTAATTAGTTAAACACAAGAATCTTAATATCTATAAGTTAGGAATTACTCAAGCTTGTTTTTCTTGGCGATATTGAACAACTATAGCTAAGCCTTAGTTCTCTGTGAGATTCGACTCCGGATTAGTAAATCGGATTATATTTGCAATGACCGCTTAGTCCTTTTTATAAGGTGTAGTTGGGTGTGATCAAATTTTGGCATCGTTGCCAGTGTACATATTTTTAGGTTGCAAGTTTGAACTTTTATTTTTGTTTTCTTGTATTTGATTTTATTTGTTTATTTGTTTTTGACTTGAGAGACATGGCATATTGGAATTATGAAAGTTTTGATGTTGGTAATTCTATTTTTTGATCCTCGTTATATATATTATGGAGGAAATCACCCAGGGAAAAATTATCAAAATATTCCCGAGAGCAAGTTATGTGCACCAACTCAATCTTATGTGTGGAACGTGTGTGATATGTGTGGTGCTCAAGATGGTCACTTTCATGGTTGTGCTTATATTTCTTATCTTCCTCCAACCCCTTACTTTGATGGTTCTTCTTTTTCGTATGAAGTTAATAGGAAGAAAGAACCCAGGGAAGCTAACCCAAAGAAAATTAAAGATATGTTAAAGTGCCTTTTGGAACAACATAGTAAATTACAACTACAGATAGAAAGGCAAAAGGAAACTATTCACAACTTGAAAGTTCACATGAGTCAACTGATTGAAGATTTTTGTTACATCTCGTATTTTCGTACGTTAAAATTTCGTTTTCAGTTAATCGACGTAGACTCGAGGATGAAATCATCTTGACATTAACGTACTTACGCTATTTATAACGAGCGATAATTAAGTGTTATGAAGGATAAAGGGGTACGCGGATTAACGAAAATGAGTTTCGTTGGAAGTGGCCAATTTGGAATAAAATACGGGTCGATCGATAATATCTGATAATTATGAACTAGTACCATGCAAGGTACTATATGACCACAGTAGTATAATATATAAAGTATATATGAAATATTTTAAAAATAAATAGAATTTTAAATAATTTGTGGTAATTTTTAAATTATACAGGTAATTAATTAATTATCGAATAACGGGACATTACTCAATTAACTAATAAATAGGTAAAAATTAAATATCCCACCCTACTCCCACGTGGCAGTATGCCACCATTCAACATATGACTCATAGTCATATGTGTTGCATGACTATGCAACGTGTAAAGTCTATCTTCTATGCAGCCTTTCTCGTAGGCCTATATTCATGTTGCTCCCTTTTATCTTGTTATGGATCATGGTTGATTGGAGCTGGTCCTTCTCTTTGCACTATGTAACTATATTACAAAATCTTGCCTGGGATTTTGCCTCTATGTTAATAAGATATCAGAATAAAAGACCTTTTACCCCTTATTCCTTAATTCTTTTCTGTTTTCCTACTATCAAGCAAGTGTTGCTTTTACAAAAGCATGATTAAATAACCGATTCTTGGTTAAACTTCAAAGACATCTCTTCTTTAAGAAAAACGTTAAAGAACAAAAAACATTTTTGTCCAAATTCTTGCCAAAATTTGGATAGAAATTTTAAAGAGCAACCAAATTTCGGTTCAAAATTTCAAGAGATTCAAGCAGAATTTCGTTCAAACATATTTCACAGAAGCAGAAGCTTCATTCCGTTCAAATAACTCCAGGAACAGGTATGTTAAGACCCTCCCTTCTTTCTTTTGGCATGGTCCAAATTATACTGAACAAACGAGCAAACACACAGTTTTTATAAATTACTCTATTCATAGAAATAGTAGGGGTGTCTATATTTTAATTCCCCATGAAAAATATTATTATCTTCTGTTCATGGGTCTCAGAATAATACGCAGTTGGAAAAATTTATCCGGAAAGAGTATTGAGATGATTACGTATTTTTCATGCATTTCACTCATTTATACATGTGCATTGACCCATGACCAGATGGCGTTACATACGTGTATATATGTAAATATATGTATATGGGATAGGGGAAAAAGGTTACGGCGTTATATACGCACCACCACCTGATCAGCTGGTATATGTTGATGATGTGCCCACAGTGGCCGAAACGATATGATGTGATGCCCTCAGTGGCTTGATGATATTATGTATACCCATACCTATGCATGACACGATATTTATACGCATGTCCATGACATTATAAACGTTTCAGAATTTATAAAGTTATTCAGATTTAAAGATGTGTTTCCTTATTCCATGTTTCATCTATGTCTTTTACGTACTAATTTTCATGCCTTACATACTCAGTACATTTTTCGTACTGACGCCCTATTTCACAGGGCCTGCGTTTCATGCCTGCAGGTGCAGGTAGGCAAGCTGACGGTCCCCCTCCTTAGGATCCCTGATCAGTGAGAGTTGGTGTGCTCTACTTGATTCAGAGCTGCTTTTGATTTTGGTATGATACGTTTGTATATATATATATATTTATATGGGTATGACATGGCTCAATCCCGTCTTTATACAGTTATGTTTCTATTAGAGATCTATAGACAATATGTCTAATTAGATAGTGTGTGGCCTTGCCGGCTTCCAGTTTTGAGATGTGTAGTTGTCTATGGCAGCCTTGTCGACTCGCCCTACGTATGTTGTACATATATGTATGTATGCTCTTTTTGGGCAGATTCCCTTCATGTACATTATTTTCATAACTCAACAGATGTTACACAGGTTCATATCCTAGACACATGCTTATGGGTGTTTGACAGGTTGGACTCAGGCACTCGTCGCGGCCTATCAGTTTGGGTCGTGACAATTTTAATGCTCAACAAGCCAATATTGTGAAAAGTATCCAAAAAGAGCGTGAGTTAGATATAGAAATTTAGGTGCTAGTGGAGAAGACCAGAGTAGAACACCAACAATCAATCGAACTAGATTTTGAGGATGTCGATGTTGTAGAAGAGATACTAGAGTCAACCAAGGATATTGAGGATACATATTTAGTTGACTCTATTGTCATTAGTGTTGAGAATGTAGACAGTCCCAATGTTCATGTAGTTGAGCTCATCGGTCTACACTCCAAGCATTTTTTCACATTGTGTTTGGATGATGATATGGAAATAGAGTCGTCTGAGCCACTTGAGGAGTCAAGGAATGAGGAACAAGGTGCTTACATTCTAGAATTCTTCTTGCCAGAAAGTCGGGATTACACACCCCATCTAAAGGCTAAGAAGTGCAGAATACTACATTATTTTATTGGGCCAGTCAGATTCGTTCCACCACCCCAGGAGCATGATCATAGAGCAGAATCAAAACTAGGGGTCCAATTCATAAGTTCAAAATGGAGCCAAAAATTGATTCGCGTCATGCCGCGGAGTTTAATCAAGCACTTGTTGGGAGGCAACCCAGCTTTACTGTTTTTTTTTTTAATTGTATTATTTTTTTAGTGTTGATTTTTGATTTTCTAGGAGCATAAGTTGCTAAGCTATTGGAAGGATGCAACAGCAAACCAGATGGTTGGTGTCACAACCCAAAATCCACTAGTGATGGCGCCGGACATCACTATCAGGCAAGCCAACTAAAATACTTAATTAAATTCTCATTTAAACAAATGTGAAAAGCTCTGATTTTCCTTCAATTTTTACTAGATACTCAGTTCAAATTAAATATAATTGTCAAGAAGTCAACATAAAATACCCCATATCTATCTCAGAACCCGGTGTTACAAGTGCATGAGCTATTTCTAGGAAGCAATACAATACAACAACCGTCCAGAATACAAATTGGACAGAAAATAAATACAATAATCTGGAAGAGACTCTGCTGGTTGCGGGTTGTCTCAAGAAGTGAAGCTCACCTAAGTCTCCGCATCTACCACACTGCTACGCCCGCCAGGACACTGGTGATGCATGTGTTGTGCAACAAAAATACGCAGCAATTGTAGTTGAGTGTGAAAACAACATGTACCCAATGAGTATCCCGTCTAATCTCGAAGAAGTAGAGACGAGTGGTCGACTTCGACACTTACTAATGGTCCAATAATGATATATCCATAATATAATGAATCGAGGATTTATATAAACATGATTTATAATTCAATAGGGTGAAACTTGTAAACAATTCTTTCTTTTATGCTAAATTTCCAAATTTCCTTTTTCATCATTTATACACATATTCTCAAGCCGGGAAGGGGCAATAACAACTTCAATAAGTTTCAAGGCAAGCAATACACCGATTCAACAATATTTAAACTGTGCACTGCCAGAGGGTCGAATGGCGCGAACCATAGATGCATCTATTTAATCTACCAAGGTGTTCGGCCTGTTCCACAATAGATAAACACATTCAAAAGTCAAATCAATAATTCCTCAAGGAGCAAATATTCAAGAAAAGGCAAGTTTCTCTTTTAAAAGTCAAGAAATGATATCTAGCCTTTTAGAATTTCATTTTACACATCCGATATGATTTAAACATTTTTATGTTTGTCAACAAGGTTGCAAGTATTATAAGTAAGCATGCTTTTGGGCCCTAAACTACCCGGACATAAGCATAATAGTAGCTACGCACGGACTCTCGTCACATCGTGCGTACGTAGCCCCCACAAATAGGAGCACATAACCAATTAACTCACCTGTGGAGACAATTCCCGCTTACAAGGTTAGAAAGGAGACTCACCTCGCTCCGAAGATCCATAATCGGCATTCCACGCCCTTCCGAAGACTCGAATCAATGCACAATGCTCCAAAACTAGCCAATAATTATGCAAATCCATTAATATATGTTCAACTACTCATTACAATCCAATTTATAGAAATTCCTAACCTCGGTCAAAAAGTTGACAAAAGTTCTCTCGGACCGACGTGCCCGGATTCCGAAATTTTTCGAAGATAAAGTTTACCGATGAACTCACGAACTCAAATATATGATTTTCTCTTAATTTCATACCTAAAATCATGGTCAAAATCCAAGAATATCAATTTTCTAGGTTTTCTTCAAAATACCAAAATTTCTACTAATTTACATGATTTTTCATGTTAAAATCTAGATATAATCCAAGAAATTAACTTGCAATAGGTGGGAATCACTTACCGTGACATGGATGTTGAAAATGGAGCTCCAAAATCGCTCCTAGGTCGGATCCCATGGAGGAAATGAGATGAAATGAGCCAAACCCATTATTTTACACTTATACACTGCCCAGACGACTCTTCTTTGCATTCGTGAGACCCCCATCGCGTTCGCGAAGAAGAAAATCCCCAAAAACTATTTTCCAAACTCTTCTCAGATAGCCTCTAGTATAATGGCCATAACATTTTTTACGAAATTCCAAAGGACAAATGGTTTAATGTTTTGAAAACTAGATACCAAGATCTACAACTTTTATGTTTTGGTTATCTTCTAATTCCTTATAGATTTGGAGATATAATCTGCCAAAGTCAGCCCTGTGCAACACAAATTTCTTCTTTATCTTCCCGAATAGTCTGTAGTATATAAGCCATAACTCTTTCTACATAAATCCAAATTATAAATGGTTTAGTTTTCTAAAACCTAGACACAAAGCTCTACAACTTTAATTTTTGAATTATCTCCAAATTCCTTATAGATTGCCCGATATGAGCCTCCGCAGTCAGACCTGTGCAACAAATATTTCCTTCTTTGCGAACGCGAGGGACTCTTCGCGAACGCGAAGAACAGAGTCCTTGAAGCCAAATCCTTCTTCGTGAACGCGAAGACCAACACCAGACACCAGCATCATCTATTGCAAAACAACCCGAAATGATCCGAAACTACCCCGAAACACACCCGAGGCCCCCGGGACCCCGTCCAATCACACAAACCAGTCCCATAACATAACACGGACCTGATCGAGGCCTCAAATCACATCAAACAACATCGAAATCATGAATCGCACCCTAATTCAAGCTTAATGAACTTTAGAACTTCAAACTTCCGGAATTGGATTCTGACCCCGGTATCAAAAAGTCCACTTCCGGTCAAACTTCTCCAAAAACCTTCAAATTTCTATCTTTAGCCAAATGACTCCAAAGTGATCCATGGACCTCCGAATTCACTTCTGATCATGCTCCCAACACCAAAATTACCATACAAAGCTATTCCCAGACTCGGAATCCCAAACGGACATTGTTAACACTGAAATGCACTTCAACCCAAACTTATGAAATTCTTCCAAAATGCTAACTTCCACAATAGGTGCCGAAACGTTCTGGGGTCTTCCAAAACCAAATCCGGACATATGCCCAAGTCCGAAATCATCATACGAACCTACTGGAACCTTTGAATCCCGATTTGGAGGTCGTTTACCCAAAAATCCAATCTTAGTCAATTCTTTCAACTTAAAGCTTCCGAAATGAGAATTCTCTTTCCAAATCAACTCCGAACTTTCCGAAATTCAATTCCGACCATGCGTACAAGTCATAATACCTGAAGTGAAGCTTCTCATGGCCTCAAACCGCTGAATGACGGGCTAGAGCTCAAAGCAACCGATCGGGTCGTTACATTCTCTCCCACTTAAACACACATTCGCCTTCAAACGTGCTAAGAACTGCGCTGGAGTTGTCCGAAATCACTATTTTACACCTCGAGCACCTACCTGTGCCACCACAACTCGACTGGGCACCTTAGCTTGATCTATTTGAAGATATCTTTTTTCATTTAAGCAAATAAGCCTTAGAGCCTAATTCCAACATTCGAAATTCTCTGCCAGGCTTGTTTCCAACATACGCTCACCGTATTAATCACCATATGATGTACTAGAATCTGACTGCATACCTTTGCTGGATTCACACCTTGCACCGCTTTACTCACAGGATCACAATACATTATCTGAGCACATTAGTCGAAATTCCACAAATCTGATGCTCCCATTGCACCTCATGATATATATATAGGTCTTGCTCTAACTCTTACAATACCACCATGACGGAAGAGATGTGTAGAAATTCATAATCAACTGCGGAATCAACAAATCATTGGATCTATACTCCTGACAAGAACCATCACCTCATTCTGAACCAAATAATGGTCTTAGATCCTTAATATACTTCATATAATTAGATTGCATTGATCCTAAATCCAATGATCTCGTCTCACCCAGTATGAACTGCTCAGGCAATAAGCCACCCAGATATGACCAAAAGTCTCGTATGATGTCACAATGTGCCAATAGGCTACCCAACTCGAACGAGATACAAAAGGAAAACAAACCCTGGAAGGAACTACTCAACTCACGCGCTATTATGAACTTTCCTCAAAAATGGAAAACAAGACACACAAAATAGAATATAGAAAGCTGTATTCAACATCACACTATTGCGGAACGTAACCCAATCCAAACAACATAACCATGGCGGCGTGCCACCCGATCCAAACATAAAATTCACATAAGGAGATACACACCGAGCTAGATTACTCATTACATCAAAATACCGAATGTCCGTCACCAGCACGTCAAGTGTATAATACCATCCCTAGGAAGACATATAGCGCTATAAGCTACAAACTCAAGCACAACTGAGGTGCGATATACGATCTGAATCTAAACAGCCATTCTGCTTATATAACATCATCTCTACACAGAACCTCAACATATAAGAAATTTACCAAGCTGTCTCATGACTCACACGGCGCAATACATCATTACATGAAATAGTTGATGACGAAATACACCCCAACTACTCTTCCATAAGGAGTGCATATCTGAAATGAACATATCTGGCCCGATATAGAGCCCATTCACATTTAAATCCATCCACAGACCTCAAGCTGATTCTGATCGCACTGAACCAGGCTAATAACCTTTCAAAGGTCCATCATCACTCCCCTTTTTCTCATAACACACAAGAGCAACCATCATAACTGGAGTAATCCTCCACAGTCCGCAACCTAATAAACTGTGTGCCCTCCAGGCATCAATTCTCAGTTTAACGACATCACTACAATCTTTATACTTAATTAACTCTTCAATCGATCAAGTGGATACATGCTAAACTAATGCAACCTTCCCATGGGGCACGCTCCCACAACCTTCCGTAACAGATAACAGGTCTGTACATCCAAACCACCGGAAGCACTAACACCGAAAAGCGATCAAGAATCCTTAACCAGGATGCAGAGCCTTTTTCAAAAACACCGATCTCAGGTGACACTGAAGAAAATACCAACTTACCTTAAACATAGAAACTCCTTTTTCTGCTTATTTGAGCTCGTGACATCTTTGCCAACACCGAACTGCAACCTTGATCCTCACTTCAAATTCTATACCACGCACTACACCCAACATGCCAATATATGATAGAACACGTTTTTCATCATAACTTCGGAACCACTAATAGATTAACACTTCATCATATAAAAACTTTTCACTTAACTCAATTCAGGAGAATCATAGCAACACACAGGTGAATTTTCATAACCGTAGAATATGCAAATTTCTAAGTAGTGGTCTAAGTCACTAGAGCCCTTTCGGGATCCGCCTCCACATAACATGCCATAATAGTAGAATGCTTTTGAATAACATCAATTACGGCAGCCGACAAGCCTCACACGCACCGTCACAAATCACTTGCTTAAATTGATCACGCTGAAGGGACTGATCACTACCAGTAATATGCCAATTCAATTATGGCTAACCAACCTATATTCTTTCCAATTTATCCTTGATTGCCTTAGAAATAATAATAATAACTCCATTCAACGCATACACACTCCATCCGCACTTATCCCGAGTGACCTTGAATCACGAGACCATGCTGTCTCAAATCCCACGAACCATTTCATACCTCCCAAATGCTACACTGCAAGTCAAAACATCATAGAACATTCTGGGCCTCTTCTCATAAGATGCTACAAAGCTTTATTCTTAACCGAACTTATAGTCTCGAAATTATTAGGCACCACACTTTACCCCTTTGAATCCATTAGGACCATTGTTGAGAGCCACCCGCTCTGACTCGGCTCCAAATATAATCGACTCCATGAATCTTCTAGCACATGAATACCCTCTAGGCGAAGCACCTAGCAGAATCACTTCCCTTGAAACCCGCATCTATACAAGGTATAAATCCTGAATCCTTCCCCGAGTCTGAACATAAGTGAATAAGGCCAACCATAGCACACCTTTAATAATTCATTTGCTCAAATTACCTCCTATGTTTTTTTCCCACAGCTGAAATAACCCATCAATATGCTAATAACCAGAAACCTCGCAAGTAGTTAGCCATGCAACCCAATCCTAAGCGGTGGGACTCTCCCACTTAGCTTGAATCCACTATTACACAACTTTGGAATTTACTAGAATTCTTTATCACTTATTGACACAACCTTGCACAATCAACCGCAGAAATTCTCAGAATATTTTTGTAAAACCCCATTTTTATACTCTGAATCATTAACCACATTTGCACGACCGATCTCTTTGCTGTATAACCAATAGAATTCTTTGCAAAAACTTTGCCAATCCATGAGACCGCCGAGCTGCTCACTGGAGATAACCCACCTGAGCCCATGCTCCTTCACTAGTTGCACAAGTCCATTCACTCCTCGTGGACATCAACTAAATGTGCGACAATAGCCTCAAATTCAAAGTTACGTTGTATCCTTCTTCATTTTAAGTAGCTCCTTTCTGTTATATCAAATCTCCTGCCGCATAATAGCCCATACTTCAAATTAAATCCGTAGGCCCCAATCACCAATCTCTAAAATTCCCAAATCATTCCAAACTCTCTTCAAGGTACGTGGTCATCCTACCACAAAGCCCATAAGCAACTCCTCCACTTTGGCGGAACTCACCCCTTTAATGGACTACTCGACCTTCGCTTCTTACACTTGACCTTCTAGAAATTTTAACCACCGCCTGGCACTCCCCACATGTCCTTCCTTATCCTTTGTTGCTCAGTTGTTGCCTTAAGTAATATCTATCTTCGTAGCGCTTGAACCCACGAACCGCTACTAACTTTAAATCTCCCCGAGGTCATATTTCTTGGGCCATCAACAATAGATATACCGATTCAATCCTGAACCACCGCACATCGCGATCTCTGACAGTCACCTCTCCATTATTATTTCACAATATCCTGCCCCAAAGGAGAATTGAAAAAAACCATAACACCGGCGAACTCAACATATACAATCGAGGACGACGATACCACGTCACAGATGAATTTTTCACCATGCTCGAAAATACCAAGTCTCGTTACTCCATCGAACCAAACTTGAACATTTATAACCCGATTGCCTCTCTTCCGCCAGAAAATAAAATTCTGAATCTCTGAATCTTGCATTGAGTAAACATCTTTCCAAGTCATTCACTGCTTCAATGCATAGACAAACACTCTACCATTACACCAATATTGTGCGATAACAACCCAGGAATCGTCATAACAATTAATGCCAAATCTCAAAACCTTAGGTAATACTGAAACTGAGCTGAAACGATATAAAGCCTTCCGCAAGGAGACGACAATAGCCCAATCAAATACGCAGGGAGGAACATCCCCCACCACATATGTAGTACCATTACATTTCTCAATTCCCGATTTATAATAAGCGTTTCACATCGCATAAGATTGAGTAGGAAAGAAACAAAGGCATAAGCCGCAAAGGAATCAAATTGCACGATAAGGAATCAAGAAGGGAGGTGCTCCTAACAGCCCTGTAGCCTCCCGAAGATAAGCACAAACATCTCCATACCGATCCGCGAGACTCTACTAGACTTGCTCATGACTCATGAGACCCAAGGGAACCTAGTGCTCTAATACCATGTTATCACGACCCAAAATCCACTTAGGGTCATGATGGCGCTGGACACCGCTGTCAGGCAAGCTAACCAAAATACTTAATTAAATTCTCATTTAAACAATTGTGAAAAACTATGATTTTTCTTCAATTTTTACTAGTAAAAGATACTCAATTCAAATTAAATATACATGTAAAGAAGTGAATACAAAATACCCCATAACTTTCCCAGAACCCGGTGTCACAAGTGCATGAGCTATTTCTAGGAAGCAATACAATACAACAACCATCCGGAATACAAATTGGACAAAAAATAAATACAATAATCTGGAAGAGACTCTGCTGGCTATGGGTCATCTCGAGAAGTGAAGCTCACCTAAGTCTCTGCATCAACCACGTTGCTACGCCCGCTAGGCCACTGGTGATGCATGTGCATGTGCAACAAAAATGCACAGCACGTGTAGTATAAGTACAAAAATAACGTGTACCCAATGAGTATCCCGTCTAATCTCGAAGAAGTAGAGACGAGAGGTCAACTTCGATACTTACTAGTGATCCAATAATGATACGTCCGTAATATAATGAATCGAGGATTTATATAAAAAGGATTTGTAATTCAATAGGGTGAAACATGTAAACAATTCTTTCTTTTATGCAAAATTTCCAAATTTCCTTTTTCATCATTTATACACATATTCTCAAGCCGGGAAGGGGCAATAACAACTTCAATAAGTTTCAGGCAAGCAATATAAGCATGCGCAAATCCTGCCGAGGATGTACGACCCGATCCAACAATATTTAAATTGTGCACTGCCAGAGGATCGAATGGCGCGAACCATAGATGCATCTATTTAATCTACCGAGGCATTTGGCTCATTCCATAATAGATAAACACATTCAAACAGTCAAATCAATAATTTATCAAGGAGCAAATATTCAGGAAAAGGCAAGTTTCTCTTTTAAAAGTCAAGAAATGATATCTAACCTTTTAGAATTTCATTTACACGTTCAATATGTTTTAAGCATTTTTATGTTTGTCAACAAGGTTGCAAGTATTACAAATAAGCATGCTTTTGGGCCCTAAACTACCCGGACTTAAGGATAATAGTAGCTACGCACAGACTCTCATCACTTCGTGCGTACGTAGCCCCCAAAAATAGGAGCACATAACCAATTAACTCACCTATGGGGACAATTCTCTCTTAAAAGGTTAGAAAGGAGACTCACCTCGCTCCGAAGATCTATAACGGCATTCCACGCCCTTCCGAAGACTCGAATCGATGCACAATGCTCCAAAACTAGCCAATAATTATGCAAATCGATTAATATATGTTCAACTACTCATTACAATCCAATTTATAGCAATTCCTAACCCCGATCAAAAAGTTGACATAATTGCCCTCGGGCCCACGTGCCCGAATTCCGAAATTTTTTGAAGATAAAGTTTACCCATGAACTCACAAATTCAAATATATGATTTTCTCTTAATTTCATACCCAAAATCATGGTCAAAATCCAAGAATATCAATTTTCTAGGTTTTCTTGAAAATCCCAAAAATTCTACTATTTTACATGATTTTTCATGTTAAAATCTAGATATAATCCAAGAAATTAACTTGCAATAGGTAGGAATCACTTACCGTGATATGGATGATGAAAATGGAACTCCGAAATC
Organism: Nicotiana tabacum; assembly: GCF_000715075.1. Lineage (NCBI taxonomy): Eukaryota > Viridiplantae > Streptophyta > Magnoliopsida > Solanales > Solanaceae > Nicotiana > Nicotiana tabacum. The sequence continues at coordinate 69,394,879 of NC_134087.1, forward strand.
GCTCCTAGGTCGGCTCCCATGGAGGAAATGAGATGAAATGAGCCAAACCCATTTCTTTACACTTATACACTGCCCAAACGACTCTTTTTCGCATTCGCGAGACCCCCATCGCATTCGCGAAAGAAGAAAATCTCCAAAAACCATTTTCCAAGTCTTCTCAGATAGCCTCTAGTTTAATGGACATAACAGTTTGTACAAAATTCTAAATGACAAATGGTTTAATATTTTGAAAACTAGACACCATGATCTACAACTTTCATGTTTTGATCATCTTGCAATTACTTATAGATTTTGAGATATAAGTTGCCACATTCAGCCCTGTGCAACAAAAATTTCTTCTTCATCTTCCCGGATAGCCTGTAGTGTACCAGCAATAACGTTTTGTACACAAATCCAAATGCTAAATGGTTTACTTTTCTGAAAACTAGACACAAAGGTATACAACTTTCATTTTTAGATCATCTCCAAATTCCTTATAGATTGCGCAATATGAGCCTCCGAAGTCAAACCTGTGCAACAGATATTTCCTTATTCGTGAACGCGAAGAACAGAGTCCCTGAAGCCAAATCCTTCTTCGTGAACGCAAGAGGATCCTCGCGAACGCGAAGAACAACACCAGACACCAGCATCAGCTATTGTAAAATAGCCCGAAATGATCTGAAACCACCCCGAAACATACCCGAGGCCCCCGGAGCCCCGTCCAATCACACAAACCAGTCTCATAACATAACACGGACCTGCTCCAGGCCTCATATCACATCAATCAACATTGAAATCATGAATCGCACCCCAATTCAAGTTTAATGAACTTTAGAACTCCAAATTTCTACATTCGATGTTGAAACCTATCAAATCACGTCCGATTGATCTCAAATTTTGCACATAAGTCATATTCGACATTACGGACCTACTCCAACTTATGGAATTGGATTCTGACTCCGATATCAAAAAGTCCACTTCCGATCAAACTTCTCCAAAAAATTAAATTTCTATCTTTAGCCAAATGACTCTAAAGTGACCCACGGACCTCCAATTCACTTCCGATCGCGCTCCCAATACCAGAATCACCATACAAAGCTATTCCCAGACTTGAAATCCCAAACGTACATTGATAACACTGAAATGCACTTCAACCCAAACTTATGAAATTCTTCCAAAATGCTAACTTCCACAATAGGTGCTGAAACATTCTCGGGCCTTCCAAAACCCGATTCGAACATACGCCCAAGTCTGAAATTATCATACGAACCTGCTGGAACCTTTGAATCTCAATTCTGAGGTCGTTTACTCAAAAATCCAATCTTAGTCAATTCTTTCAACTTAAAGCTTTCGAAATGAGAATTCTCTTTCCAAATCAACTCCGAACTTCCCGAAATTCAATTCCGACCATGTGTACAAGTCATAATACCTAAAGTAAAGCTGCTCATGGCCTCAAACTACTGAATGGTGCACTAGAGCTCAAAACGACCGGTCGGATCGTTACAGTTGGAACTAAGTGTGAGGTACCCGCATGAAGGACCAAGCCTGGGAAAAGTTTGAGTACCCCATCAGCTGCTAATGCTTCGGCCATTGGCCTACCAGGAAGTTTCTTTTACCCTCTTATTATTTATGGTGTGCATTGGGGACAATGCACAATTTTAATTGTGGGGTGTGGAGATTATCTGGGGTGACTTTTCATGCTACTTTTGTTGTGTTAGTTTAATTAAATAATATATTTTTTAGAAGATTGGACTTTTTCCGATGATGGATCTATTAGATAATTTTTTTGAGGAATTTAAGTCAAAAAAAAAAGATTTTCTTTGTAGGTTGTGTAGTAATTTTACCTTGGTTTTTCTTTGTGTCGTGGTTCTTTTCTAAGGATTTTGTTTGAACCGGGTATAATTAGTTTTTGGAGGAGTAGGAGCCAGTGTGAGATGAATTGAATTGAAGCAATATCTCTTGACTTTGTTATGCCTTGAGAATAGTGAGTACTTTGGCTGTAACGCTTAGGCTCAGATTTTGACTCTTGTAGAAGTACCTTAAATTGTATTATCTTAAGTTTGCTTAACTACTTTGACTAGAGTGTTGATGAGTCAAATCCTGAGTGAAGTATGTGCCATGTGCGTGTGAAGTTTGTTGTATTTTGTGCATTGCATTTGATGTCTTGAACTTACCCCGTGTGTTTGCAAAGCGAAATAGTAGTTTTGTTCAGTCTTGGAAGTGATAAATGCATTTCTTTGTTGAGCCATATATATTTTTTACTCGCTTAATTGTTATGTATCGTAGTTAACCCCTTTGAGCCTGTAATCATGTTTCTTTGACAACCACATTACAAGCCTTACCCAATTATTTGAATAAAATCTATTTGAACCTTTTCACCTCTCATGAGCACTTGAATTGTTATGAACTTTGTAAAAGTTAAAGTGTGGGGTGGTTGGTTTCACTTTTGAGTGGAGCTAATGAAATAAGGAGAAAAGTGCATTGTGTTGACAAAAAAAATAAGAGCCACTTGAATTGGAAAAAAAAAAGAAAAAAAATAGTTGTATTGTTGTGAACAAAAATTCTTGCTAAGTGGTGGCTTTTGATGTAAGTGTGCTTAAAGAAGTATGGAGTTAATATATATATATATATATATATATATATATATATATATATATATATATATTGATGTGAAGGTGGAGTTATGGTTTGACATAAGTATGGGTTTGAATGTTAAAGTATATGTATTAAAGTGCTTAGGGAGGTGTAGTCACTCTTATATCGAAATGTATCCTACCCGTCCCGCAACCTACATTACAATTAAATAAAGTCCTACTTGATCCTAGACTGAATGAGCTCGATTAGTAGAGTAGTACACTACGGGCAAGACTATGGTGCATCTTTTGTGGCATATGAATGTTATTTTATGAGAGTGAGTGAATTTTTTTCTATCTTGAGTTCCTAATTGTTCTTAAATTTATGGTGTGTGGAACTACTCTCTTTTGTTATGTGAGGGCACTTTATTCATGAAGGAAAGGTAATGTCAATGACCTCTATGTCAGAGTAAGTAAGTAAGTTGTGAATAATGCGTGGTACTTGTGAGTCAAATCTTGAGGTGAAGATGTTACACTTTTGTACTTAGTCTATTTTAAATATTCTTGGTGTGATGAGTTAGGAGAATTGTTTAAAGAAAAGGTCGTGTCTATATAAAGTGCAGTTTGATTGCTCGAGGATGAGCAATGGTTTAAGTGTGGGGTGTTGATGATAGGCTATAATTGCGTATTTTAGTTGTTTATTACACTCTAATTTACTACACTTTAATTGAGTTTGAGCTTTAATTGCTAATGTTTTGCACTAATTATGTGTTTTATGCTTTGAAGGAGTGATTCCGAACTATGTAGATGTTATGGAATAAATTCAAGTGATTTGGAGCTTTGATGTCTGAGTAAAAGCCCAAGGAATCAAGCCGGTATCGTATTCGGAGATCGACGAATGACAGTTAAGAACGAAACGAAGAATCGAGCGGACATATGGTGCATTGTCTAGTAAAATACACATAACTTTTCACTCAGAACTTCGTTTGGGCTCCACAATATATCGTTGGAAAGCTATTAGAAAGGGCTACAACCTTTATGTTTTGCAGTTTCGCAAATTCCCACTATCGCGGTGCATGGTGCGGCGTGCGGTGCGCCACGCCTGTGGAAATTTTCTGCAGCCTATCAGAATCAGCAATCTGAGCTTTTGCACTGCCGCCCCGCATGGCGCGTCACCCCATGAGGCGCAGCAGTGCAAATTTTATAGAGTGTCAGTTATTTCGTGCAAGAGAAGTTATTTTTGTCTGGGCCTAACCCTACTTGGTATAAATACATGTAAAAACGCTATTTTGAGGAGGAGGACATACTTTTGACATAATTTAGACCTAAGGAGGCTAAGGAGACTGGGGATTCGACCTAAGGAAGAAAGAACATGCTAGGAGCAAGGCGGAGAATTCTTCTACAAGTTTTTCCCTTCCTTCTTCCTATTTCCATTATTGGTTATGAATTCTAGTATTGTAATTATGCACACTATTATGAATAGCTAATTTGTTATCTAGGGTTTTGATGGAACCTATTGGAGGATGATTTTCCTGGTACGTTAATATAGATTTGTTGTAGCTTTTTCTTTATTTATTCAACTATGCTATTATTGTGGTTGGATGAAGAACTCGCAATCGACTATGCCTATTTAGTGTGTATTACTCGGGAGAGAGTGCATATTTAGGTAGTTGTTGAACAACATCACTTCTAACGTATATGAGGGATCAATACAAAGGGTTTAAAGGTGGGATTAGGGATATCGAAACTTTGGGTGCGATCCGAGTGCGCCGTACTTAATGTCAGCTAGCGTTAATTCGGGAGAATATGTCTAGTAAATTGTGTTAATTACTCGGGAGAGAGTTACGACAGTCAGAGTGCTCATGATCGGTAGAGAATGCTTAGGCAAATTTATAGAAAACGTAGTGGGAAGGATTTTGAAAATAGGGAAAATCATAACTCTAGACCTCCTTAATCTTGTCTCTCACCCTTAGTATCTTTAGTTGTTAATTTATTATTTTAATTTATTAGTTAAACACAAGAATCTTAATATCTATAAGTTAGAAATTATTCAAGCTTATTTTTCTTATCGACATTGAACAACTGTAGCTAAGTCTTAGTTCTCTATGGGATTCGACTCCGGACTTGTAAACCGGATTATATTTGCAACGACCGCTTAGTCCTTTTTATAAGGCATAGTTGGGTGTGATAACTCATGGTCCTCAAATCCCCAAATCACATCGGTCTAGAAAAATGTCTGGTACAGCGGTGGTATGGGTTGTTCTAGTGTATAGTAGAAGTCATGCCATGGTGGTATCCAATCATTATATTCTTGCATGGTGTATTCATATCCGAGACCAAAGGTTATGCCATGAAATTGCGGTCGTATCGTTTCTGTGATCCCTTAAATTTTAGGACCAAGACCTTATCCTATTTCGTACCTAAACTATAATAGCATGTTTTGCACCTTATTGATCTACCATCGCTCTTTCTCGACTACGTTTATCTGATAAATGCTGTGGAATGTCTCTCCTCCCAATTTCCTTATATTCTCAATAGTTGGTACGATCTGATTGGTGTAGATAGGGTTACTTTTATCTCAATGGATAATCACCTCCCGATGGTTCCGCTCGAAGTTCACGGCCTGGTGCAGAGTAAAAGCAATTGCCACAGCCGTGTGTATCCATGGTTGTCCCAGTAACAGGTTATTGGTAGCGGATATATCCAGCACCTGGAACTCAACATCGAACCAGGCTGGGCTTATCTTCAGATCCAGGTTGATCTCTCCAATATCATCTCTCTGAGATCCATCAAATGTTTTCACGTTCATACTTCCCATCCGTATCTCATGTAGAGTTATACCCAATCTTTTTAGAGTAGTCATCGGGCATATGTTCAGACTTGAACCCCCGTCGATCAAAACTTTAGCAATGAACTTGTCATCATATGCACAATGATGTGTAGTACTTTGTTATGACTCAATCCTTCTGGCGGAAACTCATCTTCATGGAATGTAAACTTATGACTATCCAGTACCTGCCCCACCATGTTTTCTATCTCTCCACTAGTGATATCGGTAGGTACGTAAGCTTCACTTAACACCTTCATCAAGGCACTCTTGTGTGCATCTAAAGTTTGTAACAGTAACAGGATGGATATTTGGGCGGGAGTCTTGTTTAGGCGATCAACAACAGAGTACTCCCTCGCATGTACCTTTCTTCAAAGATCATCAGTACCCGTCTCCACAACAGGTGGTTTTGGGGCGGTCTCTTTACTTGTTCCTCCAAGATTTTCTAGCATGTAAACCCTTCCGGTTCTGGTCATTCCTTGTGCAACACCCGTCTCTTCCATCTTGACTTTTCTTTTTCTCCTTGCTTTTGCTACATAATCCCATGGAATGGAATCAGACTTATAGGATGGCGATGCAGCTACCATCACAGTGAAAGGCGTAGCTACCTCGACCTCGAACGGTGCCTTAGTTTGCACCAGTATCGGAAAGAGGGTGGCTGGAGATGTTTTAGGAGTGTCCCCTCTTAGATAAGCCTAATGGACACCTCCTGGTCCCATTTTTCATTAGTTTCTATCACATTCAGTCCCCCACCCATGTGATCAGGAAGAGGGTTATTACAGACATTCAGCGGGGACTCTTTTGCCTATGTAACCTTGGTGTCAATAAGTGTTTGGATCTTATCTTTCAACTTGCGGCATTCCTCGATAGTATGTCCTTTCATGCCTGAATGGTAGGCACAATTCTTGTTGGGGTTGACCCACTGAGAAGAGTTTTCAATAGCAGCTACAGGAATGGGAGTGACTTAACCAGTGGCCTTCAATCTCTCATATAGTTGGGCTATAGGTTCAGCGATAGGGGTATATTGTCCAGGAGTTCTGCGTTCAAAGTTTGGCTGTGGTTTTGGATAGTTTTTTCAGGCGGAGGAGAGGAATGGTAATATGTAGGTTGGGTATTATAGGTATGGTAGGTATGGCGGGGTAATGGTATTTTGGAGGTGAGGGTTGATATGCTGGTGACGGTGTCTGATAGGTAAGGGGAGACATAGGGCCCTAGGCTACTATCACGACACCCATTTCCTTCTTATTATAAATGCCTCCAGATTGTAAGGCTTTATTAGTGTCTTACAGCACCTCAAAATTAATCAACATACCTCTCTTGATTCTCTCCTCTATTCTTTCTCCCAACTTTATGATGTCAGAGAACTTGTGATCTATAACCATCAATATATCATAGTAATGTGGATCCTGAGCTCTAACAAAGAATTTGTTTATTTGTTCCTCTTCTAGTGGCAGACTCACCTAGGCAGCCTCTGATCTCCAGTGAGTAGCATACTCACGGAAGGTTTCTATTGGCTTCTTCTTGAGGTTCTAAATATAGAAAATGTCTAGCATGTTTTCTGTGTTGAATCTGAATCTATTCATGATATCAGATGCCATACTTACCCAGTTTGCCCACTTCTTTGAATTCTGACTAATGTACGGGATAAAGAATCCCCGGTGAGACTTCGCATGAACAACTTCATGCAGGTTTGTTCATTCTTGCCCACTCCTGCAAGCTTATCGTTGTAGGTTCTTAAATGCACCTTGGGATCACCAGTTCCATCGAACATCTCAAACATAGGAGGTTTGTAACACTCCAGCAGTTCCATGTCTGGCTGGATACACATAGTCTTCACAATTCAAGCCTTTAACACCTTTTCCTCCCTCAATACTCTGGACTCTTCCTGTCAACTTCTTTAGCTCTTCAGCCATATTCCGGATGAGCAGGTCCTTCTGGTTGGTTTGGGTATGTATAGTGTTTGTCGTGGTGTATGTGGTAGGGTCTCCACGTATATTGAGTTGCCTTGGTGTGTTCCTAGAACTTAAGTATATGGGTGATCATTGATTGAGGTCTGAGGTGGATCAAAGGTAGGTTGTCGCACATTATGAGGGGTATGATAGGTAGTTGTTTGCGAATACTGGGTGGGTAATGGTGGTGTTGTTGAGGCATTTGCAACGGTGGAGGGTTGAGATTTTGAGGGGGTGCAGGGTCATGATATTGGTGCGTCTCAGGAGAATATTATGGAGCTAAGGGTGGTGGATTTTGGGTCTGTGTGTTTTGGGTGGTGTTTGATTCTAGGTGGCGGTGTTCTAGTGGTTGATTTTGGGGACATTCAGTGTAAGGGAAAGGTTTGTGAGATTTTGCACCAACTCAAGCTCACCTTGTAGCTCCAAGATTGTCTGCTCCAATCGTAGAACCAACTCATTTTGCCCGGGCGTACTTTTTCCGTCTAAAGTTTCAATATTCTCTGCTATGGTAGTGTTGTCTTTTTGATTACAACTCAAATTATCCATCTTGCCTTTTTCTTTATTTTTTCTTTTGGGGTCGCTAGGTGGAGGAGGTGGTGGAGGACCTCTGGATCTAGCATGGTATACTGACTATGCCAGAATGCACGAACCCATCTTTGGGAATGAGAATAATCAAAAGAAAGAAAAACAAAAGGTAACCAAGTCAGTGAGACCGAATGAGAGAGTATTTGCAATATTTAAGCAAGTAACACGTAAGGTCATGCAATAATTCGCATCCTAATTTGGGGACCTCATTGTGCCCGACATAGCTTGGAGAAAATTTATGCCAACTTTGTCTCATTCCATTAATGAAAAAATAAATCAAATCAATCTTTAATAATCGAAATAATAATATGAAGTCACTAATGGCATGAAGTCTTATTACATCGAAATGTAACGAAATCTAACTAGAAAGCAATAAAAAATACCGTCTCCTAATCTATTTGGTCCCAAAAGCACCTTCTCCATGCTTTGCCCTTTTGACTCCATCAATCACACTTCCCAGGTCACACATATCGAGCAACAGGTAAGTCATTGCCAGCTTCCCTCCTTCATCATAGCCTATACCTTGACAATCCCAAAGCCTCTTTCTCATCTTCCCCTCTAGCTCCATCAACCGTTGCTCTAGGTGCTCCAACCCCTCTATCGACTTGTTCACAATCTCCTTCCATTCTTTGATCGCCTCCATATCCACCTGATGTTGTTCTAAATGCTTAGATTCATATTCAAACACTCTTTTGCATAGCCTCTTGTACTTTACTTGAGCCTCAGCCACCTCATCTATGATTATGTCTTTCAGATTGAATCCCGATTTGACGTCCCCGGTTATGTCATCATCCAACCATAAGAGGTAGTAATACATATGACCAGCGTGCAACCAGTCTGGTTTAATAATCCCCCCATCCACAATGATCCTTTGGTTCCACATATGCTAGTCCTCGAATTGGAATGGAATAAGATTCTTTGAAGTCTGCTTCATACTGAACCATATTGGAAACCCAAGGTATGACCTGCTTCCTCCCAGCTTGCCTCATTACCCTTATAGAAGCGTTAGATAAACTCCTTGAAACCCGATCAGAACCAAATGAGTGGCCCCTTTGGACCTGATGATGAACTCTCTAGTAGGAAACCACTCGAATATCCGATGACTTGTTCATCCGTCATATTACTGAAGAAACGTACCCAACCTTCAACTTTCCCAGGATTTGCAAACCTATCTGGAGCAAACGTCATCTTCTTTGGATGATTGCCGATGTAGTCATTCAGTGGTCTACGCAAGAGCTCCTGGCAGTAATTTCCCCTCTAAAAATGCTCTAGCAGCCAAACCTATAGTAGAAGGTTGCAACCCTCGAAGTGTCCAAACCCATGCTTGCACCGATTCAAGGATCGGTACATCTCAGCTAGTATCATAGGGATGATGGTGTATTTCTTCCCCTTGATACCTTCCATCACGATCCTGGTGACCACGGCTAAGCGAGTGAGAATTTCCCCTCCTTTTATTGAAAAAATCAGCAAACCCAAGAATCAGACTATGAAGACATAAACTCTGGACCCATCCTAAAGAGGTAATAGCTAACTCTCCGTGATGCAAGCGGTAGGACTTGATATTCCCATACATCTCATAGAGAAACTCAAACAGGATGTAGGATTCTTTAAGCAGACCAACTCGTCGTTCTTCTTGAACCAAACATTTTTAGAAAACCGCGTGGAGTACGATTTTCTGGCACCAACAGACCTAGACTATCCCATGGAAATTTGGTGAAACCCCTATCTCTTCTAGAATATGAGTCATTTCTATATTGCTAAATAGGAAGACAACTCTCTTTTCATCCCATAACATAGTGGCTGCCTCAATTAATTCTCTGTTCGGTCGAATGTTCAACAAAGACGGCAAATTACCCAAAATTCTTATTACGTGGTTTCTATCATATGGTGCAAGGTCATTCTAGCAATCGATCTACAGAGGTGGGATGTTCTGGACCATGCCAAATCTGGGAATTTCGTGATTTATTTTCTACAAACAAATAATAGTTAGCCCTTTCCCCCTCCAGATTTGACTATTTACGCAATAACGATCAACATGTTGGCACATTTTCTCCAAGTAATGCACATAACATGATTATATCCTTTGGGATTGTGGAAATCCCTTTGGATTTTGGACAAGGTTTATCTAAGCAGATTAATGTGTCAATGACGTTTTAATCCACACTAGGTTTAACATGATGCATATATATTTCGAATCAGTGTGGGGTTTCTAGTAGGGTCTAGACTGATACTCTCAAGTGGACGACTTGAGAGGGAAAGGCACGGGACTGTCGACTACACTGTTGATCAACTATTCTACTGCTAATAAAGCATTTCCGGTTTAAAAAGTTATTTTTAGGAAAACGCGGAAACTCATCAAGCGCCGCTATGTTAATAATAGGCATGAGTGGAGTACGATGTCGAAAGCATGCTTTATGCGAGAAATAATAATATGTTGCTAGCTATTTTACATGATGAAAGCACGTAAGACTAGTAAATAATGTGATAAAGATAAACAAAGAAAGAAGGGAAAAAGGAAAGACAAAGGAGAGAAGTTAGCATAGCTTACGAAAAGTTCGAGAACGTGATTAAATGAAGCAAATATGGGAGATAGGGACGGGAGATGCATGATATAGCAATTTTAAGCAAATAAGGAAAATAGGGAAGTGAATGTACATGAAAGAAGTCAAATAATCCACACAAGAGAAAATTTCATTATGGTAAGCGCCTAAGTATATCCCAAGCAGAGTCACTATGCTATCGCGCCCCGTTTTCTCGCGAAAATAGGTTTCGAATTGTGACAACTTTTTTAAATGTGGGTATTAAAAGAAAAGAGTCTTCACCTAATGATTTTAGGGTGCGTTAGGGCACCTATTTGAAAATACTTTTGTTTAACTAGTCTACGCCATCAAAGATCAGGTAAAGGTTAAAATTACCTCAACAAGAAGGAGTTAGGCACTCTTCGAGATCCACAATAGTGGGTTCTAGTTGAATTTTACACTATGTGGGATTGTTGGATTATAATTATCCTATGTGATCATATAAATTAAATAAGAGTACGGAGTTTAAATTTACGAGACAAAACAAAAATTTACCAGACAAAACAAATTACATGTGAGGAAACAAAGCAGATTATTATTAATAAAGATTTATACAATACTTGAAGATTACAATCATGCCATGCAACATAAATAATACTTCGCAACTCCCTTAAAGGTAAGAGTTGCTCATATTATTCAGCGGGCACATACTGTAGACATGTGATTTTTGACACTCCCCAAGATTTTTTATATTTTAGTATGTAAATATTTAATTTAGGCCTAATAGCGTTATTTTAATTAATTTTGACTCTTTTATTTTATTTTATTACAAGAAAATAAAAATTACAAAAAATAGTTTCATTAATGTTTGGTAGTCATTTTAATCTTGAAAAATACTAAAAAAATAATTTTGTTTTAATGGTCAGTCTTTATTTTAATAATTATTTTTATTTAAGTAGGTCTAATTAATATTTTTGATAATATTTCTATATAGATAAATTTTTAGTTAGTTAAGCTAATTTTAAGCATAGCTAGTCATAAAGGTCCAAGTTTCTAGCCCATTCCTTAAGCCTAATACCCAATACCCATCAAGCTAACCCTAGGGACCCTTCTAGACTCTTGTTGGGAACAAAATAAAAGACATCCTTGCACTTTACAAAATATCAGCCGCAATACACTCTAGGAAATCAGCTAAAATACACAAAAATACAAGACCAAAAGCTGAACCAAAAAGACCTAGACTGAGGGCGTCGTTTCTAACCTTGAAGACACCCACCCCATTCCAGCCTTCCACCATCTTCAGCACCACAACAACCCGCTGCCATATCCACCTCCCTCACTCTAAAAACCCCCAAAATTGAACTCACCCTTCACCACCAAGCGGCGAACCAAAAGACCCCTCTTCTCCATGACCAGCATCTCCAGACCTTCATCGCCGGCGAGATTCGCTTGAAGCCTGTGCAAATTAACCCCATAACTAGGCAGTTACCATTCGATTCTCTGAGCTTCAACAGCCAAACCTCAAGATTTCTTAGAGAAGAACCTTCAGCGGCGATATCTCTTATTTTGCTTTGATTTTTTGAGAACGACTCGGACACACACACATTCGCACAAAAGCACACAGGAATACAGTTGCTTCAGTCTCGTTGTGGTGTTTCGACTTTCAGATTTGTTATGGTGTTCATGTAAATTTCAAAGTTTCGTTTCTTCTGATTTTAGTAAAAATTGACTCAAGTCTCGGTCATGGAGTTTTGTTTGAGTTTTATTGCTGTTTCATTGGTTCAGTGGTGACTGGTCGAGGTAGAAATTTTCCGTCGAGGTCTTGTTCGCATCTCAGATTCCGTTTTTGAGCCGAACTTCAGTTTGTGGCCGTTCTCAGCCTTTGTTTGGTTCTGCTAATTCTGTTTCTTTCTATTGAGGTATGTGTCTCAGTTTTAGACAATGTAATTGCTATAGTTTCTAATTAAATATCATGATATTATGTAATTTATTCACTGATGTGTCTGTTATGTGTGAGATTAGATATTTAGGTATTTGTTTGACTTTAAATTACTACAACTTTGGTTTGAGAAGTATGAGAATCATTTGGCAAATGAATGATCTTGTAAAGCTGGAAGTGGGTTTGGTTTAATTCAGTTTATTAATAGTTATAATTAACTCAATATGAAGGCAACTGAAAGTTCGTAGATCTGCTCATTCACTGACAGTAATGATCAGTTATCTTATATATAAGATTAATGAATTTTGATGTGCCAAAAATATTTTCTCCTGAACATGGAGTTATATCGGCAGCAGGGCGCATAGATAGTTTGGGTAAGACTATTGATTGATCATGCAATGTCTCACGCAATGCATAGTTTTCTTTGTAGTAACTTGAGATTTCAAGATCTGTGCTTAATAGTTCATGCAATAGCTTAAAAATGAATTCACCATTGGAAGAAGAAAACAGAATTAAACATCAGTTCTCTTACTTAATATGTATCATACAAGACTTTATTTCCTTTATTCAATACTGGTGTTATCTCCATGCTCAACTTCAGATTATTCGATATTCATTTTGGCACAAAAGAGACATTCGATTATGCACCTTCTTGGCTCTTGTGGCTAAGGCATAATCGTTTTAGAATAATCGAATCATAGACATCGTAGTGTGCTTCTGGCGCATTATAATCATTATCATGGCTATGGGTATGGTTCCCGTGACGTAGTTGTGATTTGTAATTTCTAAAATTCGGGTGTGCATTTCATGTGACCCGATTCTAATTTCCAACAAGTTTAAATAAAATATGTCGTGAACCGCGGATGCATTTCATGTAGCGTGGCTTACGATGTGTTTTAAATAACCTTGAATTTTCCTGAAATATTAAAAGCGGATAAAAGGTTAAAAAGGCACAATCGGTTTAAAACGTGCAAAAAATCAGATAATTGGGCTAATATTAATAGTTGAGTGACCGTGCTAAAACAACGAAACTCGAGAATGCCTAATACTTTCTCCCGGGTTAACAGAATTCCTTACCCGGATTTCTGTGTTCGCGGACTGTAATATAGAGTCAATCTTTTCCTCAATTCAGGATTTGAACCGGTGACTTGGGATACCATAAAATTATCCCAAGTGGTGACTCTAAATTTTAAATAAAATAATCTCGTTTCGATTGTCACTTAAATTGGAAAAAACTCTCTTATGTCCCTTCCGGGGGTGTAGGAATTCGCTGGGGATAAGAACCCAGAAATTCTGGTTCAGGGTTCAAGAATTCGAGTTTAGAATAATTGTTTTACTTGGCTTTATTTATTATCTGGTTTTATTACTTGTTTGGGCCTAATGTGCTACGTGTTGCTTTTACCGCTTTGATATTTTGTGAACTGTATATAAACTGCTACGGAACCCTTCTTCTCTCTAAGTCTTCTAAATCATGGAGGAGCGTACACTTCGTGCGACTTCTCTTCTGTTAAAGTCATCCCAAATTTTAGAACGGGGTTTGGACAAGTTGCAAAGCCGATGAAGCTTTTGTATTCCCGGTACGCTGCCCCTGGCTCAAGTCGTCCGCTCGGGTACACAAGTCTAGAACAAATACCCAGGTTTTTGAACCTAGAATAACTCAGCCTCATGTCGGATCCCTAGTAGGAACACTTGTTTGCATCACGTGCATTTAACTTTGGGGACTCAACACAGGGGTTGAGTCCGTCTAGGACAAGTGTACCCAAATTAAAAGACCATCCTGATGCATCTTACGTGCTACTTGTGTATCTATTTGTTTCAGCTTGCATGTTGACTGGCTTCTAGAATAGGGAAAGAAAATGAAAAAAGAAAAAGAAAAAGAAAAGAGAGTGAGAAGTAGGTATTTGAATTATCTTAAAACCCTGCCGAAATTTTGAAAAAAAGAAGAGAAAAAGTCATATTTTCCGGTTGCATCAAAACGGGCGAACTACGCGGGTCTGATTTTCACCGGATGTGAGATACGTAGGCAAACCTCATCGGTTCCGGCCCATAATTTTCAAAAAATCCAAAAATATTTTCCTTTACTTCCTCTCTAGAAAAGTCTTTTTTTGAGACCCCAATTTTCAAAAAATCCAAAAATATTTTCCATTACTTGCTTCTTTAGAAAGTCTTTCTTTTAGACCCTAATTGTTTTTTTTTAAATATACAAAAATATTTTCTTTTAATTTTTTCCAAAAATCCAAAAAAATATTTTCATTCTTCTTTCAAAATTGAAAAGAAAATTCAAAATTTAAAAATATTTTCTTTTTTTAGAAGCATTTCTTTCATAAATTCAAAATAAAATTCCTAAAATATTTTCTTTCTTCTTTAAAAGTTTTTCTTTCGAAATTCCAGAAAAAAAAAATCTTTCTTCTTTAGAAGTCTTTCTTTGCAAAAATGCTGAAGAAAAATCAAAATCCAAAAATATTCCCTTTCTTCTTTATAAGTCTTTCTTTCGAAAAAATAAAATAAAAAATTCAAAAAAAAGTTAGTTTATTTACTTTATTCATGATCTTCCCGAACTACGCAAGATCTGATTCATGTTCCCACATGATACGTATGCAACCCACATCAGGTTCGATCAACCATTGAAAAGAAAGATGAGAAAAAAAAATGAAAAAAGAAAAAAAATGAAAAAATATTGCTAATAATAAGGACCGACTGAGTCCATTCTAACATGTTTTGTTTTGAATTGTGAAGAAAGTTGAGGCGGTCGGTTTGTGGTAAGCTGGAAACACAAGATCCAAAGAAAAATGATAACTGACATCGAAGCTGTTACAAGTGCTCAAGAGACTCAGTGTCAGACGGTTCAACAAGAGGCTACTGTGTTTGAGAGAAATAGAATACTAAAACATCAAATGACTGAAATGTGTCAAGCAAGTGGTAAAGGACAACCTCGTCATGAGTCACAATTTGCTACACAGCAAGAGCAGTACCACTCTCCTGAGTACCACTCGTACTCGTTTGATCTTCCTGCAAACATTGAGAAGTTTGCCCGAAAGATGGTACAGGAAGAAATGACCCAAAGAGTGAA
Organism: Nicotiana tabacum; assembly: GCF_000715075.1. Lineage (NCBI taxonomy): Eukaryota > Viridiplantae > Streptophyta > Magnoliopsida > Solanales > Solanaceae > Nicotiana > Nicotiana tabacum. Next base: position 69,410,320 of record NC_134087.1, read on the forward strand.
AAGCTTAGAACAACGGTTGAAAAACATGCAAGGGTTGACAGGTCAAAAGAGTGTTGCCTTCAAATATATATGTATGTTCCCCGATGTCCACTTGTCGCCTGGTTTCAAGACTCCCAAATTTGAAAAGTATGATGGACATGGAGACCCCATAGCCCACCTGAAAAGGTATTGCAATCAACTGAGAGGTGCGGGAAGAAACGAAGAATTGCTTATGGCTTATTTTGGGAAAAGCCTTACGAGAGTAGCATCCGAATGGTTTTTGGATCAAGACACATCTCGCTGGTACGTCTGGAATGACATGGCACAAACCTTTGTCAATCAGTTCAAATACAACATCGACATTACCCCAGACCGCATTTCCCTTTCAAACCTGAAGAAGAAACCAAGTAAAAGTTTCAGGGAATATACCATTAAATGGAGAGAGCAAGCAGCTCGAGTTAAGCCACCCATGGATGACCACAAGCTAATCACTGTCTTCCTTTAAGCGCAAGAGCTAGATTACTTTCAAAACATGATGTCCGCAGTTGGCAAATCCTTCTCGGAAGCAATCAAAATGGGAGAAATGGTAGAAAATGGTCTTAAGACAGGCAAAATTATAAGTTAAGTAATTCTCAAAGCCGCAACTCAGACTATCCCGATTGAATCCGATAATTACAGTGGCACGAATGAGAAGGATGAAGAAACCATGATGACAACAGGTTCGAGAAGAGGTCCCAGGAAAACACCTCGAAGGTATGCGCAGCCTCATCAGGTTTCCCATGACTCCCCTGAGCATCGCTATCCACCTCAGAACCCACAATACTTTGTCGCTCCACATCAGTATGTTGTCCAGCCACCAAAACACCCTAGAAAGCGAGCGCGAGCATCACAAAATCTCCACCAGCTTCCACAAAATTTTCAGGTACCCTATAACCCACATCCAGGCCAGAGGTATAGAGGGAAAAAAAGTTGAAAGATAATTTTACACCAATAGGAGAGTCCTATGCAAGCTTGTTTGAGAAATTAAAGCATTATGACATGATTGCACCTATTCCTCCAAATCATGTGGATCCACGTGCAAGAAGTTTTGACCCTTCTAAAAGGTGTGAATACCATTCCAATGCCCAGGGGTACAATTTGAAAGCTGTCGGGATTTAAAAAGAGAAATAGAAAGGATGATCCAGTAAAACCTGATTGAGCTCCAAGATAGTGACACCCAGAATATCGCGCAGAATCCTTTACTTGCACATGATGATGCACACTTTGTGGGGATGACGCGTGGTGACGGGGAGTATGAGAATCCTCTCGAGAATTTGCTAACTGAAGTTAATGATTTTGAAATTGGACAAGGCTCTGCTGATTTTGATGAGCAAATTTGTGGCTAAATATCAACCATAGCAATTGAAAAGTCATTCCCTCCTCACTAGGAAGGAATCTTGGTAGCTTGTTTTGATGTTTTTTCTATTATCTGGGTTATTTCAGGGTTGTGATCCAGATTTTATTTGTTTTATTGAGTCAAATCCTTCTATCCCTCCATTCTGTTTGTGTGAGTCTTGTCTTTTTATTCTGTTGCTATTTTCATTAGCCGGGTTATTTAGGGTTGTAACTCGGATTTTAGGTTGTTTGTCTTGTTGTTTACTCAATGAAATACAATTTGTCCTTTTGTGTCATTCCATGCTTAGTTCTTTTCCCGCTAGTTTTAATGACATGACATGCATGCGGAATTTTGGCCAGATCTTAGGAACTGATTTAATCTGGAATTCGATAACTAAAAAAAATACTTTTGAGGATGAATAAAGAGTTGGAATACTTTGGAACTAAGGTCGAGTAAAATTCACCTTCAAATCATTGTGAATATCGGGTTTGAGGATGTTTAATCAATTGATGTTTGTTGGAAAGTTTGTCACTAAGGGATGAAAAAATGTCTTGTGACCACGACACACCAAGAAGACAGACATGTTCGTCAATGCTGTGATCGCGAAAAGATGACATGTTTGACGTTCTTGAGATTGGGAGGCCTTTTTTCTACTACCCAAACACTTTATATCCTTTGCTACCCCTTTTGAGCCTGTGTTATTTTCTTTGACCACCCTCTTTTGGAATCAAGTTTAGAGGCAAGAGTAAAAAAAAATGAAAAAAAAGAAAAAAAATTCATGTCCCAAGAGTATAAACTGGGGCAATTCTTAGAAAGTTCAAGTGAAAAAAAAAGATTTGTCAAAGGTCCATGCCCTCAAAAATAGAAGGGGCAAAAAAAAGGAAAAAGAAAAAAAAAGAGAAACAGAAAAAAGATAAAAAAAATTTAGGTCAGATGTTTGAACTACGTTCGACCTGATTCCTTAAAAAAAAGGATACATAGGCAGCCTCACGATTCGGTCCAACCAAATAAGAATTCAAAAAAAAAAAAGAGAAAATCCCAAAAATCCCCAATAGCTGAAACTGGGGCAGAGATTTTATTTCACTTTTGAAAGAGTCGATTCCAAGAGTTGTAAGTCCACAACCCCCTTTACTTTGAGTTTATTTTGAGCCTTCATAACGTCCTTTCTTTCCAACCCTATCCAAAATCCTTCCAAATTTACCTCCCGATATACTTTCAAGAATGCTAAGAGAAGCATGCAATGAGCAGCGGTTGTCACATGACGTAGAACACCGTCGAGTTTCTCACAAAAAGGGTAAGAAAAATGAGAGAGTCTTATTAGTGAAAACCCTCACGGGCACTGTAAGATGACGGTAAGCAAAGATGAATAAATGAGAGAGACTTGTTGGTGAAAACCCCTCGGGGCACCACTAGTCGAAAGTGAGTCGCGAAGCTGATGCAAAGAATTGACACGAACAAGCCCGACTTCAAAGCTCATAAGAATGGCAAAAGGAAAGATTGGATTAGTTTGATAGATCAGGCCGTTGAGTCCAAAATGCATGTCATGACCGTTAAGGCTAGCTATTGAAAAAGAAGAAGAAGAAAACTCATCCTTCTGTCCTTTCGACAGGGGGCATTTCTTATTAATATTGTTTCTTTATAGCATTGTGTCCTTCCCTATGAGTTAGTCCTTGTCAAAACAAGCAAGAAAAGATTTCAAAATCTGCTACCAGCTTTTCAGCTGCACAAAGTAAATTTGGCCAGTATACTCGATTGTTACTGTCAACGTGCCTTGATGATTCATGCAAAGGCTCCCCCAAAAGACTCTTGTCATTCTATTTGGCGTAAGCAAAGATAACTTGTGATTCTCTCTGACAGACAAATTGCTCAAAAGCAGGAAGTCATTCAAGATATCAGAAAAGGTCATCTAAGAAAAGATCTCCAGTTGGGATAATGCTGATTGAGCCAGAAATACAATGGTACCGGGTGTGAAACAATTAGGGTTGATGCAGAGCAAAAGTCTCTTGAAGCCGACTCAAGCTGATTGAGCAGAAGCCAAGCTGCCCAAGACTCAAGGCCACAAACCGACCACCATTTTCAAAACTGACAAATTTTCCTTTGTATGAAACAGGAACAAAGCAGTGTAAGGAAAGTGATTCAAAAAGAGAAAAAAAATGAAAAACAATTAAAAAACAAAAAAGGGAAGAAAAAGGAAAGACGAGAGGAGCCGACAAAGGGAAGTTTCTCAAATCTTTGCCTTTATTTGTCTTGCTATTGTGCATAAAACTTGCCATTGATCTTCACATTTTTCCTCCTAGGATCAAATCTTAGTCTGATGAACCTTTCTCATAAGATAACAAGATAGAGACCTAGTCTGATGAACTTTCTCCTAGGATCGAAGTCTTAGTCTGATGAATCTTTCTCCTAAGATAGAAAACCTAGTCTGATGAATTTTCTCCTAGTATCGAAATCTTAGTCTGATGAATTTTTATCCTAAGATAGAAAACCTAGTTTGATGAACTTTCTCCTAGGATCAAAACCTAGTCTGATGAACTTTTTCCTAGGATCAAAATCTTAGTCTGATGAATCTTTCTCCTAAGATAGAAGACCTAGTCTGATGAACTTTCTCCTAGGATAGATATCTTAGTTTGATGAATCTTTCTCCTAAGATAGAAAACTCAGTCTGATGAATTTTCTCCTAGGGTAAACGCCTTAGTCGGATGAATCTTTCTCCTAAGATACCAAAAAAAAAGAGAAAAAGGCCTAGTCCGATGAATTTCCTCCTAGGATTAACATCTTAGTCTGATGAATCTTTCTCCTAAGATAGAAAACCTAGTCTGACGAATTTTCTCCTATGATATTTTGAAAAAAAAAGAAGAGGAAGTTTGGATTTGAAAAAATGGGTCAATTTTTAGTTTTCTTAAGATTATTAATGTTTAGTTTTCCTGAAATCAGGGGGCCCGCATGGAGAATAGGGTGAGTTTTTACTTTAGTCAAGTTTAGTTTATAGTTTTCCTAGTCTATTCTTTAGTTTACTCTCATCATTGCATCAATAGTACAAGTGGTTTACAATTTTGCTAATTACTCACAAATCTTCCTAGTGCAAACTGGGGAAGAAAAAATTTCTTTTGTTTTGTCTGTTTTGTTGTAATCAGGCGCCCACCTGGAGAACAAGGGAAGACAACTCAAGTTTCTAGGGAAAGCAGTGTTGAAGGAAGACAACTCAAGTTTCAAGGGAAAGCAGTTTCGAAGGAAGACAGTTCAAGTTTCAGGGGAAAATGGTTCAAGGTGCAAGGGAAAACAGTGTCAAGTAACAAGAGAAGACAGTTCAAGTTCAGCAATCAGGCACCCACCTAGAAAAAAAGGGGGAATTCAATTCAGAATGCAATTCAGGTCAGCAACAAAAGAAGCTCGCGTCAAGAATGCGAGTCAGTAGTCCGAGATGATCAACAGAAGTTACTCACAATCCAAAATAAAAAGAAAAAAACAAAAGAAAGACAAGAAGTGAATCCAAATGCAGAAGTTAATGAAAGATGTGAGCTGCTCAAGACGTAGCTGAGGTCACAAGCTCTGCATGTCCCGTCTTGATTTGAAAAAGCTGAAGAAGATTGAACCAATACCTGCAGCTAACGAGCATCAAGATTCAAATCAGAGTCTGCATGAAGAACCAACCAAGACTCAAGATCAAGCTTCACAAGACTCATAGATAGGAATCTTGTAACTCATAGTTGATAGGCTTAGTTAGTCTTTTTCATTTTTGATTTTGATGTAATAATGGGACTGCGTACCGGAACCTCGGCGGAACGGCACCTCAATCGGCTCTCCGCCTCGGCATACTTCATCACCTCATTCACCTCTGAACTACACGTGGCCTGATTCCTTTATAGCCAAGGATATGTAGGCAGCTCAGATACTAAGGCTAGAACACATTCCCCTCTCTTAGTTTTAGTCTCTCCAAATAAGGGTCGGGTCAAAAAACCTGTCTAGTCGTTCTTTGTCTGAAAACTCTTCGTGTTTCCAGTCAAAGAGGGGCAGTTGTAGACATGTGATTTTTGACCCTCCCCAAGATTTTTTATATTTTAGTATTTAAATATTTAATTTAGGCCTAATAGCGTTATTTTAATTAATTTTGACTCTTTTACTTTATTTTATTACAAGAAAATAAAATTACAAAAAATAGTTTCATTAATGTTTGGTAGTCATTTTAATCTTGAAAAATACCAAAAAAATAATTTTGTTTTAACGGTCAGTCTTTATTTCAATAATTATTTTTATTTAAGTAGGACTAATTAATATTTTTGATAATATTTCTATATGGATAGATTTTTAGTTAATTAAGCTAATTTTAAGCATAGCTAGTCATAAAGGCCCAAGTTTCTAGCCCATTCCTTAAACCTAATACACAATACCCATCAAGCTAACTCTAGGGACCCTTCTAGACTCTTCTTGGGAACAAAATAAAAGAGATCCCTACTCTTTACAAAAAATCAGCCGCAATACACTCTAGGAAATCAGCTAAAATACACAAAAATACAAGACCAAAAGCTGAACCAAAAAGACCTAGACTAAGGGTGTCGTTTTCTGACCTTGAAGACACCCACCCCATTCCAGCCTTCGACCATCTTCAGCACCACAACAACCCGCTGCCAGATCCACCTCCCTCACTCTAAAAACCCCCAAAATTGAACTCACCCTTCACCACCAAGCGTCGAACCAGAAGACCCCTCCTCTCCAAGACTAGCATCTTCAGACCTTCATCGCCAGCGAGATTCGCCTGAAGCCTGTGCAAATTAACCCCATAACTAGGCAGTTACCATTCGATTCTCTGAGCTTCAACAGCCAAACCTCAAGATTTCTTAGAGAAGAACCTTCAGCGGCGATATCTCTCATTTTGCTTTGACTTTCGAGAACGACTCGGACACACACACACATACGCACGAAAGCGCACAGGGATACAGTTGCTTTAGTCTCGTTGGGATGTTTCGACTTTCAGATTTGTTATGGTGTTCATGTAAATTTCAAAGTTTCGTTTCTTCTGATTTTAGTAGAAATTGACTCAAGTCCGGTCATGGAGTTTTGTTTGAGTTTTATTGTTATTTCGTTGGTTCGGTGGTGACTGCTCGAGGTAGAAGTTTTCCATCGAGGTCTTGTTCGCATCTCAGATTCCGTTTTTGAGCCGAACTTCAATTTGTGGCCGTTCTCACCCTTTGTTTGGTTCTGTTAATTCTGTTTCTTGCTATTGAGGTATGTGTCTCAGTTTTAGACAATGTAATTGCTATAGTTTCTAATTAAATGTCATGATATTATGTAATCTATTCACGGATGTGTCTGTTATGTGTGAGATTAGATATTTAGGTATTTGTTTGACTTAAAATTACTACAACTTTGGTTTGAGAAGTATGAGAATCATTTGGCAAATGAATGATCTTGTAAAGCTGGAAATGGGTTTGGTTTAATTCAGTTTATTAATAGTTATAATTAACTCAATATGAAGGCAATTGAAAGTTCGTAGATCTGCTCATTCACTGACAGTAATGATCAGTTAGCTTATATATAAGATTAATGAATTTTGATGTGCTAAAAATATTTTCTCCTGAACATGGAGTTATATCGGCAGCAGGGCGCATAGATAGCTTGGGTAAGACTATTGATTGATCATGCAATGTCTCACGCAACGCATAGTTTTCTTTGTAGTAACTTGAGATTTCAAGATCTGTGCTTAATAGTTCATGCAATAGCTTAAAAATGAATTCACCATTGGAAGAAGAAAACAGAATTAAACATCAGTTCTCTTACTTAATATGTATCATACAAGACTTTATTTCCTTTATTCAATACTGGTGTTATTTCCATGCTCAACTTCAGATTATTCGATATTCATTTTGGCACAAAGGAGACATTCGGTTATGCACCTTCTTGGCTCTTGTGGCTAAGGCATAATCGTTTTAGAATAATCGAATCATAGACATCGTAGTGTGCTTCTGGCGCGTTATAATCATTATCATGGCTACGGGTATGGTTTCCGTGACGTAATTGTGATTTGTAATTTCTAAAATTCGGCTGTGCATTTCATGTGACCCGATTCTAATTTCTAACAAGGTTAAATAAAATGTGTCGTGAACCGCGGGTGCATTTCATGTAGCGTGGCTTATGATGTGTTTTAAATAACCTTGAATTTTCCTGAAATATTAAAAGCGTCTAAAAGGTTAAAAGGCACAATAGGTTTAAAACATGCGAAAAATCAGATAATTGGGCTAATATTAATAGTTGAGCGACCGTGCTAAAATCACGGAATTCGGGAATACCTAATATCTTCTCTCGGGTTAACAGAATTCCTTACCCGGATTTTTGTGTTCGCGGACTATAATACAGAGTCAATCTTTTCCTCGATTCGGGATTTGAACCGGTAACTTGGGACACTATAAAATTATCCCAAGTGGCGACTCTAAATTTTAAATAAAATAATCTCGTTTCGATTGTCACTTAAATTGGAAAAAACTCTCTTATGCCCCTTCCGGGGGTGTAGGTAAAAAGGAGGTGTGACACATACTATCATCACCTACTACCCAATTACTATCTTAAAGTTGTTTACCTAAAGCGTTCTAGTTCAAATCTAAACCGCGTCTTATGCGTGCTTTACCCGTCTCATGCCTATGGTCCAGGAGGTTTTGGACCTACTACTTTGGTAATTCTTGACTTCCCTTAGGATGCTCAAAAATGATAAAACCTTGCGCACAATCAAAATAATTAGGACTGCACATAGTTAACAAATAAGGGCTCAGGTTGGCCTTTTCATATAGACATAGATACACGCAGGCAGTTATGAGTTTATGCTAACAGTGTTCTGGATTGTGGAGTAAATGGTTGTAGGCAGGCAGATTTGGAGTCAAGGTAAATTAAATTGTTCAAGACCTATAGTCATGATCTTTATGTGATTGATTAACTCAATAAAATCCTATAGGCAGTACTTCTAGGTAGATTATCTTGACAAAGTTGTAGATTATAATTTTTATTTAAGATAGGCATGATCTCTTGGCGATTTACATCTGAGCAGTGAGACCATTAAAGGCGTATAATTATTCATCTTTGATCCTATAGGCATGATTTCTAAACAGTTGGTATCTAGGCAACAAATAGCTAAGAACACGTACCTGTTTTATTTATCCCTATAGGCATGTTGTCTAGGCGGGTAGTATGATAAGAATAGCAACGACAGTAGTTTGGATTAATAAAATTGAGTTCCTATAGACATGACATCTAGGTGTAACAATCAACGAGTCTTATTTTAGTTCCTATAGACATGGTATTTAGATGAGTCACGTGATTGATAGAAGTATCAATGTAAACAGTTCTTGATTACCCAAACGAGATCCTATAGGCATGCTGTCTAATAAAACATAGAAATAGAGCATGTTGAGCAAGTAGCAAATAAAGCATTTAGGTCCTATAGGCATGTTTTCTACCTTTTCATTATGGAATTAAAGTATCCCAGTCCCCCAGTTTTAGTAACTCCCCATTATCCGTCATTACAAATTTTTATAGGCCCAATAAAATTAATACAAACACAAATAAATGACCACAGGCCCAGCTAGGATGATTATAAGCCCTGCATAGATACAAATTAAATCAAGGATTCTTCTGAGATTTCAACCAAACTTGGGGCCTCATGTGGATGAACATGCTCATTCCATAGATAGTTATAGATATGCTTCAACTGTCAGCACCAAACTGGCCTGGTAATAAGGCCCAAGCCAATGCTTTACTTTCCCATCAAATTAACCATTCAAGCGACAAGCTATTTGCTAAGTCGATTACGCACTTAGCTCTTAGGGTTGGTTCCTGTTTCAGAAACATAAGCTTTCCAAACCAAACGCACACAGGCAGGATTACACAAGGTCTCAGCAGGCATAACATACATGAGATAGATACAAGTTATATTTCCTAGAAAAACTAGTTAAGAGATAGCAAGCCAAAGCTAAGCAGAATTTCCAAGTAAAGCATGATTTAGAATTAACCTAAAGGGGACTCTAGACATAAAAGTCTTAACAAGGAAATTTATAGGAGTCATAATCATGAACACAAGTAAGCAGTAATCATACAGGAAGGCCTTATACATGGGAGCCTAATGAAGACATGATTACAGCTAACTTGCAGCCAAGCAGAATAACAAACAGACTAGTGCACATGGGGAAGAAATCACTTAGTTTGAACATGAGAAAACTAACATATTGAGTGTCAGGCAGATATCAGTCATAGCACAAAGGCTCAAAATCTTAAAGAAAATTACAAGGACTCATGGTAGGTGAAAACATATCAACTCCAAACTAACATGTCAAACAAACATCTGGACTTATCTCAGTTGACCATATAGGAAGAATAGGCTAGATATATTGGAATTCATCCTAGAAGCCTTAAGCAATCAGTGAGCACATAACATTAAAGTTTACAAATAGCATAAAGGCCTAGTTGGGATAGTATTGGCATGTGGATTTATTATGAATTGACTCTAAGAAAGTAGCATATTGTACATGAAGGACTCAATAGGAATAATTCATTTGAACAAATTCTGGGCATGAATTAGTTTCTCACAAGAATATAAAATAAGGCATGGGCTCACAACAAGCATCAGGTAGCTATACATAAACATAATAGGCTAAGCAGGCTTAAGCTGGTCAGAAATCATTCAGGTTGAACACATATAATGGGCATACATTAAAGTTCAACAACGGCAAGGGAGCATATTAGGATAAACATATAGATAGTATGGTCAATCTGTAGAGAAATAGCAGATTATGCATAAAGGATTCAGCATGAAGAGATTCACTAAAACAATTCTGAGCAAGAATATAGTTTCCTAAGGGGTTTTAGTAAAATAAGTTCATGGCCTAGGAAAGGATTCAATATTAAACGGCCAATATAGGAATTCAAGCATACATAAACATGATAGTCTCAAACAAGCATAACAACCAGAAATCTTCCAAATTGAATATACTAAATAAACATATGTAGACTTATATGAGTTCTGATGAAGGATTGCAGAGAAAATTCAAAGAAAAGGATGGCATAGTATCATATTGGCTTAGAAGAGTTCACATAAAACAGATGTTCATAAGCATGAACACTAACATGGGAGAAACATAATTTCAAGGGTCTAAAGACTAACTAGTTTGCATGTATAACAAGAGAATAAAGGAGAAAACGAAGTACCAGAAAAAGCGCAAGTATCAGTAGAAAAGAGAGAGCAACAGGACCCAAACCCCCAGTGCGTCAGAGTTCACAGGAGCTTCAAACGATCTCCAAGTAGTGCTCGCACTGGAAGGTCAATAGAGCAGATTCTGGTGGCCTTGGCTTTCAGCCGGCCATAATTAAGAGTTTCAGAATAGTAGAGAATGAGTGAAAGTGAGAAAATAATAGTAATAAGTGAGAGTGAGAAAATAATAGTCGTTAGGTCTGTTTTAGGGGAATTGGGGGATGGGTTTATACAGTGATCGATTTGAACACAAAATCATGGAAAACAATCAATTTAAACATAAAAAGAAAAGAAAGATCTCATCCAATCAAAATAAATAAAAGAGATTAAGATATCAAACCGTAGTTGGGTCCAAGCAAATGTAAAACAAACTAGGTGTGCAAGAATCGCCCTCTTTCGAGTGTATATAGACAAAATTCCGTCTGAATCTTCGAGGATCAAAGTCAATCAGGTCCGATTTTGAAAGGCAGTACTTGCTAAAATTGCGCAAGTACTGAGTAACACCATAAACGCGTGAGTAGTAGTGGAATAAGGTAAGAAAATCGTGAGAGAATTCCATAGTAAAGTTGGATTCAGAGATGATTTGGGGGATACGGCGGCTAGGATTTTGTGAAGAGATGAGTGAGATAGAGAGAATGCAAAGGTGGCCGATTGGGGGAAATTGGAATTAAGGTTACATGCTTGGGTAATTAAGCGGGAGGGGGGAAGGGTTATGAGCCGTTGATCTCTGGGATTAGAGACAATACTGGGTCGGGTGTGAGGCGTTGGGTTTGATCTCGGACATTGGGTTTGGGATGCCGATGGGCCAACTAGGATGGGACTATTCTTTTGGACCTTAATTAGTCCGAAAATTAGCCCTATATTAGGTTATTATTTTAAATACACGAAATCTGTAAAATAAATTGTAAAAAATGACTATTTAATAAATAAAATATTATTTAAGAAATTAAATACTTAAAAAATAATAATTCAAAGTTATAAAAATGTGAAGATGCTATTTTGACATAAATAATATAAAAATATTATTAGTATAAGAATATAGGCTATTATCGCAGAATATTATAAAATAGTAAAAAGAGGAAAATATAATTATGTAAAAATAAAATAAAATATTATAAAAGATATGTGGGTTCAAATAATAAATTTGGATGATTAAATCATCCTGAAATAATTTGAAGGGATAACTAATAAATATTTGAATAACTTATATGCGAGAAAAATCAATTTTAAAGCTTTAAAAATTATAGAAAATACTTATATAACCCCTCTAAATTGGGTAATAGTGCAAAATGATATTTGAAAGTATATGGAATACCTTATAAAATATGAGGGCAAAATTGGGTATCAACAATTAAGAACTGGTTTTACTTGAATTTGAATGAGACTTATGTTGCATCGTCTTTGAGATGGAAGTTTTATTTCTACTTCTGTATTGGACAAGTTTTGGTTATTTTTTGTTCATTTGAAAATAGGTAAGTTAGTCTCTTTCGCAATTCAAAATTGTTTGGTTCCGATTCTTTTTCAGATTATGATAATCCAAATTTACTTAATACAATAGTTTCGCTCAATGAATCCTTGCATGTTAACATAACAAGTAATAAGCATAAATTAATCATCTGGTAGTCAGCTTATTTATGGCACAAAATATTAGGTCGTATCTCCAAAGGATAATTAAGATACTTATGTCCAATAATAATTTTGATCCTCTTAATCTTTCTGATTTTAACGACTACTAAGGCTATTTTCTTTTTCGAATAATGCGAGTTATTTAAGGATGTAACGACCCGGTCGGTCGTTTTAAGAATTAATGCCCCTATCTCTTATTAACTGCATTCCCCGTGTTTGTTTCTACTATTGCAAGTTATCGGGAAGGTTCGTTTTAGATTTCGGAATGTTTTGGGACACTTACTCCCTAAATGAGAGTTTAAGCTTTAGAATTTGGACTGTAGTCAGAACAGTATAAAGACGGCCTCAGAATGGAATTCTGTTGGTCCCGTTAGCTCCGTTGGGTGATTTTGGGCTTAGGGGCGTATTCTGATTGTGTTTTGGAGGTTCGTAGCTTAATTATATTTGAAATGTCGAAAGTCAAATTTTTAAAGTTTCTGGTTCGATAGTGAGATTTTGATATCATGGTCGAAATGGAATTCCAGAAGTTGGAGTAGGTCCGTTGTGTCATTTGAGACATGTGTGCAAAATTTCAGGTCATTTGGACGAAGTTTGATAGATTTTTTTGATCGAAAGCGGAAATTGGAAGTTTTGGAATCCTTAGGCTTGAATCCGAGGGTGTTTTGATGATTTGATATTGTTTTGAGTATTCTGAAGGTTGGTACAAGTTTGAATAGTAGTATACGACTTGTTCATACTTTTGGTTGAGGTCTTGGGGGCCTCGAGATGATTTCGGAAGGTCGACAGAAGGATTTAGGAGATTTTGAAACAGCTTCAGCTACTGAAGTCTGTCATAACTGCACTTGCGGTTTGGGGACCGCAGGTGTGTGATCGCATAAGCGATAGATGAGCCGCAGATGCATCCAGGTGCTTGGAGACCAGAATCCGCAGGTGCGAGAGGTTGAGCACACCTGCGAGATCGTAGGTGCGGTAAAAGAAGAACAGGTGCGGCCCAGTGCTTTAAGTGGAATTTCGCAGATGACACCTGGGACAGCAGGTGCGGGTCCACAGGTGCGAGGAATTGGCCGCATGTGCGGAAACCCTGGGCCAGAACCTATATAAGGTTTCTGTCGCGATTTTAGCCTATTCTTTCACCACTTTTATCCGAAGTTTGGGCTTTTTGGGAGGTTTTTGAGAGAGGATTCAAGGGAGCTTCAGGGAGGTAAGATTTTTGGAAAGATATTTATGGAAAATAAGGGTTAAAATTGGGGGTTTAGGGTTTGAAATTAAAGACTTGGATTTGGGGATTTGAGGGGTCATTTGTAGTCCGATTTTCATGTGTTTGATATTTATAAACCCGTGAGAGTGTGAGGATTCTAGTTTTGCAAATTTTATCCGATTCCGAGACATGGACCCGGTGGACTTTTTTGGTGATTTTCTTAATTTCGCGTGTTAGCTTCGAATTAATTAGTGAAATTAGTTACTTGAAGTTATATTTACATTATGTAATTTAATTGAATAGATTTGGGCCATTTAGAGTTGGGTACTCGTGGCAAGAACGTGATATCGAGTTGATTGAGTTGGTTTGAGGTAAGTGGCTTGCCTAACCTTGTGAGGGGGAACTCTCCTTAGGATTTGGTATTGTTGATATATTAAATGCCTTGTACGTGAGGTGATGAGTGCGTACATGTGCTAATTGTTGAAAATCCTGTTTTCATTAAGTAACTATAATTGGGTTTTCTTCCTTATTGTACATTACTTGCAATTTAAGCCTACTGTTAGTTTAGGAAAGCATGTCTAAGTGACTTAATTGCTTTACTTGTTGAAATTGCTTTATTTGAAATTCTGTGCAGCATGCTAGGGTAGAAATACCTATTTTACCTTAGTATGAAATTGGATTGAATTGAATATTCCTCATGTTGTTGTTGTGTGTTTACTTTGGTACTACGGGACGATATCTCGGGAGATCCCCCTTCATGTTTACATTGGGACTACAAATCAGTATATCGGTAGATCCCCCTGCACATTTATGATTGGGTCTACGAGACAACACCCAGTAGATTCCCCATACTGGATATTTACTTTGGGACTACGGATTTGGTATTCCGGGAGTTTTCCTTGCACATTTATGACTTGGACTACGGGACGATCTCCCGGGAAATCCTCTGGACATTTACGTTTGGGACTACAAGACGGTATCCCGGGAGATCCCCTGTTGCTATTTCTGTGTACTGAGTTAGATTCTTTCTGTGTTTTTATTCATTATAGACTGTTAGCATTTTAATTATATTGTCGCATTCTATATTGTTTTACCTTGTTTTTCATTTATAATCAGTAGGGCCCTGAATTTCCTTGTCACTACCCGACTCAGGTTAGGCTTGACACTTACTGAGTACCGTTGTGGTGTACTCATGTCCTTCTTGCGCATGTTTTTCATGTGCAGATCCAGGTTCTTTGGCTCAACCATACCATCAGTGAGGTGAGGCGATCTTTAGAGACTTCGAGGTATAACTGCCGCATCCGCAGACCGAGGAGTCCCTCTCTATTCTCCCCTCTAGTTTTAGCTCTCATGCATTTACTTTTGTTTAGACATTCTGGAGTTAGAACACTTGCAGTTATTCAACAACTTGTGATTTCATGTGATTTCGGGTTTTGGGATTTGTTTTAGTTTGAGAGTTTGTATTGTCAATGCTGAGAGGCATCTTAAACGCTTTATTTATATTTATTCCGTAGTTTTTGGCTAGTTTTTATCTTTCGTTTCTTGTTCTGCAAATCATTAGGCTTACCTAGTCGTAGAGACTAGGTGTCGTCATGACAGTTTACGAAGGGCGAATTTGGTTCGTGACAAGTTGGTATTAGAGCTCTAGGTTCATAGGAGTCATGAATCACAAGCTGGTTTATTAGAGTCTTGCGGATCAATACGGAGACGTCTATACTTATCTACGAGTTGCTATGTAACTGTTAGGAAAATTTCACTTCATTTGATTTTCTTATCGTGCGAGATTTTTGATATCACAATTCTAAACTTCAGTCTTCTATTCTCTCACAGATGGTGAGGACACGTGCTACCGGAGATGACCAGGCACCTGTGCCCCCTACTAGAGCCGTCAAAGGTCGGGGCCGGGGTAGAGGCCAAGGACGTGCCCGTGGTGTAGCCATAGCACCCGTGCGAGCTGCCATAGAGAAGCCACCAGCAGCTCCAGCCGGAGTTCAAGCATCTGATACGCCTACTGCTACTACTATTCCAGCTCTTCAGGAGACTCTTGCATAGTTCGTGAGCATGTACACCACTCTAGCTCAGGCAGGGCTGACTCCCCTTGCTGCAGCCACATCCCAGGCTGGGGGAGGAGCACAGACTCCCGCCGCCTGCACTTTTGAGTAGTAGGTCCAGGTTGATCATATCCCAGAGGTTATACGATACTGCATGCAGTCCCAGATCAGCCCGAGGATAGGGCAGCGGCTTCAGAGGATGAGCAGCGAAGGCTTGAGAGGTTCAAGAAGAATAAGCCTCTTGTATTTAGTGGTTTAGCATCAGATGATGCCCTGGGATTTCTGGAGAAGTGTCACTGTATCCTCCCCACTATGGGTATATTAGGATCGAATGGGGTTTCTTTCACTGCCTTCCAGCTTTGAGGAGCCGCCTACCAGTGGTGGCGTACTTTTGAGTTGGACAATCCAGCTGAGGCAGCATCCCTTACTTAGACTCAGTTTTTAGACATGTTCCTGAGAGAGTTTTTTCATCAAAGCCTTAGGGACGCATGGCACGTGGAGTTTGAGCATTTGCTCCAGTGCATTATGACTGTTTTGGAGTATTCTATCTGTTTCATTGACTTGGCTAGGCATGCACCATCCTTGGTTGCTACAGTTCGTGAGACGGTTTGACGGTTCATTGAGGGGCTCATTCCCAGCATCAGGTCTAGCATGGATCGTGAGTTGGAGATGAATATTTCTTATCAGCAGGTGGTGAGCATTGCTAGGAGAGTGGAGTGTATGCATGCTCGGGATAGAGAGGAGAGGGAGGCCAAGAGGTCTCGAGAGTCAGGCCATTATTCTGGTGTCGGTGGTCCAGCTGTAGTTCGTCATGGTAGGGGTTATATGAGTCACCCCGTTCATTTAGCTCTTCCAGCAGCCAGTGGTATTCCGGCTCCTCCTAGACCTCAGGAGCTTTATTATGCACCTTTAGTATCTAGTGCGCCTCCTGCACGGGGTGCTTTCAGTGGTTAGTCCAGCAGACATAGCTCAAGCCATTCACATCCACCACGTCCTCCCAGAGCTTGTTTTGAGATTGGTGACACACGCCATATAATGAGGGATTGCCCCAGACTTAGGAGGGGTGCACCTCCACAGACTCCTCAACCACAATGTGCCCCGCAGAGTTCCCAGGCTATGGTTATAGCACCAGTTGCTACCCCACCTACTCAGCCAGCTAGAGGTGGGCGTCGGGGAGGTAGAGGTCGCCCTAGAGGGGGAGGCCAGGTTAGATATTATGCTCTTCCTGCCCGTACTGAGGTTGTCCCCTCCGATTTTGGCATCACATGTATTGTCCTGGTTTGTCATAGAGATGCATCGGTTCTATTTGATCCAGGATCTACTTATTCTTATGTGTCCTCTTATTTTTCCCTGCATTTGGGCGTACCTCAAGATTCTTTGAGTTCCCCTATTTATGTTTCTACTCCTATGGGGGATTCTCTTGTTGTAGACCGCGTTTATTGGTCGTGTTTGGTTGCTCTTAGTGGTTTTGAGACCAGAGACAATTTATTATTGCTCGTCATGGTAGATTTTGATGTTATCTTGGGCATGGACTGGTTGTCGCCCCATTATGATATTCTTGATTGTCATGCCAAAACCGTGACACTGGCTATGCTAGGTGTACCACGAGTAGAGTGTATGGGTACTTTTAGATCACACTCCCATTAGAGTTATTTCTTTCCTTAAAGCTCAGTGAATGGTTGAGATGGGATGTGACGCGTATCTAGCCTATGTGAGAGATGTTACTGTGGATACCCCTACAGTTGATTCAGTCCCAGTAGTACGGGACTTCTCTGATGTGTTTCCAGCTGATCTTCGGGGTATGCCACCTGACAGAGATATCGATTTTGGCATTGATCTGTTACCGGGCACTCAGCCTATTTCTATTCCTCTGTATCGTATGGCCCCTCCTGAGTTGAAGGATCAGTTATAGGAATTGCTTGATAAGGGTTTTATTCGGCTTAGTGTATCACCTTGGGGTGCTCCTGTCTTGTTTGTTAAGAAAAATGATGGTTCTATGCGTATGTGCATTGATTATCTCCAGTTGAGCAAAGTTACAATGAAGAACTGATTCATTTACCTCGTATTGATGATTTGTTTGACCAGCTACATGGTGCATGAGTGTTTTCTAAGATTGACTTACGTTCAGGTTACCATCAGTTGAAGATTTGGAAGCCAGACATCCCGAATACTGCTTTCAGGACTCGGTATAGTCATTACGAGTTCCTTATTATGTCATTTGGGCTGACCAATGCCCCAGCAGCCTTCATGCATTTGATGCACAGTGTGTTCCGACCATATCTTGACTCGTTTTTCATTGTCTTTATTGATGATATTCTGGTATACTCTCGGAGTCGAGAAGATCATGAGCAACACCTGAGGACAGTGCTTCAGACTTTGAGAGAAAAGAAGTTATATGCAAAGTTCTCGAAATGTGAGTTTTGGTTGGATTCCGTGGCATTCTTGGGCCACGTGGTATCGAGTGAGGGTATACAGGTGGATCTGAAGAAAGTGGAAGCAGTGCAGAGTTGGCCAAGACCATCCTCAGCTACAGGGATCTGTAGTTTTCTTGGCTTGGTGGGTTATTACCGTCGATTTGTTGAGGGGTTTTCATCTATTGCATCACCTATGACCAGGATGACCCAGAAGGGTGCTCCGTTCTAGTGGATGGATGAGTGTGAGGCGAGCTTCCAGAAGCTCAAGATAGCTTTGACTACAGCCCCAATTTTGATATTGCCTACAGGTTCGGGGTCTTATACTATCTATTATGATGTCTCGAGGATTAGCCTTGGAGCAGTATTGATGCAGGACGGTAGGGTGATTACCTATGCGTATAGATAGTTGAAGGTACATAAGAAGAGGTATCTTGTCCATGATCTCGATTTAGCTGCTATTGTTCACGTCTTGAAGATCTGGCGTCATTATTTGTACCATGTTCCTTGTGAGAATATACTGATCATCGGAGTTTGTAGTATATGTTCAAGCAAAAGGACCTTAATTTGCACCAGAGGAGATGGTTAGAGGTGCTGAAGGACTATGATATCACTATCTTGTATCACCCGGGCAAGGCCAATGTGGTGGCCGATGCTTTGAGTCGCCGAGCAGAGAGTTTGGAAAGTTTGGCTTATCTACCAACAGCAGAGAGACCCACGACGATAGATGTTCAGGCCTTAGCCAGCCAGTTTGTGAGATTGGATCTTTCAAAGCCCAGTCGAGTTCTAGCTTGTGTGGTCTCTCGGTCTTCCTTATTTGATCGTATCAGGGAGCGTCAGTATGATGACCCTCATTTGCTCGTCCTCAAGGACAAGGTTCTACACGGTGATGCCAGAGATGTGACTATTGGTGATAACGGGGTATTGAGGATGCAAGGCCGGGTATGTGTACCCAATGTTGATGGGCTTCGGGAGCTGATTCTAGAAGAGGCCCATAGTTCACAGTATTCCATTCATCTGGGTGCTGCGAAGATGTACCAGGATTTGAGGCAACACTATTGTTGGAGGTGGATGAAGAAGGATATAGTTGGGTTTGTAGCTCGGTGCCTCAATTGTGAACAGGTGAAGTATGAGCACTAGAGACTAGGTGGGTTGCTTCAGCAGATAGAGATTCTGGAGTGGAAATGGGAGAGGATCACCATGGACTTCGTAGTTGGACTCCCACGGACTTTGAGGAAGTTCGATGCCATTTGGGTGATTGTGGATCGGCGGACCAAGTCTGCGCATTTCATTCCTGTGTGTTCTACCTATTCTTTGGAGCAGTTGGAAGAGATTTATATCTGGGAGATTATTCGTCTCCATGGTATTCTAGTTTCCATCATTTCAGACCGAGGTACTCAATTCACATCACGGTTCTGGAGAGTCGTACAACATGAGTTGGGTACTCGGGTGGAGTTGAGCACGACATTTCACCCTCAGACGGATGGACAGTCCGAGTGTACTATTCAGATTCTTGAGGATATGCTTCGTGCGTGTGTGATGGAGTTTGGAGGTTCTTGGGATCAGTTCTTGCCACTGGCGGAGTTTGCCTACAACAACAACTATCAGTACAACATTCAGATGGCACCGTATGAGGCCTTGTATGGTAGGCAGTGTAGATCCCCGGTAGGCTGGTTTGAGCCGGGTGAGGCTAGATTATTGGGAACAGACTTGGTTCAGGATGATTTGGAGAAGGTTAAGGTGATTTAGGATAGACTCTGTACAGCCCAGTCCAGACAGAAGAGCTATGTTGACCGGAAGGTTCGTGATGTTTTCTATATGGTTGGAGAGCGGGTCCTACTTCGGGTTTCCCCTATGAAAAGCGTTATGAGATTTGGGAAGAAAGGAAAGTCTAGTCCGAGGTTTATTGGTCTTTTTGAGATATTGTGACATGTTGGGGAGGTTGCTTATGAGCTTGCCTTACCTCCCATCTTGGCAGGGGTTCATCCGGTATTTCATGTTTCGATGCTCCGGAAGTATCGAAACATGAACTAGTACTGCTTTTCCCTTGACTTGTTTTCCCTTTGTTCTCCAGGTGGGCTCCTAATTGCTAAACTTGAACCGTCTTCCTTTGAACATTGTTTTTTTCCCTTTGTTCTCCAGATGGACTCCTGATTTCCAACACTTGTACTATCTTCCCTATGTTCTCCAGGTGAGTGCCAGATTTCCAACTCGAACTGACTCCTCTGAAACTGCTGCTTTCCCTTTGTTTTTCAGGTGGGCGCCTGATTGCTGAACTTGAACCGTCTTCCTTTGACCATTGTTGCTTTCCCTTTATTCTTCAAGTGGGCTCCTGATTTCCAACACTTGGACTTTCTTCCCTTTGTTCTCCAGGTGGGTGCCTGATTTCAACTTGAATTGACTCATCTGAAACTGTTGCTTTCCTTTTGTTCTCCAGGTGGGTGCATGATTGCCGAACTCGAACTGATTCCTCTGAAACTACTTTTCTTTGAACTGTCTTCCCTTGTTTCTACAGGTGGGTGCCTGATTACAACAAACAAACAAAACAAAAGAAATATTTCTACCCCAGTTTGATATTGGGAACATCTGTGAGTGTTAACCAATTCTTGTTATCAAAATAAGTTCTAAGCTAAATTCCCTTATCCTAAAAAATTTCAAACCAAGTCTCACCTCAAAAGTAAAAAACATAAATGCTAAATTATACTTCCCAAAAGTAAAACTCTCGTCAGACCTTGTTACTTGCGAGGGTCTCACAACTTACTAAATCTCGTTATCTAGGAGGGTACTAGAAACTTACTACCGAGCCTGTCTAGCACCTACTTTCCTCACGGAGGGTTTCTCTGGAACAAACAAAATTTTCTTCCCCTGTTTCGATCAAAGAAAACTTGTGAGTTTAAACATGGTGGTTGGTTTGCGTCCTTGACTTTGAGGGCGATTGATCCTTCACTTCCCATGATAACTTTGATTTCAACTCGAAAGACCTTACCTGTTTATTGACTGACCACTTTCTCTATCACCTTTATCACGGGGAATACCTTTGATTCGTTCAAACCCCATACCATTCATCTGTTACATTGTGCTCATGCATTGACATATACTGAACCTTTGTGTTTCACATGAATCCCAAAGCACGTCAATTGCCACACACTCAGTGCGCATGTTGTTCTTTCCTGACTTAAACCACTGGTTTGGCCTTGAGGTCTATCGCTCCTTCACTTGCCATGATAACTTTGATTTCCGCTTGGAAGACCTTGCTTGTCATTGGTTAACCACTTTCTCTGTCAACCTTATCACAAAAAATACCTTTGACCCATTCACCCATCATCCTCTATCTGTTGTATTGTTCATGAATTGACATATACCAAACCTTTGTATTTCACATGAATCCCAAAGCACTTTGATTGTTACCAACTCAGTGTGCATGTTGTTATTTCTTGACTTATGCCGCTTTTATGTGCTAGCCAAATCCCGTTTTGTGCAACTGGAAAGCTGGTGGAAAATTTTAAAGTCATTTCTCACTTGTTCTGACCAAACAGATTCAGGAAGAGGAAGTAAACAAGACAAAAGGAACAGAGTAAAGGACAATGGAAAGAGATGATTCCTAACAAGAAAACTACAAAGTAGAAACTTATCAGATAAGGATACAAACTCTAATGACCATGACATGCACCTTTGGATTAAGTGGCCTTATCTGTCAAGCAAGTCTAATGTTCAACTCTTGTTATACCCTTAAACCGCGAAACTGGACTTAGTGCTCTGATTATCCAATCTGATTCACGATCCTTATTCGACTTGTAGTGATGTTCAACTCTTGTTATACCCTTAAACCGCGAAACTGGACTTAGTGCTCTGATTATCCAATCTGATTCACGATCCTTATTCGACTTGCAGTGCCCGAAGGGTTTTCACCATCAAGCCTCTATCATTTTGTTCTTTCTCTCAACTCACCATCACCTTACGGTGCCCGTGAGGGTTTTCACCGATAAGACTCTCTCATTTGTTCTTTTCTTCTTATTTCCTCTGATTCTGCAGATCACAAGGCATTAACCATGGTAAAAACATCATGTACTCTTGGCATGTCTAAACTCAGCACTCTCAAAGATTATCTGGGAGGTCTTTTTTGGGCTGTAATATGGTTTTTGGACAGGGTTAGAAAGAAATGATATCATAAAGGCTCAAAATAACTAAGACAATAGGGTTAATTTATTTACAACTTTTGGAATCCATTCTAAAACTCTGCCCCAATTTCTAAAACAAGGGAATTCGATTCTTCTCTTTTTTTTTCCTTTTTCTTTTTAAGATGGAATTTTCTAAGAAAGACTTCCCTACTCCCAACTTCGTGGGATTATGAAATATTTTATTTGGTATGATGGAACCATAAGGCTGCCTACGTATCTTGTGGCAACAAGAATCAGGTCAAACGTAGTTCACAAGACTACTTTTTGTTACTAATTTCCTTTTTCTTTTTCTTTCTTTCTTTTTTCCTTTTTTTTCTTTTTCTTTTTTTTCTATTTTTTTTTAATTTTTCTTTTGGAATGAACTTTCTAAAATAAACATATGGGGAAATTTCTTTTTTTTTTTCCGTATGACTCTAACTTGATTCCAAAAGAGGGAAGGTCAAAGAAATCAGTACAGGCTCAAAAGGGTATCGAATGGTATAAGTGTTTGGGTAGCTGAAAGAGGACCTCCCAATCTCTGAAAATGCTAAGTACAACACATGCAACTTGAGAATGAAAAAGAAGATCATGCACAATATTTCTTTTGCAGCTTCGGCCTTGATATCACTGATATGCCTTCCACTTCTGTTTAACGCCTTGTCAAGTACAGAACTCTCGTTGGGTGATTCCCTCATCACAATGGATATCCTCCGTCAATTCGGAGCAAACTTTTTTGACATTATCTTATAAGTTGAGATGCACTTGAACTCAAAGTTGTTTGCTTTAAATTGTCCGGGATGCACTCTCCTTTAACGAATTCTTGTCATCCTATTAACTTCCCAAATTATTTGCCCCAGTTTCACACAGTTCGGGCTTTAAATGATCTCAAAAAGTCCAAATCTGTACTTATTTCCCTCAAATATCCCTATCATCTTCAGATTTATTTCATTGCTTCATGATTAGACTGCCTAGAATTATGCGTGCATGTCATGTTACTAGAGCCAGCATGAAAAGAACTATAAAAGGAGAAGAGAACTAAACAAAAAATGACTAGAATAACAGAAGACATGAAATTGCATTAGACAGCCGGTGAAAGAGTTTGGACAATAAAACAAGTAAAATAAACTAGGGTTACAACCCCGGAACAAAACTAGACAACACTAGAGGAGCTACTACGACTAAACAAACTAGGCAAAATAAAAGGATAGAAGGGTTTGAGTCACAAGACAATATCCGGATTACAACCCTAAAATAACCCGGACAGCAAAAATGACAACAAAATAATACACCCGAACTCTTCCCTGACTAGCCAAGAAAAGAGTGTCTTTCCAATCACCAAGCTCAACATCATAGCCACTGAGTTACACATCAATATCAGTGGGACATTCACCAACTTCTAGCACATTGTCTTTAGCAAATGGCTCATTGACTCCTTCGACCAACCCTTCGTCATGCAAACCATCCCAACAATCTGTGCGTTGTCCTGTACTTGTAGAGGATTATTTGTGACACTTGGGGTATTACTGTCTTGGGCCACAATTATTCCTTCTTGAATCATTCTTTTTATTTTCCTTTTCAAAGCACGACAACCTTCAATGCTATGCCCTTGGACATTAGAGTGGTACATGCACCGTACAGTAGGATCAAATCTTTTTGCATATGGGTCTGGCGTATAACTGAGGGGCAGCTCAATCAAGCCAGAATTGTCTAATTTTCAAACAGGCTTGTGTAGGATTCTCCGATTGGCGTGAAACTATTTATGTGCATTTGTTTCCCTCCATGCCCCAGTTTTCTAGAGTTGTTGGATGCTCGAAAATGCTATGAAGGCAAAAGTGCATTATGCGGGGCTGGTGCTCGCCATGAGGAATAACCTAGTGGTTGGACAGAAGACCTAACGTTGTTAGGAGGATAACACCGGGGTGAATTATGTGGAGCTCGGGGATGTTCATGGGGTCAGTATTGAGGCCGAAAGCGTTTAGCAGGAATGCCCCCTGGAGCTTGTCGTTGGCGGGACTCAGCAACATCTTTTTTATTAATGGGAGGACTCTCCCGAGCAACTTGTTCATTTCATCTGAGCCAAAATTCCTTAAAACTTTCCTTAGGTTTTTTTTCATCTGAGATAGGGGAGCGGTCTGGGACAATGTCTATATTGTACTAAATGTATCGCACAAAATCTTGAGTCATGTCATCCTATGTATGCCAATTACCAACATCTTGACAAGTATGCCATTCCAAAGCTACCCCAGTCAGGCTCTCACCAAAATACGCCATCAGCAACTCATATTTCCCGCAAACACTACTCATTTCACTACAATAAACCCTTAGGTGGGCTACTGGATCTCCCCGCCCATCATACAAATTAAACTTTGGCATCTTAAACCCTTTCAGCTTTTTGGATATCTCATCTTGCTCCACTGTCTTAGCAGGCTTTGCAGTCTCACTGGAAGGCTCAAAATAAGGAGCGTAAGAGTATGGATCCGAGACCTCAAAAATTGGTTCTGGAGCATAGTGCTGGGCATCGGGGATTTTGAACACAGTCTCGCTAGAGGATCGAGTAAAGGTAGCAGGTGGATAAGCTACAAAAACATGAGTGGTTAAAGGAGCGGGATATGAGGTGGTTCTAGGGGTGGAGTGTCAAAAGGTTGTGGGGAGATATCGTGCACTTGTGACAGTGGCGGAATGGTGACAAGGTTTCAGTGTAGTTAGTGGGAATTGATGGTGGGGGACACGCACTAATCCAGGCTTGGTATATTTCGGCCATCTGTCCTTTCAACCTTAAGACCTCTTCTTTCAACTCAGATTCTAATTCAACAATTCCCTTAGATGGATCAATAACCCCTGTCTCCAAGTCTTTGCTAGCCATGGCTACCTTGCTCTTTGACCTTGTGTTGTATGGATGAGTTACTTAAACCACAAACCAACCACCCTTCTGCTCAATGAAGATAACAAAAGGAACAGATTGGGGACATCCTATTAGCATTAGGGCATTTAACAGCTAAAATATCACATTGTGTGCAATGCTCCTAGCAATAATTAACGGTTCTAGAATGACTTCTAAGGTCACAAGGTCACTTGGCATCATCTCAATTTTGTTCATTTCAATCTTCTCTTTCTTTCTTTTCTAGCACTTCTTGGCTTGCTCATTTTCCTTCTTTTTTTTTTCTAATTATCACTCTTTTCTTTCCTCTCATTTCTCACATCCCATGATTTCACCTCTCTTTTTTCTTTTCTTTTTTTTTTAATTTGATTTTTTTTCTTTTAATAATAAAAAATGATTCGATCGAACCCTATGTAGGTTGCCTACATATCATGGCGCCGCATGAATCAAATCTTTGCGTAGTTCAAAAAGATCGGGAATAAAGTAAACAAACTAACGTTCTCTTTTTCTTCTTATTTTTTTTTCCTTTTTTTTACCTTAATGACTACTTTGACGAGAAAAATGGAATAAAAGAAGCAACATACTCAAAATATAATAACTAAAAAAAATTCCTTAAACAACTTCTGAATGAGCAATCCTGCCTCGATGGCCCCGAGGTGTCTTTGATGCTCAAAATCCGGTAAGTAAACCCACACCTGTATGAGAAAATTAAAATCAAATAAGTTAAAGACCTGGAACGCTATGTGAGACAATAACCCTTCCTTTTGGACACATGTAAGACATGATTGTGACTAATTTTCTAAAATTAACCTATGTGGCTAAAGTGGCTAAAAATGCAAAATTTGGCTAAGACCCCACGAAGCCAAGAACCTAAGATTTAATAGGAAGACCGGACCCTATGTGGGTTGTCTACGTATCACGCCCCGAAAGATGAGAATCAGGTATGCGTAGTTCGGGCAGATTGGATACAGGCGAAAATTAAAAAAAAATAACTAATTTAGAGAAAATATGTTTTTTGTCCCTTTTTTTTGAAAATGATGAAACATGTAAACTCTTTTTGGATTTTTCTTTCTCTTTTTTTTTTTTGATTTTCTGATTTTCGAAAAATGATGAAAAAGTGCAAAATCTTTTTTTTGAATTTTCAAGCTCTTTTTTTCTTAACAAAAATGTGACACAAAACATAATTGGGTCCTACTCGTTTTATCCTCACACTTAACCCTCTCTTTTTCTCTTTTTTTTTTCATTCGCCCTCAATTATCATTGGTCCGCCAAATGACCCTTTTACCTTTGAAGAAATGCAACATGTAGCACATAGGATGCATTAAGATGGTCTGTTATTTTGGGTATACCTGTAATAGATGGACCCAACCCCTATATTGAGTCCCCAAAGTCAAATGCACGTGATGCAAGCAAACATTCCTACTAGGGATCTGGCATAAGGCTGTGTTTTTCTAGGTTTGAATCCTGGGGTTTTGTTCTAGACTTGGGTTACCCGAGCGGACAACTGGAGCCGTAGTGGGGGCAACATACCGGGAGAACTAAAGTCTACCCGGCCTTGTTGTTGGCCCAACCCCGTTCTATTTGGTATATTTCTACAGAAAAAGCAGGCCATACGAACGTGTGCACCATTTTCGGAAGACATAGAAGGGTGGCGTAAGAAGACAGTATATACAATTCAAACAATATTAAAGTGGTAAATAGATAGCATTTAGCACAAAAGGTTCACAGAATACAGTAATATCAACAATAAATAAAGCCAAGTAAAAATCATGTTAACAAGCCTGAATTCTTGAACCCTGAACCAGAAGTTCTGGGTTCTTATCCCCAATAGAATCGTCAGAGCTGTCACACCTCCTTTTTACTACCCTAAATAGGGTATAAGAGAGTTTTTCCAATTTAAATGACAATCAAAACGGGATTTATTTATTTAAAAATCAGAGTCGCCACTTGGAATAATTTATGGTGTCCAAAGTCACCGGTTTAAAATCTCGAATCGAGGAAGATTTGACTTTGTTTATGTCTGCGAAACTCGAAAATCGGGTACGGAATTCTGTTAACCCGGGAGAAGGTGTTAGGCACTCACGAGTTCTGTGGTTCTAGCACGGTCTCTTTGATAATACTTGACTTGATTAAATTGTCTAATTACTCATTTTTAGAACCTATGTGCATTTACCTTTTTTAATTTGAGAAATTATCTCAATACAGGTCACGCGCACGTGTACCCGTTTGTTTGGCACATCAAAAATCATGTCACGCGAATATGTCCACAATTAATAACGCTTTATTATTATTAAGAAAGCTCGGCCGAAGTTGCGTGAACGCATACTCCGATTTTGTTTTTAGAGATCGTATTCATATCATGCGAACGTATACACAACGACGATGGTATATTAAACGTGCCTAAAGCAAGCTACGAACATTCTTTTTTAATATCTAAGTTACAAAATTAATGTGAGGGTCATGAGCGATTTAATTATGGATGGCACACTTCAATCTATTTCAAAGGATTTGTACTCAATATAAAGCGAATTATGAATATTCGTATTTAAACTAAGTCGAAATTCACTATAAAGACACTACTCAGTTCAAAACCTACCGCCCCAAGAACAAGTCTTACATGGACCATTTTCAATTTATGGCAAAGCATTGAGCAGGGACAGAAGGTGTATGATCAGGGAACAGTAGGTGCATGACAAGCGAAATATCAATAACTTGTACTATATGCCAACGAAAATATTCCAAACACAAATTGCAATCAATACACTAGAATCCCAGCAGCCCGTTTACATTTTTCGATTTCAATCGATATTCCCAAGACTCC
The DNA here is from genome assembly GCF_000715075.1 of Nicotiana tabacum. Taxonomy (NCBI): domain Eukaryota; kingdom Viridiplantae; phylum Streptophyta; class Magnoliopsida; order Solanales; family Solanaceae; genus Nicotiana; species Nicotiana tabacum. The sequence continues at coordinate 69,438,045 of NC_134087.1, forward strand.
GTAGCTAAGAATTTGGTGGAAAGACAAGAACAAGACTTACATTGTATAATATATAAGCAAGCTAACGTTCAACTATATTATATTTTTATGTTTTGTATATATTTTATTCGAGAAAATTATAGTTTTAGCAGAAATAGGCAGAATGTTGCACCAGGATCATCGAAAATAGAGATAATTTAGAAACAAGAGTCCAAAATAATTGGCAAAACGGTATCGTACGCAAATCCAATCTACTGAACACATACGTATTAATCTTCGGTGGCTCAAATTTTATAATCTCAAATTAGTACGATTCCACCCAAAAAATGGGGCAAAAAAGAAAAATAAAAGGTAAAAAAACTACTATGATAATGACAGAGAGAAGAAAAGAAAAAATAAACAATTAAAGAAAACCAAGAATTTCAGCACCCATTACCCCATCATATTTAAAATCACCGAAATTCTAGCCATCATTATAACAATAAAGTAAAGAGAAAGGAAAAGGATTGGACCTCAAATGAACAAACTTCTCCTATTAAATTTCTGTCCGAATGTACAAAAGATGGCTGGCAGACAAAGCTTGACCGGAAAATTCGAAACAATAGCAAAAAGCAGCTCAAAACCCCAATGTTAAATGCGAATCAAACCACGAACGAGCGCAAAACCCCGAAAAACCTCGAACTCAAATTCGGATCTCGTTTTTTTTGTTTTGTTGATGGCTTGTTGAGGTTTTGTTTTCAATGGGAAGAAGAGGATAATGCCTAAGTCTCTTTTGTAAAGAAAAACACCGATTCTCTAAAGTCTAGGTTGTGTATTAGGTGTTAGAGTTCTCTGAAGAAGAAAGAGTTTAGGTGAGGGGTCTCCTACGATGAAAACGGCGCTACTTTCTTATTTTAGGTTAGCTCATTTCCAGATTTTAGGCGTAGGTCCCGGCCTATATTTTAGGGGTCTTGTTTGTTTTATAGGGTTTTCTTAGGTTAGGGGGTATGGGCCTAGGAATTATGGGCTAGATCCAAAAATTAGGTCTAAAAATGGGTCATTTGAGCCCAAGTTTATTCTTTCCCCGCGAACGAGACTAAAAATACCATATTATTTATTAATTAATCCTACTTAAGTAAAATAACTATTAAAATAAGACTGACCGTTAAAACAAAACTATTTTTTGTATTTTTCAAGATTAAAAATGACTACAAAATATTAATGAAACTATTTTTTGTAATTTTTATTTTCTTGTAATAAAATAAAGTAAAAAAGTCTAAATGTTGAAATAGCAATATTAGGCCTAAATTAAATATTTACATGCTAAAATATAAAAAATCTTGAGGAGGGTCAAAAATCACACGTCTACAAGTTCATTCGGTATTTCATGTTTCGATGCTCCGGAAGTATCACGACTATTCGTCGCACGTGTTGGATTTCAGTTTAGTCCAGTTGAACAAAGATCTATCCTATGTTGAGGAGCTAGTGGCAATATTGGATAGGCCGGTTCAGAAGCTGAGGTCAAAGAACATTGCGTTAGTGAAAGTTAAGTGGCGGGATTAGTCGGTCGAGGAGGCGATTTGGGAGACCGAGCAGGATATGCGCAACCGTTACCCTCATCTTTTCACTACTTCAGGTATGTCTTTATGCTCGTTCGAGGACGAAACGAATATTTTTAGAGGAGAAGGATGTAACGACTCGGTCGGTTGGTTTAAGAATTAACGCCCCTATCACTAATTAACTACATTCCTCATGTTTGTTTCTGCTATTGTAAGTTGCCGGGAAGGTTCGTTTTGGATTTTGGTATGTTTTGGGACACTTAGTCCCTAAATAAGAGTTTAAGCTTTAGAATTTGGGTTGTAGTTGGAACAGTATAAAGACGACCTCAGAATGGAATTCAGTTGGTCCTGTTAGCTCCGTTGGGTGATTTCGGGCTTAGGGGCGTATTCCGTTTGTGTTTTGGAGGTCCGTAGCTTAATTAGGCTTGAAATGCTGAAAGTCGAATTTTTGAAGTTTCTTGTTCGATACTGAGATTTTGATATCAGGGTTGGAATGGAATTCCGGAAGTTGGAGTAGGTCCATTATGTCATTTGGGACGAGTGTGGAAAATTTCAAGTCATTCGGACGAAGTTTGATAGATATTTTTGATCAAAAGCAGAAATAGGAAGTTTTGGAATCCTTAGGCTTGAATCCGAGCGTGTTTTGATGATGTGATGTTATTTTGAGTATTCTGAAGGTAGATACAAGTTTGAATAGTGGTATATGACTTGTTCATACTTTTGGTTGAGGTCCCGGGGGCCTCGGGATGATTTTGGAAGGTGGACAAAAGGATTTGGGAGATTTTGAAGCAGCTTCAGCTGCTAAAGTCTGTCATAACCGCACCTACGGTTTGGGGACCGCAGGTGCACGATTGAAGAAGCAATAGAGGAGCCATAGATGCGTCCAGGCGCTTAGAGACCAGAATCCGCAGGTGCGAGAGGTTGAGCGCACTTGCGAGACCGCAGGTGCGGTAAACGATGCGCAGGTGCGGCCTAGTGCTTTAAGTGAAATTTCGCAGATGCGCACCTAGGACCACAAGTGCGGGTCCGCAAGTGCGAGAAATTGGCTGCAGGTATGGAAACCCTAGGCCAGAACCTATATAAGGTTTCTGTCGCGATTTTAGCCTATTCTTTCACCATTTTTATCCGAGGTTTGAGCTTTTTGGGAGGTTTTTGAGAGAGGATTCAAGGGAGCTTCAAGGAGTTAAGATTGTTGGAACCCAAACTTGTTTATATGGTATTATTCTACTAATTTGGCAAGAAATTTATGGAAAATAAGGGTTAGAATTGGGGGTTTAGGGTTTGAAATTGGAGACTTGGATTTGGGGATTTGAGGGGTCGTTGGTAGTCCAATTTTCATGTATTTGGTATGTATGAACTCGTGAGAGTGTGAGGATTCTAGTTTTGCGAATTTTATCCGATTCCGAGACATGGGCCGGGGGGACTTTTTTGGGCGATTTTCTTAATTTCCCGTGTTAACTTCGAATTAATTAGTGGAATTAGTTACTTGAAGTTATATTTACATTATGCAATTCAATTGAATAGATTTGGGCCATTTGGAGTCAGGTACTCGTGGCAAGAACGTGATATCAAGTTGATTGAGTTGGTTCGAGGTAAGTGACTTGCCTAACCTTGTGTGGGGGAACTCCCCTTAGGATTTGGTATTGTTGATATATGAAATGCCTTGTACGTAAGGTGACAAGTGTGTACATGTGCTAATTGTTGAAATCCTATTTTCATTAAGTAACTATAATTGTGTTTTTCTTTCTTGTTGTACATTACTTGCAATTTAAGCCTGCTGTTAGTTTAGAGAAGCATGTCTAAGTGACTTAATTGCTTTACTTGTTCAAACTACTTTATTTGAATTCCGTGTAGCATGCTAGGTTAGAAATACCTATTTTACCTTGGTATGAAATTGGATTGAAATGAATATTCTTCGTGTTGCTGATGTGTGTTTACTTTAGGACTACAAGACGATATCCCAGGAGATCCCGCTTGTTTACTTTGGGACTACAGATCGGTAATCCGGTAGATCCCCCTACACATTTATGATTGGAACTTTGGGACAACACCCGATAGATTCCCCGTACTAGATATTTACTTTGGGACTACGGATTTGGTATTCAGGGAGTTTCCCTTGTACATTTACGATTTGAACTACGAGATGATATCCCGGGAGATCCTCTGGACATTTACGTTTGGGACTACAGGACGGTATCCCGGGAGATCCCCTATTGCTATTTTTGTGTACTGAATTAGATTCTTTCTGTGTTTTTATTCGTTATAGACTGTTAGCACTTTAATTATATTGTTGTATTCTATATTGTTTTACCTTATTTTTCATCTATAATCAGTAGGGCCTTGACTTTCCTCATCACTACCCGACCGAGGTTAGGCTTGGCACTTACTGAGTATCGCTGTGGTGTACTCATGCCCTTCCTGCGCATGTTTTTCATGTGCAGATCTGGGTTCTTCGGCTCAGCCATACCATCAGTGAGGCAAGGCGATCTTCAGAGACTTCAGGGTATAACTGCCACGTCCGCAGACCGAGGAGTCTTTAGCTTTCATGCGTTTACTTTTGTTTAGATATTCTGGAGTTAAAACACTTGTAGTTATTCAACAGCTTGTGATTTCATGAGATTTCAGGTTTTAAGAGTTGTTTTAGTTTGAGAGTTTGTATTGTAAATGCCGAGCGACATCTTAAACGCTTTATCTATGTTTATTCCTCTGTTTTTGGATAGTTTTTATCTTTCTTTTCTTGTTCCGTAAATCGTTAGGCTTACCTAGTCGTAGAGACGAGGTGCCGTCACGACAGTTCACGGAGGGCGAACTTGGATCGTGACAGAAGATGCTGAGTTTGCGGGGGAGAGAGAGTTAAGGACTTTGTCTTTGAAGAGTAACATATTGATATTCCTTTAATTATTATTGTCAATGCTCGGGGATAATTTTTTATATCTGACATTTTCAAGAAGCAAATTTGGATCAAAGACAATATCATACCGTCTTTCAAGAAGTAGTTCCAAAAGAACAAACTCTATAACATCCAGAATAAATTTCAATAAAGAAAATCATCTATGGGCTTAAGAAAATGTCTCATTAATAGTGTTACTAATTTCATCAAGTTATTATCTCATTTGGTTTCGAGATAAATGTTTAATTTTTTTGTATACCACAAGTTTAGTGGGATCAAGTATATTTTTTTATTGTCTGATGTATGATCATTTTTGTATGCATCTGAAAATCTCATTTAATTTAGGGATGTTGGGAAGATCTTTAAATAATTTATAAAATTATCTTTTGAAAGCAACTTAAAGGTTCAAAAGGTAATTACAAAGAACGAATATTTTATGCTCACATAAAGGAAGTCAAAAAAGTTAAAGATAATCAAGTATTCGGATATCAACTTCACTAGATGTTGATATGATGACATACTTGATGAGCTATATAAGGAAGAGTGTTAAACAAATATGCATAGCTCTTTTCACCATGAAAATTAATTTATAACATATTATATAGCATCTGATTATCGAATATGACAACAGAATTTTGTCATTGGTTGCAAATTTATGAAAAAAGTTGAAAGTACACTTGAGTTATTTTGTAACAATAAATTAGCAGTCTTGTATTCCAACAACAATAGAAGTTCGGTAAAAGTCAAAGCACATTGACATAAAATTCATGGTTGTTAAAGAAAGAGTTTAGAGGGGCTAGGTGTCTATAGAGCATATTGGTACAAACTCCATGGTTGTGGATCCACTTACTAAGGAACTACCCCCCAATATTTTCATGAGCATATTGCACATATGGGTGTCATGTCATTTAAGGATATTTACTTTCAGTGGGAGTTATAACCTCTTAAATGTTCTTTATAGACACAATTTAGTTTCAGTATGACGTTTCAAATTATGGTTTCAGCTTATCGATATTTGAGGTTATTTATGCAGAAATATGTATTCCATTTATTTTTCATTCTTACTTGTTTTTCACTTGGACCAGTGGAAATATGCATGCTTGGATCACATTGCACGTAATTTCCATGCTACGCATCCATATTTAATCTATGTCATTTGGTTATGTTGGTATTCGTGATCAAGGAAGGTTTAGTTGTGACAAATACAACAAAAGCGGTCGTGGTTCAATATTGGCATGATTGATTTACGAGATTGTTTGAAGGTACTTTGGTTTATGATTGCTAATAGTTTTTTGAGATCATAAGGTGACATACAATTATAAAGTTATATATACATATATATGTGTGGACCAAGTGGGAGATTATAAGAATATTTGGATTTGCACATATTTGTATTAAGAATAATTGTATGTTGGTTGTTATTGTTAAAAGGTTGACCCAAATTGGAAGTGATCTATTAAGGATTTAAAGTTAAATGGGTCTATAAGACGCCTTCTAAAGTATAGGTTTTATGTATAGATACCTGGATATAGTTTCTAATTTAATGATGGGCTAAATTAGAAATACATAAATTTGTGCACTTATTAATAGGTTATGGTCCCCAATCAAACGTAGGGTTTTCTTTCTAGCAACCCAGCGTTAGAAAAGTGATTACGGCTTATGTCTTGATTTGGAAGACTACTAACCACTAGATTGAATCACTTCAGCCGTTCTCATGGATTCGGGTATGTTTCCTCATCTAGTATTTATTCTTGATGATTTGACATGGTAGATCTAGTGTAAGATAATGGTATTTTAACTATATAATAAGTGAATGTTGATGGTACGATGAAGGGCTTTTTGGTAATTCTAAATTGCTTTAAATTGTACATACATTACTATTTGTATGTACATTTGTTCTAAAAATGACGAAAACATTGACACCTTTTTCAAAGACTCCTTGTTGCTTTAAGTACTAAACATGTGCATAACACGCGTCATTTTATTTTGGTCTTTCTTGGAAAAAGTAAAGCAGTCCCCATGGTAATTAATCTCTTTTTGCTGTTGTGATGACCCGGCCGGTCGTCTTAAGAATTTATGCCCCGATCCCTTATTAACTGCTTTTTTTATTTTTGCTATTTTGATTTACCGGGATGTTCCGCTTTGAGTTTCGGAGAGTTTTTGGACACTTAATCCCTAAATGAGAGCTTAAATATTGGAAAGTCGACTGTAGTCGGACCATTGTGAGGACGGCCTCGGAATGGAAATTTGATGGTTCTGTTAGCTCCGTTTGGTGATTTCGAGTTTAGGAGCGTGTTCGTATTGTGTTTTGGAGGTCCGTGACTAATTTAGGCTTGAAATACCGAAAGTTTAATTTTTGAAGTTTCCGGTCCGATTGTGAGATTTTGATCCGAGGGTCGGAATGGAATTCCGGAAGTTGGAGTAGCTCTGTAGTGTTGAATGTGATGTGTGTGCAAAATGTCAGGTCATTCGGACGAGGTTTAATAGACGTTTTGATTGAAAGCGTATTTTGAGAATTTTGGAGTTCTTAGGCTTAAATCCAAGGTTAATTCGAGGTTTCGATGTTGTTTTAGGTGTTTTAGGGATTGGTACAAGTTTGAATAGTGGTTTGTGACTTGTTGGTGCCTTTGGTTGAGGTCTCAGGGACCTCAGGATGAATTCGGATGGTTGACGGAAGGATTTGGAGTTTGAAGTTTGCTGCAGCAGCTGGTTTACTGTCATAACCGCACATGCGGTTTGACTCCTGCAGGTGCAAAGCCGCAGAAACGGTGGAGAACACGCAGATGCGGATTTGGGGAGGATCAGCAGGTTCCGTAGATGCCGGTAATTCACCGTAGAAGCGGTACCGCACCTGCGGAAGGGTAACCGCAGATGCAAAAATTGGCCCTTTAATAAAAAATCGCAGATGCGACCTTGGCTCCGTAGATGCGGTCCCAGGGCCGCAAATGCGGAAATCGTTGGGCAGAACATATAAATTCTTGCCTTCGCGAAATTTAGCCATTTTTTCATCTTTTCAAAACGGAAAGAAGCTTGGGGAGCACTTTTCAAGATGGATTTTTAGAGGAGTTCATTGGGGTAAGGTCTTTGGTCCCTAAACTCGTTAGTGGAATGATTTTTATCAATTTAAGCATGAAAAGTTAAGAAAAATCAGTGGTAATTGGGGGGTTAGGGCTTGTATAATTGGAGACATTTGAGTGATGATTTGAGGGACAAGTTGAGGTCCGATTTTGGTACTTTTAATATGACTGAACTCGTGAGAGTGCGAGGTTTCTGGAAACAAAAATTTTATCCAATTCCGAAACGTAGGTTCGAGGGGCATTTTGGTCATTTTACATAATTTCACGTATTAGCTTAGAATTTAATTGTAGAATTAGTTACTTGAAATATTATTTACATTATACAATTGAATTGAATAGATTTGGGCCATTTGGAGTTGAGTACTCGTGGCAAGAGCGTGGTTTCGGGTTGATTTTGAGTCGGTTCGAGGTAAGTGGCTTGTCTAATCTTGTGTGGGGGACATTTCCCATAGGATTGGTATATTTGGTAATTGAAATGCCTTGTACGTGAGGTGATGAGTGCGTACTTGTGCTAATTATTGGAAATCTGATTTTCATTGAGTAATCACTAGTATGTTTTTTTCCCGTTTTTATTACTTGCACTATTAAGCCTGTTGTTAGCTTAGAAAAGCATGTTTAAGTGCCTTAATTGCTTTATTTGCTCAATCTGCCTTACCTGAATGTTGTGTAGCATGCTAGGCTAGAATCACTTGTTGCCTTAATATGAATTTTGCCATTTCTGAATATTTTTCCTGTTGTTGTTGTGTATTTATTTTAGGACTACGGATGTGGAATTCTGGTAGCTCCCCCTTGTTTGTTTATTTTGGGACTATGGATGTAGGATTCCGGTAGCTCCACCTTGTCTGTTTATTTTGGGACTACGGATGTGGAATTCCGGTAGATCTCCCTGCACAGTTATATAAAACTACGGGAATGCACCCGGTAGATTCCCCCAGTACTGGGTATTTACATTTAGGACTACGGAACGGGATTCCGATAGATCCCAGCGCACTATTAATTGGAATACGGGACGAGATCTCGAGAGATCCATTGGATATGCACATGTAGGACTACAAGACGGTATCCTAGGAGATCCCCGATTGGTTATCATTGGTGTTGAGATGTATTTCCTTTCCGTGTTTACCTTGCTTCGGTATAGTTGTTGTTGTCCTGTATATGTCGCGCCCCCTTTTTCTCGCAATCGGGTTTATGACATTTGGGAGGACAACTCGTTCCCTTTTTGGGAATTAGATTTGAATTGAAGATTCGCCACCTAATGATTAAAGTGCATTAGGACACTAGGAAGGAATTGATCTAGAAAAACAGAGATTGGGTAAGGGCTTGAAATTATCCCGAGGGGAAGGTGTTAGGCACCCCTTAGGATCCACTAGTGTGGTTCCCGGCCATGCCATAATTGTGACTTTAAGTACAAGTATCAAGTTAGCAAATAAAGGTTTCAAATATGAGGGATTGTCACATTATGGCTGCAAATAAATTAAAGTTTGAAGAAACAAAGAAAGCTGAAATTTTGAGGAAATAGTTTGAAATTTTTGAAAAGTAATAAAATACACAAGTAAAGGGAAGGGAGTCCTAGGTTTACAAATAATATGGATCACATCAATGCAATACCCGGTAATCACTCCTCAAAAGAGGGGTTACACGTGGTATTAACACACCGGTCATCATATCCATACCTACCATTTCCCACCTTGTTAAGGTATTAAAACGCGGAGTAGTTTCGTTACTTATTGCATGCTCTTACCCGTCCCAATCCTATCAGTCCCGGAGGCATTTGGGACTACTAGTCCTAAAGGGAAGGGAGATTGGGCTTTTATGGTTTAAAGGACAAAATCTAGGGCGACAAACAAAACACATAAAGCAGATATGGGAAAACACATAACATTTAAAGGCTCAAACAGGCCTCCTCAACTTAAAGATAGATTGTTTAGCATATCTTGCATATACTGGTTATGGTCTGAATTAAACAAAAAAAAACGTTAAAGCAGGTTGATTTATCACATATTTTCAGATAAGAAGTCCGAATTAGGCCTACCCGTTGGTTGTAATTATCAAAGACTGGTGCAGTTATAACCTTTACCCTAAAGCTTGCCTAGGCAAAACCTATAGGCATGATATCTATGCATAACAGAAATATACCGATTTTAAAGAAAAGGACTTATTAATTGCAGGAACATAAGTTCTGCAAATATTAAGCAACGTTACTACTATTTTTTTAGACTTATAAGCGAGATAGACGATTCAGATTCGGTTGATTACTCCTATAGGCATGCTTTCTAAGCGTTATTGATTTAAAAAACGTTTATAGTCGAAATAAAAATGCAGGAGTCCTATAGGCATGGTATCTAAAATATTGTTTGTTATTAAAACCCGTGAACACATTTTCCTAGTGATAGATGCATATGCAGAATTCAAAAAGTCCTATAGACAGGTTATCTATATGATATGCAGCGTTATGAAATGTAGAACCTATAGACATGTGTTCTAGATAATATAGAAATGCAAAAATTTATAGACATGGTTTATATATGAAAATGCAGGACCTGTAAATATGATTTCTATATGAAAATGCAGAACCTATAAACAGGATTTCTATATGAAAATGCAGAACCTATAAACAGGATTTCTATATAAAAACGTAGAATTGAAAGCAGGAACATGATATCTACCCCTTTTGCATGCATGATTTACCCTCCCCTTTTCATTAAAGCCCCATAAATTATTACAAATTATTACAGCCCAGAATGAATAAGAAAAGCAAATTACATCAGAAATTAAAGTACAACCAAGGGGAGCCTAATTCAGACTCCAGGTCTGAAATATGAAATGAACCAAATCCAAAGATCAAATATCCAAAGCCTTTCTCTTACTTGGGATGTGTAAGAGCTCCCTAAGAGTCTCAAATGGACTCTGGGCAGTGGTCACACCCAAGTATATTGCACAATATGAGTCATAGTGCAGTGTGGAAGGGCCAACCCTCAAATGTCCAAGTTCAGAAGGAACTCAAGTTCCCAAAGCAAGGCTCATAGGAGGGGAGAAGAACATACAATCTAAGAGAGAGTGTAAGTGCAGAGAGGGGATTTTGGGGAAAGCCAAGACAAGCTAGTGGTCATACCTAGCAATTGGAGTGTCGGCACACCCCAACCAGCCTGTTAGCCACATTGTTTAGGAGTTAGGATCCCCTAAGGGATCAAGTCCATACATGAGCAACAACTTGGATGTTGCCATATTCTGAACTTCAATTCAAACACATAGAAGGGGACAGGGGTGCAGGGATTCACAGTAGAAACATATGCTAATTAACATTAAACATATGCAGTAAAGCAGACATGGGTGTAGAGCTGTAAAATAAACACACTGGGATGAGGCTGAAAATCAAACTACAACATATCAGTTTCAGGGAAACAACAAAAGAAAGTAGTAGTCTTGTGAAGCCAAAGTGCAAGCAAATAGTCAGAATGTTATGATTAGAGAACTATGATACGTGAGTAGTATAAAAGTGTTAAATTGAGAGTATGTTAAGTACAGAAGGGTCGTGCCCCTTTTTATAGTGTAGAAGGCAAGCAGAATAAGGTAGGAGAATGATTTGAAAATCAATTACAAAAATTTCCCTTTGATTAAGGGATTCTAATTTCAAACGTAAAAATAATTAAGGAAAAAGATTGATCAAAACCTTTTCCAAAGCAGTACAAGAAGGGTAAATACATAGTGATTAATTTAAGGAAAAGGTCTGATAGCACACGGTTTGCGCAAGTAAGGAAAGGAAATCAGTTAACAGCCAAGAAATCAAAATTCAAGGCTTTGTATGAATGAACCAAGTCAGAAAAAATGAGGAAAGATTTTACTTAAGGAAAATCAGTAACAATTTATCAATACTAAAAAAAAGATTCTGAATCAATCATAAGTTGAAAAGCCTTTTGAAGAAAGGTTCAACACATATATAAAAGCATACAGACATGCTTAAACAAGAAAGAACTGTCATGCCTTTGTAAAGTTAGTAGAAAGAAAAGGTTCAACATTGTATGAAAACAAATATATCCAAACTCATTCAGAGGTTTAAAACCAGTCTGGAAGAGCTAAGGGGTCTTTGAAATAAAGACCTAGTTCGAACAAACCAGAAAACATAAAGGAGAGGGCAAGCAAGTTAAGTCGAGACATATGTAGAGGTTTCAGAAGAGAATTGAAGCTTCTAACATGCTTCTTTCAGAACTCATGAGAGAACATGATAGCAAAGTAACATGCAAACAGTAGCAGGATTCAGAGGATAGAATGGAAAACACTGATAAGAATAGCAGAGGAAACATGCTTAAGAGGCTCTTTTAGAAGAACTCAAACAAAGTTCAGTAGAAGAAAAGTAGTAAGCACACTTAAGAACGCGGTAGAAAAATACAGTAGAGAGATTCACAGAACATAATGGAAATACTGGTAGGAATAATAGAAGAAACATGCTTAAGGAGTTTTCTAGAAGGAACTTAAACAGGGCTCAGTAGAAGGCAAACAAAGAACTTTAAGAACTTAGTAGAAAAATACCGTAGAAAAACACAAAAACATCAGAAAATTATTGCAGAAAAGCACATATAGAATAACACAACAACATAGTCATACAAGAGCATAGTAAAAGGAAGAATACAAGAACACAGTAGGAGCAAGTACACGTAAAGGAAAAGGAAAGTCAGAAATCACTTAAACATTTTAGAAAACCCTAGATCGGAAAAGAAAGACCTTAAAAAATAATTTTTGAAAGAAGAAATTGGGGAAATGGTTTGAAAACTCAAGTAGAGCATAGATATATAACAGATCTAAGAAAAATCGGAGAAAACCTCGAAAAGTTAGGGTTTCAGAAGAACCCTAGAATGAGAAAGGCTTTGAAAAGGTCTCCGATCTGAGTCGGAGAAGTCAGAAACAGGCTCATAAGACCAGGATACGCCAGAGCAAAGCCGGAGATGGCTGTGAAACCTCGAGCCGACAAAGATCTGAGTGAGAACCTTCAAGGTCAGACCTCGAATTTTCAAGTACCAAGTGTACAAGAGAAAAGGGAGGTGAGTTTAAGACTCTTATGGCCTTAGAAGCCATGGATTCCGGTGAGTTTAAGGTGGAAGACGGTGAGAGGGGGATAGAGTTAGGGAAGGTTCGAGAGTGTTTGAGAGAGTTTGAGAGTTCAGAGGCGGCCGTTGGGAGAAATGAAGTAGGGTTGGGGGTGTTTGTGAATTAAAAAGGAAAGGGGAAATCGTGGATGTTGATCAAAATAATCAACGGCCTGGATCAAAAGGGAAGGTCGGGCGGGTTAAATTAGTTGGGTCAGGGGAGGGTTAAATTGAAATTTGGCCGGTCAATTGGGGATTTGAAATTGGGTTAATTGGGGTTTTGATTTGGGCTAAAATTGAAATGAAATAGCGCTAGAGTTTAAATAGCCGCTTTCCATCTTTTTATTTTATAAAAATAAGTAAAATAATTTCTGAAATAAATTAAAGGTACTAAATTAATTAATAATATATAAATATTAAATTAAAAATATTGAAATCAATTTTTGTAATTATAAACGCAATTAAATCTTAAAGTTGGCTAAAATTACAATTATATGCAATTTAGTTTTAAAATGCTAAATAAATTTATAAAAAATGTGCAAAAAATTATATTAGCTATATTTTAGTATAAATGTGAGAATAAAATAAATTATCACCAAAATGATAATTTTGGGAATAATTATTAGTTTTTGTACTGCTAAAATGGGCAATAAATTAATTTAAAAATCTTTTAAAAATTAGGAAAAAATACTAAAACACTTGGGCATACTTATATGTGCATATATATGCTATTTTGAAAGTATTTGACATATATAAAATACATAGGGAAAAATTGGGTATCAACAGCTGCCCATTTTTACCCGGGAAGGATGAAAGAGTTGTCGGGTAAAGATGTGATAGACAATTTGACCGAATGAAATGGTTTGAAGAGGTTGACCGTGCTCTGGTTCCTGAGATTCCCACATATCTCTGGTCTTATAGGAGTTAGGCCATAGGTAGTTCAGGATTCATCGGCGGAATATGCCGATGGAAATTTTCAAGAATGGACGAAGTGTTCGGGTTGGGATGGATGGTTGAGTTGTGGGAACTGGAGCAGGGTTGCTCCTGCTGAGATGGCTGTTGCTCGCCGGTTTACCTGCAAATAAGCAATACAAGTGTATATTGTGCGTAAATTTAAACATGATGCAAGTTCACGTCGGACCAAGAAATGTTGTCTTTGGACGGTTAAGATGACGTCCTCAGACCATGACGTCCTGGGCCATGAAGCGTATAATAAGGATTTGCAGGCCATGAAATGGTGCTCTCGGGCTATGAGAATGATGCCTCCGAACTATGACTCCTTTGAATAATGATATGCAAAAGATAAAATGGGTCTTAAGGCCATGGCATAACGTTCTCGGGCTATGAAAATGGTGCCTCCGAACAAAGACGCCTTTGGATGATTTGGCAATCTTTCAGCCTATGAGATGCGGTAGATGGCGATCTTTCAGCCAATGCAAAATGTAAATAAGGTGGCAATCTTTCAGCCAATGCAAAATGTAAATGAAGTGGCGATCTTTCAGTCATGCAAGATGTAAATGAAGTGGCGATCTTTCAGACAATGGAAAATGTAAATAAAGTGGCGATCTTTCAGCTGATGCAAGATGTAAATGAAGTGGCGATCTTTCAGCCATGCAAGATGTAAACAAAGTGGCGATCTTTCAGCCAATGCAAAAATGTAAATAAAGTGGCGATCTTTCAGCCAATGCAAGATGTAAATGAAGTGGCGATCTTTCAGCCATGCAAGATGTAAATGAAGTGGCGATCTTTCAGCCATGCAAGATGGAGGTAGAGCTTAACCTCGAAAGGCAGAATGGTAGCCTTATGCAATGCAGAGATTGCAGATAGAGGTAGAGCTTAACCTCGGAAGGCCGAATGGTAGCCTTATGCAATGCAGAGGATGCAGATAGAGACAGAGCTTAGTATCGGAAGGAAGAATGGTAGCCTTATGCAATGTAGAGAATGTAGATGGAGACAAAGCTTAGTCTCGGAAGGCAGAATGGTAGCCTTATGCAATGCAGAGGATGCAGATGGAGGTAGAGCTTAACCTCGAAAGGAAGAATGGTAGCCTTATGCAATGCAAGAAATATGGATGGACAGAGCTTAGTCTCGGAAGGTAGAATGGTAGCCTTATGCAATGCAGAGAATGCAGATGGAGACAGAGCTTAGTCTCGGAAGGAAGAATGGTAGCCTTATGCAATGCAGAGAATGTAGATGGAGGTAGAGTTTAACCTTGGAAGGCAGAATGGTAGCATTATGCAATGCAGAGAATGCAGATGGAGGTAGAGCTTAACCTCGGAAGGTAGAATGGTAGCCTTATGCAGGAAGTAAAAAAGGCAAATAATAATAGAATTTTCTTAGTTGATAGCGGATTGCGATATTGCGAGTGCTGGGGATACTCTGTCTGCTGGAGACACTGCATGCGGATAGTAGCTGTGAGCAAGTGCAACGGTTCTGAGAGTAGTATTTCCGAGTAATGTGAGTCTTGTGAGTATATAGCATATTTGATGATTTTGCAACTCAAGTGCCTGCATCCAAAGAAAATCGTGAGTTTTGTAAATGGGGGAGGTTAGTTCGTATTCCTGCTGGCTCTGCTTGACCTGCTCGGCTGTGTTCCAGTAATACTGTGCGTATCATTGGGGTAGTGTTACTAAACGAAGCAACTTTGGAAACAGACATGCATGACTTAGTAAAAATATAACATAAATACATAATCGAGAATAGTTTTCCTTAGATGAACCTACGACTGCAACGTGGTTCAAGACATTGCAACTTCTCTTGCTCCGGAATTTTGAGGGTCCTCCTCAAAATTCTGCCCCAGTTTACTGGGGCTACTGCTTTTTACGACTGCTTACGGCAAATGGCTGAAATCACTTCGGAATTTTGAGGGTCCTCCTCAAAATTCTGCCCCAGTTTCCAATTGCGAGGGAAATAAATTTTTTATTGAATTGTGACCGAACCCGTAAGGCTGCCTACGTATCCCCTCTTAAATAGGAATCAGGTCAGGCATAGTTCAAATTACATCATAAAGGTTACATATAGTATCGTTTCACTGCATCTAAATTGATCAGCTTTGGCCAAACTTCTCCGTCCATTTCTGCAAGTATGAGGGCTCCTCCTTTTAGAAC
Organism: Nicotiana tabacum; assembly: GCF_000715075.1. NCBI lineage: Eukaryota > Viridiplantae > Streptophyta > Magnoliopsida > Solanales > Solanaceae > Nicotiana > Nicotiana tabacum. The sequence continues at coordinate 69,453,717 of NC_134087.1, forward strand.
CCGGTGGACCATGTACGTCCCCTGCCAGTTGGGAGAGAACTTTCTTTTGACCTCATCCTGATGCGGGAAAATCTTCTTTAGCACCAGCTTCCCCGGTGCAAATTGTCTTGGCTTGACTCTTGTTGAAGGCTCTGGCCATTCTGTTCTGATAAAGCTGACCGTGGAAAACTGCATTCATTCTCTTTCCGTCTATAAGAGCTAGCTGTTCGTAACGACTTTTCACCCATTCTGCATTGTCAAGTTCAGCTTCCTGTATGATCCTTAGGGAAGGAATTTCTAACTCAGCGGGAATAACAGCCTCTGTACCGTAAACCAGCATATAGGGGGTTGCCCCGGTTTATGTGCGGACTGTGGTGCGATACCCTAATAAATCAAGTGATAACTTCTCGTACCACTGCTTATGCTTCTCTATCATTTTCCTTAGTATCTTCTTGATATTCTTATTGGTAGCCTCTACGGCTCCGTTCATCTGAGGTCTGTAGGCTGTAGAATTCTTGTTTTTGATCCTGAAGGTTTCACACATGGCTTTCATCAAGTCACTATTGAGATTGGAACCATTATCAGTAATGATTAATTCTAGAATTCCAAACCAACAAACAATACGGTCGCGGACGAAGTCTGCTACGACTTTCTTAGTCACTGCCTTGTATGATGCTGCTTCAACCCATTTGGTGAAATAATCAATTGCCACTAGGATGAACCTGTGCCCATTTGATGCGGCAGGTTCGATTGGTCCGATAACATCCATTCCCCAAGCGACGAACGGCCATGGTAAGCTTGTTGCATTAAGCTCGTTTGGAGGCACCTTTGTCATATCTACATGTATCTGACAGTGGTGGCACTTCTGGACATACTTGATGCAGTCTGTTTCCATAGGCATCCAAAAATAACCAGCTTGGAGTATCTTCTTGGCTAAGACAAAGCCATTCATATGTGGCCCGCAGATCCCAACATGGATTTCTTCTAGTAATTTAGATGCTTCCTTTGCGTCGACACACCTTAGTAATCCCAAATCAGGAGTCCTCCTATACAGGATTCCTCCGCTGTGAAAGAAATTGTTGGATAACCTCCGAAGCGTGCGCTTCTGAATAGCATTTGCGAGCTCTGGGTATTCTCCTTTCGCCAAGTATTCCTTGATATCGTGAAACTAAGGTTTTCCATCCACTTCTTTTTCGACGTGAGCACAGTAAGCTGGCTGATCGTAGATCTTTACTGGAATAGGGTCAATGAAATTCTTATTTGGATGCTGTATCATGGATGATAGGGTAGCCAATGCATTGGCAAACTCATTTTGGACTCTAGGAACATGTTGGAACTCTATCTTTGTGAACCTTTTTCTCAACTCATGTATATGATACAGATAAGGGAGTATCTTGGAGTTCTTGGTCGCCCATTCTTCTCGGACCTTATGTATAAGCAAGTCTAAATCCCCGATCACTAGCAACTCTTGAATGTTCACGTTAATGGCCATCTTGAGTCCCAAGATGCAGGCCTCGTACTTAGCCATGGTGTTGGTGCAAGGGAATCTGAGTTTGGCAGACGCCGGATAATGCTGACCAGTTTCTGACACTAGGACTGCTCCTATGCCAACTCCTTTGAAATTTACTGCTCCATCGAAAAACATTCTCCAACCGTCATAGGATTCTGCAATGTCTTCTCCTATGAATGATATCTCTTCATCAGGAAAATACGTCTTTAAGGATTCATATTCTCCGTCCACGAGATTCTCGGCAAGATGATCTGCCAAAGCTTGTTCCTTGATTGCTTTCTGAGTTATGTAGACAATGTTGAATTCACTCAGCAGGATTTGCCACTTGGCTAGCTTGCCAGTGGGCATGGGCTTCTGAAAGATGTACTTCAACGGATCCATCCTTGATATGAGATATGTGGTATAGGCACAGAAATAGTGCCTCAACTTCTGAGCTACCCAAGTCAGAGCACACCAGGTGCATTCTAACAGTGAATACCGGGCCTCGTAAGGGGTGAACTTCTTGCTAATATAGTAGATGGCCTGCTCCTTCCTCCTTGTTTCATCATGTTTCCCAAGAACACAACCGAACGCTCCATCTAGAACTACAAGGTAGAGTAATAGGGGTCTACCCGGCTCGGGCGGGACAAAAACTGGCGGTGTGGACATGTACTCCTTGATTCTGTCGAAGGCCCTCTGGCAGTCATCAGTCCATTTGGTAGCGGTGTCCTTCTTCAACATCTTAAAGATTGGCTCATAGATGACAGTAGATTGAGCTATGAACCGGCTGATGTAGTTGAGTCTCCCCAAGAAACTCATTACTTCTTTCTTGTTCTTTGGCGGTGGTAATTCTTGAATAGCTTTGACCTTTGATGGAGTCAGTTCTATTCCTCGGCGACTCACAATGAACCCAAGTAGTTTTCCGGCAGGAACCCCAAATGCACATTTCGCGGGATTCAGCTTCAAGTTGTACCTTCTCAGTCTATTGAAGAACCTCCTCAAATCTTCCATGTGATCAGTGGCTTTCTTGGATTTGATGATGACATCATCTACATACACTTCGATCTCTTTATGTATCATATCATGGAAAATGGTAGTCATGGCCCTCATGTAGGTGGCCCCAACATTCTTTAACCCGAATGGCATCATCTTGTAACAATACATTCCCCACGGCGTAATGAAAGCCGTTTTCTTAGCGTCTTCTTCATCCATCCAGATCTGACGATACCCAGCAAAACAATCCACGAATGATTGCAAACTCGTGCTTGGCGCAATTGTCAATCAGGATGTGTATGTTTGGCAAGGGGAAGTCGTCTTTTGGACTGGCCTGGTTGAGATCCCGGTAGTCGACACAGACTCTGACCTTCCCATCCTTCTTCGGCACTGGCACGATGTTGGCTAACCATGTCGGATATTCTACTACCCTGAGAACATTAGCTTTGGCTTGCTTAGTGACTTCTTTCTTGATTTTCAAACTCATGTCAGGGTTGAACTTTCTGAGCTTCTGCTTTACCGGTTGACATGTCGGATCAGTTGGCAGTTTGTGAGCCACAATAGATGTACTCAGACCAGTCATGTCATCATACGACCAAGTGAATATGTCTTCATATTCCCTTAGAAATTCAGTGTATTCCTTTTTTTCTGATGGCGATAAGTGGACACTGATTCTCGTTTCTTTGACGTTCTCTGCATCTCCCAGGTTAACAATCTCGGTCTCATCCAGGTTGGACCTAGGTATGTTCTCAAAATTTTCAACCTCTTTAACAATCTCTTCTGGTATGTCATCTTCCTCTGAATCTGTATTCGTTTGTTGTGTTGTCTCGTTGCATGTCACAACCATTGGTTCATCAAGATAGGTAATGGTAATGTTGTATAAGTAAAGTAATAAGAGAAAATAATAAGAGTAATATTTGTAAGGAAACCGAAATGCTTTGATAAATTTCATAACTTTTTTGAACATTGGAAGATCCTTTTGCGAAAATTCAAAAATGCGAAAGGAAAATCAACTAGTAAAAATAAAAGATAGTGCATGATGCTTTGTTCAGCCTTGCTACCCCGAGGCTTTCCGGGCTCTGGTGGTTCTAATGGTCCAATTGTTGAGGCATGCTCCTCGGCTTATGGCTTGTATAGAAGGGACTTCCTCCCCCTCATCTTTGAAAATGACACAACAATCCATGTCATCATCTTCCACAAATAAATCCCTCATTGCTGCCAGTGCTTCCTCTTCTTCCGACCCATATATAACATCGACTAGCTGGAAAGTCTATTCTAAATGGGGTATCGGCTGCTCCAGTGGGTAGTAAGGGTCACGCCATGGTGGCGACCAGTTGTTGAATTCCTTCCAAGTATACACGTATCCCAGACCGAAAGTGGTGCCATGTTTCTTCAGTTTGATCGGCTTGGAGATTCTTTGGAGGTTCTTGCCAAGTCCCTTGCCAGGCTCATATCTGCTCCAGTTCAATATGCGTTCAATTTTGTTGTCCCACCATTTTTCTTTGTCAACAGTGTTGACTCGCTCGATGTGGTGATAGGTTTCCCCACCTATCTTTCTCCTTCCTCCAATCGTTGGGATGGTTTGGCGACTGTATATGGGATTGCTACCGTCGCCGTGAATGATCACCTCTTGGTCGTTCCACTCAAATTTCACCGCCTGATGCAGTGTTGATGTTACGGCCCCAGCGACATGAATCCTTGGCTGTCCCAATAGCAAGTTATAAGATGTTAGCACATCTATTACTTGAAATTCAACATCAAACCAAGTAGGCCCTATCTGCAAACACAAGCTAATTTCCCCAATAGTGGACCTTTGGGAACCATCGAAAGCTTTGACGTTGATGGCCCCATCCTTGATCTCATGCAGACTCTTTCCCAATGTTCTGAGTGTTACCAACGGACAAATATTGAGGCTGGACCCACCATCAATCAGGATTCTGGTGATGAAATAATCCTCGCATTGCACAGTGATGTGCAGCGCCTTGTTGTGACTCAACCCTTCTGCGGGGGCGAGACCAACACCCAGTGCCTCACCTATCCTTGCGTACCAACTTGCAACTAAGGGGCTCTGAACATATGATGTCATACTTTGGCCATGGGCTACATTGTAAGACGACTGCGAATGCTGACTAAATATCAATATAAAACTGGGCCGACAAGGCTGTCATAATTATTACAGCTGACAAACCAACCAAATATACATACAAGTCTTGGAAGCCCAACATACTACACTAACTGACATGATATATCTACAAGCCTCTACTGATGGATATACTATGATCGGAATAGCTCCCCGACCTACTCATAACATATATACATATATATACAAGATGTACATAAGGCTCTAGACCTGGAAACTCCGAAAGGCATGGAGCTTATCAATCAAGCTAAACTCGGGCAACACGTATTGAAGAGGCCTACTCGTCTGTCTGTCTGACCTGCACGCATGAAATGCAGTGCCCCCCAAAAAGGGATGTCAGTACTAAATAATATACTGAGTATGTAAGGCAATATACTAAAAGCTGAAACTGAACTGATAAGATAATAACTGCAAGTAGTTGGAAGTCAAAGATAATCTGAAGATATGCTTACCTGCTGATACTGACTCAATTCTCTCAATATATTAAGTAAAATAGCTGTCCAACCCTATAAGGCTCAATATACATATATATCTGCTCTGCCGTAGTAGGCTCGCTCATAAGTGCTCGGCTATACTAGGCTCTGTATCTAGACCATGCTGGGCTCACTCATACGCGCTCGGCCACAGTAGGCTCGGTATATATATAACTGCTCTGCCGTAGTAGGCTCGCTCATACGCGCTCGGCCATACTAGGCTCTATATCTCGACCAACTGGGCTCGCTCATAAGCGCTCGGCCACAGTAGGATCGGTATATAACTTACCATCTGATCAAAAGTTGCCCAATAGGAGCCTACCCATCGATTATAACTCGATGGTAATGAAAATACTTTTAATACTGTATATATGTAACTTCCCTGCTCTCTTGACTGGAAGAAGGAAATACTCAACTGAATATGAAATCCTGATAAGGAGAATATTATAACTTATAACACTGGAAAAATATACGCAAATTGCGAATAGAAAAATATACGTAAATTCCGGGATATGAATGTAATGACGAGATCATGCCAAATGAAAGAAGAGCTTAGCCTTAACATACCTGAACTGATTCTCTTTTGCGAAAACACGTATCGGCAGATTGAAGTAGAGAAAACTCCATATGATATTCTGAAAAAGATTGCACTGTACTCCTTTATAATTGTAAATAGGAAGTAAATGATTCTATCAATGAGTAGATGCAGATACCTTATTTGTCAACAAATAAATCATATTCCTTCTTCCTTTTTTTCTTTTTTTTGCAGAAAGAGGTCAAAGATGATCTTGAAATATTATCCTCTCAGCTACCAACGCCCCAATTACAATTACTGTAGGCAACACCACAAAGTAAAGATACAAAGAACAACCACCATTATATCCGGATATCCATGAAAGTCTAGCTTCGCCCTCTTGTTTAATCTCAGCACCAAACCCCTATAGGTCATGTATCCCCTTTCTCTTTTTACGGTGAAAACTTGGGCAAAAAGCCAAAGACATAAAATGAGGTAAAACAAGTAAACAATCATTGAAAGCCATACTAATGGAACATTGTATAGCTCCGATAGAATCCATATAGTACAACTTACTAGTCCTTTTATTACTAATGAAATTCTTGTAAGTATACTGCCTATTACAAACTAAAGAGATAACTTTTTTTTGGAATGAGAATGATGGAAAGAATTAACAATTAAAAGGACACTAGAATGAAAACACTTACCGTAACTATCTTGATACACACAAATCCATTCAAATATATCCTCCAAATGATTTTCAACCTTGCCACCTATTCTCATGAGTTAAGAGTCATACATATGCTTTAAGAGGGTGCTAACATGTGGGGTGTTTTAATATTTATCTACTTATTAGGTAATTAGGTAGTGTCTCGTTACCCGGTAGTTAATCAATTACCTGTATAATTTAAAAATTATCTCAACTTAATTAAATACTACTCTCTTTTAACATACCTTGTACACCTTACTATCATGGCCATGTAGTACCTTTTATAGCACTAGTCCATAAATACCGGGTATTTTAGCTCTGGCCGTATTTTATCCCAACATGCCAAATTTGACAAAAAAATTTGTTTTCTTAGACTTGCTCCCCCTTTCACATTCGTGAATTTACTAATTACTTGTGAAATAGCATTACCCTTATAATCCCCAAATAATCTTTTTCCTTGGACTGATGTCAATTACCTTATGACAAATTCAACGTAAAATACTGCAGGGTGCAACATCGTCGTAACATAATACTGCGGGATGTATTATTGACGTAATATTACGGGGTGTAACATCATCCCCCCCCCTTTGGAACATTCGTCCTCGAATGTTGACTGATGCTCTTTATCTTTCTCGTAACTTATAGCTCTTGTGGAAAACCTTAATACTCTTCTTGCCATTTAAGCAGTTGCTCTGTGAATAAATCCAAAGTCTAGTGTATTCCCCCCTTTAGTCTTTTTGCTTATATCATGACCTGTGGTCGAAATCTTCCTAATCTTGCAATTTTTGTTACCTCCTGTCATGCAGCCTGTATGACCCTTGCTTTGTAGGTGCACTTATGCGATTCATCTTTCCTTTTTCCTTTTATCTTTTAGTCAATTTGTAGGCCTTTACTTTATATATATATATATATATATATATATATATATATATATATATATATATATATATATATATATATATATAAGGCTTAATAAGATGCCTCTCTGGGCCTCTATAGGTATATTGAAGTCCTTTGCTCGATAATTTGTAGAACTTGTGAATATGGACATATCTTATTTCATAGATATGGCTATCCATTCATATGACTTTATTACATTTCCATGGGTTATACTATACCATATTTTTTTTTTACTTCAATCTATCTTTACTGATGTATGCTTACCAAGCTCCCAATTACTTTTGTTACCTATCCTTTAGGTATAAATCTCAGTCCTTCAATACTCCTTCATTACCATTCATCTTAAGAATCATAGCCTAATCTTATGTCATACTTTGTAACTTGTATTTGACCATTGTTGATTAGCCTCAATGTTGATCTATAATCCTCTACTTTGAAAACTTGAAACTTCTTACGTAATACATTACCGCTAGGGCTTACGTTGCATGAGGAATATTTGAAGCGATTTCCATAATTATATTTCATAGTGTCTCAATGTGATTCACCTTATGAGGGTATCCTAATTTCTTGCTGCCAGCGAAATCTTTTCTCCTTCTCTTCTTCTATTTTCTTTTTTTTTCAAATCATTATTCAAACGAAGGCCCAACATCATTCTTTTCACTTTCTTTTCCTCATCATTACTCATGTTTCCTTAAAACATTGTCGCTCTTCCATACTTTAGCTTGCAACCTATACATATCCATATATAAACTTTCTTTCAACTTGCTTGCGCCATAGATTTCCTTATGTTATTCTAGAATTTCAAGCGAGACGTCACATCGTCTCCAAGGTTTTCTCCATTCTATTGACTGGATCTCTCAGTACTTAGAAACTATAGGCTAGAAGACATGTCACCGGCGATGCCGCTATCATTCCCGCATGCTTATAACCTTCTATCCGAAGTATGGACTATTTACAACTTTTTGCATTTAAGTATCTCGTACGTTGTTCACTTTTACCTTACTTACTTAAAATCTCGTATCATATCTTTTATCTCATTCATAACCTCTCTTCCACCTAGTTGTAATTCACGTCCATAACTTGAAGCTCTATTATAATACTCGTACCCCTGGTACATACACAATCGGGAATTTTGTAGTAACTTCTTATGAGGTTGGTACTTCGTTTAACTGGCTTTCTTGTAGAGCCATTATAGATTAGGGTTGTTGCGTTATTTCTCTTGAACATCTGATATTAAGAGTGATTGTGTCATGTTCTCCAGCACAACTTCTATAATTTTTCTAGGTCCAATAATCAGACTCCTAATTTACTTAGGTGATGTAATTCTTTAGTTTTCTCTTCCTTCTGATCAGCCTTTACGTAGGTTTAAGCTATCTCCCGATCTGTGGCTCATGGTATCACTTATTACCTTAGCCTTTCATGGGCGTTATGGAATATCCATGATACAATCTTCTAACAATTCAATCCTTTGTCTATGCCCTGGGCTTAATTCTTTCTTATAACTTATACCAGAGTCTTCTATGGTTGTCTGATTGTCAACAAATATGCTGCCTGGATAATGCTCCAAAATTTTGAGTGTATCCATAACGTACTAACTCTAGATCATTAATCAAATAATTCTTTTGTTCCATCTTAGCTTTCTTTCAACATGAGCTATTACTTTTCCTGGTCTTTCTGCCCCTCATTGCATCCATACTTAGCTTATCTTAGTGCCCACACTTGCCAAAAATTTTATACAACTCATATGTTCTCGATTAATCCTTTAACTTTTACTTCCCGTTCATTAGCCACGGTAGGTGCCACTTTCCTTTGGAATGCTTACAATGTTGTTGCGAGATTGTTGTTACACGATCATTTCCTCTTTAGGTCGTTGTGCTTAGGTTGAAGCCTTCTTTCTTATCTCCTCAACTAGTCTTTCGTTGTAGTACTTAGGGAGAACCCTTGACTTTTGTAAAAGATGTGAGCTTATTACAGATCTTTTGATGTCCTTCCTTGCTTATAATTATCCGCAGTTGCTTACCTCCGTGTCCTTGTGCTTGTAGGGTTGCTTTTGAACTGATATTTTTACTATCTTTCCAGTTGCACTTTTTTCTATCCCCGTAATACTTATACGGTACCTTTAACTACCCTGACTCCTATTTGAATATATCTCAAGTATTATAATGATATTCTTCGAGGCTGAATTCTCCATATTGGGTTCTACTATGTTTATCTCACACGATCTGATGACTTGTATGTAACCTCCTGTTTAGCCATAATTGGGATCTTTCTGACCAATTACTAACTACTCGTTGGCCCATTCTCATATCAATATTCCTCGTAATCTTTCTTGGGTTATTTCCTTTGTCTTAACTTACGTTTTGCACTGGCTCCTTATTTATTAATAACAGCTCGGCAGGAACCTTTAGTTCCTCTACTTGATGTCGTGCTTGCACAATATTCTTGAATCGTAACGTATCTGTAAGATTTGGATAAGTGCTATCTTATTCTTATTTCATTTATCGCATTCTTCCTTTACCATTCCATAGTCACTACAGCCACTTAATTCTGACCTAATGACATATCACTCCATATTCCCCCCTTTTGGGGAGTACTAAAAAGTGGAGCTACAATTACCTACCTATAGATATTTTAACTCTTCATCTTTGGCATCCTTTCACATCATCGATAACCCTTACTCGCCTTGCGGTAATCTTTCCGTACCAAGGATAGCAAAATTCCTTACTCACAAGGGTGAAACTTAGTATAACTAGCACATACATCCCCTTAAGCTTAACTTTGCTCCCATTGCTTGCTTTAGGGAAGCATCTTCCTGAATGACCATTCTCTGAATTTCTCATGAATCTTCTTCTATTGTTCATTCTATTATAGCCGGAGCGCGATCTGAAATTCTCATGATGCTGACTATTATCAAGTCGCTCAATCTCTTGCTCATGTTTAGTTTATCTTATTCACCAGTCTATACTGATTTTTATTACTCTAAGGTCTAACTTTTCCTTTTATTAATCATGTTAGAGTCGCGAATTTATTTCTCAAAATGAGGATGTAACCTTATGGCCTATACCCTTTCGATGTCTTAAGGCCCATCACCTTTCGTCTCTTCCTTCATTTGACTATTGGTTCTATAACACTCTACTGTTCTCATCCATGTATCACACCTTATTCATAATGCTTCCTTATCTCTCTTCTCATTACTCTGCTAATATTTCTGCATATCCCTTTTCTTGTGAAAACTTCAATACGACATTTTTTTTCTCTTTTAGCTTCCCTTTTCTCCATCCAATGGCTCTTTGGGTTGCTCAACATCCTCGCTCTACTAGGCATGAGAGCCACACTTAAGGTAATATTTATCCCATCCAGGCTTTCACTGCCTATCTTTTGAATGCTAGTATTCACATCTAATCGTAATATTCTAGGGTGAACCATTTGGGTGTCTCACAAGAAGATCTATTGGCACATTTGTAATACCCTTTGGAAATGCCAACAAATGAAAGTAATCCATTTACCAATTTGGGTTACTCTAACCCCAGCCGGATCTTGATATCCCATCATTCTCTTAACTATACCTATTAGCCCACATATGACATAACTGAAATGGGTGTGAGCAATTGTACATACCTTTGTTAATGTTGAATATAACTCAAAAAGCTTATGTTCCTCTGCCTCAATTATAAACGTTGTTAACCTTCATTAATTGGGCGCCTCGTACCCTTCTTCATCTTGCTTCTTTTGCTTGTTGAAACTTGTATTTATCTTTTTAATATCTCATTATCTTTCACCATAAAGGTGGATAGGCATTTTTGCCTTAAGGTTCCTTATCAAGAGGCTTACACCTTTCAGTACGCACATGATATGCTGAAGACCTCATATTTGCTTATCATAAGCATGATACAAAGTCGAGTTCCTCTAATTCGACACTTCCACAACTATATTTCTTATCAATCATCTTTCTGAACGTAGGTATCATCTTATTACGAATAAAAATTCTGGACTTGAATTCTTATAAGTAAACTCTACCACACGATCTAGAGTAGGAAAAAAGAGTGACAGTCCTAAATGCCCCGTAGCCTCCTGCTTATAAGTGTGGTGCACGACACACCCATAAACAAGACTCTACTAGACACGGCTTGTAGACTCCTTAGGAAAGAACTGCTCTGATACCACTTTTGTCACGACCCAAACCGATGAGCCGGGACAGGCACCCGGTACCTTACTCAACCGAGTACCAACTTAACATATCTTTCTTAATACATCATCATATACACATGCATACGGGCCTAATATGCCAACATGATTCTTTATAAACTCAAAACATAGGTCGACAAGGCCGTACAATCTTTTATGTACACGACATATGTCTAAAAGCCTCTAAGAATACATAAATGTCATAAGGGTCGGGACAGAGTCCCCCCATACCAAACAATACACATCTAAATCACACTAACCAAACGAGCAACTCCGAAGCAAATGGAGCGCACCAACATCTTCCACTGAGCTGATAGCCTAATTGGAGGGCTCTCGACCTGTCTATCGGGACCTGCGGGCATGAAACGCAGAGTCCCCAGGCAAAAGGGACGTCAGTACAAATAATGTACCGAGTATGTTAAGGCTATCCCTTCTTTCTTTTGGCATGATCCATACGATATGAACGAAACGTGCAAATGCACAAATTCCATAAGTGACTCTACTCATAGAAGTAATAGAAATATCTATGTTCTTTAATTCCCATGTGTCATAATATTTTATCATTTGTTCATGGGTCTCAGAAAAATATGAAAGTTGAAAAGATGTTACTTTAGATATTGCTCAAGAGGCAAAGTGGTCTTATGACCTTCTAAATGATTTTATTGACGTACTTTTCATGCATTGCATTCATGTGTATTGACCCATGACCAGATGGTGTTATATACGCGTATATATGTAAATATATGTATATGGGATATGGGAAAAGGTTACGGCATTATATATGCACCACCACCTGATCAGCTGGTATATGATGATGATGTTGCCCACAGTGGCCGAAATATGATTCAAACGGCGTTATATACGCATATATATGTATATATGATTCAAACGGCATTATATATGCATATATATGTATGTATATATGTATATGGGATATGGGAAATGTTATGGCATTATATACGCACCACCAATTGATCAGCTGGTATACGATGATGATTTTGCCCACAGTGGATGATATGATAAGATGGGATGCCCTCAGAGGATGATGATATTATGAAACATGTACCTGTGCACGACATGACATTCATACGCATATGCATGACGTTAAAAGTAATTTATGATTTACAAAGTTATTCAGACTTACAGGTTGAGTCATGTACTCTATATGTCTTCCATATCTCTCATGTATTTATTTATGTGCCTTACATACTCAGTACATTATTCGTACTGAGGTCCCTTTTGCCTGGGGACGCTGTGTTTCATGCCCGCAGGTCCCGATAGACAGGTCGAAAGCCCTCTAAGTAGGCTATTAGCTCAGCAGAAGATGCTGGTGTGCTCCATTTGCTTCGGAGTTTCTCGTTTGGTTAGTATGATTTAGACGTGCATTGTTTGGTATGGCGGGACTCTGTCCCGATCCTTATGACATTTATGTATTCTTAGAGGCTTGTAGACATATGTCGTGTACATAAAAGATTGTACGGCTTTGTCGGCCTATGTTTTGAGTTTATAAAGAATCATGTTGGCCTATTAGGCCCGTATGCATGTGTATATGATGATGTATTAAGAAAGATACGTTACGTTGGTACTCGGTTGAGTAAGGTACTGGGTGCCCATCCCGGCCCATCGGTTTGGGTCGTGACAGCCTTGTTGTGACTCAACCCTTCTGGTGGCAACTCATCTTCATGAAAAGTGATCTTGTGACTCTCCAATACCTGCCCTACCATGTTTTCCATTTCTCCTCCAGTGATGTTTCTCGGTACATATGCCTCACTTAGCACCTTTAACAAGGCGTTCCTGTGTGCATCGGAGCTTTGCAGCAAAGCTAGGATAGAGATTTGTGCCGGTGTTTTGATCAACTGATCGATAACTGAGTACTCCTTTGCTTGTATTTTTCTCCAGAGATCATCGGGCCCAGCTTCAGTGATGGTTGGTCGTCCAGAGGCTTGCTTGCTTGATTCAGCCAAATGTTTCGGGGTGTATACTCTGCCGGTTCTTGTCATACCCTGTGCCACGACTGCTTCTCCGAATTTGGCTTTCCTTTTCCTTCTTGCCTCGGCTGTGTAGTCCCAAGGTATGGCATTTGTATGGAATGGCGTTATAGCTGACATTGATACTAGAATGGGCACCTTTACTTCGAACGGAGCCTATATTTTGGAAGGCAAGACCACAACTTCAAATGGTCCAGGTACATTTGCCGGGGACCCAAACTCGACCTTGATCGGTGCTGGCGTCTTTGCAGAGGATGGTGTTTCAAACTCAAGTGGTATGGACATGTTCACCTCAGCATCCCCAGAAGGCTGAATCTAGACTACAATCGGATGAAAGGTGACTATTGGTTTCTTTGGATCGTCTCCTTCTGTGATCAAACCTATTGACCCTTTGGGGTCCCAATCGTCCTCTATTTCAATCATGTTAACGCCTCCACCCGTGTGGTCTGGTAGAGGGTTATTGCGGACATTCGGAGAGGGCTCCTTTGCCACAATAATCTTGTTATCAATCAGTGCTTGGATTTTATCTTTCAAAGAGCGGCATTCATCAATGGTATGCCCTTTCATGCCGGAATGGCATGCATAGGATTTATTAGGATTGACCCATTGGCAAGGGTTTTCAGGAGTTATAGAGGGGATGGGGGTGACATAACCAGCAGATTTGAGCCTTTCATACAGCTGGTCAATTGGTTCAGCAATGGCGGTATATTGTTTGGGAGGTCTACAGTCGAAATTTGGTCAGGGTCTAGGAAAGTTTTGGTGAGTGGGAGGTGATTGATAGTGAGAGAGTTGAGTATTATAGGCTTGGTAGACATGTGCGGGTTGGGAATATCTGGGTAAAGTAGGCTGATATGTGGGAGGTGGAGGTGATTGGTAAGTAGGTGGTGGAGTTTGGTAAGAGGGCGAGGGTGCTTGGTAATTTGGGGTAGGTTGATATGGGAGTCGAGGCATCGGGTAGATTTGGTATTTGATAGGGGACTTGGTTCTCTGTATAACCATCACGGCGCTCACGGCCCTTTTCTTGGTCGTGCCACCAGACTGCAGAGCCTTGTTGGTAGCCTGCAAAGCCTCAAAGTTTGTGACCATACCACTTTTGATGCCTTCCTCGATCCTCTCACCTAGCTTGATGATGTCGGAAAATTTTTGGCTTTCAATCAGCATCAACCTTTCATAGTACTGGGGGTCTTGAGCTCGGATGAAAAACCTGTTCATTTGTTCTTCCTCTAGAGCATGCCTGACTATGGCAGCTTTTGACCTCCAGCGAGTGGCATACTCGCGGAATGTTTCCGTGGGTTTCTTCTTTAGGTTCTAGATGTAGAACACATCTAGCGCATTTTCTGTGTTGAACCTAAACCTGTCCATGAAATCAGATGCCATGCTTACCCAGTTTGACCACTTCTTCGGATCTTGTCAAATGTACCAAGACAGAGCATCTCCCTTCTGACTCCTCATGAAGAGTTTCATGCGGATCCTTTCGTCCTTTCCTACTCCGACCAGCTTGTCGCATTATGTTCTCAAATGAACTCTCGGATCTCCTGTACCATCAAATATCTCGAACTTCGGAGGTTTATACCCCTCGGGCAGTTCAACATCGGGTTGTATGCAGAGATCTTCATAGTTTAGCCCCTCAATTCCTTTGCTTCCTTCGATGCCCTGAATTCAGCTAGTCAACTTCTTAAGCTCTTCAGCCAGACTCCTAATTAGTGAGTTTTTATCATCAGACTCGGGTATGCTTGAAATGGGTTGGGCAGAGTGCGGCATGGTTTCCACGTAGATGGGGGTGTTATGAGTGTGGAAATGGTCATTTGTGGAGTTCACTAGTTCTGGGATGAGCAGTGGAGTATTGTTGGAAGTATGATATGTGTTGCAGTGGTGGTGAGGAGCGGGATGGTTTTGTGGTTTTGGGATGTTTTGTGGAGGTGTGGGGTTCTGACCGTTAGGAAAATTGACTCTAGGGTGGTGAGGGAAAATGACAAGCTTGCCAAGTTCCGAACCTGATCAAGTTCTTCTTGGAATTTCAGCAGCTTTTGTTCAAGCTGGGATGCACTTTCCTTAGGAACTAGAGAACCATGAGTGACCTCTACCCGTTCAGTTGAGTTTTCCTTTCTGGTGTTATTCAAATCTTCCATCTTTCCTTTGTTCCTATTTTTGAGGGGGCTAGGAGGAAGAGTGCGTGGAGGGCCCTTGGATCTTGTGGAATATGATGATGATGTCAGATTGCACGAACTAACCTTGGGGAAGGGAATAAATAAAAAATAAAAACAAAAGGCAACAAGTGAGTGAGGATTATGAAAAGAAACGTTGCGATATTTAAACACGTAGTGCAAGAATGTAAGTCGTGTCCTAATTTGGGAGCCTCGTTGGGCCCGAGGTAGGCCTAGAGTCAAGTTGATATGGAGAACTTATAATGCTAAATGCCTCATTTTATTGATAAAAATAAGACGAATCCCAAAACGACACTAAATAACAGAAGATAAAAATGTCACTAATGACCATTGGCCTTATTCTCATAAAACAAAATGGTAAATTCCTATCTATTTGGTCCCAGAAGGACCTTCCCTAGACTCGGCATCTTTGGCTCCATCGAACAACTTCACCAGCTCGCGAAGTCCCAGCAACAGGTAGGCTCTGACCAGGTGTCCACCCTCGTTTCCTTCAGCATTCTGGCAGTCCTCGATTCTCTTGAGAAACTTCCTTTCCAGCTCCACTAAACCTCGTTCCAGGTATCCTAATCGCTTGTTGGCACTGACAACCATGTCTTTCCACTCTTCAATCAGTTTTTGGTGGGTTTCTTGAATCTCACGGTGCTTCCTTTCACATTCCTGAATCCTCTTGCACAACTTGTTGTATTTGACCTGTGCTTCAGCCCTTTCATCAATGATTTTGTGACCTCGAACAAACTCAGGTTGTCCCAGACCATTGTGATTGTCCTCCAGCCATCCTGAATAGTATGGGGTGTAGCCAGCATGGTATCTGTCTAGCTCGATAGTATCTCTCCCCATGATGATCTTGCAATGCCACATATGCTGAGCTTGGCACTTATAAGGACTGTCATCAGCTTGGAAGTCGGCCCGGAAGTAACTCATCTTGTCGACCCTTGGTATAACTTGTTTCCTACCAGCCTATCTCATAACCTGGAGAGGGACATAAGGGTAGGTTCCTCTCAAACCGATCAGTATCAGAAATGGTGTGTCCCTGGATCGGGCGATGAACTCTTCAGTAGGGAACCACTCGAACATCTATTGTATTTGATCCTCAGTCAGATTTTCAAACAGCTCCACCCATCCCTTGGCATCTTCTAACTGAGCAAACATGTTGGGCATGTAGTTCATTCGCCTTGGTTGATGGAAGGCTATATGATCGTCCCAGTCTCTACGCTGAATCTCTTACCGATATTCACCCCTTTGGAGATGCTCCATGAGCTAGAGTTGGAGTAGCAAGTTGCAGCCCTCGAAGTGTGGGGCTCCTTGTTGACACTTTTCCTAGGTTCGGTATATCTCTGTGATGATCATGGGCACTATTCTAAATGGTTGTCCACCAATTCCCTCCATCAAAGTTTTGGTGACCATGGCTAGCCTGGTGTGGATCCTTGCTTTCTTCATTGGAAACACTATCATCCCCAAGAAGCAGAACATAAAGACAAAGACCCTTCGGTGAATATGCCCCAACGATGTAAGGGAGAACTCATCCGGATATGTATGGTAAGATTTGTTGTGACCATACCTCTCATACAAATAATCAAAGAGAATGTAGGACTCCTTTAAACATGTCAAGTCTGGATTCTTCTTTAGGCCCATCATTTTGAGAAAACCTCTACCCTTGCGATTTTTCGGCATTAACAAACTGGGGGTCTCCCATGGTATACCAGCCATTCCTCTTATTTCCTCTAGTAGGGGTATCATCTCAATCTCTCCGAAGAGAAACACAGATCTATTACAATCCCAGAACAGAGTAGCAGTTTCTAAGATTTTGTTGTTGGGTTGGACCTCCAGGAGGGAAGGTAGATTTCCTAGGTATTTCCGGACAAGAGTCTGATCACTGGAATGAAGATCCTCCCACCAGCTTAGCAACCTTGGGTGGATGTTTGTGACCATGCTGAATCTGGGGACTTCGTGCCTCATGTTTCTGCAAGACAAAAGGGTCAGGCCCTTACCCCCACCAGACTCGACTATTAAATACCAATAATTGGCATAAAAGCGTTTAGTTCTCCAAATAAATGCACAAAATGTGATAGTGTCCGTTTGGGTTTTTGGGAAACCCAATGGACTTTGGATAAGGCTATCTTAAAGAGTCATTATGCGGACAACATAACTGGCTGAGCTAGGTTTGACCAAGATGCATGCATAATTAAACAGAGTAAGGTTTCTATGGGGGTTTTAGACTGGTACCCTTGAGTGGACAACTCAAGAGGGGAAGGCACGGAACCGTCGACTAAACCGTTGATCGACTAGTTTTACCGCAAATACGCCTTTGCCGTATTTAAAGGGTGATAATATCGGAAGAGCGCAATCACTCATTATAAGCATTGCTATGGTATTTGTTTGGCACGAGTGGAATATGATGTTGGAAACATGCATATGCAATTAAAACAAGTCGCCACGTATTTGCACATTCATAAAGTGATAATTACAATAATTTAAAACAGTAATAAAGGAGTGCAGTAAAGGAAAGCAGTGAAAGAAATAAGAGACAAGTTAGCTTTAGCAGTAGAAGAGAGAACTAAATGCTTAAAGGTATTAAACAAATAAAGTTCAGAAGAAAAGTAAAGTCACAGTAATAGCTTGAAATGGTAAAAGCCTAAAAGTATTTCCCCAGCAGAGTCGCCATGGTGTCGCACCCCCTTTTTCTCGCGAAATCGGGTTTATGACATTTGGGAGGACAACTAGTTCCCTTTTTGGGAATTGGGTTTAAATTGAAGAGTCGCCACCTAATGATTAAAGTGCATTAGGACACTAGGAAGGAATTGATCTAGAAAATCAGAGATTGGGTAAGGGCTAGAAATTATCCCGAGGGGAAGGTGTTAGGCACCCCTCAGGATCCACTAGTATGGTTCCCGGCCATGCTACAATTGGGACTTTAAGTACAAGTAACAAGTAAGCAAATAAAGGTTTCAAATATGAGGGATTGTCACATTATGGCTGCAAATAAATTAAAGTTTGAAGAAACAAAGAAAGCTGAAATTTTGAGGAAATAGTTTGAAAATTCTGAAAAGTAATAAAATAAACAAGTAAAGGGAAGGGAGTCCTAGGTTTACAAATAATATGGATCACATCAATGCAATACCCGGTAATCCCTCCTCAGAAGAGGGATTACACGTGGTATTAGCGCACCGATCATCATATCCATATCTACCCTTTCCCACCCCATTAAGGTATTAGAATGCGGAATAGTTTCGTTACTTATTGCATGCTCTTACCCGTCCCAATCCTATCAGTCCCGGAGGCATTTGGGACTACTAGTCCTAAAGGGGATGGAGATTGGGATTTTATGGTTTAAAGGACAAAATCTAGGGCGACAAACAAAACACATAGAGCAGATATGGGAAAACACATAACATTTAAAGGCTCAAACAGGCCTCCTCAACTTAAAGACAGATTGTTTAGCATGTCTTGCATGTACTGGCTATGGTCTGAATTAAATAAAAAAAAACATTAAAGCAGGCTGATTTATCACATATTTTCAGATAAGAAGTCCGAATTAGGCCTACCCGCTGGTTGTAATTATCAAAGACTGGTGCAGTTATAACCTTTACCCTAAAGCTTGCCTAGGCGAAACCTATAGGCATGATATCTATGCATAACAGAAATATACTGATTTTAAAGAAAAGGACTTATTAATTGCAGGAACATAACTTCTGCAAATATTAAGCAACGTTACTACTATTTTTTTAGACTTATAAGCGAGATAGACGATTCAGATTCGGTTGATTACTCCTATAGGCATGCTTTCTAAGCGTTATTGATTTAAAAAATGTTTATAGTCGAAATAAAAATGCAGGAGTCCTATAGGCATGGTATCTAAAATGTTGTTTGTTATTAAAACATGTGAACACGTTTGCCTAGTGATAGATGCATATGCAGAATTCAAAAAGTCCTATAGACAGGTTATCTATATGATATGCAGCGTTATGAAATGTAGAACCTATAGACATGTTTTCTAGATAATATAGAAATGCAGAAATTTATAGACATGGTTTCTATATGAAAATGCAGGACCTGTAAACATGATTTCTATATGAAAATGCAGAACCTATAAACAGGATTTCTATATGAAAATGCAGAATCTATAAACAGGATTTCTATATGAAAACGTAGAATTGAAAGCAGGACATGATTGCAGAAGTATAATAAATACCTATGAACATGATATCTACCCCTTTTGCATGCATGATTTACCCTCCCCTTTTCACTAAAACCCCATAAGTTATTACAAATTATTACAGCCCATAATGAATAATAAAAGCAAATTACATCAGAAATTAAAGTACAACCAAGGGGAGCCTAATTCAGACTCCAGGTCTGAAATATGAAATGAACCAAATCCAAAGATCAAATATCCAAAGCCTTTCTCTTACTTGGGATGTGTAAGAGCTCCCTAAGAGTCTCAAATGGACTCCGGGCAGTGCTCACACCCAAGTATATTGCAGAATATGAGTCATAGTGCAGTGTGGAAGGGCCATCCCTCAAATATCCATGTTCAGAGGGAACTCAAGGTCTCAAAGCAAAGCTCATAGGAGGGGGGTAGAACATACAATCTAAGAGAGAGTGTAAGTGCAGATAGGGGATTTTGGGGAAATCCAAGACAAGCTAGTGGCCATACCTAGCAATTGGAGTGTCGTCACACCCCAACCAGCCTGTTAGCCACATTGTTTGGGAGTTAGGATCCCCTAAGGGATCAAGTCCAAACATGAACAACAACTTGGATGTTGCCATATTCTGAAATTCAACTCAAACACATAGAAGGGGACATGGGTGCAGGGATTCACAGTAGAAACATATGCTAATTAACATTAAACATAGGCAGTAAAGCAGACAGGGGTGTAGAAGCTGTAAAATAAACACATTGGGATGAGGCTGAAAATCAAACTAGAACATACCAGTTTCTGGGAAACAAGAAAGAAAGCAGTAGTCTTGTGAAGCCAAAGTGCAAGCAAATAGTCAGAATACTATGATTAGAGAACTATGATACTTGAGTAGTATAAAAATGTTAAATTGAGAGTGTATTAAAGTGAAGAAGGGTCGTGCCCCTTTTTATAGTGTAGAAGGCAAGCAGAATAAGGTAGGAGAATGATTTGAAAATCAATTACAAAAAATTCCCTTTGATTAAGGGATTCTAATTTCAAACGTAAAAATACATAAGGAAAAAGATTGATCAAAACCTTTTCCAAATCAGTACAAGAAGGGTAAATACACCGAGATTTATTTAAGGAAAAAATCTGATAGCACACGGTTTGCGCAAGTAAGGAAAGGAAATCAGTTAATAGCCAAGAAATCAAAATTGATGTCTTTGTACGAATGAAGCAAGTCAGGAAAAGTGAGGAAAGGTTTTACTTAAGGAAAATCAGTAACAATCAATCAATCCTAAAAAAAAGATTCTGAATCAATCATAAGTTGGAAAGCCTTTTGAAGAAAGGTTCAACACACATATAAAAGCATACAGACATGCTTAAACAAGAAAGAACTATCATGCCTTTGTAAAATCAGTAGAAAGAAAAGGTTCAACATTGTATGAAAGCAAAGATATCCAAACTCATTCAAAGGTTTAAAACCAGTCTGAAAGAGCTAAGGGGTCTTTGAAATAAAGCCCTAGTTCGAACAAACGAGAAAACATAAAGGAGAGGGCAAGCAAGTTAAGTCGAGACATGTGTAGAGGTTTCAGAAGAGAATTGAAGCTTCTAACATGCTTCTTTCAGAACTCATGAGAGAACATGATAGCAAAGTAACATGCAAACTGTAGCAGGATTCAGAGGATAGAATGGAAAATACTTATAAGAATAGCAGAGGAAACATGCTTAAGAAGACCTTTTAGAAGAACTCAAACAAAGTTCAGTAGAAAAAAAGTAGTAAGCACACTTAAAAACGCGGTAGAAAAATACAGTTGAGAGATTCACAGAACATAATGGAAGTACTGGTAGGAATAATAGAAGAAACATGCTTAAGGAGTTTTCTAAAAGGAACTTAAACAGGGCTCAGTAGAAGGCAAACAAAGAACTTTAAGAACTTAGTAGGAAAATACAGTAGAACAACACAAAAGCATCAGAAAATTATAGCAGAAAAGCACATATAGAAGAACACAGTAAGATAGTCATACAAGAGCATGGTAAAAGGAAGAATACAAGATCGCAGTAGGAGCAAGTACACGTAAAGGAAAAGGAAAGTCAGAAATCACTTAAACATTTTAGAAAACCCTAGATCGGAAAAGAAAGACCTTAAAAAATAATTTTTGAAAGAAGAAATTGGGGAAATGGTTTGAAAACTCAAGTAGAGCATAGATATATAATAGATCTACAAAAAATAGGAGAAAACCTTGAAGGGTTAGGGTTTCAGAAGAACCCTAGAATGAGAAAGGCTTTGAAAAGGTCTCCGATCTGAGTCGGAGAAGTCAGAAATAGGCTCATAAGACCAGGATACGCCGGAGCAAAACCGAAGATGGCCGTGAAACCTTGAGCCGGCAAATATCTCAGTAAGAACCTTCGAGGTCAGACCCCGAATCTTCAAATACCAAGTGTACAAGAGCAAAGGGAGGTGAGTTTAAGACTCTCAAGGCCTGAGAAGCCAGGGATTCCGTTGAGTTTAAGGTGGAAGACGGTGAGAGGGGGCTAGGGTTAGGGAATGTTCAAGAGTGTTTGAGAGTTCAGAGGAGGCGGTTGGTGAGAAATGAAGTAGGGTTGGGGGGTGTTTGTGAATTAAAAAGGAAAGGGGAAATCGTGGTCATTGATCAAAATGATCAATGACCTGGATCAAAAGGGAAGGCCGGGCGGGTTAAATTAGTTGGGTCAGGGGCAGGTTAAATTGAAATTGGGCCGGTCAATTGGGAATTTGATATTGGGTTAATTGGGGGGTTTATTTGGGCTATAATTAAAATGAAATATGGCTAGTTTTTAAATAGCCGCTTTTCCCCTTTTTATTTTATAAAAATAAGTAAAATGATTTCTGAAACATATTAAAGGTACTAAATTAATAAAAAATATTGGAATCAATTTTTGTAATTATAAACACAATTAAATCTTAAAGTAGGCTAAAATTGCAATTATATGCAATTTAGTTTTAAAATGCTAAATAAATTTATAAAAAAAATGTGCAAAAAATTATCTTAGCTATATTTTGGAATAAATGAGAGAATAAAATAAATTATTCACCAAAATGATGATTTTGGGAATAATTATTAGTTTTTATACTGCTAAAATGGGCAATAAATTGATTTAAAAATCTTTTAAAAATTAGGAAAAAAATACTAAAATACTTGGGCATACTTATATATGCATATATATGCTATTTGAAAGTATTTTGCATATATAAAATGCATAGGAAAAAATTAGATATCAACAGTATATCCTGTGCTATCTTCACTTTTGTACTTATTTATATTGTTTTGTTCTATACTGTTGAACTTATATTTTTTGTTTAACCTTAGTAAGGTCCTAATCTTCCTCATCACTACCCAACCGAGGTTAGGCTTGGCACTTACTGAGTACCGTTATGGTGTACTCATGCCCCTTCTGCACATGTTTTTCATGTGCAGATCCAGGTACCGCTACCCAGGCCTACCATCCTTGAGGGAGGCGACTGCTCTAGAGACTTCGAGGAACATCTGCCGCATCCACAGACTGAGAAGTCCCTTTCTATTCTATCTGTTAAACATTGCCCTTCTATATTTTTCTTTCTTGTTACATATTCTGGAGTTAGACTGTTAAATATTCCAAAGGCTTGTGGTTCCGTGAGTTTTCGGGTTTTGGGATAGTTTACTTGATTTTGAGAATGGTTCATTGTATATGCCGAGCGGCATTACTATTGTTTCCATTCAGTTATTTTGGTTCTTGATTATTTCTTCTGCAAGTATCGTTTATGTTCTGCATTTGTTAGGCTTACCTAGTCATAGAGACTAGGTGCCGTCACGACAGTTCACAGAGGGAGAACTGGGGTCGTGACAAGTTGGTATAAGAGCTCTAGGTTCATAGGAGTAATGGATCACAAGCCGGTTTATTAAAGTCTCGCTGATCGGTACAGAGACATCTATATTTATCTACGCGAGGCTATGTAACTATTAGGACAATTTTACTCCATTTGATTTCCTTGTCGTGCGATATTTTTGACATTAAAATTCTAAACTTCTGTCTTCTATTCTCTCACAGATGGTGAGGACACGCGCTACCTGAGATGATCAGGCACCTACGCCCCCTACTGCAGCCGTCAGAGGCCGGGGTAGAGGCCGAGGACGCGTATGTGGTGCAGCCAGAGCACCTACGCGAGCTACTGCCGAGGTACCACCAGCAGTTCTAACCAGAGTCCAGGCACCTGACACGCCTACTGCTACCACTATTCCAGCACTCCAGGAGACTTTGGCACAGTTCATGAGTATGTACACCACTCTGGCATAGGCAGGGTTGCTTCCCCTTGCTACAGCCACATCTCAGGCCGGGGAAGGAGCACAGACTCCCGCCGCCCGCACTCTTGAGTAGCGAGTGCATGTTGGTCAGGTCCTTGAGATTATTCCTGTACATCCTGTAGTGCCAATTCAGCCTAAGGACAGGGCAGCGGCTTCCGAGGTGGAGCAGCAGAGGCTTGAGAGGTTCAAAAGGTACAAGCCTCCTATATTGAGCGGTCTAGCATCGGAGGATGCTCTGGAATTTCTAGATGAGAGTTACCGCATTCTCCGTACCATGGGTATATCAGGATCGAGCGGGGTTTCCTTCACTACCTTCCAGCTCGAGGAGCCGCCTATGAGTAGTGGCGCACCTATGAGTTAGACAGTACGGATGAGGCTGCTTCACTGACTTGGACTCAGTTTTCAGATCTGTTCCTGAGAGAGTATGTTCCTCAGAGCCTCAGAGACGCATGGCGCACAGAGTTCGAGCATTTGCGCCAAGGTGCTATGACTATCTCAGAGTATGCTATCTATTACACTAGTTTGGCTAGGCATGCACCAGCCTTGGTTTCTACTGTTCGCGAGAGCGTTCTACGATTTATTGAGGGGCTTATTCCCATCATCAGGTCTAGCATGGCTCGTGAGTTGGAGATGGATATTTCTTATCACCAGGTGGTAAGCATTGCTAGGAGGATTGAGGGTATGCATGCTAGGGAGAGAGAGGAGAGGGAGGCCAAAGGTCTCGAGAGTCGGGCCATTATTCTGGTGCTTGTACCCCAGCTGCAGGTTGTCATGGTAGGGGTTATATGAGTCGTCATGTTCATTCAGCTCTTCCAACAGCTTGTAGTGCTCCAGCTCCTCCTAGACCTCAGGAGCCTTATTATGCACCACCTATATCTAGCGCGCCTCCTGCGCAGGGTGCTTTCAGAGGTCAGTCTAGCAGACTTGGCCCGAGCCAGTCATGGCCACCACGTCCTCCCAAAGCTTGTTTTAAGTGTGGTGACACACGTCATATGGTGAGGGATTGCCCCAGACTTGGGAGGGGTGCACCTCCACAGACTTCTCAGCCACAACATGCTCCGTAAATTTCTCAAGCTATCGTTACAGCTCCAGTTGCTACCCCACCTATTCAGCCAGCTAGAGGTGGAGGTCGGGGAGGTAGAGGTCGCCCTAGAGAGGAAGGCCAAGCCAGATACTATGCCCTTCCTGCCTGTACCGAGGCTGTTGCATCTGATTCTGTCATCATAGGTATTATACTAGTTTGTCATAGAGATGCATCGGTTCTATTCGATCCAGGCTCCACTTACTCTTATGTGTATTCTTATTTTGCTCCACATTTGGGTGTATGTCGGGATTTTTTGAGTTCCTCTATTTATGTTTCTACTCTTGTGGGAGATTCTCTTGTTGTGGACCGCGTTTATCGGTCATGTTTGGTTGCTCTTAATGGTTTTGAGATCAGAGCCGATTTATTGTTCCTCAGCATGGTAGATTTTGATATTATCTTGGGCATGGACTGGTTGTTGCCCCATTATGCTATTCTTGATTGTCACGCCAAAACCGTGATGCTGGCTATGCTAGGTGTACCGCGTGTTGAGTGGAGGGTACTTTAGATCACACTCCCAGTCGAGTTATTTATTTTCTTAAAGCTCAGCATATGGTTGAGAAGGGGTGTGACGCATATTTAGCTTATTTGAGAGATGTCAGTATTGATACCCCTTCAGTTGATTCAGTCTCAGTAGTACGGTATTTTCTCGATGTGTTTCTAGCTGACCTTCCAGGCATGCTTCCTGATAGAGATATTGATTTTGGCATTGATCTGTTACCGGGCACTCAGCCCATTTCTATTCCTCTGTATCGTATGCTCCTCCTGGATTGAAGGAGTTGAAGGATCAGTTACAGGAATTGCTTGATAAGGGTTTTATTCGGCCCAGTGTATCACCTTGGGGTGCTCGTGTTTTGTTTGTGAGGAAAAAAGATGGTTCTATGCGTATGTGTATTTATTATTGCCAGTTGAACAAAGTTACAGTGAAGAACTGTTATCCTTTGCCTCGTATTGATGATCTGTTTGACCAGCTTCAGGGCGCATGGGTGTTTTCTAAGATTGATTTGCACTCAGGTTACTATTAGTTCAATATTTGGGAGTCAGATATCCCAAAGACTGCTTACAGGACTCGGTATGGTCATTACGAGTTCCTTGTCATGTCATTTGGGCTGAACAATGCCCCAGTAGCCTTTATGCATTTGATGCACAGTGTGTTTCGGCTATATCTTGACTCGTTCGTCATTATCTTTATTGAGGATATTCTGGTGTATTCTCGGAGTCGGGAAGATCATGAGTAGCACCTGAGGACTGTGCTTCAGACTCTGAGAGAGAAGAAGTTATATGCTAAGTTCTAGAAATGTGAGTTTTGATTGGATTCCGTGTCATTCTTAAGCCATGTGGTATCGAGTGAGGGTATTCAGGTGGATCCAAAGAAGATAGAGGTCGTGTGGAGTTGGCACAGACCATCCTCAGCTACCGATATCCACAGGTTCCTTGGCTTGGCGGGCTATTACTGTCGTTTTGTGGAGGGGTTTTCATTGATTGCAGCCCCTATGACCAGGTTGGCCCAGAAGGGTGCTCCGTTTCAATGGACGGAGGAGTGTGAGGCAAGCTTTAAAAAGCTCAATACAGCTTTGACTACAGCCCCAATTTTGATAGTGTACTTGATTTTGAGAATGTTGCGTTGTATATGCCGAGCGGCATTATAACTATTGTTTCCATTCAGTTATTTTGGTTCTTGATTATTTCTTCTGCAAGTATCATTTATGTTCCGCATTTGTTAAGCTTACCTAGTCGTAAAGACTAGGTATCGTCATGACAGTTCACAGAGGGCTAACTGGGGTCGTGATAGCTGCACTTCCTATTATGTCCCCTGTTCAATACGCTTAATTGAAATCAGTGTGGGTGTTATGGTAAATAGCATGGATCTTTTACCTTTTCAAGTCATATACGTTTGATTTGTTGTCAGATTCACTTACTTTGCCTTCAGAGCTTTTTCTTTGTAAAATTTCCTAAACAACTTTATCATTTGGTCTTACTAATTTCTCTCCCTTATTTTCTATAGTTTTGCTTGCTCTTTCTCCCCTTTTGGTGAGTTCTTCTTTCTATTTTCCTTTTTTGTCAGTTTTTTTTAGAATTCTGTTTTTTTTTCGCTTACTTCTTCTTTATTTTATTTTTTTTAATTTCTATCCTTTATTTTCTTTGTGTTTGTTACATGCGTTATGTATTCTTTTTGGTACAATTTGGTGAATTTTCAGTTTCCTTACTACTAAGAAGAGAAATGAACTTCTGCTTTGCTTATTCCGCTGTGTTTTCAATCATGCATGTGTTTTAATCCTGTTTTAATATAAAATTCTAGGTCTAATCTTCTCTGGTTTCTATCAAGCTATTTTGTGTGCTGCATGTGTTTCCTATTACTTCAATTAAACTACGGAAATTAAGACATAGATATGCATTGTCACGACCCTAAATCTATTAAAGGTCGTGATGGAGCTTAACACCACTGTCAGGCAAGCCAAAATAATTTATTATCTTGATTACTCATTTTAGTATTTTGAAATCATAATTTTTCCTTTAATCAAACAATAAGAAATAAAATTACAGAGTAAATGAAAATATTTTTCCCAAATACACTAATGAACAGCTTATAAGTACTCCTAAAACCTGGTATGTCACGACCCCAGTTCGCCCTCCTTGAACTGTCATGATGGCACCTAGTCTCTACGACTAGGTAAGCCTAACAAATGGAACATAACGAAACTTGCGGAATGAATAATCAAAACCCCAAAAAAACAGAATGGAAACAATAGTTATAATGTCGCTCGGCATATACAACACAACATTCTCAAAACCAAGTACACTATCCCAAAACCCGAAAACTCACGGAAACACAAGCCTTTGGAATATCTAACAGTCTAACTCCAGAGTATCTAACAAGAAAGAAACTACAGAAGGGCAATGTTTAACAGCTAGAATAGAAAAGGACTTCTCGGTCTGCGGACGCAGCAAATGTACCTCGAAGTCTCTAGAGCAGTCGCCTCCTCAAGGATGGTAGGCCTGAGTAGCGGTACCTGGATCTGCACATGAAAAACATGCGCAGAAGGGCATGAGTACACCACAGCGGTACTCAGTAAGTGCCAAGCCTAACCTCGGTTGGGTAGTGACGAGGAAGGTCAGAGCCCTACTGAGGTTAAATAAAATATAAAGATCAACAGTGTAGAACAGAACAGTATAAATAAGTACAAAAGTAAAATAACACAGGATGTACAGGACAGCAACAACTATACAGAAACAAGGTAAACACGGAAAGGAAATAAGCTCAGCACCAATAATAACAAATCGGGGATCTCCCAGGATACTGTCCTGTAGTCCCATATGTACATATCCAATGGATCTCCTGGGATCCCGTCCCGTAGTCCAACTCATAGTGCTCGGGGATCTACCGGAATCCCATTCCGTAGTCCCAATGTAAATACCCAGTACTGGGGGAATCTACCGGGTGCATTCCCGTAGTTCCATATAACTGTGCAGGGGGGATCTACCGGAATCCCACATCCGTGGTCCCAAAAAAAATAGACAAGGGGAAGCTACCGGAATCCCACATCTGTAGTCCCAAAATAAATACACAACAGCAACAGGAAAATATACAGAAATTGCAAACTTCATATTAAGGCAACAAGTGATTCTAGCCTATCATGCTGCACAGAATTCAGGTAAGGCAAGTTGAGCAAATAAAGCAATTAAGTCACTTAGACATGCTTTCCTAAGCTAACATCAGGCATAATAGTGCAAGTAATAGAAACAAGAAAGGAAACATACTAGTAATTACTTAAAAAACGGATTTCAAACACAGCACAAGTATGCACTCGTCACCTCACGTACAAGGCATTTCAATTACCAAATATACCAATCCTAAGGGGAAGGTCCCCCACACAAGGTTAGACAAGCCACTTACCTCGAACCGGCTCAAAATCAACCAGAAACCACGCTCTTGCCACGAGTACTCGACTCCAAATGGCCCAAATCTATTCAATTCAATTGCATAATGTAAATAACACTTCAAGCACTGATTCTACAATTAAATTCTGAGCTAATACGCGAAATTATGTAAAATGACCCAAACGCCCCTCGAACCCACATCTCGAAATCAGGTAAAATTTATATTTCCAGAAACATCGCACTCTCACGAGTTCAGTCATATCAAAAGTAGCAAAATCGGACCTCAATTTGTCCCTCAAATCATCACTCAAAGGTATCCAATAATACAAGCCCTAACCCCCCAATTACCACTGATTTTTCTTAATTTTTCATGCTTAAATTGATAAAATCATTTAAATAACGAGTTTAAGGACTACCTCAATGAACTCATCTGAAAAATCCCTCTTGAAAAATGCTCCCCAAGCTTCTTCCTGTTTTGAAAAGATGAAAAATGGCTAAATTTCACGAAGGGAAGAATTTATATATTTTGCCCAGCGATTTCCGTATTTGTGGCCCTGGGACCGCATCTGCGGTCCCGTTTCTGCGGAGCCAAGGTCGCATCTGTGACTTTTCATTAAAGGGCCAGCTTCCGCATCTGCGACTCCCAATTTACAGATGTGGTACCGCTTCTACGATATTACCACCGCTTCTGCGGTTCCTGAAGGAATGACCAAATTCTGCTTCTGCGGCCACTGAGCCGCTTCTGCGGTGCCGCACATGCGGAACCCATACTACAGGTGCGGTTATGACATAACCAGCAGCTGAAGCTGCAACTCTAACTCCAAAATCTTTCTGTCAACCATCCGAATTCATCTCGAGGACTCTGGGACCTCAACCAAACATACCAAACAATCCTAAAACATTATTCAAACTTGTTTCAACCTTCGGAACGCTCAAAAGAACATCAAAACACCTATTTTTCATCGACTTCAAGCCTAAGAATTCCAAAAACTCTAAAAATATGCTTCCGATCAAAAAGTCTATCAAACCTCGTCCGAATGACCTGAAATTTCGCACACACGTCACATTCAACACTACGGAGCTACTACAACTTCCGGAATTACATTCCGACCCTCGAATCAAAATCTCACTACCGAACCGGAAACTTCAAAAATTCAACTTTTGACATTTCAAGCCTAAATTAGCTACAGACCTCCAAAACACAATCCAAACACGCTCTTAACCCTGAAATCACCCAACAGAGTTAATGGAACCATCGGATTTCCATTCCGAGGCTGTCTTCACACTGTTACAACTATGTCCAACTTTGCAACACTTAAGCTCTCATTTAGGGACTAAGTGTTCCAAAACTTTCCGAAACTCAAAACCGGACATCCCAGCAAATCAAAATAGCAGAAATAAACTCGGGGAAAGCAGTTAATAGGGATCTGGGCATAAATTCTTAAGATGACCGGCCGGGTCGTCACATCCTCCTACACTTAAACATGCGTTCGTCCTCGAACGAGCATAAAGGCATACCTAAAGTAGTGAAAAGATAAGGGTAACATCTGCGCATATCCTGCTTGTCTCCCAGGTCGCCTCCCCGACCGGCTGGCCCTGCCACTGAACTTTCACAGATGCAATGTTCTTTGACCTCAGCTTTCTAACCTGCATGTCCAGTATTGCCACTGGCTCCT
Source organism: Nicotiana tabacum (assembly GCF_000715075.1). Lineage (NCBI taxonomy): Eukaryota > Viridiplantae > Streptophyta > Magnoliopsida > Solanales > Solanaceae > Nicotiana > Nicotiana tabacum. The sequence continues at coordinate 69,484,328 of NC_134087.1, forward strand.
CAACATAAGATAGATCCTTGTCCAACTGGACTGAACTAAAATCCAACGCGTGCGACGAATCACCGTGATACCTCCAGAGCATCGAAACATGGAATACCGGATGAACTCCGGCCAAGCTGGGAGGTAAGGCAAGCTCATAAGCAACCTCCCCAACACGCCTCAATATCTCAAAAGGTCCAATAAATCTCGGACTCAACTTTCCTTTCTTCCCGAACCCTCATAACGCCCTTCATAGGCGAAACCCGAAGCAGAACCCGCTCTCCAACCATATAGGAAACATCACGAACCTTCCGGTCCGCGTAACTCTTCTGTCTGGACTAGGTTGTACGGCTCACCTTAACCTTCTCCAAAGCATCCTGAACTAAGTCCGTGCCGAATAATCTAGCCTCACCTGGCTCAAACCATCCCACCAGGGATCTACACCGCCTCCCATATAAAGCCTCATATGGTGCCATCTGAATACTGGGCTGATAGCTGTTGTTGTAAGAAAACTCCGTCAATGGCAAAAACTGATCCTAAGACCCTCCAAACTCGATCACACACACACGGAGCATATCCTCAAGAATCTGAATAGTACGCTCGGACTGTCCATTCGTCTTAGGGTGAAATGTTGTACTCAACTCCACCCGAGTACCTAACTCATGCTGAACGGCCCTCCAAAACTGTGATGTGAACTGAGTACCTCTATCTGAAATGATGGACACAGGAATACCATGCAGACGAACAATCTCCCGGATTTAAATCTCCGTCAATCGCTCTGAAGAATAAGTAGTACACACAGGAATGAAATGAGAAGACTTGGTCAGTCGATCCATAATTACCCAAATAGCATCGAACATTCTCAAAGTCCGTGGGAGCTCAACTACAAAGTCCATGGTGATCCTCTCCCACTTCTACTCCAGAATCTCTATCTGCTGAAGCAAGCCACTCGGTCTCTGATGCTTATATTTCACCTGCTGATAGTTGAGACACCGAGCTAGAAATCCCATAATATCTTTCTTCATTCTTCTCTACTAGTAGTGCTGCCTTAAATCCTGATACATCTTCGCGGCACCCGGATGAATGGAATACCGCAAGTATGGGCCTCCTCCATAATCAACTCCCGAAGACCAACCATATTTGGCACACAACTCTGACCATGCATCCTCAATACACCGTCATCACCAATAGTCACATCTTTGGCATCATCGTGTTGAACCTTGTCCTTGAGCACAAGCAAATGAGGGTCATCGTACTATCGCTCCCTGATACGATAAAATAAGGAAGACCGAGAAACCACGCAAGCTAGAACCCGACTAGGCTACGAAAGATCCAGTCTCACAAACTGGCTGGCTAAAGCCTGAATATCCATCGCCATAGGCCTCTCCGATGCTAGTAAATAAGCAAAACTCCGCAAACTCTTCGCCCGGTGACTCAAAGCATCGGTCACCACATTGGCCTTGCCCGGGTGATACAAAATAGTAATATCATAGTCCTTCAGCAACTCTAACCACCTCCTCTAACGCAAATTTAGATCCTTTTGCTTGAACAGGTGTTGTAAGCTCCCATGAACAGTATAAATCTCACAGGGAACCCCATATAAATAATGGTGCCAAATCTTCAGGGCGTGAACAATGGCGGCTAACTCAAGGTCGTGAACAGGGTAGTTCTTCTCATGTATCTTCAATTGTCTGGACGTGGGCAATCACCCTACTGTCCTGCATCAACACCGCTCCAAGGCCAACCCTTGAGGCATCACAATAGACCATATAAGACCCCGAACCTGTACGCAGTATCAAAATTGGGTTTGTGATCAAAGCAGTCTTGAGCTTCTAAAAGATCGCCTCACACTCCTCCGTCTACTGGAATGGAGCACCCTTCTTGGTCAACCTAGTCATAGGGGCTGCAATCGATGAAAACCCCTCCACAAAATGACGATAGTAGCCCGCCAAACCAAGGAAACTGCGGATCTCGGTAGCTGAGGATGGTCTGGGCCAACTCTGCACGACTTTTATCTTCTTCGGACCACCTGAATACCCTCACTCGATACCACATGGCCTAAGAATGCCACTGAATCAAACCAAAACTCACATTTTGAGAACTTAGCATATAACTTCTTCTTTCTCAGAGTCTGATGCACAGTCCTCAGGTGCTGCTCATGATCTTCCCGACTCCAGGAATACACTAGAATATCATCAATAAAGACAATGACGAACGAGTCAAGATACGGCCGGAATACACTGTGCATCAAATGCATAAAGGTTGTTGGGGCATTGGTCAGCCCAAATGACATAACAAGGAACTCGTAATGACCATACCAAGTCTTGAAAGCAATCTTCAGGATATGTGGCTCCCGAATCTTCAACTGATGGTAACCTAAGCACAAATTAATCTTAGAAAACACCCGTGTGCCCTGAAGCTGGTCAAACAGATCATCAATACGATGCAAAGGATAACGGTTCTTAACTGTCACTTTGTTCAACTGGTGATAATCAATACATATAAGCATAGAACCATCCTTTTTCTTCATAAACAAGATAGGAGCACCCCAAGGTGATACACTGGGCCGAATAAAACCCTTATCAAGCAATTCCTGTAACTAATCCTTTAACTCTTTCAACTCAGGAGGAGCCATACAATATGGAGGAATAGAAATAGGGTGAGTGCCCGACAACAGATCAATGCCAAAATAAATATCTCTATTAGGCGGCATGCCCGGAAGATCAGCTGGAAACACATCGGGAAAATCCTGTACTACTGGGACTGAATCAACTGAAGGGGTATCAATACTGACATCTCTAACATAAGCTAAATACGCGTCACATCCCCTTCTCAACCATTTTCCGAGCTTTAAGAAAAGAAATAACTCTACTGGGAGTGTGATCTAAAGTACCCATCCAGTCAACACGGGGTATACCTGGCATAGCCAGCATCACGGTTTTGGCGTGATAGTCAAGAATAGCATAATGGGGTGACAACCAATTCATGCCCAAGATAATATCGAAGTCAACCATACTGAGTAACAATAAATTTGCTCTGGTCTCAAAACCACTAAGAGCAACCAAATACGACCGATAAATGCGGTCTACAATAAGAGAATCTCCAACAGGAGTAGAAACATAAACAAGGGAACTCAAAGAGTCCTAAGATACACCCAAATGCGGAGCAAAATAAGAAGACATATAATAATAAGTGGATCCTGGATCGAATAGAACTGATGCATCTCTGTGACAAACCAGTATAATACCTGTGATGACAGAATCGGAGGCAACAGCCTCGGTATGGGCAGGAAGGGCATAGTATCTGGCCTAGCCTCCCTCTCTAGGGCGACTTCTACCTTCCCGACCTCCACCTCTAGCTGGCTGAGAAGGTGGGTTAGCAACTGGAGCTGTAACCATAGCTTGAAAACTCTGCGGGGCACGCTGTGGCTGAGAAGTCTGTGGAGGGGCACCCCTCCCAAGTCTGGGGCAATCTCTCACCATATGGCGTGTGTGACCACACTCAAAACAAGCTCTGGGAGGACGTGGAGGCTATGATTGGCTCGGGCCAGGTCTGCTGGACTGACCTCTGAAAGCACCCCACGCAGGAGGCGCGCTAGATACCGGTAGTGCATAATAAGGCTCCTGAGACCTAGAAGGTGTTGGGATACCATTGGCTGCTGGAATAGCTGAATGAACAGGGCGATTCATATAACCCCTACCATGATGACCTGCTGTTTGGGACACGGGCACCAGAGAAATGGCCCGACTCTCGAGACCTCTTGGCCTCCGTCTCCTCTCTCTCCCTAGCATGCATACCCTCAATCCTCCTAGCAATGCTCACCACCTGCTGATAAGAAATATCCATCTCCAACTCACGAGCTATGCTAGACCTGATGCTGGGAATAAGGCCCTCAATAAACTGGTGAACCCTCTCGCGAACAGTAGAAACCAAGGCTGGTGCATTCCTAGCCAAACTGGTGTAAGAGATAGCATACTCTGAGACAGTCACAGCACCTTGGCGCAAATGCTCGAACTCTACACGACATGCGTCCCTGAGGCTTTGAGGAACATACTCTCTCAGGAACAGATCTGAAAACGGATTCCAAGTCAGTAAAGCAGCCTCATCCGGACTGTCTAACTCATAGGTGTGCCACCACTCATAGGCGGCTCCTCGAAGCTGGAAAGTAGTGAAGGAAACCTTGCTCGATCTTGATATACCAATGGTATGGAGAATATGGTAACTCTCATCTAGAAATTCCAGAGCATCCTCTGATGCTAGGCCGCTGAATACATGAGGCTTGTACCTCTTGAACCTCTCAAGCTTCAACTGCTCCTCCTCGGAAGCTGCTGCCCTATCCTCGGGCTGAACTGGCACTGCAGGCGGTACAGGAATAATCTCAGGGACCTACTAAACATGCACTCACTGCTCAGGAGTGCGGGCGGCGGGAGTCTGTGCTCCTCCCCCGGCCTGAGATTTAGCTACAGCAAGGGGAAACAACCCTGCCTGAGCCAGAGTGGTGTACATGCTCATGAACTGTACTAGAGTCTCCTGAAGAGCTAGAGTAGTAGTAGCAATAGGCGTGCCAGGTGCCTGGGTTCCAGCTGGAACTGCAGGTGGTACCTCGGCAGCAGCTCGCGCAGGTGCTCTGGCTTCACCACGTGCGCGTCCTCGGCCTCTACTCCGGCCCCGGCCTCTGACGGCTGTAGTAGGGGGCGCGACTGCCTAATCATCTCTAGTAGCACGTATCCTCACCATCTATGAGAGAATAGAAGACAGAAGTTTAGAATTATGATATCAAAATCTCGCACGACAAGGAAATCAAATGAAGTGAAATTTTCCTAACAGTTACATAGCCTCTCGTATATAAGTACAGACGTCTATGTATCGATCAGCGAGACTCTAATAAACCGGTTTATGATCCATGACTCCTATAAATCTAGAGCTCTGATACCAACTTGTCACGACCCCAGTTCGCCCTTCGTGAACTGTCGTGACGGCACGTAGTCCCTACAACTAGGTAAGCCTAACAAATGTGGAACATAACGAAACTTGCGGAATGAATAATCAAAAAATCAAAATAACTAAATGGAAACAATAGTTATAATGTCGCTTGGCACATACAACACAACATTCTCAAAACCAAGTACACTATCCCAAAACCTGAAAACTCACGGAAACACAAGCCTTTGGAATATCTAACAGTCTAACTCTAGAGTATCTAACAAGAAAGAAAATAAAGAAGGCCAATGTTTAACAGCTAGAATAGAAAGGGACTTCTCGGTCTGCAGACGCGGCAAATGTACCTCAAAGTCTATAGAGCAGTCGCCTCCTCAAGGATGGTAGGCCTGAATAGCGAAACCTGGATCTGCACATGAAAAACATGCACAGAAGGGGAATGATTACACCATAGTGGTACTCAGTAAGTGCCAAGCCTAACCTCGGTTGGGTTGTGACGAGGAATGTCAGGGCTCTACTGAGGTTAAATAAAATATAAAGATCAACAGTGTAGAACAGAATTGTATAAATAAGTACAGTAGTAAAATAACATAGGATGTACAGGACAACAACAACTATACAGAAACAAGGTAAACACAGAAAGGAAATACAGCTCAGCACCAATAATAACAAATCGGGGATCTCCTAGGATACCATCTTGTAGTCCCATATGTACATATCCAATGGATCTCCCGGGATCCCGTCCTGTAGTCTAACTCATAGTGCGCGGGGATCTACATGAATCCCATTCCGTAGTCCTAAATGTAAATACCCAATACTGGGGGAATCTACCGGGTGCATTCCCGTAGTTCCATATAACTGTGCATGGGGATCTATCGGAATCCCACATCCAAAATACCAAAATAAACAGACAAGGGGAGCTACCGGAATCCCACATCCGTAGTCCCAAAATAAATACACAGCATCAATAGAAAAATATACAGAAATAGCAAACTTCATATTAAGGCAACAGGTGATTCTAGCCAAGCATGCTGCACAGAATTCAGGTAAGGCAGGTTGAGCAAATAAAGCAATTAAGTCACTTAGACATGCTTTTCTAAGCTAACATCAGGCTTAATAGTGCAAGTAATAGAAATAGGAAAGGATACATACTAGTAATTACTTAAAGAAAATCGGATTTCAAACAATCAGCACAAGTACGCACTCGTCATCACCTCACATACAAGGCATTTCAATTACCAAATATACCAATCCTAAGGGGAAGGTTTCCCCACACAAGGTTAGACAAGCCACTTACCTCGAACCGGCTCAAAATCAACCCGAAACCACGCTCTTGCCACGAGTACTCGACTCCAAATGGCCCAAATTTATTCAATTCAATTGCATAATGTAAATACACTTCAAGCACTTCTTCTACAATTAAATTCTAAGCTAATACGCGAAATTATGTAAAATAACCCAAACGCCCCTCGGACCCACGTCTCGGAATCGGGTAAAATTTATATTTCCAGAAACTCGCACTCTCACGAGTTCAATCATATCAAAAGTACCAAAATCGGACCTCAATTTGTCCCTCAAATCATCACTCAAAGGTCTCAAATTATACAAGCCCTAACCCCCCAATTGCCACTGATTTTCCTTAATTTTTCATGCTTAAATTGATAAATATCATTCCAATAATGAGTTTAGGGACCAAAGACCTTACCCCAATAAACTCCTCTGAAAATCCCTCTTGAAAAGTGCTCCCCAAGTTTCTTCCCGTTTCGAAAAGATGAAAAAATGGCTAAATTTCGTGAAGGCAAAAATTTATATGTTTTGCCCAGCGATTTTCGCATTTGCGGCCCTGGGACTACATCTGTGGTCCCACTTCTGCGGAGACAAGGTCACATCTGCGACTTTTTATTAAAGGGTCAGCTTCTGCATCTGCGACTCCCAATCTATAGATACGGTACCGCTTCTGCGGTTCCTGAAGGAATGACCAAATTCCGTTTCTGTGGCCACTGAGCCGCTTCTGCGGCGTGCACCTGCGGAACCCAAACCGCATGTGCGGTAATGACAGAACCAGCAGCTGAAGCTGCACCTCTAACTCCAAAATCTTTCCGTCAACCATCCGAATTCATCCCTAGGCCTTCGAGACCTCAACCAAACATACCAACCAATCCTAAAACATCATTCAAACTTGTTCCAACCTTCAGAATGGTCAAAACAACATCAAAACATCTATATTTCATCGAATTCAAGCCTAAGAATTTCAAGAACTCTAAAATTATGCTCTCGATCAAAAAGTCTGTCAAACCTCGTCCGAATGACCTGAAATTTCGCGCACACGTCACATTCAACACTATGGAGCTACTCCAACTTCCAGAATTCCATTCCAACCCTCGGATCAAAATCTCACTATCGGACCGAAAACTTCAAAAATTTAACTTTCGGCATTTCAAGCATAAATTAGCTACGGACCTACAAAACACAATCTGAACACGCTCATAGCCCCAAAATCACCCAACGAAGCTAACGAAACCATCGGATTTCCATTCCGAGGCCGTCTTTACACTGTTCCAACTACGACCAACTTTCCAACACTTAAGCTCTCATTTAGGGACTAAGTGTCCCAAAACTCTCCGAAACTCAAACCCGAATATCCTGACAAATCAAAATAGCAGAAATAAACTCGGGGAAAGCAGTTAATAGGGGATCGGGGCGTAAATTCTTAAGACAACCGGTCGGGCCGTCACATGGTATCACAAGTGCATGAGCATCAACTAGGAAAATAAAATAAAATACAGCATCTGTCTGGAATACAAATTAGACAGGAAAAATATAAATAACACTGAAGGAGACTCTGCTGGTTGTGGATCATAACATAGGATGTAGCTCACCTATGTCCCCGCATTAACCACGCCTATGTGCCCACAAGGCCACTAGATGTATATGTACCTACACAAAAATGTGCAACAAGTGTAGTATGAGTACGTAAGTCAACGTGTATCCAGTAATTATTCCATGTAACCTCAAAGAAGTAGTGACGAGGGGGTCGACTCTGACACTTACTATGGGCTAACATAAAAAATACTGATATTATAATTAAGCATGGATTACATAATATAACTGAAAACTCAATAATCAGAAATAATGATCAATCCTGTTACTAATGGAAATTTCCAACTTTATTTTCATCATTTAATAATTTATATCTCAATCCAATGGAACAATATCAATTATTATTAGTTCCAAAGAATTTTGATTCATGTCGAGGTCGTACGGCCCGATCCAACATATAAATATAAATTGTGCACTGCCCAGTGTTGAACGGCACGAACCATAGATGCGTCTATTAAACTGCCGAGGCGAACGGTCCACTCTCATGAGAGTAGTGAAAATTTACCACGCTCGCGGAATATATTTGCGATGCGGTTGAACAAAGATTTCTCAAATTATTATAATATTTCTAAATTCTTTTTTAAAAATACGAAGTTCAAATGGAAACCTTCAAATCTCGAAATCTTCAATTTCAACTCTTTTCAAAACAATTAATAAGCATACTTAATCTCACTTCTTTTCAAGGTAAATAATAAACATAATCAATAACGGTATCAACAAGGCATGGTGTAAACCTAAAGCTACCCGGACATAAGTATGAATAGTAGCTACGTACGGACTCTCGTCACCTCGTGCATCGTACCCCCACAAAGATAAGCACATATTTATTTAGTTCACCTATGGGGTTAATTCCCTCTTGCAAGATTAGAAAAGAGATTTACCTCATCTTAAAGCCCACTTTCCGGTAACAATTTTGCTCTAAAGCCCCAACTTGGTATCGTTCAATCCGAAACTAGTCAAACAACGTGCAAATTAATCAAAAATATTATCCAATGCTTAAAATTTAGCAATTTATAAAAATTTCCATCTCCGTTCAAAAAGTTGGCAGTGGGTCCCACGTCTCAAAACCCAACAAAACTCACAAAATTCGATAACCCATTCTGATACGAGTTCAACCATACCAATTTTATCAAATTTCGATAATAACTTGACCTCCAAATCTTAAATTTTCGTTCTTGAAAAGTTTTGCAAAAAATCTTGATTCCTTCCATTTAAATCCGAAATAAATGATGAATATAACTATAGAATCATGAAGTATAATTACTTTCGAATGTAGAACACTTATCCCAATCCATATGGCAAAAATCGCTTCAATCCGAGCTCAAAAGCCCCAAAAATGTTAAAAATAGCCGAAACCTCTAAATATAGCTTCTGCCCAGGTATTTACTCTTTGCGATCACGAAAAATTCTACGCGATCACGAAGCACAACTTTTCTCAGCCCAAAATTTGCCATTCGCGATCGCGAAGAACAAGTGCCCAGCTCTTCCTGACAGCCTCTAGTATAATGGTCATAACTTTTTGTACAAAATCCCAAATTGTAAATGGTTTAACTTTTTAAAAACTAGACACCAAGGGCTAAAACTTTCATACTTTGTTCAACACCGATTCCTTATATATTATGAGATATAAGCTGCTAAATTCAGCCCTGTGCAACACAAATTTCTTTTTCGCAATTTCCAAATACTTCCCGGATAGGCCGTAATGTACCATTCATAACTTTTTGTACACAACTATAAATGCCAAATGGTTTAGTTTTCTGAAAACTAGACACAAAGGACTACAATTTTATTTTTGGACCATCTCCAAATTCCTTATAGATTGCGAGATATAAGCTTTTAAAATTGGGTCAGTGCAGTAGAAAGTTTCCTCTACGCGATCACGATAGGTCTTCTGCGATCATGGATCACTGGCCAATTTCTCCCATTTTACTTATCGCGATCACTTCCAATTCCCTATGATCGCATAGAACACTGCTGTAGCCAAAAACCGGCAGCTAAATATGGCCTAGAAATGGTCCAAAACCACCCCGAAACTCAACCGAGCCCCTCAGGATCCTGTCCAAACATACCAACAAGTTTCAAAACAAAACACGGACTTAGTCGAGGCCTCAAATCACATCAAACAACACTATAACACGAATCACACTCCTAATTCAAGCCTAATGAAACTAAGAAATTTTAACATGTACATTCGATGCCGAAACCTATCAAATCAATTCCGATTGACCTTAAATTTTACACACAAGTCATAATTGACATTGCGGACCTACTCCCACTTCCCGAATCACAATCCGACCCCGATATCAAAAATTAAACTCCCAGTCAAACTTTTCAAAAACCTTTAAATTTTTAACTTTCGCCAAATAACCCTGAAATATCCTACGGACCTCCAAATCTACTTCCGGATGCGCTCCCAATACCAGAATTACCATACGGAGCTATTCCCAGACTCGAAATCCCAAACGGACATCGATAATATTGAAATGCACTTCAATCCAAATTTATGAAATTCTTTCAAAATGCCAACCTTTCACAATAGACGCCGAAACGCTCCCGGATCATCTAAAACCCGATCCTGACATACGCCCAAGTCCAAAATCATCATACGAACCTGTTAGAACCTTCCAATCCCGATTTTGAGGTCGTTTACTCAAAAATCAAACCTATGTCAATTCTTCCAACTTAAAGCTTCCAAAATGAGAGTTTTCATTCCAAACCAACTCCGAACTTCCCGAAATTCAATTCCGATAACGCGCACAAGTCATAATACTAAAGTGAAGTGACACATGACCTCAAACAGCCGAACGACACGCTAAAGCTCAAAACGACCGGTCAGGTCGTTGCATGTGTTGTAATTCTGTGTTGTATTTTGGACTGCTGGTTTTGCTAACAAAGGGTATTTCTGATTCTTGCTAAAATATTTCTTCTTCCTCCTCTTTCTTTCTTCCAATAATTTTGTTGGAATAATGGGTTATTCTCTTAAATTTTTCTCCAGCATTTATCTATTTCGATTTTTGCAGGATTGCTCTTCGTCTTCCTCTTTTTTGTGGCTTTGTTCATGCTTTATATTTTTTAATTTTCATCTTCTAATTTTATGATTTGGCCTTCCCTGATTTTGACTGAGTTGTACTATGTCTTGCATGTGTTTGTTATATCTTGGGATGAATAGTGAAAGTTAATTTATAGTGGTTACCTATAAATTTGGTCTTCATATCTACTATTTTGAATAAAATTTAGGACCCCTCCATTTTTGGAAAGTTTTTTGTTGATTGCTTACATGCATGTCAATTTGCAGTTTGCACTTTACTGAGTGGATGTGTGGAAGCCAGAAAATTATTTATTAACATTCCTCTCACAAGCGTTAAGGAAGAATATATAATTTAAAGTATCATTTGTATTAGGATTCTATCCATTATTTTTAGCTTTTATTTTTGCTGGAGCCTGGCCAAGTTGTTTGGAGCTAATTATTAGAATATTTATAAAGAAAAAAAAATTAATGCTTCATAACCTCTATTTAGCATTTAGTGCAATTATGTTTCTGTTTCTTTTATGTTCTGGGATAGAAAGAATTAGAATGCATTTCTTTGTTGGTTTTTGGCTCTTTTTGTTTAAATGGTTTGTGGGCTTTTGGCCATGAAGCAGAAACTTGGTGTTCTTGCATTTGTCTTCAATGTGAAGCCCTTTTCCTTTTCTAATTGGTTTTACAAGCTGCTCAAAATTCTTGTGTTCTTTCTTCTTTATCTTAGCCCTTTTGCTTTGAGTTTGCATTTCTCTTCCTTTGCGCATGTCTCTTAGCCTCTTGTTTTGTTTTTCTGTTGAATTTAGCAACTCGTGAGTCTTTTCCTTTCATTCTCTTACTTTACTGTATTTTTTTTTCTACTTCTTCCGTTTCTTGTGGTAAAGTACTTTTCCCTTTTATTACAAAATCTATTGCTTGCTTAAATTGTTACTTTTGAAGAAGTCTAATGAACCAGCACTCGCTGAAAAATATTTGTAGCTGCTTCAGCTAAAGTAAAATGCCTTTACAAATATATTATCCCTGCAAATTATCGCATATGTTTCCCCATTTCAGCTAGAATATAATGATTATTCAATTCTAATTTTCCAGGCTCTTGGGAGTAAACTTTTCTCTAGGGGAAAGTGAAAACAGTACTGCTACACCAGGTAATTTTCACAACTTTTGATCTATAATGTTATCTGTTTAGCTACAATGTAACTTGCTTCTACCTTATGTTTTATGTTATAATATCTAGATATGTATACCTATAAGAGTAGATTAAATGTTACCTTTATAAAATTTGGACTTTAACAAAAAGCCTATATAAAATGCATGCAAGTCAGATGTCTTCTAAGAAACGAAAGATGGAAGGAGACCAAACTGATCACACGATAGGCCATCCATATCTTCGTGCCGAAAATAGTGAAAGAAACCTTAGGCGACATATCGCATACAGAGAAATGCCACCTGATAAAAAGGCAACTCTTCTAGAGCAACGTCGAACTGAATATGCTGCGAGAAAGCGCTGTCTCTTTGAAATTTCTGCGGCCAATCCTTCTGATCAAAGTCATTCTTCTTCCGAATCTCAAAGGATGATTCCAGGACAAGCTGCTACCTTCATCCGAGACATACCTTCTTCTTCCCGAAATGGTTGGTTGAATTGAACTCTAATATTCCATTAACTTCTGGCGTTTTAGGCTAGATAGTTAACATACCAAAGACATAATTTTTTTTATTTTTAATGTTGGCAGTCATTTAATATACTGAAGCGTTCACTACGTCGCTTCTCGCTTCAGTCGCATTTCTCGCCTTTTGACAGAAGCGCATGCTTCAACTAACCTGCTACACTTCTCGCTTCGCTTCGCGCTTTTCACAACACTGGTAGCTTATTTCTATTTTGTGGATAAACGCATAGGTGTTGACATGACATCAGAATATACAAACTATATTTTCTTCTTCTTCTTCTTTTTATTTTCATTTCAGTCCTTAAAATTGCAGTGAAATGCTGCCCAATTTTTTTCTTACTTACTGCCATTTTTTTCGTTTTAGTCCTTCATTTCTCCTTAGTTCTTACTGCCATTGTCTTCCTTACTGCCATTTTTTAGCTTTAAATAAAATGGAGCTTCTCGCATTTCCTCGCTTAACGCTCTTCACAACAATAACCTACCTACGAAAACATAGAAATTTAGCAACATGTGTACGTGTGGTAGTTCTCTAAAAATCCTAATTGGCTCCATCACATGTAAATTTATAACATCTTTTCCTATTTATCAACAGTTTTTTTGCAGGAAAATATAAAATTTGTACTGCAGCTTGCTTTTCACTTTTTGTCCTACACAAATATTCTAGTAACCACTATGTTCCACTAACCATAGGCATGAAATAAAGGTAATCAAAATTAGCTCTTGACCTTATTCTTCACTTGCATCTCTTTCAAGAATAATAACTGTTGTGCTGCAAGTTTGAGCAATACTTCTCTGGATAATGTCTTCTTCGACTAGCTGAGTTGCAAGTCCTATATGTCGCTCTAACTACTGATCAACCTGCTGTCTTTGAAACACCTTAATAAGTAAACTTTAATATGCAATTTGTTTATGTATCTGTAAAAGCAAAACACTATATGGTTCTCCTATTGATTATTATAATTATAAATCTGATGTTTCCACCAGCTTTATTTAGCTGTATAATTGGGAAGGGAAATGCAAGTGTGGCAGTGTAAATTGTTACAGAAATAAAATACCAATAACTAATGAAATAAGTATGAAGTTGATATTAATGTAGGTCTGTTGTGATTAAGTTCCAACATATAACATCAATCTGGAAAAAAAAGAGTTGTTTCAACTTTTTCCTAACAAATTAGCTCACTTTAAGATATGCAGATTATAGACTAAGATGGTAAAAACACAGAAAAGTTAGCTTCTGTTATAGATAAGCATGTGACACCGCTTCTATATGTCACCCGTTAGTAGTGTGGAGTCCATACCTACTACATTGAATAAAAGAAAAAGAAAGAGGAGTGATTGACTCACCTACTACATTGAATAAAAGGAATAGGAATGATGGATAGAAGAAAAAAACTTCAGATTTTTCAAGATTGGGCTGCTAGAATTTGCACATTGATTAACCAATCAAATTGGTTTGGTTGGTGAAAATGTGCCTATAAATAGCAGGCTTTCTCCTTTAAACACACCAAAATAAGAGAGAAACAATAGAAGTTAGAGAGAGTAATCTACAGATTGTTGTCTGTGAGATAACTAGTGAGTGGTAGTAATATTGTAGTGAGGTGTTTTATATAAAGAGTGTTATTTCTTTCAAAGTTGTAGTAGTCTCTTGACACTACTGAGTTGTAATATTATAGTGGTAATATTGCTACACTCGGATATTGTATTTTATCCCGCTAAAATATTTGGTGTCATTGTTACTCTCTTATGTTATTATTATTTGCTGTGGATATTATTCCTGGGCGGGATTATTTATTTTATCCCAACAACGTGGTATCATAGCCATGACAAATAATGGTCCGCTATCTTTTCAGTACCCCCGTCTGACAAAAGATAATTATGAGAAATGGTGTCTACGTATGAAAGTCATCCTTGGCTCTCAGGATGTATGGGAAATCGTAGACAGAGGGTATGCAAAGCCCGATAATGAGGAAGCTCTGCCCTAAAATAAAAAAGAGGTCTTGGCAAAGACAAGGAAGAAGGATCAACAAGCTCTCACGCTCATCCACCAATGTTTGGATGATGCCATGTTTGAGAAGGTGGCAGATGCTACCACCTCAAATGAAGCTTGGGAGATTTTACAAAATTCTCTTCAAGGAGTTGACAAGGTGAAAAAGGTAAAACTTCAAACTTTAAGGGCTGATTTTGAAGTTTTAAAAATGAAAGAATCCGAATGCATCTCGGATTATTTTTCAAAAGTGAAGGCTGTTTAAATCAACTAATAAGATACGGGTCCGTGTGGTAGAAAAGATCCTTCGCACTTTAACACCTAGATTTGATTTTGTGGTGTGTGCTATTGAGGAGTCTAAAGATTTAGACTCTATGATGGTGGAGCAATTGGAAAGTTCTTTACAGGCCCACGAAGAAAAGATCAAAAGGAGACAAGAAGTGCCATTGGAGCAACTTTTTAAAACGCAGGCATCCTTCAAGGATTATGGAGGTGAAACAAGCTATCAAGGAAACGGACGAGGACGAGGACGAGGTCGAGGAGGTCATGAAAGAGGAAGAAGTAATGGTAACAACTTCAACAATGAAGTTAAAATCCACCAAACATTCAGAGGTCGTGGTCGTGGACAAAGAGGAGGAAAAGGACGTGGATACTACCAAGAAAATAATGGACAAAGGTATGACAAATCAAAATTTGAATGTTATAATTGTCATAAATTTGGCCATTACTCTTGGGAATGTTGTAGCAATGTTGAAGAAAAGGCTAACTTTGTTGACGACAAAAAAGAAGAAAATGAGTCAACGTTGTTGATGGCACTCAAGGAAGAAGACAGAGATGATTGCAACTCGTGGTATTTGGACAATGGAGCAAGAAATCATATGTGTGGATGCAAAGAGAAGTTTGTGGAGATCAATAAAACAGTGAGAGGTAATGTGTCCTTTGGAGATACCTCAAAGATTCAAATCGAAGGGATAGGTATGATTCTGATCTCCTGTAAAGATGGTAGTCACAAGTTAATTCAAGATGTTTATTATGTGCCAAAATTAAAAAGTAATATTTTAAGTTTGGGCCAACTTCTTGAAAAGGAATATGACATCCACATGAAAAATATGCATCTTTGGCTTAGAGATTCAAGTGGAATTCTAATTGCTAAAGTGCATATGGCAAAGAATAGATTGTTTTCTCTGAATCTTAAAATAATTGATGCAAAGTGTTTGAAGGCTAATGTGCAAGATGAATCATGGTGTTGGCACATGCGATTTGGGAACTTAAATTTTGAAGCGCTCAAATCAATGGGAGAAAAGAACATGGTGCATGGGATACTATCAATTAACCATCCCAATCAATTATGTGAAGCTTGTCTTCTTGGAAAACATGCAAGGAGGAGTTTTCCAAAGGAGGCCATGTCAAGATCAACCAAGCCGCTCCAGCTTGTCCACACTGATGTTTGTGGACCAATCAATCCACCTTCTTTTAGTAAAAGAAAATACTTTCTGCTTTTCATTGATGACTTCAGTAGAAAGACTTGGGTTTATTTCTTGAACCAAAAATCTGAAGCTTTTGCTGTTTTTAAAAATTTCAAAGTACTTGTGGAGAAAGAAAGTGGCTATGAAATTAAAGCTCTAAGGTCCGATAGAGGAGGCGAATTCACCTCAAACGAATTTAATGACTTCTGTCAACTTCATGGAATTCGTCGCCCTCTAACGGTACCTTATTCACCTCAACAAAATGGTGTTGTAGAGAGAAAGAATCGAACGATTCTTAATATGGCTAGATGTATGTTGAAAGCTAAAAGTATGCCTAAGGAATTTTGGGCCGAAGCTGTTTCTTGTGTAGTTTATTTGAATAACATGTCTCCAACAAGAAATGTTAGTGATCAAACCCCTCAAGAAGCATGGAGTGGAAGAAAGCCAAGTGTCAAGCACTTAAGAATCTTTGGGAGCATAGCTTATGCTCATGCGCCACATCAAGGGAGAGCAAAGCTTGACGATCGAAGTGTCAAGCATGTGTTTGTTGGCTATGATACGAGTTCAAAAGGCTACAAGCTATACAACCCAAGCAGCGGCAAGGTAGTGGTAAGTCGTGATGTTGAATTTGATGAAGAACTGGCATGGAATTGGGAAGCTGAGGAAGAAACTTCATATGATTTTCTTCCATACTTTGGTGATGAAGAAGAACCGGAGACTGTGAAACCTGTGCAGGACACAACTCCACCTTCTTCTCCAACAAATGTTGCATCTCCCTCTTCTCAAGAAAGTTCAAATGAACAGCCGCAAAGGACAAGGAGCATTCAAGAGATCTATGATGACACTGAAGAAGTTACTAATTTTGATTTTTTATATTGTCTCTTTGCTGACAGTGAACCAATGAACTTTGATGAAGTTGTTACAAACAAAAGGTGGAGACAAGCCATGGAGGAGGAGATCAAGTCAATAGAGAAGAACAACACTTGGGAGTTAACAACTCTTCCCAAGGGTCATCGAGCAATTGGAGTGAAATGGGTATACAAAATAAAGAAGAATGCTGATGGAGATGTGGAGAAATACAAGGCATGACTTGTGGCTAAAGGATACAAGCAAAGGCAAGGCATTGACTATGAAGAAGTCTATGCACCTATTGCCCGCATAGAGACGATTCGTTTGTTGATCTCTTTGGTGGCACAAATGAAGTGGAAGATTCATCAACTAGATGTCAAGTCAGCCTTCTTGAATGGCTATCTTGAAGAAGAAGTCTATGTTGAACAACCATTGGGATTCGTGGTCAAAAACCATGAAGATAAAGTGTTGCGGTTGAAGAAAGCTTTATATGGATTAAAGCAAGCCCCACAAGCATGGAATAGTTGCATCGACAAGTGTTTTCAAGACAATGGGTTTACTCGTTGTCTCCATGAATATGCTCTTTACCTTAAAGTTCATACTAATGGAGATATCTTACTTGTTTGTCTTTATATTGATGATCTTATTTTCACGGGTAATAACCCAAGTTTGTTTGAAGCTTTCAAGAAAGATATGTCTCGTGAGTTCGAGATGACAGATGTAGGGCTCATGTCATACTACTTGGGCCTAGAAGTGAAGCAGATGGAGGATGGAATTTTTATCTCTCAAGAAAGCTATACAAAGGAGATATTGAAGAAGTTCAACATGCTCGATTGCAACCCCGTGAACACACCGATGGAAAGTGGGACAAAATTGTCCAAGTTTGATTAAGGAGAAAAAGTGGATCCCACATTCTTCAAAAGTCTTGTGGGAAGTTTGAGGTACTTGACTCGTACCAGGCCAGATATACTCTTTGCAGTTGGAGTAGTTAGCCGGTTCATGAAGGCTCCTACCTCTACTCACTTGAAGGTCACTAGAAGAATTCTTCGCTACCTAAAAGGTACGATTGACTTTGGGCTATTTTATTCTTCTTCTAGTGATTTCAGTCTTATGGGATTTTGTGATAGTGATTATGCGGGAGATATTGATGATAGAAAAAGTACAACTGGTTTTGTATTTTTCTTGGGTGATTCTGTTATTTCTTGGAGTTCAAAGAAACAGTCCATTGTTACTCTCTCGACTTGTGAAGCAGAATATATAGCAGCAACATCATGTACCTGTCATGCTATTTGGCTAAGAAGATTATTGAAAAAGCTCAATTTGCCACAAATGGAAGCTACAGAGATTTGTATTGATAACAAATCAGCGCAGGCACTCGCGAAGAATCCAGTGTATCATGATCGAAGCAAGCATATAGATACAAGGTATCATTTCATCAGAGAGTGCATTGCCAAAAAGGAAGTCAAGCTCAAATATGTGAAGTCTCATGATCAAGTTGCAGATATCTTCACAAAGGCTCTCAAGTATGAAGATTTTCAAAGATTGAGATCAAGACTTGAAATGAAGAAGAAAAATCAAAATTAAGGGAGAGATTTGTGGAGTCCATACCTACTACATTGAATAAAAGAAAAAGAAAGAGGGGTGATTGACTCACCTACTACATTGAATAAAAGGAATAGGAGTGATGGATGGAAGAAAAAAACTTCAAATTTTTCAAGATTGGGCTGCTAGAATTTGCACATTGATTAACCAATCAAATTGGTTTGGTTGGTGAAAATGTGTCTATAAATAGCAGGCTTCATTTCTCCTTTAAACACACCAAAATAAGAGAGAAACAATAGAAGTTAGAGAGAGTAATCCACAGATTGTTGTCTGTGAGATAACTAGTGAGTGGTAGTAATATTGTAGTGAGGTGTTTTATATAAAGAGTGTTATTTCTTTCAAAGTTGTAGTAGTCTCTTGACACTACTGAGTTGTAATATTATAGTGGTAATATTGCTACACTCGGATATTGTATTTTATCCCGCTAAAATATTTGGTGTCATTGTTACTCTCTTGTGTTATTATTATTTGTTGTGGATATTATTCATGTGCGGGATTATTTATTTGATCCCAACAAGTAGTTTGTTTGCATCAGTGTATGGATTTTGATGTCTCATAGGCAATAGAGAGGAGGAAGAAGTGGTAGTGAAGCAGAAGAACAACGGTGTGCTTAAGATTAAGCTTAAGGTGATTTGTTGTATCTCTTCTGTGTCTAATTCTGTTTTTGGCTGTGGCTATGATTGTTCTGATGAAACTTTTTCAATTTCTGGTGATTCTTGATTTTTCTTTGTCACAATTTTCTCAACAGGTTCATAAAAACTTTTACATTTGGTTTTCATCATATGGGGTTTAAGCTTGTTGACATATGATAATCTGACTGATTTCAAGAAAAATTCTTCTACTCCTTCTAACCATATGATCATGAATCAGTCAGAATACATTATTAACCTTTATTGTTTATCCAATAATCTTCAAGAAACTAAAATTATGGTAACATTGTGCATGTTAGTATTTACCTATTGATTCTTGAAGGAACATTCTCAGATGACATAATGACTACTGGAATGTTTCTAAATAATGAAGATTCCTAACACAAAAAAGAGTACAATAAGGACACATTGGTTAATGTAATTCGGGTGACGCCTAGCAAAACTGTCTTGTTATTTATTGTTTAATAAATTTGTTACTTTATCCTTTGAATCCTCGATCAGTAAGTTGGAAATTTTGCTTTGCTCAAATGTTTGTGCTTTTGTCTTTCTTAGAAATTTTAGTATATTCGGTATAGAGGTCTAGGCTTCATGCTGTATTTTATCAGAGAAGATAGTTCTTCCTATTGATATCCAATTTCTGTTCTTGAAGCGGATCATTCTGCAGCAGATAGGGATCCTAAATCTGTAGAATCTGTAAAGGATAAGAATGGACTTGGTGAGATTTTGCTTCGAAACCCACCTGCCGCGATCTGTTCAAGTTAGTTTCCTTTTGAGATTAAGCTTTCTATTTGACTGAAAGCTATGTTCATAATCTGAAGTATTTGAGAAACTGAGGTTAGCCTACATGGAAGAATGACCATGGTGAAGAATTACTTTTTATAAGCAGCAAGGTACATTTTTTAAGCCAATTGTGCTGAAGCAATTCTTCTGGTTTTAGAACACATGTACCCACTGATATTGTTGCAATGAGAACTGCTTTAGGTTTATGTTGAACCAGGCTTTTTTGAAATTTCTTGGCTAATGAGATGCGATTCTGTTTCCTGCATTGACACAAGCTTTTCTTGATGTTAATATTTTGTCTTTGCTATTGCTTTTATTGTAGATCATCATGGATTTATACTATATTTTATTTCTAATGCGTGCTTTTCCTTGTTTTTCAGTAAATACCAAGATGAAGTACGTGTTGTCATTTGCAACTCAAGATTTTATCCAATCTTTTGATTACTGGAACCACCAACATCAACTTGAACAATCTCACTGTTTTGGTCTTCCAAGCAAGCTAAAGAATATACCTCTACAACTTTGTTCCGCAAATACATCTACACGTATGATCTACTTTATGTTAATATTAAGCACATTATGCCAATATTTAGCTTTGTTATACTAATTCCTTTTATTTTTTCATAGTCTAACTAAGCAATAAAGCTATCAAGAATTTCGCCCACATCTGTCATAAGACCGTGATTCATAGTTAAAATAGGTGAAAATTAAGACTAACCCAGGAAGCGGGCAAAACTAAATGCGCAAATAGAGAGCGTAAAAATATATGACCAAGTAGCTTAAAAATGAAGTGACACCATGAGATATCGCTTGTTCGAGTCCTAGTGAATATAGAACCATATTTTGATACCTATACTAGAAAACCTCGGCTGCTGGAGCTTTAGACTCAAATAGCTACAAGTCCTAAGGAGACATGTGGTGAAGGGGTACCCTCAAATGGAGAAATTGCAGTTTTATACCTTATAGAAAAGGGAATTTGCAACCCGAATCCTTTTTATATTGAACTTCATAATTAATTAAGCCTATCATTATATATTGAGTCCCTTATCTTGTTAACATAAGGTTGCGATGGCCATATTCTCACAATGTTTATCTAGATTGTAAATAGATCCTCCATTCGTCAATAGCAACTAATTAGCAAAGTCATGTAAATTGACCACAAATACTTTTTTCTTGAAATCTGGAAGAGCTAGTACGTACTGTACATAAACTAAGATAAACCTTTCAAAAGATGATTTACTAGTGAAGCTCATCCAATAAATCATTTAATATGGGAATAGAATTCTTATCTTTCACTATAATCTTATTCAACATTATTCTATTGTCAACAGAAAACTTTCATGAGCCATCTTTACTTTTTTTATGAATAACTAATAGCAATGCTGAGAGAGGAAATGGTGAGTGACTATAATGTATTATCGCAATACAAAGCATCACTTTGATCCATTTTTTCATTTCTTATTGAATGTTTAATTTGATTATCAAAAATCAGTACAATGTATAACTCTAAATTTATTCTTAAGTTTAAAACAAAATAAAAGTTTCTTAATATTATGAAGGCTAATTTTGTCATTTTAGTAGTATTTTTAATCCATGTACTACTGATATTTGAATTTTTATTTCATATTTTATTTACATAAGATAATATGATAATTCTCGCGTAACTTATGCATAGTTGCATATATTATTAATGAGCCAAACAAAGTAATAACCAAATTATTGAAATTATTGCTAGATTTTAGATTGAGCATTAATCTTTGGTTCTTGCAAGCTGCTCTGAAAAGCAGTAACAAAAAGGTAAAAAAAAAATTCTTATTTTCTCCTGCGTTATCTTTGTTTGTTCTTTTCTTTTTTTCCCTTTTTTTTTGTAGGTCAAGAAAAGAAAGATATGTTCTTGTTCAACAAGATGATCCACGCATGAAGAAGGCGGTCCTAGGGATGGGTGCTCATCCCTGTCCAAATATCGAAGAGATTACTCTCAGTGGCCGACTATTGGAGAGATTACTCTCAAAATGACTCGACTATCAGAGAGATTACTCTCAATGTGGCCCGACTATCGGAGAGATTACTCTCAAAACGACCCAACTATTGAAGAGATTACTCTCAAAATGACCCGACTATCGGAGAGATTACTCTCAAGGCAGCCCGACTATCGGATAGATTACTCTCAGTGTGGCCCGACTATCAGTGAGATTACTCTCAAGGTGGCCCGACTATCGGAGAGATTACTCTCAATGTGGCCCGACATTTATCTTAGTCATATAATTTTCAGCTTTACGCGCTTGTAACGAAAGATTCATATCGTGGGAGAGTCCAAATAATGAACCGTTTGATTTTTCAAAAATTAAACTTCAATATCTAGAATGTATCCAAAACTTAGAATCAAACACCTTCATAATCAACCCAGATAATATTTTGAAACCAACTATAGATTCTACCACGTAGGAAATTTTAGATCTGCGCAGTCTCACCAAAAAAATCATATCTTGGTGTAGAAACGTCAAAATTACGAACCATTTTATTTTTTGAAAATTAGACTTCAAGATCTAGAACATATCTAAAATTCTCAATCAAATAACTCCAGAATCGTCCCAGATAATATTTTGAAATCAACTTTATATTGTACCACGCTATTAATTTCAAATTTGCACAGTCTCACCAAAAAAAAATCATATCTTGGCGTAGGAACGTCGAAATTACGAACCGTTTGATTTTTTGAAAACTAGACTTTAAGATCTAGAACATGTCCAAAATTCTCAATCAAAAAACTTCAAAATCGTCCCAGATACTATTTTGAAATCAATTTTATATTGCACCATGCTATCAATTCCAGATTTGCGCAATCTCACCAAAATATTCATATCATGGTGTAGAAACGTCGAAATTATGAACCGTTTGATTTTTCGAAAACCAAACTTCGAAATTTAAATCATTCAAAATGCAAAATTTAATACCTTAAGGATAGTTTCAGATAAGATTCCAAAATCACATAAAATTCTAACACGCTGACTATTTCAGATTGCGCGACTTCACCAAAACTTTGTATCTTGGTATGGAAGCCTCGATATCGGAAGATGTCTTACTTGCCATCAATCGAAATTTAAGAGCTATATCCTCATAAATATCTTGGGTTCAAGTCACACTGAATTTGAAACGTTGTACCAAGCATTCTTTTCCTTATACTTGTGTTTCATTTTGACGTCTCTCTTCTCTTCCCTTTTTTTAAGGCAGACTTGGAGACCAACAAACTTGAAGGTTTGGCGAACCTAAAGATATAGAGAATCCCTGGACTTTAATACAAATACTTGACATCATCCTAAATTAGGCCCATTGAAGATATCAATTTACCATGGAGGGTTTCCCCCTTTAAATCAAATGAGATCAAAGTTCAACAGGAGGATGGCATTTCATCTTGATCTTACATTCCTTCATACTTCATTTGAACAACATTTGGGGAAATATGTATCTTTTGAACTTATGCGACTGAACTTAGAATGAAACTCTAAGCTGCCTACGTACCTCGGTGAAGAAGATCAAGTCATACCGTAGTTCAGACTGGGTGATTTTTTTTAATGTCCTAATTTTTTCCTAGGCCACCTCTTTCGAAGTTTTCAACCTAGCGGACTCCTTTTTTTGCGGGGTCGTATACAGTTTAAACACATGCGGGCCAGGAGTGTAGCAACATGCAGTTTAGGCTCATGCGTTAAGGAGCGTTGCAACTTCAAAGATAATACTTCTTTAAAAACTAGCCATTGATAGGGCTGATTCTCGTGCCATCTGCATCAACCAGCTTGTAAGCCCTACTTGAGCAAGCTTCTTGTACGACATATGGCCCATCCCATTTTGAAGTGAACTTCCCTATAGGTTTATAGGAAGTAATTATGGGTCTTCGTACGACAAGGACTTGATCTCCTACTTGAAAGGATCTCGGGCGAACTCTTTTATTGAAGGCACGAGACAATCGAGCTTGATAACATTCAAGACTTTGTTGAGCTTCCAACCTCTTCTCATCAAGATCCTCCAACTCTGCTAGAAGTCGAGCATTTTCTTCATCAGTGATCCTTTCTTGAATAGCCAGTCATAATGAAGGTATTTGACGTTCAAGTGGCAAGACGGCTTCGACTCCATAAACGAGTGAATAAGGAGTCGCTTGTGTTGGCATGCGGTGAGTCATCCTATATGCCCATAGAGCTTCTTCCATACGGTCATTCCAATCTCATTTGGATTTGGAGATGACTTTCTTTATCAAGTTGCATAGAGTTTTGTTGAATGCCTCAACTAGACCATTGGCGGCAGCATTGTACATTGAAGAGTTACGTTGCTTGAAGCCAAAGAGATCACAAATCTTGTTCATCAACCTATTATCGAATGGCTTTCCATTATTCGTTATTATGTAACGAGGAATGCCAAAGAGATAAATAATGTTTACTCTGATGAAATTTGCAACATTTTCCTTCTTTACTTCCTTAAGAGCAACAGCTTCAGCCCATTTTGAGAAGTAGTTGATTGCAGCTAGGATGTATAGGTGCCCACCAGAGGACTTTGGCAGTGGTCCAACAACATCCAATCCCCAAGCGTCAAACGACCAGGATGCCATAGTCGGGTGCAACACTCCAGGTGGTTGATGAATAAAATTCGCATGGAATTGACAAGCCTTGAATCTTCGAGCGTAGTCCAAGCAATCTTTTACCATAGTTGGCCAATAATATCCCATCCTTTTTATATGAAAGTGGAGCTTTGGTCCAGACTGGTGTGACCCACAAACCCCAGAATGCGCTTTTTGCAAAGCTTGGAGTGCTTCATCTCCCCCTAAGTATCGCAAGAGTACTCCCTTGAATGATCTTCTGTGTAGGGTATCTTTGTATAAAGGAAGCGAGGTGCACGACGACGGATTTCAGTTCTCCTCCGCGAATTTTCTTGAAGTATCCCATAGCATAAGTAGTCGATAATAGGTTGTCGCCATTCTTCTTTATCTACTTCAGAAACAGCGACTAGATGTTTGATTCATTTTCTTCACTTTTAGCCTCATTTGGCGGCGGTACTACCCATTTTTGGCAGACAGTAACTTGCACTTAATCATGCAGGGTTAACAATGAAGCTAGGGTAGCTAAAGCATCCGCTTTCTTATTTTCTTTCCATGGCACATGTTGAATAGTCACTTCACCGAGCCACCCCATTAATTTTTTAGCATAATTATGATATGGGCGTAGTTCAGGCTTCTTGATCTCGTAACTACCTAGAAGTTGATTGACCACTAATTGAGAGTCACCAAAGACTTGCAATTGTAATCGTTTCATTTTGACAGCCATTCAAGCCGAAGAATTAGTGCTTGATACTCAGCGACGTTGTTAGAGCAGAGTTGCATCAACGTAAAAGAGTAGGGCGGAACTTCACCTTGAGAAGTGACAAATACTACCCCCAGCACCAACTCCTCTACGATGTACGGCACCATCAAAGTACATCTTCCATGGAGGTTGAACTTTAACAACCATTGCGTCCTCATCAGGTAGTTCATCAGTTAGCTCTCAGTCATCAAGTATCGGATGATCTGCTAAGAAGTCTGCCAATGTTTGTCCTTTTACAGCCTTTTGAGGGATGTACAAAATCTCTAATTGTTGAAATTGGAGGTACCATCTCGCTAGTCGATCACTAAGAACAGGTTTTGACATCACAAACTTGATGGGTTTTGCTTTAGAAACAAGACGGACAACATGAGCTTGAAAGTAGTGGTTCAACTTTTGAATTGAGAAGACTAGCGCCAAACACAACTTTTCAATTGGCGCATAATTCAGCTCGTTTGGTGTCATCATCCTGCTCAAGTAGTAAAGAGAGTTTTCTTTCCCCTCACTATTTTTTTGGGCCAATAGTGCTCCAACAGACCTTTCTTGTGCCGCAATGTATAGTATCAATGGCTTTCCAAGTATAGGAGCTGCTAAAGTTGAAGGCTTCATCAAGTAGGTTCTGATACTTTCGAAGGCATTGCTACAAGCTTGGTCCCACTTGAAAGGAACACCTTTCTTCATGAGGCGACTAAATGGTTGGCACCTCCCAGCTAGGTTTGATATGAATCTTTTAAGGTATGCTAGCTTTCCTTGCAGACTTTTCAATTCATGGATATCCCGAGGCTTAGGCATTTTCAAAATGGCATCCACTTTGGCTTGATCAATTTCGATCTCTCGATGTCGGACAATGAAACCAAGGAACTTTCCAGAAGTAACTCCAAAGGCACATTTCAATGGATTTATCCTAAGTTGGTACCTCCGGAGCAATTCAAATACCATCCTCAAGTCTTTCAAATGATCGCCCTTCTCTCTTGATTTTACCCCCAAGTCGTTGACATAACATTCGGCATTCTTGTGGAGAAGATCATCGAAAATATTCTGCATAGCCCTTTGGTAAGTAGCACCAGTGTTCTTCAAGCCAAAAGGCATTACCTTGTAGTAATAAATACCTTTTAGGGTAAGGAATTTAGTAAGCTCTTCATCTTTTAGTGCCATGCGTATTTGGT
The DNA here is from genome assembly GCF_000715075.1 of Nicotiana tabacum. NCBI lineage: Eukaryota > Viridiplantae > Streptophyta > Magnoliopsida > Solanales > Solanaceae > Nicotiana > Nicotiana tabacum. The sequence goes on from NC_134087.1 coordinate 69,510,647, forward strand.
TATAGCCCGACGAACTGTCCATGAAAGACATTGCCTCGTAACTAGTAGTAGCATCGATCATCAGCTCTGGAATAGGAAGCGAAAATTCATCTTTTGGACATGTATTGTTGAGATCTCTAATGTCAACGCACACTCGAATCTGGCCATTCTTCTTCCTTACAGGGACAATACTTGAAACCCATGTTGGGTATTTAACTTCGTGAATAAAGCCAGCTTCGATGAGTTTGTTAACTTCAGTTTCAATCAAGGGAACCAAGTCCGGCCTAAAACGCCTTTGAGCTTGCTTAACAGGGTGAGCACCATTTTTGACTGCAAGGTGATGGACTGTTACTTTCGGGTCCAAGTCAGGCATCTCTTTGTAACTCCAAGCAAAGATGTCCCTGAACTCCTTGAGTAACTCAATATAAGTGCTCTCTTCATCAACTTCTAGTAAAGTACTTAGGTAGGTAGGTCTTGGTTCTTCATCGGTACCAAGGTTAACTTCTTTTAAGGCATAAATTGTCGTCTTCACTCCTTCTTCAAGTTTAGGTGGAGCATCCTTCACATCTTCATCTTCTTGAGGGTCCCCATCGTTGCAGGATATGTGATAACACGGTGAAACATCCTCCAATTCCGCATTATCCTCCATTGAAGATGGAACGGCATTCTTGACTTGTATAGTAACATGATACGAAGAACCCACACTTTCCTCATCTTTGTCATGTTCCTTAGTGTAGACCACAGTATATGGCTTTACCTTCAGTACCTTTTTACATGAAACTACAATTTTTGTTTGTTGCCTCATTCTAGAAGGAACCAAACTTTGGAAATCCTTAGAGATCTCCTGGATTTTGGGTGAAGCAGGTGTTCTTATGCTTTGAAAATTTCTCCGAAACTTGTTTCCCTTCTTTATTGGACCCATTCTTACAAACACGGAGGTCCTCACAGGCGATTTTCCAAGTCGATCAAAGACAGAAGGCTTGTTAGAAGCGGTTGATTCTTCTTCTACAGTGATATAATTGTTGCTCGCCCTTCTTATTGAGATGCGCACTGGTGACAGTTGCTTGTATCCCAAACCTTCACGTGGTTGCCTCTGTTTATCGTGAAAATGGTAATAACAATTAAATTTGTTGATGGGACTATAAAAATACGTGATCTATTTTTATGCTAGTTGTTTAAGCAGTTGATGCTAGATATGTGAAGCTTAAAGATGAAATACGAAATAAAGTAGAGTTATAATCAAACCGAGGGGTTAGCTATTCAGGCCTCAGACCAACTGATGAGGGGCCTCGAGGTCGATGCTTAGGCTCGAGCCCAAGCTATCGGGGATAATCGGGAGAGGGCTAACAGCTAGAATATAATTAAAGGAGGCTCTTTATGGCCAATAACAAGCAATAAATAAAGAACAAACATGAAAGGAATAAGTAGTAGCAATAGTATCGAGAGAATATGTTAGAGAGAAAAGAAAGAGTTCTTGTATATTTCGTGTAGAATAGCTGAAGCAACAGGGTTTACAAAGTGCCAAGGATCCCCCTTATATAGGAGGGAAAATCCTAACATAGTACAAAATGCATCAATTGTAAAGGTAGAGGGATGGGACAACTGCATAGCACTAGGCTCTATCAATATCAGATGCATGCCTTGGGAACTCCCCTCTCCCCTATTATATTCGTTAGTACGCACGCCCCCCCCTCCCCCCCGAGGTTGAAACCCGATGGCTCCTGAGGGTGGGTCTTGACCTCGGCCTCGAACCCCGAGAAGCATGTCCGCAAGGCGACCTAACAATGGGGAAATTGGGCCCTCGTTTTTACCGCATACAGATAGTCTTTGCGTTTCTTAGAGTGAAAGTGATAAGAAATGATAAGAAACGACCTCGAATTTCTTCCTCCTTTGATATTTTTGCGATCAACAATGGCCACAAGGCGCCAAGATACCACGCACGCTGCTCATGCACGCTCCCGCATTGACTATGGCAGTTGGCTGCCTCTTGGCCTCCTTCAATGCACACATGATGCTTTTATAAATACTCTCCTTCTTTTTTTCTATAACCCATTATGTGCCCAAATCCCTGAAAAAGGTTCACTCTGCTTTTGCGTTCGTTCTTTCTCAGGAACGCAACTCTTTTTCTTCCCCCAAAATCTTCTAGGGATGGCAAAAACTTCCACCTCTACTTCTCAGGAGGTTGGGGGCTCATCCTCTTCTATTATTTCTCAAGGTGAAGTGGCCATACCTCATCGTGCTGAGTAATGCGTCCCAGGATCTCTTGCGATGACTTCCGATTTCAAGGTCGAGAGACTATCCTCGAGGCTAGAGCATCGTGAGCCCATGACTTGGTATATCAGCTTGGTAACAGGCGTCGGGAGAGTTAGGGCTGATTGCCGCTGGGGGGATACTGTGCTTGTAGAGATCCTTGCTCAGGAAGAAGATATTACGGCTCATAAAGCCAGCTTTCTGAGTGTGTAAACCTATCTGTCGACCCCATGATTCTCGACTTTTGTCGTCGTTATCAGGTAACCCTTGGTCAAATTCATCCTTCGTTCTGGCGCATTGTCTATATGATCAGGCATTACACAAACATGATAGAGGAGATTCCCTTCACCCTTAACCACCTGATCAGGATGTATAGTCCATGTCTCCTTCGCGTGGGCCTAATCAAACTCTATTGTCGAGCACCGAGGTCCCTTTTTGCCTGCACCGAGGAGCTCGGGAATGAGGGATGGATGAGCCGATTCGTCTGAGTGAGGACTTCTGACCTGATCCCGGTGGAAAATTTCGGAATCCGGGCATGTAGGCCCTAGGGCAATTTTTTCAACTTTTTGATCGGGGTTAGGAATTGCTATAAATTGGATTGTAATGAGTAATTGAACATATTAATCGATTTACATAATTATTGGCTAGTTTTTGAGCATTATGCATTGATTCGAGTCTTCAGAAGGGCGTGGAATGCCGGTTATGGATCTTCAGAGCGAGGTGAATCTCCTTTCTAACCTTGTAAGATGGAATTGTCCCCATATGTGAAATAATTGGTTATGTGCTCCTAATTGTGGGGGCTACGTATGCACGACGTGACGAGAGTCCGTGTGTAGCTACTATCATATGAAAGTTCGGGTAGTCTAGGATCCAAAAGCATGTTATACTTGGAATATTTGTAACCTTATTGACAGATGAATTGCTTAAATCCTATCGAATTGGTAAATAAATTTCTAAAAGGATTAAACTTCATTTTTATAAAATTGCTAAAAGAGAATTGGCTTTTTTGGATAATTGTTCCCTGTTGACTTCTTGATTGACTGTCTGTATGTGTTTAATTTTGGAACGGGCCGAACACCTCGGTAGATTAAATAGATGCATTTATGGTTCGCGCCATTCGACCCTCTGGCAGTGCACAGTTTAAATATTGTTGGATCGGGTCGTACATCATCGGCATGATTTGCGCATGCTTGTATTCCTTGCCTTGAGATTTATAGATATTAACATTTGTTCTCCTCGACTTGAGATAAATGTTAATTAATGGATTATGAATCTAGATACTTTGAATAAAAAGGAACTTTTACCTGTTTCGTGACTTATTTGAATTTACTGTTATTCTTAATAAATTCGTGATTCATCGCATTAATAATATTACTATTGGACCACTAGCAAGTGTCGAAGTCGACCTCTCGTCTCTACTTCTTCGAGATTAGATGGGATACTCATTGGGTACACGTTATTTTCGTACTCATACTACATTTGCTGTGCATTTTTGTTGCACGGGTTTATGTGGGGCTAGTGGCTTAGTGCATAGTGGCATGGTTAGTACGGAGACTTAGGTGAGCTGCATTTTCGAGACGCCCCGTAGTCGGCAGAGTCTATTTCAGAGTATTGTATTGTACTTTCATTTCTATCCACTTGTATTCCGGACAGCCACTGTATTTTATTTCATTCACTAGTAAATGCTCATGCACTTGTGACACCGGGTTCTGGGATGATCACGGGATTTTTCAGTAGTTAAATTTTGTAAAGACATCCTCATTTATTCAGTGGAGTTTATTATTTATTATTCATTTGTTTAAAGGAAATGATTTCAAAATAAATAAAATGAGAAATTGCTAGTAAATTGTTGTTGGCTTGCCTGACAATGGTGTCCGGCGCCATCACGACCCTTATTGGATTTTGGGTCGTGACAACATAGTATCAAAACACTAGGTTCCCTTAGGTCTCACGAGTCATGAGCGAGTCTAGTAGAGTGTTGCAGCTCGGTACGGAGACGTCTGTACTTATCTTCGAGAGGCTACAGGGCTGTTAGGAGCACCTCCCTTCTTGATTCCTCATCGTGCGATTTGATTCCTTGAGGCTTATGCCCTTGTTTCCTTCCTACTCAATCTTACGCGACGTGAACCGCTTGTTATAAATCGAGAATTGAATAATTGTTATGGTACTACAAATGTGGTGTGGGATGTTTCTCCCGGTATAGTTGGTTGGGCTATTGTCGTCGCCTTGCGGAAGGATTTTTCTATCATTTCAACTCGGTAGTGGTGCTTCTAAGAGCTTGGAGGCTATGCACAGGTTGCTATGATGCTCATGATTGGTTATCGCACAGTATTGACTTGATGGTAGGATACTTGCCTATGTGTTGGGGCGGTGAATGATTTGAAAGGAAGTCTACTCAATGCACGATTCAGAGATCTGATATTTTATTTCCGGCGGAGGAAAAGCAATTGGCCTATGAATGTCCAGATTTGGGGTAATGGAATAATGAGACTTGGTATTTTCAAGCGTGGTGGAATTTTCATCTGCGATATGTGTTGTTGTCCTCGATTGTATGTGTTAAGTTCGCCGGTGTTATGGTCTTCTGTAATTCGCCTATGGGGTAAGATATTGTGATATAATATTGGAGAAATGACTGTTAGATATCGCGGGGTGCGGTGGTTCAGGATTGAATCGGCATTCTTAATGTTGATGGCTCGAGAAAGATGATCTTCGGAAAGGTTTAAAATTAGTAGCGATTCGTGGGTTCAAGTGCTACAAAGATGGATTTTATTTAAGGCAACAACTGAGCAGCAAAGGATGAGGAAGGACATGTGGGGAGTGTCAGGCGGTGGTTAAAATTTCTAGAAGGCCAGGTATAAGAAGCAAAGGTCGAGTAGTCGATTAAAGGGGTGAGTTCCGCCAAAGTGGGAGAGTAGCGGAGTTGCATATGGGCTTTGTGGTAGGATGACTACGCACCTTAAGGAGAGTTTGGAATAATTTGGGAATTTTAGGGATTGGTGATTGGGGCCTACGGATTTAATTTGAAGTATAGGCTATTACGCGGCAAGAGATTTGATATAACAGAAAAGGAGTTGCTTGAAATGAAGAAGGATACAACCTAACTTTGAATTGGAAGGATGTTGTCGCACATTAATTGATGTCCATGAGGGGTGAATGAACTTGTGCAACTAGAGAGTGAGCTCGGACTCAGGATGGGTTATTGATGTCGTAGTGATTGTACCCCGTGCAGTAGCGTTGGAAGAAGTCGGCACGTAGATTTCACAGGTGGGTTATCGCTAGTGAGCAGATCGGCGATCGCATGGTTGGCGAAGCTTCTATGAAGAATTCTATTGGTTATACAGCAAAGAGATCGGTCGTCCGAACGTGATTGATGATTCAGAGTATAAAAATGGGTTTTTATAGAAAGATTCCCAGAATTTTGGCGGTTGATTGCGCAAGGTTATGTCAATAAGAGATAAAGAATCCTGGTGAATTCCAGAGTTGTGTAATAAGTGGCTTCAAGCCAAGTGGGAGAGTCCCACCTCCTATGATTGGGTTGCATGGTTAACTACTTGCGAGGTTTCTGGTTATTAGCATATTGATGGGTTATTTCAGCTACGGGAAAGGAACATAAGTAGTAGTTTGAGCAAAGGAATTGTTAAAGGTGTGATATGGTTGGCCTTATTGGCTCATGTTCAAACTTAGGGAAGGATTCAGGGTTTATGCCTTGTATGGATGTGGGTTTCAAGGGAAGTGATTCTGTCGGGTGCTACGTCGAGAGAGTATTCATGTGCTAGGAGATTCATGGAGTTGATTATATTCAGGGCCAAGTCAGAGCGGGTGGCTCTCAACAGCAGTCCTAGTAGATTCAAAGGTTAAAGTGTGGTGCCTAATAATTTCGAGCTTATAGGTACGGTTAAGAATCGAGCTTTTGTAGCAGCTTATGAGAAGAGGCCCAGAATGTTCTATGATGTTTTGACTTGTAGTGTAGCATTTGGGAGGAAAATAAGGAAAGATTTCGGATTCGTAGAGGGATTATCGGAATGCGCATGCCAGTTGGGGATGCAAATGTGCACGCAAGGGAGGTATGAAATGGTTCGTGGGATTGGAGATAGCATGGTCTCGTGATTCAAGGTCACTCGGGATGAGTGCAGATGGAGTGTGTTATGTGTTGAATGGAGTTATTATTATTTCTAAGGCAATCAAGGATAAATTGGAAGAAGATAGATTGGTTAGCCATAGTTGAATTGGCATATTGGTGGCAGTGATCAGTTCCTTCAGCATGATCAAGTTATGCAAGTGATTTGTGACGGTACGTGTGAGGCTTGTCGGCCGCCGCAATTGATGTTATTCAAAAGTATTCTACTGTATAGCCTGTTATGTGTAGGCGGATCCCGGAAGGGCTATGGCGGCTTAGACCACTACTTAGAGATTTGCATATTCCATGGTTAGAGAATTCACATGTTTGCTGCTATAGTTCTCCTGAAGTGAGTTAAGTGAAAAAATTTTATATGATGAAGTGTTAATCTATTAGTGGTTCCGGAGTCATGATGAAAATCGTATTCTATCGTATATTGGCATATTGGGTGCAGGGAGTGGTATGGAATTTAAAGTGAGGATCAAGGTTGCAGTTCGGTATTGATAAGGATGTCACGAGCTCGGATAAGCAGGAATAGAGTCTCGATGTTTAAAGCAAGTTGGTATTGTCTCCACCATCACTTGAGATCGGTGTTTTGTGAAAAAGGCTTTGCATCCTAGTTAAGGATTCTTGATCGCCTTTTAGCATTAGTGCAGCCAGTTGTTTGGATGTACAGACATGTTATCTGTTACGGAAGGTTGTGGGAGCGTGCCCTACGAGAAGGTTGTATAAGTGTGGCATGTAGCCACTTGATTGATTGAAGAGTTAAACCAAGTATGAAGATTGTAGTGATGTCGTTAAATTGAGAATCGATGCCTAGAGAGCACTCGATTTATTGGGTTGTGGACTGTGGAGGATTACTCCAGTTATGATGGTTGTTCTTGTGTGTTATGGGAAAAAGGGGTTATTATGGAACCATGAAAGGTTATTGGCCTAGTTCAGTGTGATCAGAATTAGCTTGAGGTCTGTGGATGGATTTAAATATGAATATGGGCTCTATATCAGGCCAGATGCGTTCATTTCAGCAATGCGCTCCTTATGGAAAAGTAGTCGGGGTGTTATTTCATTGTCAGCTATTTTATGTAATGATACATTGCGTCGTGTGAGATGTGAGACGGCTTGGTGAATTTCTTATGTATTAAGATTCTGCGTAGGGATGATGTTATATGAGCAGAATGGCTCTTGAGATTCAAATCGTATATCGCACCTCAGTTGTGCTTGAGTTATAGCTTATAACGCTATATGTCTCCCCAGGGACGGTATTATGCATTTAGCGTGCTTGTGACCGACATTCGGTATTTTGTTGTAATTAGCAATCTAGCTCGGTGTATATATCCTTATGTGAATTTTATGTGTGGATCGGGTGGCACGCTGCCATGGGTATGTTGTTTGGATCGGGTTGCGCGCCGCAACAGTGTGAGGTTAAATATAGCTTTCTATATACTATTTTATGTGTCTTGTTTTCCATTTCTGAGGAAAGTTCATAATAGCACGTGAGTTGAATAGTTCCTTCCAGGGTTTGTTTTCCTTTTGTATCCCGTTCGAGTTGGGTAGCCTATTGGCACATTGTGACATCATACGAGACTTTTGGTCATGTCTGGATGGCTTATTGCCTGAGTAGTTTGTACTGAGTGAGACAAGATCATTGGATTTAGGATCAGTGCAATCTAATTATATGAAGTATATTAAGGAGCTAAGACCATTATTTGGTTCAGAATGAGGTGATGGTTCTTGTCACGAGTATAGACCCAATGATTTGTTGATTCGGCAGTTAGTTATGAATTTCTACACATCTCTTCCGTCATGGTGGTATTGTAAGAGTTAGAGCAAAACCTATGTATGTCATGAGGTGCAATGGGAGAATTAGATTCGTGGAATTTCGACTAATATGATCAGAGAATGTATTGTGATCCTGTGAGTAAAGCGGTGCAAGGTGTGAATCCAGCAAAGGTATGCAGTCATATTCTGGTACATCGTGCGGTGATTGATACGGTGAGCGTATGTTGGAAACAAGCCTGGCAGAGAATTTCGGATGTTGGAATTGGGCTTTAAGGCTTATTTTCTTAAGTGAAAAAAGATATCATCAGATTGATCAAGCTAAGGTGCCGAGCCGAGTTGTGGTAGCAGAGGTAGGTGCTCGAGGTGTTAAACATTGATTTTAGACAACTCCAGTGCAGTTCTTAGCACGTTCGAGGATAAAAGTATGTTTAAGTGGGAGAGAATGTAATGACCCGACCAGTCGTTTTGAGCTCTAACGCGTCGTTCAGCGGTTTGAGGCCATGAGCAGCTTCACTTCAGGTATTATGACTTGTACGCATGGTCAAAATTGAATTTCGGGAAGTTCGGAGTTGATTTGGAAAGAGAATTCTTATTTCAGAAGCTTTAAGTTGAAAGAATTGACTAAGATTGAATATTTGAGTAAATGACATCGGAATCGAGATTTGAAGGTTCTAGCAGGTTCGTATGAAGATTTTGGACTTGGGTGTATGTCCGGACCGGGTTTTGGAAGATCCGGGAACGTTTCGGCACCTATTGTGGAAGTTAGCATTTTTGGAAGAATTTTATAAGTTTGGATTGAAGTACATTTCAGTGTTATCAATGTCTGTTTGGGATTCCGAGATTCTAGTATTGGGAGCGCGATCGGAAGTGTATTTGGAGGTCCGTGGGTTATTTTGGAGTCATTTGGATAAAGATAGAAATTTGAAAGTTTTTAAGGAGTTTGCCGAAAGTGGACTTTTTGATATCGAGGTCGGATCCAATTTCGGAAGTTGGAGCAGGTCTGTAATGTCGAATGTGACTTGCGTGCAGAATTTGAGATCAATCGGATGTGATTTGATAGGTTTTGACATCGAATGTAGAAGTTTGAAGTTTTAAAGTTCATTAAACTTGAATTGGAGTGCGATTCATGATTTTGATGTTTTTTGATGTGATCTGAGGCCTCGAGCAGGTCCATGTTATGTTATGGGACTAGTTTGTATGATTGGATGGGGCCCGGGGGCCTAGGGTGTGTTTCGTGGTAGTTTCGGATCATTTCGGGCTATTTTGCAATAGCTATTGCTGGTGTCTGGTGTTGTTCTTCGCGTTCGCGAAGAAGGACTTGGCTTCACGGACTTTGTTCTTCGCGTTCGCGAAGAAGGAAATGTATGTTGCACAGGTCTGACTTCGGAGGCTCATATCTTGCAATCTATAAGGAATTTGGAGATGATCCAAAAGTAATAGTTGTAGCCCTTTGTATCTAGTTTTCATAAACATAACCATTTAGCATTTGGATTTGTGTACAAAAAGTTGTGGCTGGTACACTACAGGCTATCCGGGAAGATGAAGAAGAAATTTGTGTTACACAGGGCTGAATTTGGTAGCTTATATATCAAAATCTATAAGGAATTGGAAGATAACCAAAACATGAGAGTTGTAGATCTTGGTGTCTAGTTTTCAAAACATTTAACCATGTATCGTTTGGAGTTTTGTACAAAATATTGTGGCTATTACACTAGAGGCTGTCTGAGAAGAGTTTGAAAAATGGCTTTTGGGGATTTTCTTCTTCGCGAACGCGAAGAAGAATCATCTGGGCAGTGTATAAGTGTAAAGAAATGGGTTTGGCTCATTTCATCTCATTTCCTCCATGGGAGCCAACCTAGGAGCGCTTTTGGAGCTCCATTTTCATCATCCATGTCACGGTAAGTGATTCCCGTATTGCAAGTTAATTTCTTGGATTATATCTAGATTTTAACATGGAAAATCATGTAAATTAGTAGAAATTTTGGGATTTTGAAGAAAACCTAGAAAATTGATATTCTTGGATTTTGACCATGATTTTGGGTATGAAATTAAGAGAAAATCATATATTTGAGTTCGTGAGTTCATGGATAAACTTTATCTTCGAAAAATTTCGGAATCCGAGCACGTGGGCCCTAGGGCAATTTTGTCAACTTTTTGATCGGGGTTAGGAATTGCTATAAAATGGATTGTAATGAGTAATTGAACATATATTAATAGATTTGCATAATTATTGGCTAGTTTTGTAACATTGTGCATCGATTCGAGTCTTCGGAAGGGCGTGGAATGCCGGTTATGGATCTTCGGAGTGAGGTGAGTCTCCTTTCTAACCTTGTAAGAGGGAATTGTCCCCATAGGTGAAATAATTGGTTATGTGCTCCTAATTGTGAGGGCTACATACGCATGAGGTGACGAGAGTCCGTACGTAGCTACTATCATGTAAACGTTCGAGTAGTCTAGGATCCAAAAGCATGCTATACTTGGAATATTTGTAACCTTATTGACAGATGAATTGCTTAAATCCAATCGAATTTGTAAATGAATTTCTAAAAGGATTAAACTTCATTTTTTATAAATTGTTAAAAGAGAATTGGCTTTTCTTTGGATAATTGTTCCCTGTTGACTTCTTGATTGACTGTCTGTACGTGTTTAGTTTCAGAATAGGCCGAACGCCTCGGTAGATTAAATAGATGCATCTATGGTTCGCGCCATTCGACCCTCTGGCAGTGCATAGTTTAAATATTGTTGGATTTTCTCGGCATGATTTGCGCATGCTTGTATTGCTTGCCTTGAGATTTATTAATTTTGATATTTTCTCTCTCCGACTTGAGATAATTGTTAACTAATGGATTATGAATCCGGAGACTTTAAATAAAAAAGAACTTTTACCTGTTTCTTGACTTATTTGAATTTACTGTTGTTCTTAATAAATTCGTGATTCATCGCATTAATAATATTACTATTGGACCACTAGCAAGTGTCGAAGTCGACCTCTCGTCTCTACTTCTTCGTTATTAGACGGGATACTCGTTGGGTACATGTTGTTTTCGTACTTATACTGCACTTGCTGTGCATTTTTGTTGCACAGGTTTTTGGGGGCTAGTGGCTCAGTGGCATAGTGGCATGGTTAGTACGGAGATTTAGGTGAGCTGTATTTTCGAGACGCCTCGCAGTCGGCAGAGTCTCCTTTAGAGTATTGTATTGTATTTTCATTTCTGTCCACTTGTATTCCGGACAGTCACTGTATTTTATTTCATTCACTAGTAGATGCTCATACACTTGTGACACCAGGTTCTGGGATGATCATAGGATTTTTCAGTAGTTAAATTTTGTAAAGACGTCCTCATTTATTCAGTGGAGTTTATTATTTATTATTCATTTGTTTAAAAGAAATGATTTCAAAATAAATAAAATGAGAAATTGCTAGTAAATTGTTGTTGGCTTGCCTGACAGTGGTGTTCGGCGCCATCACGACCCTTATTGGATTTTGGGTCGTGACAAAAATTGTGCATCTCAATCTGATGTGTGAAATTTTTGTAATATGTATGGTTGTCAAGGTGGCTATTGGGATGGTTGTCCTAATTCTTATTATCCTTCTCAAAGTTCTTATTATAATGTTTCTAATAATATTTATGAGTTTGATAGGAGCAATGAAGTGGAGGATATGGAAAGCGTGGCTCATATTATGGACATGATGAGGCAAGTAGCCGAGCAACATGACATCATGATTAGGCAAGTAGCCGAGCAACATGATGAAAATCAAAAGGCTATACAAAGAATTAGTGCAGCAATCATGAGAATGAAGGCCGAGGCGGAGCAAGTGGCTGAAAAGAGCGAGTTCCCACCAGAAAATAATTTTGAAGAAGCAGATATAGTGAGCCAATCTTGGCTAGAGGAACAAGCTCAACTTATAAAATCTCATGAGTTTTTCCGTGATGGTCTTTTAAATATGACAGAACAACTAATAGAAGAAAGAACTGAGGTCAGGCAAGAGATAGACCAATTTGGCTCAGATTTCCATGACTTGTAGGCTCAATTGATTAAAAAGGTTGAGGCATCTGATGCCCTACAACCAATTATCATAGATACTAGCCAACTTATGGAGCGGAAAGAGGAGTTCCAACTATTCGACCACAATATTATTAATGATACCAAGGTTGACGAAGAGTGCAAAATTGAGGATTTCAAAAGTAATGCAATTTTGGAGTTAGAGCATATTGGACCTCATTCTAAATACTTTTCAGCATTTTGTTTGGTTGGTGACATGGAAATTGATCCAGTCGAGCATATGGAGGAGTCAATGAATGAGTAACAAAGTATTTATATTCGAAAATTTACCATACCAAGGAGGCAAAATGACATTCCTCGCTTAAGGGCCAAGAAGTACAAGATGTGATATCTATTTCTTGGTTCCTTTATTTTTATACCACCGCCCCAGGAACGTGACAAAAAATTTGATGCAAAATAGAGGGCGCAATTCATATCTTCAAAGTGGAAGGAATAGCGGTGAAAGTGATGGCGTCGTGCCGCGACGTTAAATCAAGTGCTTGTTGGGAGGCAAGCCAATTCTATTTTTCTCTTTTCTTTTTCTTTTGTTTATTTTATTGTATTTAATTTTTTGTAGTATTATTTTTATATTTTCTAGGAGTAGGCGCATGGAGTCAAAGTCAATAGTCTTGTGAAAAAGCGAGCAGGTGGTTGAAACTAAATGTGAGGTACCCGCACAAAGGATCATACCTGGGAGAAGTCTGAGTATCTCGTGAGTTGTATATTCTTCGGTCTTTGGCCTACCAGGGAGTCTCTATTACCTTATTGTTAATTTCAGTGTGCATTGAGGACATTGCATAATTTTAAGTGTGGGGTAAGGATATTGTCTGGGCGATTTTCTAAGCTATCTTAGCTTAGTTGTAGTACTCATATGTAGTAGTTTTTATTAAAATCAAGAAGAAAACAAAAAATCAGAAAATTAGGACTTTTCCCGATGATGGATTTTGTGGACAGCTTTCTTTAGGGACTAAGGTCCAATAAAAAAATTAAAAATATTTTATTTCTAGTTATTTTTAGTTAGATAACAATCCCCCTTGGTTTTTCTTTTTGCATCGGTTCTTTTCCAGGGGATGTAATTTGAAACCGGTAAACTTTTTTTTATTTTTAGGATTAGGTTTTTTAGGAGAAGAAAAACTTTTGTTAATTGTTTGATACTAACATATTTAGGCCTGAGCTTGAGTAGTACTTTCCTCTGAGTGCTCGAGTAATGAATAAAATGGCAAATTTCCGGACACTTAAGCTCACGGTTGTGACTCTATATATACCTTATTCTTATTTTGTTGTTCGCTGTGATCATATTTGTCTTAGAGTAGATTTGATCCATTTTGATTGATACTTGTGCCATGTGGGGTGAGGATTTCTTACATATATTTCATGTTTTGCATCTTAGTCTAGAACTTGCCCTGCATGTTATTGAAGCAAAATAAAAGTGTTACTCTATTTAGAAGATGATAATAGGCTTTCTTTGATATGTCTTGTGAATTTTAGCCATTTCAGATATTGTACCACTAGTTAGCCCTTTGAGCATGTAGCCTTTTGTTTGAAAGCCATATTTTTGTCGTGATCCTTTTGTTTGAATACCTAGTTTTTGCACCTTGCTTCCTTGAGCACTATTGCTTAGATCGTATTATTAATTGATAAATTTAAAGAATGGGATGGTTAAGTGAAAAATAATGACCAATGATAGCTGAAAGGTGATGAAAAGACCTTCTTGGAAAGAATGCGACATGAAAAAGAAAGAAAAAGGAGAATGAAAAATTGCTTTGAAAAAAATTAAACGTTCTTGATATGAGGGAAATACTTGTGAAACAATTGATGAAGAGAGGGCTATAAAATAAAATGAAGAGTAGAAAATAATAGGTGATGAAGTTTAAAAGTGCAAAGTGCTTAGGGAAGTGTAAGTCACTATTATATAGTTCTCCTACCCCACCCCTAGCCAATATTATGTGATGACCCAGCCAGTCGTCTCATGAGTTACCGCTCCGTTTCCCCCATTTCTGCTTCTTATTGCTTTGTTATCCGTGTTTTGTGGTATCGGGTTGGTCGGATCGAATACGAAATGATTTTGGTAAGGTTTGAGACACTTAGTCTCTTTTAAGGAAGTTTAAGTTGAAAAGTCAATCGGATATTGACTTATGTGTTAGAGAGATCGGATGTGAGTTCCGATGGTTCGGTTAGCTTCGGGAGGTGATTTATGACTTAGGAGTGCGATCAGAATGAGTTTTGGAGGTTCGGAGTAGATTTAGGCTTGAATTGGCGAAGTTGATATTTTGGCGATTTTCGGTTGGTAGGCGAGATTCTGATATAAGGATCGGAATGGAATTTTGAGAGTTGCAGTAGTTCTATTGTGTTATTTAGGATGTGTGTGTAAAATTTGTCATTCTGACGTGGTTTGGCTGGGTTTTTGATCAAAAGCGGAATTCGGAAGATTTTAGAAAGTTAGGCTTGAATCCGATGTGTTTTGGTTGATTTGATGTTGTTTGAGGTGTTTTGAAGATTGGAACAAGTTTGGATAAGGTATTGGGATATGTTTGTGCCTTTGGTAGAGGTCCTGCGGGCCTCGGGTGAGTTTTAGAGGGTTGAACGGATCATTTTAAGTTAAGAAAAATTGCAGAAAATGGTTTCAGCTGTTGCAGGTATTTTGGTTTTCGCGTTCGCAAAGGGTCAAGAAGGGAGGCGTCAGGTTTGGCCTTCGCGTTCGCGAAGAGGAGTTCCGCATTTGTGAAGAGCCGGATTAGTAAGCATCGCGTTCGCGAGAGACTTGGTCGCGTTCGCGTAGGTTGGTGAGGCTGAGGCATCGCGTTCGTGATAGTGGGGTCGCGTTCGCGAAGAAGAGTTTAGGTCAATGGGATTTTTGTGCTTCGCAAACCCGAGGCTTTGACCGCGCTCGCGAAGAAGGAAACTAGGCCTGGGCAGAAGGTTTAAAAGGTCGTCTTGTCCACGAAGGTGGGGTTTATTTCTTTCATTGTTGGTCGTTTTTTGGAGCTTTCTGAAGGGAATTGAAGAGGGATTCAAGGGGAATCACTTGGAGGTAAGATTCTTGGACTTAAAACTTGATTCTAATGTGAATTCCACCTAAATAATCATGGAAATTAATCCATAAATTGAAGAACTAGGGCTTGGAAATTTAGACCTTTGATTGAGGATTTAAAGGACCATTTGAGGTCGGATTTCAGAACTTTTGATATGTATGAACTCATGGGGAGATAAGGAATCTATTGATGTAAAAAATTTCGAATTCCGTGACGTGGGCCCGGGGGTCGGGTTTTGGTAATTTCAGGATTTATGTTGTAAATTGATTATTTTCGCTTTGGCTTCGTTCCCTTAGCATATTTTGACGTCCTCGTTCTAATTTTGGATAGATTCGATGCGAGTGGGGGCCGATTCGAGGGGCAAAGGCATCACGAGCTAGAGATTTGACCGGTTCAAGGTGAGTAATGATTGTAAATGATGTTCTGAGGGTTCGAAACCCCGGATTGCACATTGCAGTGCTATATTGAGGTGAAGCACACGCTTAATGTCGAGCGTAGGGTCGTGCACTATTAGGATTGTGACTTGGTCCATCCCGATTGATGGTTTTACCGCGTATTTGACTGAAATCTATTTGTTATCATCATTATTTGGGCTGAATGTCATATTTGGGCTTCGTGCCAACTATTTGAACCTTTCGGGGATTTTTATTGATATTTTCTAACTGTTTTGATTTTATACTTGAACTTAGTCATGTTATTTTCCACTGTTTTCGTACTCAGCCATGTTTACTCAGTTTTAATACTTAAATGATATTCTTAAATGATGTTTGGGCTGAGAAACACTGTTTTACTATTGCCCGAGTGGCTTGTGAGGATTTTTGACTGAGTGAGGCCGAGGACCTATGTTGTAAGGAAATATTTGATATTGATTATGAGGCCGAGATATGTTTGCCATGAGGTGGCTTGATTGATATGAGGCCGAGGGCCTAGTGATGATGCCACGAGGTGGCTTGATATTGCGCTTGGGCCATAAGGGGCCCCTCCAGGAGTCTGTACACCCCCAGTGAGCGCGGGTACCCATTGTGATGTGAGATTGATCCCGAATGGCTGGTATTGTTCTATGTGATTGCCCGAAGGACTGGTACTGTTCTGAGATGTTTCCCGAGTGGCGAACCTTTATGTGTTTACTTTTCATAATTGACTATCAATCTCCTGCTTAATTGTTGAAAAAGGCTTTTCATGAAGTTAAATTTGAGTTAAAGGATTTTTACCTATCTTTCACCGATTTACTGTTTTTAAATGGTTTTACTGCTTCATTATAGAATGCCTTGTACCTTACGTGTTTTCTTGCTTTCAGTCTTTATTTACATTTGTTACTCACTGAGTTGGCGTACTCACTTTACTCCCTACACACTGTGTGCAGATTTAGGCGTAGCTGATCCCGCCCTCGAGTGCTGATCATTTCCAGCTTTAGGCTGATCCGAGGAGTCTTTAGGTAGTTGTTGGGGTTCACAGCCCGGAGCTCCTCCCTATCTCTTTTCCTTTATGTTCTTAGTTCTATACTAAACTCTGTAGTTACTTTGGAATATTCGGTGTTATTAGATGTCGTGACTAGTGACACCCTGGTATCGGGTTGTGTTGGGTTATTTTCTATGAATTATGCTATTATTTGTTAACTTCGGATTATCTTATCATGCTTTAGATTTATTTCTTATGGTTTAACTGTTAATAATTGGATATAGGAAGTGTCGGCTGGCCTTGTCTTCACGAGAGACGCCATCACGATCGGGTCTAGGTTTAGGGTCGTGACAAGTTGGTATCAGAGCCTAGGTTACATAGGTCTCACGAGTCATGAGCAGGGTTAGTAGAGTCTCGCGGATCGGTACGGAGACGTCTGTATTTATCCTTGAGAGGCTGCAGAACCTGTAGGAAAACTTTATATTCTTGAAATTCTTGTCGTGCAAATTTGTTGATCCGAGTACTAAACTTTTGTTGTTCTATTCTCTCATAGATGGTGAGGACACGCGTAGTCGGTCAAGATGGACGACCACCAGTACCACCAATTGTGGCCACCAAATGTCGAGGATGCGGTCGTGGTTGTGGTAGGGGTAGAGCAGCTAGGGCAGCACCTGCAGATCCACCAGCTGCCCCAGTTTAGGACCAGGTCCCAGCTATGGACGCTCCAGCAGTAACAGCTCTGGCATCAGTTGTGCCCATTGTGATTCCGGGTCTTCAAGAGGCCCTGGCTAAGATCTTATCAGTTTGCACTGGCCTAGCTCAAGCGGTTTCAGCCACTACAATCGCAGCTACTTCTCAGGCCGGGGAAGGCAATCAGACTCCCGCCGCTCGCACACCTGAGCAGGTCGTGCAGAGACTTTAAACGCCGGGGGCATATCCAGCCTAGCCGGTTGCAGCTGCTCAGGACTATGTAGTTTATGCTATGCTGAAGGATAAGTAGCGTAGGTTGGAGAGGTTTGGTAGACTGCAGCCTCCGACCTTCAGTGGTGCAGAGGGCGAGGATGCCCCAGGGTTTCTTAGATAAGTGCCAGAGGATGCTTCGTACAGCAGGTATTCTGGAGACCAGCGGGGTCGCTTTCACTACTTATCAGTTTTCTGGAGCTGCCTTCACTTAGTGGGAGGCTTTTGAGAGGCGTAGGCCTATTGGTGCAGCACCTCTTACTTGGCAGCAGTTCTCCGTTCTCTTTTTGGAGAAGTATGTGCTGCAGTCCCGCAGAGAGGAGCTGCGTAGGGAGTTTGAGTGGTTGCATTAGGGAGAGATGACGGTGACGTAGTACGAGATGAGGTTCTCTGAGTTATCTCATCATACTATTTGGATGGTCCCGACAGATAGAGAGAGGATTAGGAGGTTTGTTGATGGCCTCACTTATCAGCTTCGTATTCTCATGACCAGGGAGAGGGTGATTGGTTCTACTTTTGAGAAGGTTGTGGATATTGCCCGTGAGATTGATCTGTTCGTCACCAGGAGCGAGAGGAGAGGGAGGCCAAGAGGCCTCGAGGATCTGGTAGTTACAGTGGTACTCCTTCAAGAGGTCAGTTTCAGCACGGCAGAGGTCGTCCATTCAGGCATGCTCAGCCAGCTTGCCCAGGTTATCGTGGGATGTCATCGGGTCATGGTTCTCATAGTTCTCATCAGGGCTAGTCATCACTTAGTACCCTTCTAGCTCAGAGTTCATCCCGTGCTCCATCAGTCCAGGGCCCTTCTATGCCGAGTGCATCTACTAGTCACTCCAGTACGAGGGTTTCCCTTCAGTACCCTCCTCCAGCACCTGGGAGTTGTTATGAGTGTGGTAAGATGGGTCATATATGGAGGCAATGCCCTTGTTGTCTTGAGAGTTCATCTCAGTAGAGGGGTCAGTCATCGGCTTCAGCGCCAGTTACTTCACCACCACTTGCCCAGCCAGCTAGGGGTGGAGGTCAGTCAGCTAGGGGTCACCCCAGAGGGGGAGGTCGATCAGGTGGCAGTCAGGCCCATTTCTATGCACTTCTAGGTAGACCCGATGCTATTGTTTCAGATGCTAATATTATAGGTATTGTTTCAGTCTGCCACAAAGATGCCTCTGTATTATTTGATCCTGATTCCACCTTTTCTTATGTGTCATCATACTTTGCTCGTTATTTGGGTACACCCCATGAGTTTCTTGCTTCACATGTTCATGTATCTACCCCGATAGGCGATACTGTTGTTGTAGACCGTGTGTACCGGTCGTGTGTAGTGACTATTGGGGGTCTGGAGACCCGTGTGGATCTTTTATTATTGTGTATGGTAGATTTCGATGTCATTTTGGGCATGGATTGGCTATCTTCGTGTCGTACTATTCTGGACTGTCATGCTAAGACAGTCACATTGACTATACTGGGTGTGCCACGGATTGAGTGGCGAGGTGTGATTGATTATGTTCCTAGTAGAGTGATCTCATTCATAAAAGCCCAATGTATGGTTGGGAAGGGTTGTCTTTCGTATCTAGCCTTTGTGAGGGATGTCGGTGCTGAGACTCCCAGTATTGATTCTATTCTAGTTGTGAGGGACTTTCCCGATGTGTTTCATGCAGACTTGTCGGGCATGCCACCGGACAGGGATATTGATTTTGGTATTAACTTGGTGCCGGGCACTCAGCCCATTTCTATTTCACCATATCGTATGGCACCAGGGGAGTTGAAGGAATTAAAGGAGCAGCTTTAGGAACTCCTTGATAAAGGGTTCATTCTGCCTAGTGTGTCACCTTGGGGTGCGCCGGTTCTATTTGTGAAGAAGAAGGATAGCACTATGAGGATGTGCATTGATTATAGACAATTGAACAAGGTAACAATTAAGAACATGTATCCTTTGCCTCGCATTGATGATTTATTCGATCAGCTTCATAGAGCAAGAGTATTCTCCAAGATTGATCTCTGTTCAGGTTATCACCAGTTGAAGATCAGGGACTCTAATATTCTTAAGACAATTTTCAAAACCCGATATGGTCATTTGAGTTCTTAGTGATGTCTTTTGGGTTGACTAATGCCCCAACAGTGTTCATGCATTTGATGAACAGCATGTTCTGGCCTTATCTCAATTCATTTGTCATAGTCTTCATTGATGATATTCTGGTGTATTCGCGTAGTCAGGAGGAGCACGTGGAGCATTTGAGAGTTGTGTTGCAGAGATTGAGGGAGGAGAAGCTTTATGCAAAATTCTCTAAGTGTGAGTTTTGGCTCAGTTTAGTGGCATTCTTGGGGCACGTGGTGTCCAGCGAGGGTATTCAAGTTGATCCGAAGATGATAGAGGCAGTTTAGAGTTGGCCCAGACCGTCCACAGCCATAGAGATTCGCAGCTTTCTTGGGTTGGCAGGCTATTATCGCCAATTTGTTCAGGGATTTTCATCTATCACATCGCCCTTGACTAAGTAAACTCAAAAGGGTGCTTCATTTGTATGGTCAGACGAGTGTGAGGAGAGCTTTCAGAAGCTCAAGACAGCTTTGACCACAGCTCCAGTGTTGGTTTTGCCATCAGCTTCAGGTTTATATACCGTGTATTGTGATGCTTCGAGAGTTAGGATTGGACGTGTGTTGATGCAGGAGGGTAGAGTTATTGCTTATTCTTCTCATCAGTTGAAGCACCATGAGAAGAACTACCCCGTTTATGATTTAGAGTTGGCTACCATAGTTCACGCATTAAAGATATGGAGGCATTACTTGTATGATGTGTCTTGTGAGGTGTTTACTGATCATCGTAGCCTCCATCACTTGTTCAAACAGAAGGATCTCAATTTGAGGCAGTGGAGGTGGTTGGAGTTGCTTAGGGATTATGATATCACTATATTGTACCATCCGGGAAAGGCCAATGTGGTGGTCGATGCTTTGAGACGAAAGGAAGTGAGTATGGGGAGTTTGGCATATATTCTAGTTGGAGAGAGACCTCTTGTAGTTGATTTTCAGGCCTTGGCTAATCGGTTCATGAGGTTAGATATTTTGGATCCTAGTCGGATATTGGCTTATGTCGTTTCTCGGTCTTTCTTATATGATCGCATCAGAGAGCGCCAGTATGATTATCCGCATTTGCTTGTCCTTAAGGACAGAGTTCAGCATGATGATGCTAGATATGTGACCATTGGTGATGATGGGGTGTTGAGGATGCAGGGTTGGATTTGTGTGCCCAATATGGATGGGTTTCGGGAGTCGATTCTGGAGGAGGCCCATAGCTCGTGGTATTCCATTCATACGGGTGCCGCAAAGATGTATTAGGATCTGAGACAGCATTACTGGTGGAGAAGAATGAAGAGAGACATTGTGGGATTTGTAGCTCGATGTCTCAATTATCAGCAAGTGAAATACGAATATCAGAGACCGGGTGGCTTGCTTCAACGGATAGATATTCCATAGTGGATGTGGGAAAGGATCACTGTAGATTTTGTAGTTGGACTTCCACGTACTTTGAGGAAGTTCGATGTTATTTGGGTGACTGTGGATCGGCTGACCAAGTCCGTGCACTTCATTTCTGTGTGTACTACCTATTCTTCAGAGCGGTTGGTAGAGATCTATATCCAGGAGATTGTTTGTTTGCATGGTGTCCCAGTTTCCATCATTTTAGATAGGGGCACTCAGTTTACATCGCAGTTTTGGAGGTCTGTGCAGCGAGAGTTGGGTACTCAGGTTGAGTTGAGCACAGTTTTTCACCCTCAGACGGACAGGCAGTCTAAGCGTACTATTCAGATATTGGAGGACATGTTGTGTGCTTGTGTCATTGATTTCGGAGGGGCATGGGATCAGTTTCTACCGCTTGCAGAGTTTGCTTATAACAACAGCTACTAGTCGAGTATTCAGATGGCTCCATATGAGGCTTTGTACAGGAGGCGGTGTAGATCTTCAATTGGTTGGTTCGAGCCCGGTGAGGCTAGGCTATTGGGGACAGACTTGGTACAGGATGCTTTAGAAAAGGTGAAGGTTATTCAGGAGATGCTTCGTACAGCGCAGTCGAGGCAAAAGAGTTATGCTGACAGGAAGGTTCGAGATGTATCCTACATGGTTGGCGAGAAGGTTCTGTTGAAGGTTTCATCAATGAAAGGTGTTATGAGATTTGGGAAGAAAGGGAAATTGAGTCCTCTGTTCATTGGGCCTTTTGAGGTGCTTTGGAGGTTTGGGGAGGTGGCTTATGAGCTTGCTTTGACACCCAGCTTGTCGAGTGTGCATCCGGTATTTCATGTTTCTATGCTCCGAAAGTATATTGGGGACCCATCTCATGTTTTGGATTTCAGCACGGTTCAGTTGGATGATGATTTGACTTATGATGTGGAGCCAGTAGCTATTTTGGGTCGTTAGGTTCGAAAGTTGAGGTCGAAGGATGTAGCTTCAGTGAAAGTGCAGTGGAGAGGTCGGTCCGTGGAGGAGACTACCTGGGAGACCGAGCGGAAGATGCGGAGCAGATATCCTCACCTGTTTGAGGCTTCAGATATGTTTCTTGACTCGTTCAAGGATGAATGTTTGTTTAAGTTGGGGAGGATGTGACGACCCGGCCAGTCGTCTCATGAGTTACCGCTCTATTTTCCCCATTTCTGATTCTTCTTCCTTTGTTATCCGTGTTTTGTGGTATCGGGTTGGTCAGATCGAATCCGGAATGATTTTGGTAAGGTTTGAGACACTTAGTCTCTTTTAAGGAAATTTAAGTTGGAAAAGTCAACTAGATGTTGACTTATGTGTTAGAGGGCTCGGATGTGAGTTCTGATGGTTTGGTTAGCTTCAGGAGGTGATTTGTGACTTAGGAACGCGATTAGAATGAGTTTTAGAGGTTCGGAGTAGATTTAGGCTTGAATTGGCGAAGTTGATATTTTGGCGATTTTTGGTTGGTAGGCGAGATTTTGATGTAGGAGTCAGAATGGAATTTCGAGAGATGTAGTAGTTCTGTTGTGTCATTTAGGATGTGTGTGTAAAATTTCAGGTCATTCGGATGTGGTTTGGTTGGGCTTTTGATCAAAAGTGGAATTCAGAAGATTTTAGAAAGTTAGGCTTGAATCCTATGTGTTTTGGTTGATTTGATGTTGTTTGAGGTGTTTTGAAGAGTGTAACAAGTTTGGATAAGGTATTGGGATATGTTTGTGCCTTTAGTTGAGGTCCCGGGGGCCTCGGGTGAGTTTCGGAGGGTTGAACGGATCATTTTAAGTAAAGCAAAATTGCAGAAAATGGTTTCAGTTGTTGCAGGTATTTTGGTCTTCGCATTCGCGAAGGTCAGGAAGGGAGGCACCAAGTTTCGCCTTCGCGTTCGCGAAGGGGAGTTCCGCGTTCATGAACAGCCGGATTAGTAAGCATCGCGTTCGCGAGAGGCTTGGTCGCAATCGCGTAGGTTGGTGAGGCTAAGGCATCGCGTTCACGATGGTGTGGTCGCCTTCACGAAGAAGAGTTTTGGTCAACGGGATTTTTGTGCTTCGCGAACGCGAGGTTTTAACCGCTATCACGAAGAAGGAAATTAGGCCTGGGCAGAAGGTTTAAAAGGTCGTCTTGTCCACGAAGGTGGGGTTTATTTCTTCCATTGTTGGTCGTTTTTGGAGTTTTTTGAAGGGGATTGAAGAGGGATTCAAGGGGAATCACTTGGAGGTAAGATTCTTGGACTTAAAACTATATTTTAATGTGAATTCCACCTAAATAATTATGGAAATTAAGCCAAAAATTGAAGAACTAGGACTTGGAAATTTAGACCTTTAATTGAGGATTTAAAGGACCATTTGAGGTCGGATTTTAGAACTTTTGATATGTATGAACTCGTGGGAGATAAGGAATCTATTGATATAAAAAATTTCAAATTCCAAGACGTGGGCCTGGGGGTCGGGTTTTGGTAATTTCGGGATTTATGTTGTAAATTGATTATTTTCGCTTGGGCTTCATTCCCTTAGCATATTTTGACGTCCTTGTTCTGATTTGGATAAATTCGATGCGAGTGGAGGCCGATTTGAGGGGCAAAGGCGTCGCGAGCTAGAGATTTGACTGGTTCGAGGTGAATAATGATTGTAAATGATGGTCTGAGGGTTCGAAACCTGGATTGCACATCGTAGTGCTATATTGAGGTGAGGCACACGCTTAATGACGAGTGTGGGGTCGTGCACTATTAAGGATTGTGACTTGGTCTGTCTCAATTGATGGTTTTACCACGTATTTGACTGAAATCTATTTGCTATCATCATTATTTGGGCTGAATGCCATATTTGGGCTTCGTGCCAACTATTTGAACCCTTCGGGAATTTTTATTGATATTTCCTCACTATTTTGACTTTATACTTGAACTCAGTCATGTTATTTTCTACTGTTTTCGTACTCAGCCATGTTTACTCAGTTTTAATACTTAAATGATATTTTTAAATGATGTTTGGGCTGAGAAACACTGTTTTACTATTGCCCGAGTGGCTTGTGAGGATTTTTGACTGAGTGAGGCCGAGGACCTATGTTGTGAGGAAATATTTGATACTGATTATGAGGCTGAGGGACTAAGATATGTACGCCATGAGGTGGCTTGATTAATATGAGGCCGAGGGCTAGTGATGATGCCATGAGGTGGCTTGATATTGCGCTTGGGCCATAAGGGGCCCCTCCAGGAGTCTGTACACCCCCAGTGAGCGCGGGTACCCATTGTGATGTGAGATTGAGCCCGAGGGGCTGGTATTGTTCTATGTGATTGCCCAAAGGCCTGGTACTGTTCTGAGATGTTTCCCGAGGGGCGAACCTTTATGTGTTTACTTTTCATAATTGGCTGTCAATCTCCTGCTTAATTGTTGAAAAAGGTTTTTCATGAAGTTAAATTTGAGTTAAAGGATTTTTACCTATCTTTCACCGATTTACTGTTTTTAAATGGTTTTACTGCTTCATTATAGAATGTCTTGTGCCTTACATATTTTCTTGCTTTCAGTCTTTATTTACATTTGTTAATCACTGAGTTGGAGTACTCACTTTACTCCCTGCACCTTGTGTGCAGATTCAGGCATAGCTGGTCCCGCCCCCGAGTGCTGATCATTTCCAGCTTCAGGCGGATCCGAGGAGTTTTTAGGTAGCTGTTGGGTTTCGTAGACCGGAGCTCCTCCCTATCTCTTTTCCTTTATATTCTTAGTTCTGTACTAAACTCTGTAGTTACTTTGGAGTATTCGGTGTTATTAGATGCTCGTGACTAGTGACACCCTGATATCGGGCTGTGTTGGGTTATTTTCTGCAAATTATGTTATTATCTGTTAACTTAGGATTATCTTGCCATGATTTAGATTTATTTCTTATGGTTTAACTGTTAATAATTGGATATGGGAAGTGTCGGCTGGCCTTGTCTTCACGAGAGGAGTCATCACGACCGGATCTGGGTTTAGGGTCATGACACATTACAACCCGTTAAAGTCCTATTTGATTCTATTCGAGCATACTTAATTAGTATAGATGTACATAATGGGTAATCCTATGGTTCTTTGTGCATACATGTGAATTCATTTGTGAATGCGAGAGAGGTTCTTTGATGCAAAGTCCTTAAATTATATTCATTCTTTGATTTGAGCGTATGGACTATTTGTTCTGTAAGGGCACTTGTTTATGATAGATAGGTGATGCTTTAGCTTCTTTGACAGAGTAGGTGAGCGAGCTTAAATTTGGTAAGTTAGAGTCTGTCTCTAAGGTTAGGAGGTTATACGTTTGGTGTTTGTTTGTAACTTGTATATCTTGCACGATGATTAGGAAGTGTATATCTGATGGTTTGAACTGCAATAGAGCCTAATGGTTAGTATCTACCGAAGTGGTGGTGTTTCTAGGTTTGATTTATTGAGAGTGGTTTTAATGCTTACTCGAGGACGAGCAGAGTCTAAGTGTGGGGTGTTGATGTTCGTCCAAAAAAGCATATATTTAATCATTGTTGCCTCATATTCTAGTATTTTTAATCGTCTTTTGAGTGTTAATTATATTATTTTGTGCTTAATATTATACTTTAACTATGTAGGAATAAAGCGGTGTGAAGAAGAAGAGATTTGGAGCAAAATTGAATAAAACGCGGAAGAAAAAGAAAGAAAATTAAATAAATATAATAAGGGGGGACACCTTTTGATCTTTGTCCCCCGAGTGGAGACAAAACAAGAAAGCTTATAATGCAATTGCAATTCAATATGCAACTGACGAAGTAACGCCAAAGGAATTTGAATGTGAAAACTTTCTGCTTTCAGCGCTAGGTCCAGTGTTTGGCGCTGGCCTGAAGGACGCCGGGGGCGGGACTTTTCCTATTTCATCCGGGACAAGGTTAGTTCGTCCCAAGACCTCTCCAACTCGTATAAAAGGAGTTCTAAACCTATTTTGGAAGATATCTAACATACTTTGAAGGGGAATCACGTGGAAGAACACACACCACGCTTGGAAGAGGCTTCTAACTAGTTTTTCTTCTCTTTTCTTTCTTTAGTTTCATAGTTTATTAGTTCTAGAGTTTTGGGTGCTACATGAACGTTGTAGTTTGAAGCTTAGATTGTTCTTATTGTTTTATCATATTGGTTTATTTATTCAATCTTGCGCTTAATTATTTGATTGCTTGATCACCAATTGAATACTATCTATGAACCTAGGATTGAACTCGAGAGAGGGAATTCTAGATTGCATATAAGATTGAGTAGAGCAAGATCTTAACTCTAAGGGCGGATTTGCGGTTAGGATAGGAATATACCTAATCGCCTTGCTTGGTTACTATATAGGAATTATTAATGTGTTCTTGTTAATTCTAATTCCATAAGAATATAGGCATTAGATTAGCTTGAATAGGCAAGTTGTACTTCAGGAGAAGGCTACGAGCAATATTAACATTGTCAACCAATAAACCAGATAAATTAAATAGACGATTTAAGTGAAAAACTCAACGGGATTATTAGCTAACCCATAGCTCTAGAATATTCACCCACATTGAATTCGTCGTTAAGCTTGTCGTTGTTTTCTTTAATCTCCTTGTTTGCTACTCTAGATTAATTTTAGTTAAATATTCATACATTAGGATTTGCTTGATTAGATTAATTGTTTGGTTTAATTTAGTTGATAACTAATCACAAGTCCCTGTGGGTACGATATTTGGACTTACAATCCTATATTACTTGTCGATCACGTATACTTGCATGTGCGTTTGGGAGCAACACTTGTCTTTGCAGTTGAGGCTTGCATTCCTCCAATGATTGATAAAGTCGATAACTGGTTCCCCCTTTCGTTGACGAGTATTTGTAAGTTCTATTATACTCGCAGTACATCTCGTACTATAAAAGCGATTGAGGAACTCTTGCTCTAGTTGATCCCAGCTATCGATAGATCCAGCCTCGAGGTCTGTGTACCAATCAAAAGCATTTCCTTTTAGCGAGTGGACAAACTGCTTGATGAGGTAATCTCCATAAGTCCCAGCATTGTTACACGTCTCCACGAAGTGTGCCACATGTTGCTTTGGGTTACCTTTACCATCAAATTGTTGAAACTTTGGAGGTTGATAGCCAGCAGGCATCTTCAACATATCGACCCTTGCAGTGTACGGCTTTGAATATGTAAGGGAGGACTTGGCAGCAACTTCATATTTGTTCTTAATAGTTCCTTCAATTGATCGATTGGAATCATCTCTTCAGATGAGACAAGGATAGCCTTAGTGGACGCTACTTGTCTTGGGGGAAAGTCACTCTCTAGAACTTTTGGGAGTTTGCTAGGTACATGGGTGGATTCTTCTTCCATCAAGATTTCCACCCTGTCTATTAGCTTGTCAATTCTAGCCTCTTGATTTTGCATACATTTGGTCAAGCCAGCGATTGATTCTGTCAAGTTTGCTAACTGCTCCTCCACAGATGAAGTATTTGTCACCATGGCTTGCATGATTGTCGTGGACGACGGAGAGTAGCATGAATTTTCACACAGATTGATCCTTGATTGTCTCACGCTATGTGGTTTAAGTGGGGAGGATACATCAGTTGAAGCATCATCATCTTCCTTCATATTAGAGTGCTTGGATCCAGAGAGGTCAAGCAAAGAAAGAGTTTTCTTGATCTTTTCAGCAACATCGCTTCCTCCTCCAGGTGCGTTTGTGGAAGATCTTGCCCCTCTTGAGGATGAAGATACGAAAACAGGTATTGATGCGGACGACACTTGGGGTGCTTGTTGTCCTAAAGAGATTGCTTTGCTCCTCGTAACTGGTCCGAAGCTTCCAAAGGTAACATCGAGGATGCTTTCCACATCAGCATAGAACCTGGAGTTAGCCACCTTGGTGGAAGTTGAACCGGAGTTGATTTTCTTTGAAACCATTTTAATGTTTTTGGACTTTGGTGATTGAAAAGTTAAGATGAGAGGTAGAGATTTTCCCACTGGGTGTGCCAGAATTTGTAGACAATAAAATTGCGTCGAGATAATAAAATCAAGACTAAAAAATATCGCAACAATCGTAGCATTTTATTTCAAATATTTGAGTGTTACAATCTCTATGAATCCTCTGATTCATCTTTCCAATTGTAAATAAATTCAAGGGCCTTCGAGCTTGATCTTGAATCTATGTTTGTTGCCATGAACGATGATCTTGAATTCAACTAGCACAAACTTTGATTTGAACTCGCACTCCTTGAACCTTGATTTGTTCTTCGTTCTTGAGCTTGAACTTGATTTGTTCTTCGTTCTTGAGCTTGAACTTGATTGTTTGAAGCTTGAAACTTGTGGAGGAATTTGCAGCGTTTGATCCACGAGCTCTTTCTTGCTTCTTGTTATAACTTCTGGTATCTTTTCTGAGTTTTGAAGACCCCTATTTATAGTTGTGGAAGGGAGGAGTTATGATAAGAACAAACTCTTTCTGACCAATCAAATTGAAGTGTGACATGACAGCATTTGATTGGCCAGAACATGTCACTTGCACACGTGGCACGATTTCATTGGTCTTTTAGTGTGACTTGGCATGCCTTGTCATTTTGACACGTGACATGATCTTATTGGTTCTTCCGTTTGACTTGGCGCGCCACGTCATTTGACACATGGCACCTAACTGGGCCTCTAGGAAGATGACATCTTGGGCTTAACGAACTGGATTCATCACTTTAGCCCAATTAAATGGGCTAACCCAATGGATTAAGACTTATTTATTTAACTCATATGTGTTGGACTTATATAATTAATTCAATTATATTAGCCCATAATATTTATTTGGACTAATATATCTTGAATTTAAAATATAGTCCAAAATATTTTATTGAATTTAAATTCAATAAATTTTACATGCCTACAGATGTACAGTTCAAAGTTTTTTTTAATAACAACCTTATTTATCTTTTGTTTCCTTTTATAGCAATTGGTTGTACCTATAACAATATTTAACTTTTAATAAAAATCCTATTGATTGTTATAGATAAAAATTAACTCAATTTTTTAAATTTGTTTTTTGTTACAAAAGATAGTGAATGTTTTATATAAAATCTCCACTGATACTCATATTTCATTAATTAAATTTTGAAAAAGCTAATACAATATTATAAGGTGGAGTGGGAAAATGACAAAATACAAAAAGCTCCCAACTTCATCTTTTAATTTTACTCATTCCGAGTTAACAAAAGTTTTTCACGTTCCACACTCCTGTTAAAACTTACAAATTTATTAAATCATGTCACCAATAAAATACAATCAATAACTTACTTTTTG
This sequence comes from Nicotiana tabacum, assembly GCF_000715075.1. Lineage (NCBI taxonomy): Eukaryota > Viridiplantae > Streptophyta > Magnoliopsida > Solanales > Solanaceae > Nicotiana > Nicotiana tabacum. The sequence continues at coordinate 69,539,918 of NC_134087.1, forward strand.
GTTATAAAAAACTAATAAATCTAAAAATATTTGAGTAAGGCTACTATAGAGAATTTTATAAAAAGCCAATGTTACAAATATCATATATTGCTATAATAGGTAAAAGGTTATTGTAAAGAAGTACTCCCTCCATTTACTTTTACTTATCCACTATTGACTTTACACACTCCTTAAGAAATAATAAATAAAGTGCATAATATGCCATGATATCCCTATTAATTGGTGTATTGTCTTAATGGATTTAGAAAATAATTTGGAATGAGTAATTAATGCTAAGGGCAAAACAAAAAAAATAAATTATTTTTCTTTTGCGAAAAGTGACAAGTAAAAGTGAAGATTTATTTTTAGAATACTTGACAACTAAAAGTGAACGGAGGAAGTATATTGTAACTTAAAATAATCGATTATAAAGAAAATTTGTCTTGTTATGAATATATTATATTATGTATGTTCATTTAGTACTCCGTTGTAAATAAGCTTCCTGAAGAAGCTTATCCATATGGGACTCTGCCGTAAATATGTTTATCTATTTAGTACTCTATTGGAAATAAGCTTCCTGAAGAAACTTATCACTTCGGTACCCGGTTATGGATAAACATTACCCCCGGTAGAAGATTATCCATACCGGGTACAATGAGCTTATCCATTCAGTACTTCGTTATGGATAAACATTGCTCTCAGTAGAAGATTATCCATATCTGGTATTGTAGCAGCTTACACAGCAGCTTGCAGTAGCAGCTTACACAGCAGCTTCCTTTCTTCTATAAATAGAAGAGATTTAAGTCCATTATGTACATCAGTTTGAATTCGAATAATATATCAGTTTCTCTCTATACTTATATTTACTTTACAGTCTTTATTTTATAACACGTTATCAGCACGAGACTCTGCCATCTCGAGCAAATATTTTGAAAGTATCTGAGGTAAGAACTTTCTTTTCCTAAATAATGTCAAACCTTTTTAAACTTGAATTTGTAGCCCTGGATATATCGGGCAAAAGCTACATGTCTTTGGTGCTTGATGCTGAAATTCATCTTGATGCAATGGGTCTGGCAGACACCATCAAAGACAAAAATCAGGCATCAAACCAAGACCGTGCCAAAGCAATGATATTCCTACACCATCACCTTGATGAGGGCCTGAAAATGGAATATCTTACTGTTAAAAATTCAGTCATACTGTGGAATAATTTGAAAGATAGATATGACCACCTGAAGATGGTCGTTCTTCCACAGGCACGATATGATTGGACGCATCTAAGGCTACAAGATTTTAAATCTATAAGTGAATATAATTCTGCTATGTTCAAAATTATTTCCCAATTGAAATTATGTGGTGATAATACTACTGATCATGATATGTTGGAGAAAACTTTCACCACTTTTCATGCCTCGAATATGCTTCTGCAGCAGCAATATCGAGAGATGGGATTTAAAAAGTATTCTGAACTTATCTCACATCTTCTTATAGCCGAGCAACATAATGGGCTATTAATGAAAAACCATGAAATCCGACCTACCGGTTCTTATCCATTCCCTAAAGTGAATGAGACGAACTTCCACCAAGCTAGACGTGGAAGAGGTCGTGGCCCCAGTCGTGGTCATGGCCGTGGTCGGGGAAGAAATTTTAATCATGGTAATAATAATGCACCAAAGAACCCTCCTCACCACTAGCAGTGGAAAAGGAAGGAACATAAGCATGAAGCGGTGCAAGCACCAAATGCAGAAAATGCATGTTATAGATGTGGAGGAAAAGGGCACTGGTCACGTACCTGTCGTACGCCAAAGCACCTAGTTGAGCTTTATCAAGCCTCCCTAAAGAAGATAGAGAAAAATGCTGAAGCAAATTTTATTTCTGAAGATAATTTAGACTTCATGCATTTGGATGTAGCTGATTATCTTGCACTCTCAAAAGGAGAAACAAGTCATGTAATCAGTGGTGAATCTGTAAAAATGTAAATATTTTAATTTTTGTTGTTTGTAATAGATAGTATGGTTATGTAATTATTGTACATAAAGAAAAATTATGATTTGATAATGATGTTTACTATAATATATCTTATTTATGTCATTTTGAAGAATATGAATAACATTATTAGATCAACTTAAACTCTAGCAGAGTTTGCAAGAAATATACAACCACCAGAAGTAGTTATATTTCGTATATCTCATTGTAACTATATTTTGTTAACCACCAGAAGTGGTATATGCCTATAATTGCCAGAAGTGATAATTTAGGCTTTCTATGGTTATAACTGAAGATAAGCTGCATAAATATTCTCTATATTAAATGCACACCTCGATTGCTCCTGAAGTAGTAAATATTTTACAAAGAGGTTGAAGCATCACAATTTGATGTGATTAATACGCATTCAGATAATTATGTTTGATTTCCTGAAGGATGAGAACTTTTAATAGTATTAATCCATTCCCTGAAGTGAATGTGACAATATTAATAAGTCGGGTAAAATATGAATGTGCTCTTGATGTGAATATATTACAATTCACCTCCAGAAGAGTTAATATAATTGAGAGAATATATACTCAATATTTCGTATTTTAAATTTGCTTCTGAAGAAGTAACACAGTTGAAATTTCCTCCTGAAGTAGGAAAATATTATGAAGAGGAGTTTTCGTGTGCTTAAACAATTGTTTTACATTGTTTATTTGATTGTGATTTTCTCTCATGATACCAGAAGTGTCTGAGCAATATTTGATAGTACAAAATATATCAACAACTTCTGAAGAGCTAATTGTTTGCCTAGAGGATACATGATACCAGTAGTGCCCGATAAATATTAGATTGTAGATAATAAATGAAGGCTCTCGAAGAGCTTATATACAAATATATCATTCATATTATATAATTATGGTCAAAACATATGTTGTAGTAAACCTGAAGTTTACTAATACAAATGGCTATCATATTGAGACTACAAATGATTGAAAGATTGATAATCTTCATGTTTCCACAATCATAGGGGGTAAAATAATATGTATGTGAGAAGTTACCCGCCTTATTCTTTAATTTGTACTATATCATGTATCACAGTAAACTAGAAGTTTACTAAAGTAAAAGTTTATGCCATAGTAAACTAGAAGTTTACTAAGAGATAGCACATTTCTTGATAAACTTGAAGTTTTCATTTGCCATTTTTAAATGAGCTATTTGAGAATTCAGATAAGCATATACTAAAGAACTAGAAGATTCTTCAGGAATTCTCATGTGTTGCTTGTTCTCATAATAAATTGATTATACCAGCTAAAGTTGGGACTAAGACCCCTGATTCTGAAATATATAAAAGGTGAATATGGGCCCGTTCACCTATCATGTGAACCACTTATAGATGCATATATGAGATGGGTACATGTGTAATTATTGTCAACCTGCAGTTTGACATTTGGAATTGCTTTTCTAGGTTAAGAGCATAATTTTCATATTATAAAATCAAGAAAATTTATCTTGATAATGCTAGTTTATATCCAAGCTGGTTTAGCATTGAATACCTCCTATTAATGGCTAAACCATTGCTTATGAGAACAAAACTTCATGTGTTGGTCTAAGATTTTCTAAATTGCATATAGCAGCACTTGTATGCATCAGACCAACAATATATGATAAGTCCTCCCTTCACAATTGGTTTAGGATCAGAAACCAAATATTTTTACTATCTTTTGTTACGTGGTATGTGATTAATTTCTCTACCATAATACACAAAGATATGCTTCCCAATGATGATTGGGGATATATGTTAGTTTTTCTAACATTTGGGGGATGGAATAAACAGTTGAAAAATATACTATATGAATCGAATTATCATTAATATGATCCTGACTTAGAAGATAGTTTAAGTCGAATGCTAGAAGCATTTGTTGATCCAAAATTAAATATCATATTTCAGTTGTAAATGCTCCTATTAAAATTAAAGTCTTTGAAGGATAAAATTTACTACACGCATGAAGCGTAGTAAATCGATCGATTCCAAAGGTAACAATCCTTGAAAAATGATAGGAGCAAATGATCAAAATGATCATAATGAGGAGGAAATGAGCTCTAGAAGAGCCCACGACATAACATTTCATGAAACTCCAGAAGAAGTTCAGGTACCTGAAAATAAAGAAAGTTATGAGATCTCAACAAGTTATACTGCTTAGGAACCGATACAAAATGATCGTCGACGATATATTTGATACAATATAGTGCACAATATTGTAAAAGATTATGAGGATCAGACCTGTAGTCCAGGCACTTGGAGATGTCATGCCATTTAAATGCAAGGCATAACCTATATGACTCATTTGATTAAGTCTATATGAAGATCCCTGAAGGATTTAAAATGCCTGAAGCATATAATTCAAAGTCTCGAAAAATGTACTCGATCAAATTATAAAGATCTTTATACGTTTTAAATCAATCTGGGCGCATGTGATATAATCGCCTTAGTGAATATTTGCTGAAAGAAAGTTACATAAATTATGTTATTTGTCCATATATTTTTATAAAGAAAATGTCATCAGAATTTGTTACACTTGTTGTTTATGTTGGTGACATAAATCTTATTGGAACTCCAAAAGAGCTCCAAAAGGGTCTTAAAATGCTTTTACATGGACAAAATGTACCCATTAAGTACACCAATGGATATTCAATCACTTGAAGTGAATAAGGATCCGTTCCAACCTCTAGAAGAGGATGAGGAACTCCTTGGTCCTGAATACTCTGTCTCGGTGTAGATGGTGCACTTGTTTATCTTGATAATGCTAACAAAAGTGGTGCAGATCTATTGGTAATGCAGATGCAGGTTATTTATCCGATCCCCATAAAGCTCGATCTCAAATCGGCAAGAAGGGAGTGCATATGATTGAGATCAATGATTCATTCGAGAAACATATGGGTTGGAATGTGATAAAAGACCCACAATATTATACGGAGACAATGTTCCATGTATATCCTAATTAAAGGGAGGATTTATAAAAGGAGATAGAATGAAGAACATTTCACCAGAATTATTCTACACACATGATCTTCAGGAATTTGGGTCCGTGTTAGTGTTTTCTGGAGTTTGTCGTAGGGATAGTGGTTGTGGTGTGGGATGGTAGAGTAAGGTCATGTCCTCGAGGGGTGCCGAAGGGGTAAAGGGTTGGGAAGAGAGGAAAGGAAGGTAAGGGGAAAGAGGGAGCTTGTAGATTGAGGATCAGGTGGTGGAACATAGGCACGCTGACGGGGAAGTCTATTGAGTTGGCAAAGATTCTCCAGAAGAGAAAGGTTAATATAGCTTGTGTCCAGGAGACTAGGTGGGCAGGGTCGAAGGTGAGTAATGCAGACGGGTATAAGTTGTGGTACTTTGGAGTCGTGAGCGGTAAGAATGGAGTGGGTATCTTGGTGGATAGGGATCTTAGAGAGTCTATGGTTGAGGTTAGGCGAGTGAATGATAGGATAATGTTTATTAAGTTGGTGATTGGTGAGTGCACCCTCAATGTAGTTAGCGCTTTCGCGCCGCAAGCGGGCTTGGATGAGGAGGTTAAGAGGCTCTTTTGGGATCGCTTGGACGAGATAGTGCGTAGTATCCTACCTACTAAAAGGTTATTTATTTGAGGGGATTTCAATGGTCATATTGGGGCGGCTGTTGGTAGTTATGGCGAGGTGCATGGTGGCTTTGGCCTTGGGGATAGGAACGGAGGAGGTAATTCGCTGTTAGACTTCGCTAAGGCTTTCAAGCTGGTGATTGCGAACTCGACTTTTCCGAAGAGGGAGGAGCATCTAGGTACTTTTCGAAGTTCGGCGGTGAAGACTCAGATCGATTACCTCCTCCTCAGAAGGTGTGATAGAGGGTTGTGCAAGGATTGCAAGGTTATTCTGGGAGAGACCCCTCGTGACTCAGCATAGGCTCTTAGTGATGGACATCGACATTATGATGAAGAGAAAGAAGAGGTATGCTCGTGGCCGACCGAGGATTAGATGGGGAGCTTTAACCAAGGATAAAACCCAGGAGTTAGAGGGGAGGTTATCCGCTATGGGATCTTGAAGGAGTAGTGGAAACGCGAGCACTATATGGTCAACGACGGTGAATTATGTGAGGGAGGCGGCGAAAGAGGTGCTAGGTGGATCGAAGGATTTTTCTGGCAGGCACCAAGGAGACTGGTAGTGGAATGACTTATTCCAAAGTAAAGTGGAGGCAAAGAAGGTAGCATACGCGAAGTTGGCAGGGAGCACAAGCGAGGAGGAGAGGAGAGCGAATAGAGAAAGGTACAAAGTGACTAGGAAGGAGGCAAAGTTGGCGGTCACGGAGGCTAAGAATGCAGCGTTTAGCCATCTATACGAGGAATTAGGGGAGAAAGGCGGGGATAAGAAGTTGTTTCGGCTGGCTAAAGCGAGGGAGAGGAAGGCCCGGGATCTGGACCAAGTAAGGTGCATCAAAGACGAGGATGGTAGGGTATTTATGGGAGAGTCCCAGATTAAGCAGAGATGACAGACGTATTTTGATGGTCTTCTAAATGAGGAGGGGGACTGGGATATAGCGCTAGGGACTTGGGGCATTCGGTGAGTCTCCGAGATTTTAGGTATTGCAGGCACATTAAGGTGGAGGAGGTCGTGGGGGCTTTGCTTAAGATGAGCAGGGGTAGAGCGACCGGACCAGATGAAATTCCGGTTTAGTTTTGGAAGTGTATGGGTAGAGCAGGATTGGAATGGCTGACTGGGTTGTTCAATGTTATTTTTAGGACGAAGAGGATGCCGGAGGAATGGAGGTCGAGTACAGTGGTACCGTTGTACAAGAACAAAGGTGATATCCAGTGTTGTAACAATTATAGGAGTATCAAGTTACTTAGCCATACCATGAAAGTCTGGGAGAGGGTGGTGGTGGTGAGGGTGAGGAAGACGATGTCTATATCCGATAATCAGTTTGGGTTCATTCCGAGTCGCTCCACTACGGAAGCTATCCACCTTATTAGGAGGTTGGTGGAACAGTACAGGGATAAGAAAAAGGATCTGCACATGGTGTTTATTGACTTGGAGAAAGCGTATGACAAGGTTCCTAGGGAGGTACTCTGGAGATGTCTTGAGGCGAAGGGCGTGTCGGTAGCCTACATAAGAGCGATCAAGGACATGTATGATGGAGCTAAGATTAAGGTTAGGACTGTGGGAGGCGACTCGGAGCATTTCCCGATTGTTATGGGATTACACCAAGGCTCTGCGCTTAGCCCGTTCTTATTTGCCTTGGTGATGGATGCTTTGACACATCATATTCAAGGGGAGGTGTCATGGTGTATGTTATTTGTTGATAACATAGTTCTCATTGACGAGACGAGGGCCGGTGTTAATGAGAGATTGGAGGTTTGGAGACAGACTCTCGAGTCTAAGGGTTTCAAATTGAGCAGGTCTAAGACAGAGTACCTGGAGTGCAAGTTTAGCGTTGAGTCGAGGGAAGTAGGTAGGGACGTGAGGCTTGGGTCACAGGTCATCCCCAAGAGAGATAGCTTCAAATACCTTGGGTCGATGATTCAGGGGGTCGAAGAGATTGACGAGGATGTCACTCACCGCATAGGGGCGGGCTAGATGAACTGGAGGCTTGCATCTAGAGTCTTGTGTGACAAGAAAGTGCCACCGATACTCAAAGGTAAGTTTTATAGAGGTGTGGTTAGACTGGCCATGTTGTATGGGGCAGAGTGTTGGCCGGTTAAGAACTCCCATATCCAGAGGATGAAAGTAGCAGAGATGCGGATACTGAGGTGGATGTGCGGGCACACTAGGATAGACAAGATTAGAATGAAGATATTAGGAAGAAGGTGGGTGTCGCCCATGTGGATGACAAGATGCAAGAAGCGAGACTCAGATGGTTCGGGCACGTGTAAAGGAGAAGCCTTGATGCACCGGTGAGGAGGTGTGAGCGGTTGGCCGTGGTGGGTACGAGAAGAGGTAGAGGGATACCTAAGAAGTATTGGGGAGAGGTGATCAGGCAGGACATGTTATGACTGCAGATTTCCGAGGACATGGCCCTTGATAGAAAGGCCTGGAGGTCAAGCATTAGGGTTGTAGGATAGAAGTAGTAGAGCTTTCCTTACTTCATATCGGGGGTGAGGCTGGATTGGATTAGGGTTGACCTTAGATGACTTGCAGTTTATGTTGAACCCATACTATTCTTGCTGTTTATCTTAGCCCCGGGCCTTAGACCCTGATTAGTGTTATTGCATGTCATTCATCTTTTGGTTTTTATGCTTCTGTTACTATTACGGTTTCTACTGGAGTTACTAATGAATTCTCTTTTCTTGTTTGTTATTTCCGTCTTTCTGAGCCGAGGGTCTATCGGAAACAGCCTCTCTGCCCTATCGGAGCATGGGTAAGGTCTGCGTACACATTACCCTCTCTAGACCCCACTATGTGGGATTTTATTGGGTAGTTGTTGTTGTTGTTACATGATCTTCAGGAAAATTGTGACATTGATGTGCATCAAATTAGTTCAAGTGACAATCCAGCAGATTGTTTTTACCAACTTCAACTTTTGAGAATATGGTATACAAGATTGGAATGCGGAGACTCAAATATTTGAAGTAAGGTTTTCTTCAAGGGGAGTAAAATGCACATTGTATTTTTTTCCCCTTACTAAGGTTTTTCCCATAGGGTTTTCCTTGTAAGGTTTTTTGAGGTAGCCAGCAATGCATATTACTAAATATGTGTACTCTTTTTTCTTCACTGGATTTTTTTCCACGGGCCTTTTTCTAGTAAGGTTTGAATGAGGCACATTATCTTTTAATGAACATCGAAGGGGGAGTGTTATGAATATATTATATTATGGATGTTCATTTAGTACTCCGTTGTAAATAAGCTTCCTGAAGAAGCTTATCCATATGGGATTCCGCCGTAAATATGTTTATCTATTTAGTACTCTATTGGAAATAAGCTTCCTGAAGAAACTTATCACTTCGGTACCCGGTTATGGATAAACATTACCCCCGGTAAAAGATTATCCATACCGGGTACAATGTTCTTATCCATTCAGTACTCCGTTATGGATAAACATTGCTCTCAGTAGAAGATTATTCATATCTGGTATAGTAGCAGCTTACACATCAGCTTCCTTTCTTCTATAAATAGAATAGATTTTAGTTCATTATGTACATCAATTTGAATTCGAATAATATATCAGTTTCTGTATACTTATCTTTACTTTACAGTGTTTATTTTATAACATGTCTATTATTGTAAACATCTCTCTTATCCATAGACCTTGATCATTTATTTTTTTAATAATCCTGATTTTAAAAAAAAAAATAAAAAGTGAATAAAGGCATTCTCACCTATTTACTAAAAAAAAAAAAACCCGAACCCCAGCACTTAGGTATCTATCTCTGTTCTGCTCGTTTTGCCTCTCTCAGTCTCTCTTTTCCGCCGCCTACGACCGACTTCCACAGGTGATTTCCTCTACTTGATTTCCATTCATTTTGTGTTAATGGGTTTTTTAATTTCACAGTTAATTCACGAATTTCTTTGATAAAGTTGAGTTCTTTAGTTTATTAAGAAACTGTGAATAAATGTAGAGGATTCATTTAACGGAGCAAAACAAGTTTTGGATTAAGCCATAGCTGATTGATGGATTCTCTATATAATTGGCAACTCGGTTTTTTTTGTTTTTTTTGTTTTGTTTTGTTTTGTTTTATATGTGTTTTCTCTATTTTTCTTTTTGCTCCTTAGGACAAAATATTTTTTATTATTATTTTAGGTCCAATATCTGGTCTTCTAGGTGTCCCTTGATCTTGTTAGAGATTTGAATATTTGTAGAAAATGTAGAGAAATTCTTGGGTTAGAGTCTAAATTATTGAATATTGGATTGAGAACGTTTTAAATGGAGCAGCATGAATAGTAAGGATTCATATAGCTGACACAAAAGAGCTTGGAATTGAGATGTATTGTTGTTGTTGTTTGATAACTGAGAAATCCATGGTTTCTAGTTTCAGAACTCTGGATGATGAATGTTTCCCTTTACCCTAAATACCAGTCGGGATGCAGATTTGCAATGTGCAAGTACCATACATCTCATGTTGTATTACCTTTTCAATTTAATCAAAACCTTGCGGATATTTTGTCCCCTGAAACCCATTTAGGTTTGATGTCGAAATCTATGGAACTGGTGACTATATTTAGGATCAGCCCAAGCCATTGCTGTATAATTTGGGTGATACTGGAATTTCATTTCACATTTGGATGAAATACCAAAGGTGGCACTTCTTTTTTTGGCTTTTGAGGTACTAGAACAAAGACGTTGACCTATGTGTGTTGCTTGAGCTTTCAGAACAAGAAATGCTAATATTTGTTTGTCTTGCTCAGTTGCCTTGAAATCTCGTATTATCCTATGTTGTTGATATGTAAACGAATGCACTTACCGGTGTTTGTATATGTATGTGGCTTCAATTTCGAAATGAACGGTCGAACTAAAAAGGAAAGATATTTGGTTCTATCTATGTACAATTTTCTGATGAAAGTGTTCTTTTTTCTAAAACAAAGTGAAAAGGAAACATAAAGTTAGATCCTTCTTACAGCCTCAATCACGGTTTTCTCCTTTTTATCTTAAGCTGTTACCCAAAGAAAGATAGATGATATTAATTAATGGGGAATCTAAAATGTAGGTGATGTTTGAAGTTTTATCTGGTTTTAATTTAAATCTGTTCAAGAAGTGCACTTATTTGTGCTTCTTCTATCCTTGGACTAAAGCCTAAAGGTTACCTGAAAATAAAAGAACTCTTGATCATGGCTTTAAAATGTATTCCACCTTTATATTTCCTTTTCACTTATTTTTTAAGCAATAGCATTGAGATTACTGGAATGAAATTTCCAGCAGTTTGTCCTTGGCGCCTTGTAGCTGCTATGGTAATTTGGAGCCGCAGTTCATAAAAAGAATCTTTTACCGACCAAATATGACTGTAGCTTTGGCGTTGCAATATATCATATATTATGCTTACTGCTGTCTTGTCTGTCTCTTTCCAGCCATGGCACAAGACACAGGCATGTTTACAGTGCATCGAACAATTGGAAGTGTTTTATGCTGCAAATGTGGTATTTCTATGCAACCAAATGCTGCCAATATGTGTGCCAACTGCTTGAGGTCTGAAGTTGACATAACAGAAGGTCTCCAGAAGCATGTTATCATATGTCATTGCCCTGAATGTGATAGCTATTTGCAGCCTCCGAGGACTTGGCTTAAAGCCCAGTTAGAATCAAAGGAGCTACTGACATTCTGTGTGAAGAGGTTGAAGAATTTGAATAAAGTTCGTTTAGTACATGCAGAGTTCATTTGGACTGAACCTCACTCCAAGAGAATCAAAGTCAAGCTGAAGGTTCAGAAAGAGGTTCTTCACGGAGCTATCCTTGAGCAGGCCTACACTGTTGAATATGTTATCCAAGACCAAATGTGTGAATCTTGTACGAGGGTTCAGGCTAATCCTGACCAGTGGGTGGCTGCAGTGCAGCTGCGCCAGCATGTTTCTCACAGGCGGACGTTCTTCTATTTGGAACAGCTTATTCTTAAGCATGATGCCGCTGCTCGCGCTATAAGGATTAAGCAAATGGATCAAGGAATTGATATTTTCTTCTCTAATCGTAGTCATGCTGTGAAATTTGTGGAGTTTATAGGGAAAGTGGTTCCAATTCGGAGCCGTAATGACAAACAACTGGTGTCTCATGATACCAAGAGCAGCATTTACAACTACAAGTATACTTTTTCAGTTGAAATTTGCCCAGTTTGCCGTGAGGACTTGATTTGTCTTCCGCCAAAAGTTAAAGATGGTTTGGGGAATCTAGGGCCACTTGTGATCTGCACCAAGGTGAGTAATAACATTGCTTTACTCGACCCATTTACTCTCAGGAACTGTTTTCTGGACGTGGAACAGTATTGGAGGGCGTCTTTTAAGTCCCTACTTTCGAGTAGGCAGCTTGTGGAATATATAGTTCTAGATGTTGAGAGTGTTTCTTCTGAGGTCAATATTGGTGGATCTAAGTACGCTTTGGCAGATGCCCAAGTAGCTCGTGTATCTGATTTTGGCAAGAACGATACAATTTTCAATGTACGAACACATCTGGGGCATCTTCTAAATCCTGGGGATTATGCACTTGGGTATGACTTATATGCTGCTAATAGTAATGATAATGAGCTGGACAAGTATAAAGGTTTTGTTCTCCCAGATGTGATACTGGTTAAGAAAAGCTATGAAGAGAAATGGCAGAAGAAGCGTGGGAAGCCTCGTTCATGGAAACTGAAATCTCTAAATATGGAGATTGATGACAATGTAAAGGGTAGAGACCATGAAGAGAAGATGAGCTCTGAGTATGAACAATTCTTAAGAGATTTAGAGGAGAATCCTGATTTGAGGTTCAACATATCACTTTATCGCAACAAGGAGTATCAGCCATCAGAAATGGCATCTGTGACTGATGGGGATGATGCCCCTACTGTTGCATTGGAGGAATTGTTGGCTGATCTTGATTTAAGTGAAGAGGAAGCTGACAATGATAGCATGAGGGAGTGAGTGGAATACTTGAACCTGCGTGTGGTTTATTGGATGCTAAAATCTCTGATGAATTTCGTAAAGCTCAAGGAATCAGGTTTGTTTGGAGCAATTAGGTCCGGAGTCCGTTAGATGTGATTTTGCTCCCTCATGTTTCTTCCTGTTATTCACCTTGAATGCAAACTACATAAATACGGTGATGGCAATATCTCTACTTCAGAACACAACCATCTTTTCCCGAGTAGAAGTGAAGAGACTGTTTCTCAGAGGAAGGAATGCATTTTGAAAGGTTCAGTTAGATTGGCAGACGGAAAACCAAGTTGGAACAAACGATACTTTAAAATTTTCGCTTCTTTTATGGTGTGGATCTATGGCATGTTTAATTATTTGTTCAATGGTTTATTTAAGTGTTTTCCTATCAACTTTTTCTGTGTTGATGTTAAAAGCTTAAACTCCCCCCCCCCCCCTCTCCCACACACACAGAGAGGGCGCACCTCCTGGGGTGTCGCACAATGATCGACTGATTGGTCATGTTTGTCACAGTGGTTGTAAGTTTATATACGGAACTGAGAATGGATGGTTGTGGCCATTTCCATTTGTCGGATATGACGGTTGTTTCTTGCTTCTGTTGTGTTAGAGATTGAATCAGTAATTTATTGTATCCACTGAGCTGACGACTGAGAAGAGGTAACATGAAGAGGGAGAGTGACTTCGCCATGGATATTGTGCTTCTTCAAGGAGATAGATCAGAGAAAGAGGAGTGGATAATAATTACGTAGAATTTACTATTGGATAAAAGAAAAGAGCACGGAATTTATTTTCAGACTTTATGTAAGATCTGATTCAATCAGTCATATTCATACTTTCATTAGGTATAAACAAACATTGCCTCAGTATATTTATTTCAACATAAAAACGTCTCAAATTGAACCAAACACCATCGCTAGCCAATTGATTTAGGTTTAGATCACATAAAGAACAAGTGAGGACAATTGGGATTCTTTAGGTTGCTGGATAAACTGTTGACATAAAAATGAAATATTTATGCCAAAAGTAGAAAACAACTTCCTCCACAATGCCTGGTTGTGTGGCCACGAAAGGCTTTAGTGCAAAAGAATAATACAATAATAATGTCGTATTGCTACAAATAGGGGAGGCTACCACTCCTCACTATGCATTTCTGCCTCGCCGAGCAATCCTTTGCCCTGCTCCAAGTAACAACGCTTTTCCTATCATTCCGGTACGAAGGCCGCAGACGACAGCAACTGTTGCTCCAATAGCTACCCATTTCCAATCTATCCCACTATCTCCTCTCTGGCCTTGGATTTCCGCTGCTCTGTCTTCTTCAGCAGAAACTCGCTCCAAAGCATCAACGCCTTCATCCAGCAAGATTTTTGTAGTGATTCCCGCCATCATTGCACACCTAGAAACCACTGCCACTGATTTCCGTGCATTCTGGTATGCTCTGAAGCCGTTGTGCAATTTCTTGACTGTTCCCCACATTCCATGTCGAACTCCTAATTTAGCAACATCTTTAGGGATGCCCATATCTTCATAGTGAGTAAGCATGACCTCGCATGCAGATAACTGTCCATCTCCCCTCTTCGATTCCACTGCATCCATTTTAGGAGTGTACACTTGAGTAAAATTCAACTTAAGCAACAGGCAACAGGAAATTTTACAAAGTTAATCCTTTTTGAACACCCGTTGGTAATGGCGCTACCTACCCGGCTTAACAATCCAACTTGAGAAGTACAGGTCCACACGCCTAGGCTTGTCACGTCTTTGCAGAGCTGGGTATGGTACACTCTGGAAGATCATGTTAAAAATGTGAACATGATGTGTAACTACATGGTTTCTGAAAAATAGAGTTGTTAACAAACCAACTAAACAAGCCATCATGAGAAAGTGTAATATTGGAGAACTTTGTCCAAGTACAAATAAGTAAATTTATGAACTTCATGGAAACTATTAAAGGGATTTAGACAAAGAAGCCTCAAAACTCCAAGAAGGCCTGAAAAATGCTAGGTGGCAGCAGTATTAAAGAGAATCGCTGTATACACAGATCAGTCATTAATTAAACTTGTATTAGAAGCATTCACAATAATAAAATTTACTCGTGGTCCTCTAACGCTCACCTTTGTCACACAGTAGTATGTTTTCCCAGATTCCCATATTCTTCTACCGATGATATATTCACGATCACTGCAGAAGAACGGGAACTGTAGCAGCAAAAACAATTTTCATGAGTGCAGAAGCTAATGGAAGAAATGAATCATAAGGAGTTTCTCACAGCAACACTGACACAGCTTTGATGATCAACAAACCTTTTTAATCCAGTGGATAATCATAGATCCTGTATGTGGGGATTCCTGCAATATCTTGAAATAGGCAAGCATAGGATCCCATTTTGGCCTGAACTCATCATCCCAGAAAAAATCTCTGACTAACTCAGGAGTTGCATCCTCGAAAACAGTTTTGGTTCGGTAGATTGTTGGTCCCATCTGACAAAGAGAATGGTTCTGTTAGAATCACAAAGAGAGAACAGAGAAGCTTAAAAGAAAATCCAAAATTAACTGTATGGATAGAAAAAGCCTTGGTCATAGACAAAGTCACCTAGCAAATGCAACATAACAAGCAGTTAATAGTTTATAATTACTCCAGCGATACAACATCGAATATTGGTATTTAGCTGAAGGGCATAGAAACGGTCCGGTTAATGGAGGATTAAAAGAGCTAACAAAACCCTTTTTGTACTTTTTATAATTTCCCAGTAATATAGCTGTAATATCTTAAATTGATATGAGGATTTGAAAGTAGCAAAAGGAATTAATTTATCGTAAAAGCCATAAAGGTTATGTAATGATACACCTTTTTTGTACTTTTTATAATTTCCCAGTAATATAGCTGTAATATCTTAAATTGAAATGAGGATATGAAAGTAGCAAAAGGAATTAATTTATCATAAAAGCCATAAAGGTTATGCAGTGGTACACCTACAAAAACATAAATAAAGAAAGGAGCAATAAGCAGGTACATATCTCCCTCAAGCTAGGTCTCTGATGTTATTTTGCCATGCTAAATAATAATATGGATATAGTAGCACACAAACAGGTGCTCCTCATTTCCTAGGAGGAAGAAAGCACATATTATAAATCAAAGCTCAAAGAATTTAACCTAAAAGATCTTCCCCCTGTTTTTATTTTCAGTACAGAAGATGTATCCAAATGCAAGCAAAGATGATAATATATTCTGAGGTAATCTAATGTCAGCAAGGGGACTCATCGCGTAAGAGCATGCACTCTATTACAAAAGGTCGTCCAATTGTATGAAATACGGGAAATTATGTTACTAATTCATGCATCTAAAAGTTGCAGAAATGATATAAAGTCATTTACAAAATTATTAGCAGCCGACATCTTCAGTTTGCCCCAGAAACAAGAACCCCTGCCTATGCGATCTGACCCTTAATAGAAAAAATAACCTGATCCTTGAATTGGAAAATGTACAGAATAATTTTTAGCCTTTGGATCATTTGAAACATCAAACATCAAATGGGAATTGAGCCGACAAAAGAACATAGCTTAGACATGAGTCATACTAAAGTACCAAACATATAAATAGCTCAAGGCAGATTATTTTGTGCTATCGAAATGTTTAAGCTGTAACTATCTAGAAGCTGGACTAAATGCTCTCATGTACCAGTCGCATTACCGGTCAAAAAGGAGATAATAGTTTCAGAGGAATCATAATGCTTCTCCTGTAGTTATGTACCAGTACCACGTACTACATGGGAAGATGGATCAAAAAATTCTCAAGAATATGGTTCTAGAAACCAGAAATGTTGAAGAAAACCATATTACAATTTCGGTAAACTTTGACCTCAGGCTCATGCCGCCAAGCTTGATATGTGAAGTTTGAAGTAGAGCGGTCCATCATGGTTTGCCATGCCATCTCTCCATCTTTACCATCCAGAAGATGCAGAAAGTGCTCCAGATCTTTCTCAGTCACAATGTCCTCATTTTCCGAGGTTCCAGTAATATGCCTGCAGGAATGAAGTAGATGGTGTTATGTGTCTAACCAAATAAAGGGACCAAAATCATCTAAAAGGGCGATGATAAATTTTTGCCAGAAAGAAAGTACTCTGTAGAATTGAAATTTTCACTCAACACTCAGCAGGAACGCATATTACTAGGAGTTCGTTAATTAGTTTTTAACTTTTTATAGCATTCTCATTAATTTGTGCCGGTACTGCCTAGTAATCCTCCTCTAGCCTTACATGACTTTTACACATCTACTCTCCTATCTTGTTGAATACTTTAGAATAAGTTATTTCAATGCAGAAAGAGAAACTTTTTATTCTTTGCGTATACTTGAGAACCATGATTCGCACATAAAGACGGTATCTAATTGAAAAAGAGAGAGATGGTAATTAATGCACCACAAATGTTATATTGAACTAATGGTAAAGGGAACAGTTCCGTGTCTGGCAAACATTGAACAATGACAGTTGCTGATCACAATTTATTCCCAGATGAATTTAAATCCAAATTACTTATTGCATCATACAATGAAGAAAAGCTACATATGCTACAAATTACTTATTTGTACTGCAAGTTAGCTGGACCAGCCCCAGTTGGTCCTCAAGTTTGAAACTTTTGGAGGAAGTACGGGTACGCCCCTCTACCCAGCACCCACTTAAATACCAAGCTTCATTCAGTAAGGGGTTTCGAACTTGTGACATGAGCCCTACCAACAAATAAAGCGTTGTGTCTTTCCACTGGACCAAAGCCCTAACAACCACATGTAATTTCTAATCTTTATCCATAACTATGTTAGAAAACATTTGCGTACAATCACGGATCTCCAACACTGAACTTCTTCATGAGATGTATTTACAAGCTTAGTGAGGTATCTGTGGAGAAGTAGGTGTGTGTAAATTATCAGAAGGACGATAGCACAGATCAAAACAAAAATGTCATCCAATGAAGGTACTGGTTCTTTGGACCTAATATCTGGTGAAGAAGAGAAACGTCAGACTGCGGATATTCAGGAAGAGAGATATTGACAAGAAACAGCTCATTTTTGAAGGAATCATAATTGTCAGTTCTTGGCATCATACAGGAGTAACAGGAGAAGTTTGCATTTGGAGCAGGCAAAAGTGTTGCTAAGATCCAGAAACTCAGAGATATAAGTGTAATATAGTGCTTGCATAGCACAACCACTTCACCAGAAGTTTGAACTACTTCTGATGTATATCCTATCTTCAATTTTCAACTAGTCCTTTTTTTTTTTGATGAAGTAATAAGATTCATTAATGGCATCAAGAAGATGGAAGATGATAAGTACAAAAGATGAGTGTTAGCTCCAGAATAGGCTAACTATAGTTCCAGGGAGCTAACAAAATCCAAAAAAAAGCTCAGGGGAATTTACAGGTGAGAGTTTGCACCAACTAAAGAGTAATAAAAAACATTTAGCCTTGAGTGCATGATTTGAAGTTGATAAACCATCAAAACATCTACGATTCCTTTCTGCCCATACTACCCAAAAAATGCATGCTGGTATCATGTTCCAGATCTTCTTGATGGATTTGCCAACTTTCCATGAGCTCCAAACTTCAACCGCCTCTTTGGTACTTTGTGGCATGACCCAACTTAGCCCAAAAATAGAGTAGAACATACACCAAATGTCATAGACAACTGAACAGTGCAAAAGAAGGTGGTTGGTGGTTTCTGCAGCTTGCCTACACATATAGCATCTGTTTGGAATCTGAAGGCTTCTTTTGATGAGATTGTCCTGAGTTAAACATGCTTCCCGAATTGCTATCCAAGTGAAGCATATGACTTTCGTTGGAAGTTTAGTTCTCCAGATCAATTTCCATGGCTAATTGTTGATCAAATCATTTTGAGCATGGAGGTGAGTATAACATGCCTTCACTGAATAAATTCCTTCCTTTGAGTTCCCCCATTTTAATCCATCCACTGACCGTGTATCCAACATGCACTCCTCCAATCTTGCAAGTAGAGTCAGTACTTCAAGTTCCCAGTCGTTGACATTCCTTCTGAATAAAGGGTTCCAGCTGCTATTTTCTCTGTATTTTGAGATGGTGGAGCCTTTGTCCCTGCTTAGTCTGAAAAGATTGGGATATTCATTCATTAACACAGAGTTACCAAGCCATTTATCCTTCCAAAATTTGATATTGTTGCCATTACCCACTCTGAAAGAGGTATTTTCAGAGAATTCATTCCAGAGGCTGCTAATGTTTTTCCAAGGACCAACACCATGAGAGGCTCTAGATACTTTAGTGCACCAGAGATTTAGAGTACCATGCTTGGCCCTAACTATCTTTTTCCACAGATCTTGATTGTCTTGGCTATACCTCCATAACCATTTCATTAACAAGCTTTTGTTGTGAGCAGCAAGGTCTCTAATTCCTAAACCTCCTTGAGATTTAGGTTTTGTCACTTTGACCCATTTGACAAGGTGAAACTTCAGTGTAGTGCTGTTACCCTCCCAAAGGAAAGCTCTTCTCAACTTATCAAGCTATTTTAGCACTTTACAGGGAATAGGAAAGAGAGACATGTAGTAAGTGGGGATGCTATCTAGGACACTATTTATAAGGGTCAGCCTACCCCCCATGGAAAGATACTGCCTCTGCCAGGAAGTGAGCCTTTTTTCAAACTTCTCAATGACCCCATTCCAAGCTTCAGTTGATTTGAACTTTGCACCTAAGGGGCAACCCCAGGTAAGTAGCAGGTAGTGAGCCAATGTTGCAACCTAGTATATCTGCCAACTCCCTTAGGTTAGGAACTGCATTAACTGGGTAAACTACACTTTTTAGCATGTTGATAGGGAGACCACACAATGCCTCAAAAATTAAGAGGGTGAGATTTAAGTATTGAACTTGGGATGACTCTGCGCCACAAAAAATTAACGTATCATCTGCGTAAAGCAGATGTGAGATAGAAACTGAATTTTCAGGAATCCTGCCTACATCAAAACCCTTCAGCCATTGTAATTGATTTGCCTTGTCAATCATTTTGCTAAATCCTTCCATGGCAAGGATGAAGAGGAACGGCGAGAGAGGGTCGCCCTGCCTGATGCCCTTCTGAGGAGAGAAAAACCCCACTGGGGACCTGTTAACTAGAACTGAGAATTTGACTGTTGAGATACTATATTTGATCCACCTTATCCACCTATCCCCGAATCCCATCTTTCTTAGCATAGATATAAGGTATGACCAACTCAATTGGTCAAAAACTTTTTCAATGTCCAACTTGCATAGAATGCAAGCTTCCCCACTCTTAAGTTTCCAGTTTAGGACTTCATTGGCAATGAGGGATGCATCAGTGATTTGTCTGTTTTGAATGAAAGCATTTTGGTGGTTTGAGACCAACTTGCCAATCACTTTCTGGAGTCTTCCAGCTAGAAGCTTTGCCACAATCTTATATACACTACCAATGAGGCTAATTGGTCTATAATCTCTGAGCTCAATGGCTCCTTTTTTCTTGGGTACCAACGCTATAAAAGAAGCATTGCAAGATCTGACAAGGCGGCAATTTTGATGAAAATGGGATAGGGCACCCATAACATCATCCCTGATAACATCCCAGGCTTTCTGAAAAAAGGCCATTGTATAGCCATCCGGTCCGAGGGCTTTGTCAGGAGCACATGACTGGATGGTGGACAACACCTCCTCCTCTTCAAAGGAACCTTCTAACCAAATCCTTTCCTCTTCAGTGACGCAGGACAGCCCATCAAAAGCAGCAGTTGGTCTCCAACTTTCCTGTTCAATGTAAAGATTCTGATAGAAGACTAAGATTTCTCCTTTGATCAGTTCTTTGTCTTCTATTATCTCATCCCCAACTTTTAGCTTATCAATACAGTTGTTCCTTCTATGAGAGTTAGCAATTCTCTGGAAATATTTTGTGTTTCTGTCCCCCTCTTTGAGCCAAAGACATCTAGATTTTTGTCTCCATGATATCTCCTCTTCTTTGGCAATATTCTGTATCTCCAATTTTAAGTTGAACATCTGTAACCTTTCTTCTTGTGATAGGGGCCTATTCTCAGTGGCCTGTTCCAGAATGAGCAACTCCTCTAAAGCTCTTGTTTTCCTCTCCTCCACTATACCAAACTCTTCCTTATTCCAGATTGTGATGTCCTTCTTTAGGCATTTCAGTTTCTGCATCAGGATGAAGTCTTGGCTTCCATTGAACAAGTACCCCTGCCACCACTCCTTGACTTTGTCTAAAAAACCTTCTGATTTCAACCACATGTTCTCAAACTTGAAATAGGAAGAGGTAGCTTCCCAATCTCCACTTTCCAGAAGAATTGGCCTGTGATCAGAAATGACCCTCGGGAGTGCAAGTTGCTTTATTGCATTAAAACATTCAATCCACTCTGGGGAGATCAGGAATCTATCAATTCGTGAGGCCTGAATATTATCCTCTCCTCTGAACCAGGTGAATGAGGACCCTGCAATGGAAGGTCTATTACGTCTAAATCTTGGATGGTCTCTGAAAAGACCTTCATCGCTCTGGATCTTCTTGAGCAATTGAGTCTTTCAATTTCATATATGCATGTGTTAAAATCACCTCCTATAACCCACTGTTCACTCCATAACCCCTTGATTGCTGCTAGTTCGTGCCACATTTCCCTTCTCTCTGGATTAGTATGGGGACCATATACCCCCCGTGAAACACCATCTGAATTCTTCCTGCAAACCCTCCAACATACATGAGAGAGAGAGTAAGACCCACCCTGAGAATCAACACACTTCCATCGTCTTTTATCCCATAATACTATGACGCCCCCTCTAGTACCAGATGCTTTTAGCTCTACCCAGGCTGCCCAGCGGTTGCCCCAAATATGGTGAATAAGTACTGCATTCCATTCTTGTAATTTGGTCTCTTGCAGGCATAGAATGTCAACTTTCCATTTACGAACTAGTGATTTAATAATGTCCCTTTTATTGAAATCGTTCAGCCCGTTCACATTCCAAGATAGGATTTTTAACTTCATTCAGAAAAGGATTTGTGAAACCTACCCCTATCTCGGAAATTCTTCCCATCATAATTGATACCGCAAATCAATTTATCCAATTCAGCCCTCTGCTTGTCTTTACTTTTCTTTTTCTTCTTGCATGTTGCCTTCTGCTGTTGAAGCTGAATTTGCCTCCTTTCTTCCATTCTAAGAATCATGTCCAGCAGCTCATGCTCAAACCCAGCCACACTAATCCCAAAAGCTTTGCAAGCCTTCACCATTACTAGCTTGGACCATTTCGATGTCTCTATCACACTTGGCCTTTGAACCATTTGAGAACTAGCTCCTTCTTCGTACCATGGAAGGGAGAGATGAGAGTGGGATGAAATATCAGTGTCAGAACTGCTTACCAGACTCAGGTCCGGCATCGGAGTAGAGAATGGAAGATAGGCTCTGAGACTCAGTAAAGGCTCTGCTTCATCATCTGCTTCAGAACCACTGAAATACGTGGATTCAATTGAAAGAGTTGGGTCTGACTCTTGAACCTTGTTGGGGAGAATATTTAGCGCCTCACTTTTCTCAGGCTGAATATTATTAACTTGCAAACTTGAGGCATAATTCTTTTGTGGAGCTAAAATAGGCCCAACAGCTCCATTCTGACTTTCTTACTCCCTTGCCCTTATTTCTCCAGTTTTGGGCCTTCTTTCTTGGGCCTTTTGACTGATAATAATTTCTTTCCAATACATGGACCGGGTCCGATTTTTCCTTTACTTCCATGTGGGGCTGCTTAGTCACAGATCTTCCACTTGTGCCAATTTTTGAATTAAAGTTACCCATGTGGTTGGGCACATGTTTGCTGGAGGATGGGATCTCTGACAGATTTGCTTCAATCGAGGGATTTGACTTCACAATTGCTGCGTTGATCTTCATGCCGGGAGAAATTAGATTTCCGACCGGCTTGGGTTTCACATGTACATCATCAATTATTGAGATTTCATAGCACCAGTCACCAATTTCAAGCTCTATGGTCGCCGGCGAAGTCCTATCAGAATCCTTGATGCAGATCCTAGCCCATTGAATGTGGGATCTGTTCCTAGTATCATCGTCAATGTCGATATATCCCCCACATAAATCCCCAATAATTCGAAAGGTGTTTATAGCCCATGCATGTATCGGAATACCAAAAGCCTTGACCCAACATTGTTCTGAACCCTTGTTCGCCGACTCCGAACCGCCTGTTGGAGACCACCATTCTAGTGACAGCTTTCTCCCGTTTCAGAACCACTCGCCTGCTAAGATTCTGGAAGCTTCATGCCTCGATGGAAAGTCAAAGAGAAACAAGTTGTGTTTCAAAGCTGATATTTTAAGACCAGCACTGATCTGCCATCTGTTGGTGAACCATTTTTGTATAGTTTCGATGTTGGGACTGAAATTGAAGGGGTCATTGAATCTTCCTATCAAGCATTTTGAAAGATAACAATCCTTGTTCATCTCAATGCCAATCTCAGCTTTGTTTGGTCCCACTTTAGTTGCTTTTGGTGCCCTGTCCTGCCATTGTGGAATCTTTGCAACATCCATAAAGGATTTGGTGTCTTGGACATAGAGATTGAATTTTGAGCTGGTACCATTGCCTAAGAATCGGAAGATTTTGTCTGCTATATCTCCCCATCCCCAGTTGAAGCCTCCTTCTGGAATAATGACCGCAGATTTCCTGTCACCCAACCATGCTTCAATCCTTACATAACGGCCGTAGCTATTAAAGTTCTGGAATACTCTATAGGTGTAAGCTTGTACTTTCCTCCCCCATCTCTTGCATCGATTTCTCTTTGCCTGTGAGGCCTGTTTTAGAGCGTCACATACCCATCGCAAGTTTTCTTCATTTATTTTGATGTAGCTTGAGAAACTCCTGCTGCGTTCTATTAAAGAGAACCATTTATTACCCGCATCACTGATCTCTAATAACTCAAAGGACTTAACGCCGGAAATAAAAAAGGTTCTATTCACCATCATTAAAGAGGTAATAAAACATCATCGGAGTAAATGCTCGCCGAGAAAAGGACAAAAGAAAAAGAGTTTAGAAAGCAGGCCCATTTCCCAAGTCAGAGCTTTTTCTTCCTCCAAATTAATATCCTGTCCTACCTTTTTTCAACTAGTCCTTTTGAGTTAGCAAATGCTTTTTCCTGTCTGCCCAAAAGCAAAATGTAATGGAAATCTCAAACTTGTACCTCATGGTCAACACTACACAATTAACATTAATTAGTCAGAGTTTGTACAAACTTTCAAACATTTGACATATGAAAATGCTTCAAAAAGACGAAATGTTGTTCCAAATGGCATAAATGGATATCAAGCATCATAGGACATAGAAAAATTGTTTGAGCAACATCTACAAAAGCTAGTACTAGTGTTTACTGTCACATATGAGGTATGCCAAGATTAATGCACTATGTACAAGATGATGATAAGGTGCTGAAAGCGCTGTAATCAGCTATGATTAGCTAAGACGAATCCCGTAGCAGTTGCAATCGAGAGATTTGGTGGAGAGCGAGCTTCTAATACTGTTTATCAGAACTTCAAGGTGGATAATTCTAGCGTCGACGGGTCTGAACATATTAAGGGATGTTGTCTGTATTGTAGAGCTTTCAAAATTCCTTTTGATCCTAGGAGTGCTCTTGATGGAGTTTTCGGCATCCAGCTATCCGAGGCTATTCCTTATGTTGTGAGTATCATGTGAATATTGTTCTTGGCAGAGAAGGAAATGACTCTACTGCGACCACGATGGATTTCACTACAGACTCCTTTCCACTAGTTCAAGCTAACACAGTTGCTCTTTCCTTTTCATCAGGCACTTATGTTGAAGAGGAACTTATGTTGATAAAGAATGGACAGCAAGGGGCGTTGCAGATATTATCACCATTTTGATAAGCTATCTGAGGATGTTTGCTTATGGATACACTACATTGGGTGATAATCCATGCTTATCCTCTTCTTATAACTCATTACTGTTAAATGCTTGGACTGATCGGGAAGTTTACAACAACTTGGTGGAAGAGTTTCAAGTGCCGCAAAAAGTCAGTTTCTATTTTATCGAGTCCATCCTTTTGTGGAGGTTCGCTACTGGAATGTTTGCCTTGATTCTCTCATTTAGCTTACGGCTAACTGCTTCTATAAGATGGCAAGCAAAGACATGTAAATATACATGGCAGGTTATGATGGCACTCCCATGAATACATCTGGTACTATCTATTAAGAGCCACAATTACCAAAGTTTTGATTGGTTCATAACTGGTGTATCATATCATATATTTCCTCAAGTCATGAAGCATGCCTTGGCTTTGAGATAATTGGTTGGGAGCTCGCGAGCATCACTATTCTTGACTCGAACCTTGAGGACAAGGTTATTATTGAGGACGGGAGTATTGTTATGAACCAACACCAGCCCAATCTCACACAAATAGCTATTGGGCTAACAAGAACTATTGGGCCGAGTACAAGCAATACGGCCAGGTTAAGAGGTTTCCAGGTTGAGTAATAGGCGTAAGAATGCTTCTATTATAAGAGGCAATGGTCTGTGATTTGGGGTTACGCGAATATTGTTGAGAAAAATGCCAAAGTCCTCTCATCCCCAATTCTGAGTATAGCTTCTCATCCTCCTTCGTATCTCTATCCTTAGTTATTTCTTCCTATTGTAATCCAATCGTTTGAGTTTTGGATTTTCTATTCAAACCTGTAATTAAATTCCAGTCTTATGTTATTAATATAGAGAAGAGCTGAGAGCTGTTTCCTGTTACATTGAAGAGTTGATTATTCCTACTTTGTTACATGCATGCCAACTAATGTCCTACGATTCCCCTAAAAATTCTATAGCTGGTTGAATCCACTTACACTTACAAGCAACAACATGCATAATTCAGAGATCATTGAAACAGTATAATTGTACACACTAGCCGGAGAAAAATTAAGGATCGAAACCCTAGAAAAAAACATGCATATGTATCTGATATTTTGAAAATTGATACTATCAAATTAATAACATACCTGGTGATGGAATCATTGTTCCCTTCACCGGGACCTGGATCCGAAACCGCTGAAGACGATCCAAATTCATCCACCGACACCTGACCCGAATCCGCGGAAGGCTTAGGTGTCCTGCCCTGGAAATTAAACCAAAGTTTCCTACCAACAGAGAATGCTGAAAGAGCAGTAAAGGCCAACCAAAGGCGGCGAGCACCAAAACCGGGAGGAATGGTCCAAACAAAGCGATTGAGTTTAGACCGGAGTCCTAAAAACACGAGACCGGTCCAACGAGGTCGCCAGGACCAGCCGATCATTAACCCGATCATGATCGCGACCCAAATCGGGACAATACAGACCAAAATGTCGACGAATGTTTCCATGATAGCTGGCTTGTTTATCAATTCCACCAACCCAACCCACCTCTCCACCTCCATATTTTGTTCAATGACAAGACTTTTGGGGCCTTAATTCTTAGAGCTAATTGAAGAGGTAGTTTGGAGATTGCATTGGAGCGAAGCTACATAGATTTTGCAGATTGATGAGTTCAATTTTGCACAGGAAGAAGAAGAAAAAAGAAAGGAAGGGAACAGAAATAGAAAGTACTGGTTTTATTTTGTACGGAATAGACGCGTGGTAATATCTGAACTCTCTGATCATTTCCTCATCTGGATATTGGCGCGTGCGATTGCCCCGCCTGATGGAGTTGAAAAGAAGTTTTCTTTTTTCGTTTTCTTTTTCTGCTTAAAGAAAAGAAGTTTCTTAACAGTCTGCTCATAAAATTATATTAGGACTTTTCTTCTTTTGGATATTCCAGAAAGGAAAAAAAAAAAGAAGAAGAAAGAGTAACTCAAACTTATTGCTTCTAATGTGAGGATAATAGATAAATATTTACACACCTATTATAATTGAAAATGATCAAAACCAAAATTGCAATCCACTTTAATTTATTACCTGATAATATTTTAATTTTCATTGAACATGAAAAGACACATGAAATTCATAGAAGTTTATTGTCTAAGATTCAAACTCAAAACTCCTCCGGCCTAAATAAAATTATTGGTCCTGCGTGCGAACTCGTACATTGATTTTCTAATTTTTGTGATTGAAAATGTAAAGTACTTAAATCGGAAAATGATTAAAAAACCATGCATCGTTCTATTTTTGTCCATTAATCTTCAATGGGGTCAGAGGCGGACCCAGAATTTTAATATGACGGGCACCTCTGCCATTATAATGACTTACCCAAAACTTTATTAGCCAATAAAAGAATACATATTAACTCTAGGATAGACCAAATAAGCAGCATAATTCACTATATAATATAAATTTGCTAAGCAAAAGGCAAAAATAAAGTAAGAGCTTACGCTTTGATTTCATCAAGACTTCCATGTGCACACATGGACTAAACTGGAATAAATTTTCAATATGAATTAAACTTCGTCGAAAATACATCCATCTCAATTCACAAGAACAAAAACTTCCTACAAAATAACGGGTTCGATAAATTTAAGAGTCCATCAAGAATACAAGCAAACACAACATCAATAGAAGAGGCACAGTCCTTTTATCAAGAATAAAGCAAATACTACAATAATTAAGCAATTCTTGGGTAAGTGAAACATAAAATAGAGAACATAATAGGAACAAGCCAACACCTTAAGGAACATACTAAATAGAGTTATATTCGAAAATCACACAACATTAATAATGGACAGTGATATTCAATAATAGTATTACCTAGACTCTATATTCCAAAAGTTAATCACATTACGGACAGTGCAACTTTTTTAACAGTTATCTAATTTTCAAACATGTTATAAATTAGAGTCCATGAAAAAAAAATATAGCCTATAAATCAAGGGACCACTCAGTTTCAGAGAAATGTGAGCTCAACAAAATCATTTGAATAATAGATTTAAAGTTTATTAAAAATGCCTTTGCTGGCAATTGTTGAACAAAAAATTTGAAGCTAAATAAAATTTTATAATCTCCATCTCTAATTATCCATGCTCTTATAAATAAAAAAATAAGTTTCAAAGTAAGAGCAACACTAACCAAAAATTTGATGTTTGCTACTTTTTCAAAGTAATGAGAGGAATTGAGGGAGAAGGGCTCTATTTTGGAGTGAGGAGCGACGGTTTTGGGTTTTGGCCTTTTGGAATTTTTGATTTTGGAGAAGAATAAAATAATAAAATCGACTATTATGTACAACTATTACAATATAATTAAATTCTGATTAGAAAAAATAAAAAAACATAAATCAATCAACTATTATATAGTGTTGTACAGTAGTACTAGAACATATTCCCCATTATAAAAAGTAAAACAAAAAGGAAAACAACTAAAAAGGCGAATTTATAGGAGCTGGTTTCGTACCCGAGACGTCAACTAAGTGACGGAACTCATGCAACACAAAAGATCATTGCTCCAGCCCGCTTTTAGTTATTGAGGGGACCAAGAAAATTATTTAAGGGGTCACTAAAGTATGTACAGTTATATATATAGTATATTTACAGAATTTTTGCCGAGGCTAACGGATTCCCGTGACCCCAAGCCCCTTGTAGGTCCGCCTTTGAATGGGGTGTTTGATATGTGTCATGTGGACAAAAAACAATCAATGGTTTGAATTCTTCTATTATTCAAAATAAGTTTTTAGGCAACACTATTACTTTTAATTTCAAACTATTGAAGTTATTTTTTCTGATTAAAAGATATTGAGTGTCCGTCATTGTAGTATAAAGTTGTTTATAAATTTAATAAACTTGTATTCTGTTCCATTTTTCCATAGTTCTTTTTTTTTTTGGCGATTTCCAATAATTTATTTTTCTGTTAGCAATGTCAAAATCAACTAAAAGTTTTCTTTCCGCTGAAAAGTTAATCAAATAATGAATTTCATTACTTACATAATAAATTCAAATAGCACTATAGTTTATAGAATAAAACTATATCAATTAGTACGTCAAAAATCACATGTTATGTTAAAAAACATTCATTTTATATACAACTAATCTACAATTAAGAAATACTTGGTAATGCATTATAAAGGAAATAAAAATAAAATTAGCACTAATGTCATTTAAAGCTAATTTAAGTTTGCCTTTTGTCGTTTATATGAAGCAGTGATGATATTATATTATTCCTTCAATTTGTTAGAGTATATAACTATATATATTGCATTATTAGAGAAAATTAAGGGGCCATGAACGATAGAACAAATCCAAACCATTCATTATATTTTGTCCACGTCGCACATATCAAGCACCCCATTGAAGATTACTGGACAAAATAGTACTGGAGGGGATCCAATCCCAAATTACTAATCTATGTGTCTAATCGAGAATTAGAAAAGAGAAGGATTCATGGCCCTATATTGTCATTTAAAACTATGAGTTATGTTCAGAAATACTTGCCCTAACTGCTAGTTCCACCTTCTATCTCTATTTTGCTCCAGTAATTCTGGAATCACATGAATTTACTTTAGTGTCTAACTAGTACGTAGTAAATTTATTAAATTTTTCTATAGGTTCACAAAGAGCTTTGATATCTTGTAGTACTATCTTTTATTTAAGACTAGGTTATAAAACCTGAACTAATATTATGTCTAAATTAAATCTCCTTAGCCCTTTATTCTTTTCTCTATCTCACCCTTGCCTTTCTTTTCCATAGTAGAAACTAAAAGAAGTCGAACGTGTAGATGTAGGAGAAGAAAACAACACCATCTTTATTTTAGTTAAAACCAGAAGGAGAGAGAACTACAAATTTTCACTTGTGCAAACAAAACCAAAAGCATAGGAAATTTCTGAAGTCAGTAACAGAAGTTTGCAACATAATTTCAAACCGAAAATCCAACATCACTACTACATATTTAAAATTCAATTTTTGAAGACGCATTAATGTTTCTTGAGTACTTTAAAAGAAAAACTGAGAGATAATAGAAAGAACTTACAAGTAACTGAAAAGTAATACTATACACATATACATTATATAATTTTTATACGCATTATAAGGGATGCTCTTAGGGCCCACTTGGGTAAAGCCCAGTAATTTACTGTACCCTAGTTATCCATATATAAGTACACATACGGTATACTTCTAAAGATACTGAAAACAGTAGACACTCTCTTCTCTATTCAATTAATCTAGAGTTTAGATTGTGATATAGGGGTTTGCTCCAACATACCGTGACAATCACCACCGACCAGTGATTCCAACAACGGTTCATTTTAAATTTTCGCTTTTGCTTCACGAAAAATAAGTAAGTTCTCATTTTACGATTTACGCGTCATCTAATGTATTTAGATTAATGGGTTTCTTCACTTAGCTTGCGCTTGTGCAATGACTAAAGATGGCATGGCATGCAGAATATTTATATGAGTATAGTGTATGGATCAAAATCTGTCTCTAGAATACTTAAGTCAGGATGGTATTAGCGAAACACTCCCAGGCCGCCACGTGTTGAAATGGCTTAAAGAACAGTAAAGGTTGTGGTCAAAGAGTTAGAAAGGACTAAAGTTGAGGGGTCATCAAGGATCAAGGCCGAGTTCGAATACCCTTAACAGAGTCATAACGGCTAGTTTCAAAATAGGATATTAAATAGAATATTCTAGTGGATATTCTATGCACGTATATTGTTAGGATTTTTAGGAATATGTTCCCTATAAATAGAAAGAGACATAATGATCGGGGACATGGGAGATTTATTTGTAAAATATACTTTGACTTTAAATAGAGAATCAGATCTTATTGTAAGCCTACAAAAGCAATATTTTCACTAAGATTCTTGTCCATACTTTTCCACTGAGATCCGAGAATAACTCAGATATTCAAAGGCTTGTCCATCATTTATCATTGTCAGAAAGAGGATCCATCGATTTCATCCTTTCCTGCGTGACTCATTTTGTTCTATTTACATAAATGTCATTTATTGTTACTCATCACTATTTAATGCTATATTGCTTTTGCTTGGGTTCTTAAATATTAATTATTGTACAACGTTATAGCTTTTGGAATAGATCTACGTATTATATGTCGCTCTTCCGAGAATTTTATCTTTGGGATATTATTATTAACTAAGATTAACCCTCATTTATATAAATTTAATTAGATTAACCAAGATCTATATTTTTGGTCAAACAATTTGGCACTGTATGTGAGGATTTCTTAGTTAAATTTTTAGTTTTCTATAGATCTACAACTAACGCAAGTCACTAACCTTACAAACCCTGAGATCTTCTTTCTTTGTACGTACAAAAACCGACATGGCAGGTAACTAAGTAGAAATGACAAAAATAACAAGTGATTTACCTCGCAACCTCATGAACGCTATCAACGAGAGCTGCGAAATAGTAGGCGAGGACGTGATGCCCAACGCTTACCCTAGGCGCGAGAGGTCGCCCCACCCCCACTGCAGCATAACAAAACCTAGTGTAAAGGGGGCCTCCACGTCTACAGAAGAAGGGATGCCCCCAGCTATGAAAAAACTCCTCGAATCATGGGTGACCGACACGCTAGTGAGCGTCCTCAACAAGCTCGCCCCAGGCATGACTATAGAAATCGTAAGAGCTTGCATGATACAAACAAACAGACGAACAGTGCAACCGACCAAAACCCTCCGACGACAGTGTAACTCACAAAATTACTAACAGTGCAGGTGACAGCACCCTCGTTGTCGTTCTAAAGAGGATGGAAGAAATGGAGAATGAAAACAAAGTACACCACGACCAAATGAAAGAATACCAAGATCGAGTCGACAAGATACTAGGTGCTCCTAAGTTGTTTCCAAAAGGGAACGCCGACAGGTTCGTAGAGCAGCCGTACAACGATGATGCAGCCCCGCATGCTATAACAAAGACCTTCAAAATTACACTCGACCTCAGGATATATGATGGAACGAACGATCCCGAGGATCATGTGACCCATTACGTCACCGCCGTGAAAGGCAACAACCTTTCCAAGGAACAAATGTCCTCTATTTTGCTGAAGAAGTTTGGCGAAACCCTTACGCGAGGGGCATTAACATGGTATTCACAGCTACCAACCCATTCTATAGAAACTTTCGAAGAAATAGCCGATAAGTTCGTAACTGCCCATGCCAGAGCCAAGAAGGCCGAAGCAAGAGTAAACGACATATTCGCTATCAATTAGTCCTTGGGAGAGGGACTTCCTCGCCCGATCCAACAGAGTAAGGATAACTCTGTTGAACGTGTCCGAAGGAATGGAGGTCGCGGCTTTTCCAGAACGGGTTAAGTAGAGATGATTCAAGAGCGACTAGAAAACTGTTGAGCCGATTGATAAAATATCCTCCAACCACTTGGGACAAATCCATAATGCTTATTGTGTCGAGGTCCAAGCAGATGAAGACGACCTCAATAGACCAACTCATCGGCTAATCTCGCTACAAATCGAATCCAGAAAAGAATGAAGAGACAACATCATGAGGGATCACCCGGTTTCGTGACCCAACAGGGAACGACACCAATCATATGTCAGGGAGGCCGTCGCACCTTCCCATCGGCTATAAAAAAGGCCCATCCAGGCCAAGGACAGGGATTCACCGGAATGAGAGAGGTATGCCCCATTTATTATCTGCTCATAATTTTTGTGTGTCACCTACAGAAATAGTCTACGCTCTTGAGAAACTCGAAATAAAAGTGAAGTAGCCGTCAAAGATGAGATCATATCTGAACACCAGAAAATCTGACGCCCTCTATGAGTTCTACCAAGAACGTGGGCACAAAACAGAAGATTGCATCGCCCTCAGACAAGAAGTTGTAAACATGTTGCGGCAAGGACACCTCAAAGAGCTGTTCAGCGAAAAGGGGAGAAACAACTTCACC
Source organism: Nicotiana tabacum (assembly GCF_000715075.1). Lineage (NCBI taxonomy): Eukaryota > Viridiplantae > Streptophyta > Magnoliopsida > Solanales > Solanaceae > Nicotiana > Nicotiana tabacum. Next base: position 69,572,244 of record NC_134087.1, read on the forward strand.
AGAGGACGTGAACACCAAGACCTACTGAAGCCGCCATCACCAACTCGTACTATCAACGTGATCATCGATGGCGGCGGTGGCGATGATGCCTCTATCAACAGCATAAAGTTCACCTCCACTCACAAGCTCAAGCGGTCTATCACCCGTGAACGGTACGACGAACTCGAAGAAAGTATCATCTTCGATGAGTCGTATGTCGACGATTTGACTTTCCCTCATAATGATGCCCTCGTCATTACTTTACGCATTTGAGATACCGATGTCAAACGTATCATAGTGGACGATAGAAATAGAGCATGCATTATCCATCCCTGAGTCTTCACCCAAATGAGACTCAGGAAAAGATAGTGCCATGCTGCATCACGCTACAAATTTTAATAATGCAGTTGAGCAGATGTCAGGGGAAATTACACTCCTAGTCTTGGCCGACGGTGTGACTCTAGAGATGACATTCCACATTATGGACCAGGCCACCGCGTACAACGCCTTAGTGGGACGACCATGGATACATCCCATGAGAGCATCCCCTCCAGCCTATACCAAGTAATTAAATTCTCAACACCATGGGGAATATTTAGAATACGCAGAGAACAACGCACGTCCCGGGAATGCTACCGCATTGCCTTAGACAACACGATAACCCAATAGAAAAAAGACAAGGAAAAGGAGACATAGCAATCAACCGGGCCGAGGTCGACACAAGGAGAGACCAGGGACATCATCATAGATCCCGGAATGGTCGAGGCTACAAATTCGACCATAGAAGACCTCGACTCCGTTCAATTGGACCTCAATGACCATAGCAAAAAGGGCTGCAAACTCTGGGAACCAGGTAAATTTAGTCAATTCATAATAACTAATGCATATTTGTTTTCCTTCAGCCATGCAGATGTGCTGAACATTCCAAGGGAAATCGCCACACATAAATTAAATGTTGACCCCTTCCACCCCCAGTAAGACAGGCCATGCATAAATTCAACCCCGCCATCAACGATGCAGTCTGCGAGGAGGTTAAATAATGGTTAGATAATGGCTCCATCAGGGAGTTGAAGTACCCTAAGTGGATCGCCAACATAGTGACGGTCAAAAAGAAAAATAGGAAATGGCGGATGTGCATGTATTTCACATACTCGAACAAAGCATGTTCGAAGGATTTGTTCCCATTATCCCATATCGACCAACTCATCGACGCAATAGCAGGGCACGAGCTATTAAGTTTCTTGGACGTGTACTCAGACTATAACCAAATACTTATGGAGAAAGAAGACCAGGAGAAGACCACGTTCATCACCCACCAAGGAATGTATTGTTATAGGGTCATGACGTTTGGGCTGAAGAATGCGGGGGATACATATCAAAGATTGGTGACAAAGATGTTCAAAGACCAGCTCGACAAAACCATGGAAGTATATATAGATGACATGCTGGTCAAGTCCGTAAAGGCAGAGGATCACATCGATCATTTGAAGGAAGCTTTTGACATACTAAGACGGTAGGAATGAAACTAAACCCAGAGAAATGCTTGTTTGGCGTAGCCTCGGGAAAGTTCTTGGGTTTTTTGGTGACACAACGAGGGATTGAGGTCAACCCGGACCAAATCAAAAATATCGAGGGGATACCGAAGCTCTTGACTAGCAAGAAGCAAGTCCAAAGATTGACTGGTCGAATCACCGCGCTATCGAGATTCATCTCGCGGTCATCTAATAGATGTCACAAATTTTTTGGCATACTCAAAAAGGAGAACGACCTCGAATGGACTCCCGAGTACGTCCAGGCTCTATAAGAATTGAAGGCATACCTATCATCACTATCCCTACTTTCAAAACCCGAACCTAGGGAGCATTTCCTCGTCTATCTAGCCGTCTCCGAAGTAGCGATAAGCGCAGTCCTGATCCGCTAAAACAAAGGTACACAATCTCCTATATATTACATTAGAAAAACACTCGTCGACGCTGAGACGAGGTACCCGCACCTGAAAAATTGGCTCTGGCATTGGTCGTAGCCTCACGAAAGCTTAGACCCTATTTCTAGTGCCACCCCATCTTGGTTATTACAACCTTTCCCCTGAAAAGCATATTGCATAAACTCGAGATATTGGGGAGGCTGTCCAAGTGGGCTATCGAGCTACGTGAGCATGATATCACATACCAGCCACGAACGGTGATAAATCCGCAGGTGCTCGCCGACGTTGTCGCCGATTTTAGTGCAAAAATAATGCCTGAAGTCGAAATGGAAGCTGTCCAAGCTTCCCTCCAAACACAAGACCTCTGGGTCCTATACACCGATGACGCATCCAACGCATCAGGATCTGGACTGGTACTCGTACTCGAGGTCCCTACAAGCAAAGTAATTCACCAATTCATAAGGTGCCCGAATATGACTAACAACGAGGCCGAGTATGAGGTCGTAATTGCAGGGTTGAGGCTAGCATTCAAAATGGGGCGAAGCGGTTGAAACTCTGTTGTGATTCCCAGTTCGTAGTCAACCAAGTCATAGGGACTTTCCAAATCAAGTAACAAAGGTTGAAAAAATATTAGACCGAGATCTGCAAGCTACTGCCTGAGTTCGACGAATGCCAGCTCGACCAGATCCCACATGCGCAGAATGCCGAAGTAGACGGCCTTGCCAAATTGCCGCAACTACCAACAACATCACGACAAGGGATAAAAGCATAGTCCACCTCCTTAACTCATCACTAGACCAAATTGAGGTAAGAACAATAAACTTAACTTGGGATTGGCGCATTCGTATTATCGCCTATTTGCAGGACGACACACTCCAGACAACAAGAAAGAAGCCAAGAAACTAAGAATGCAAGCATGCAAATACAGTCTCCTTCATAGCGACCTGTACAAGAGGACTTATGGAGGCCCTCTAGCGAAATGTCTGGGCCCAAACCAAATCGAGCGCGTCCTCGAAGAAGTCCATGAAGGCCATTGCGATGCTCACTTCAGGAATCGAGCACTAGTCAGGTGCCTCATACGGGCGGGATACTATTGGCCCACTATGAAAAAGGACACCTCAGACATCGTGAGAAAATGCGAACAGTGCCAAAAGTATGCCCCATGATTCACCAAGCAGGCTAACACCTCCACTCAGTCACCTCCCCATGGCCGTTCATCAAATGGGGAACGGATATCGCGGGCCTCCTCCCAGCAGGGCAAGGTAATGTACGATTCTTTTGGTTTTAACTGACTATTTCTCTAAATGGGTGGAAGCAGGAACATTCGCCCAAATACGGGAACAAGAGGTAATCACCTTTATATGGAGGAGCATCATCTGCCGATTCGACCTACCCAAGGAGACCAGCTGTGACAACAGACCCTAGTTCACGGGGAAGAAAACCGCCGAATTCTTCGAGAAATGACATATCAATAGGATACTCTCAACCCCATATCACACAGCGGATAACGGGCAAGCAGAGTCCTCCAACAAGTCCGTACTAAACATTATAAAGAAAAAGCTCGAGGATGCCAAGGGACTGTGGCCGAAAATACTACTAGAAGTACTATGAGCCTACCGAACAACTCAGAAGACGAGCATAGAAGAGACGCCCTACTCTTTGGCCTATAGGACCGAGGCAGTAATACCAGTCTAAGTTGGAGAACCCAGCCTAAGGTACTCCCATGAAAGCGGTACAAATAACAATGAGAGCAGAAGGCAGGAACTCGACGAAATCGATGAACAAAGAGATATGGCATGCATAAGAATGGTCGCCTAAAAACAACAAGCAGAATGCTATTACAACAAGAAAGCAAATGTCCGGCCACTTAAAGTTGGGGACTACGTGCTGAAAGCCAAAACTCAAGCGAGCAAAGATCCCCAGAAAGGGAAGCTGGGAACAAAATGGGATGGTCCGTACAAAATCACAGCCAAAACAAATAAGGGTTCATTCCAACTAGAGATAATGGAAGGAAAGAAACTACCAAATAATTGGAACATCAGCCACCTCAAATACTTTAACTTCTAAGAGAAGAAGTGTCCCCCGAGTCGTACTCTTTTTCCTTCACTTGAGTTTTGTCCCATTTGGGTTTTCTCAAGGAGGTTTTTAACGAGGCGGCAAAGGGAACACTTCGAGTCGAAGTACGTGAGGGAGAGACTGTTACTCTTTTATTTCCCGACTCCTCGATACTCTCCAAGTCGAACAATGAAGGGACTAGGTAGACTAAGACTGGAATGCCAGCCAACACCTAAAATCTATAACTCTCTCCAAGTATGTGACCAAACGTCGAAGTAATAAAAAACTTATGTTTATTAGGCACCTTCTTTTGTTAAGGTTATGTTCGACCACGCTCGAATAACACCTATCGGCCCCTAGCTATAATTTAATACTAGGTTGTATTCGACCATGCTCGAATAACACCTATTGGCCCTCCGTCACATTTAAAAAAAGGATATGTTCGACCATGCTCGAATAACACTTATCGGCCCTCGACCACGATTTAATACTAGGTTATGTTCAACCATGCTCGTATAACACTTATCGGCCCGCAGCCACATTTTAGCATAAGGTTGTGTTTGACCACGCTCGAACAACATCGATCAGCCCTCGGCCACAACTTAATAAAGGGTAAAGTTCTACCCAACTCGTACAACCCCCCTCGGCCACGACATGGCAAAAAGACCAAAATCATCCAAGTTCAGATAACACTTATCAGCATAATAGGCACATCTGACTTATATATAAACAAAAAGCGGACACAACCCACAAATAACTGCCAACAGGGCTACGTCCAACTAAGTGACAACAATAATGGAAAGAGCAGAAGTTATAAACAAGCAAACGACAAAGGAGAACTACATGAGCACAAAAACAAATAACATGTATGGAAGAAGGTACCAAAAACAACTTAAGTTCCCATATACAAAAATCTACAAATTTCATTACAAGGGCTCTTAAAGAGGAGGACAAAATACAAAAAGAAGTCTAAGAAAAAGGCTACTAGCCCTTGCTATCACGGGCCTCCACGACCTCACCATCTCGACCCTCGTCGCCAGTGCCACCTCTGCCTTGAGGATAAGCGGTATATACCAGACATCCTCCTCAAGTCGATTCACACCCTCTTTCCCATCCTCTTTATCGGCCTGAGGCATAGCGGGATGGTACCCACAAACGACTCAAGCTTCACGAGCCATAACCCGAGCATCTTTAAGGGCAACCTTAAAATCGAAACTCGCCGCATATAAATCCCGGAACACATCTAACTAGGCCTCGGCATGGATCCATTCTTCATATAATTCCCGAGGTACATTAGGAAAATTAGAAGTATGGGAAGAGGACGGTTGTGCAAGTAAGTGAGCCTTCTCGGCCTCCAAAGCAGTCACTCGATCATGAAGGGCATAGTTATCTTTCTCCAGCTGCCCAATCTTCTCCTCGAGCCGATCTTCCTTAGCTCTCGTTGTTGATTGATCGTTCTCTTTTTTGGCTTAGAGAGTCCTATTCGCCAACTCAAGCATCTCCATCTTCCTTCAAGCCCAAATGAGAGGACTCCACCTTCTCAAGCTCCTTTTGCTTCTCGGCGATCTCACTATTGAGGGCCTTCAACTGAAGTCAACACTCTTCTAACTTCCCTCACAACTCGACCACTTGAGCTTGAAGGTCACCACATTGGGCCTCTATGCCCTTGTTGACCTCGAGGTCCTCTTCCCTTTTCCTCAACGTCCCATCGAGGATGCTACACTTCTCGATGGCTTGCACCAGCTCACCATCCTTCTCTTTCAACTCGTCTCGAAGGGCCTGCATGTCGCCGCCTTCGCGAAATTGCCTGCGGAGATCTCGATACTTGCCGCGATACTCAAAGTAATTATCTTTTAATTTTACAAAGATTTATTTACGCCTCTTCTCCATACAGGAGCTCTCGATCTCCAAAATCATGTCTGCAATCATAAAAAGCAAAAAGAAGAAAGAAGTCAGAACCAAGGACGCCCTAAAAAACAAAAAGAAGAGGTCAAAGAACAAACACTTACCCTAAGATCAAGGCCAACAATGCTCCTCGACAAAGCACTATCGTCTATTTCTTTAAGGGTTTTACCGTCTATTTCAGAATAAAGAGGGCTGAGGGCCAGGACTACCTCCTCGGTGTTCACCAATAGGTCACGATCCATGGGGATCGCGATAGTCCTTGTTGACCCCTCCAACCTTACCTCAAGATGGGTAAGCCCTTCTTCCATCATCCTTAGGTCATCCGTATCGACATCGAAACCTAACTCATCGCCCTCCTCGGAGATGTTTTTCCCCCACTCGTTGGTAGGCAAGGAGGTATCTACGGCTATTAGAGAAGTCGATGCCTGCTCTCGCCGTGAAGTGGCAAGAACGTCAGTAGTCATCCCTTCACTCTCCATCACCGCAGAAGGAAGAGACACATCCACATCGGCTCCTACCAACTTCGGAGCCTCGGGACTCGGCTCGACATCATCTCCCACAAGAATGGTCACCGTCTCATGCAACGAAAAGTCCCCTTCCACCGCATCAACAACCTGGGTGACTCCTTCATCGGCATTCACGAACCTCCTCTTTCGAGGTTGGAGATCCTCATCACCAGGCAAAGGCTCATCGTCCTCGTCAATGAGATATTATAGGGGAGGAGCCAAAGTCTTCACGACCGAAGTGGAAACAAAGTCGGACATAGCGACAAGAAGAGCTGGAACAAAGATAGGATTAGTCGCGGTCTAAATAAGGGCAAAAACTGAGGACTTAGTAGCCTTCCTCTTCCAGAATAAGGACATCGGAGCTCTCGACCTCCCAATAGACCCCCTAGCCGAAGCTAAGGGAAAACAAGAAAAGGGAAAATCGCGAAGGAAACCGGTCAAAGTAATCAAGACGTTGATGGTAAAAAGAAAAATTACCTGTCGAGGGAAGAGACGACCGAAATCTCAGTAAGAAGCTCGACCAATCACGTACCCCGGCTGTTTGAGAGAGGATCCGTCTAACCCAATCAGCAGGTGGGTTATCATTTAAAGAGGCTGAATAGTATATGTAAAAAAGAGAAAATCGGTTAACCAACCGACAACAAGGAGAACACTAGAAATGTGAAGTATGTAATCTAATACGAGCACTCACGAGTAGGATTCCAAGCCTCAGGGAAATTTGCGGCGGTGGACACTACATCTTCAGTCCTGACATAGAATTAGTCGAGCTAGAAGTGCCCACTAGCTTTGTCATCCATCCTCACCATCAAGCATTTTCCCGTGGTGGCAAAGATTCAGCAAGGTCCCTCGGTAAAAATGAGGGGCGAAGAGATGGACCAGGTGGTGCACTATAATGTCGATGCAGGCTAATTCGGCGAATTTCATCAACATTATGGCCACTTTAAAAATATAAGGGGCGAGTTGTGTCGCGCACACGTTGTAGTACCGACATAAGTCTTCTATCAGCGGCGGTAAAGGAAACGAGTACCCATTCAAGAACGGGTATGCATAAAGGGCGTAGAAGCCGAGACGGTAAACTCGAACCTTGTCGTCGCCTGCTAAGATTAAGTCTATATGACCAAAAAGGCCGAATCTAACCTTGAACTCGGCTAATCGCTCTGCCTTCATTGCAGATTTGAACTTATCCGTCACCACTTCCGACGCCTTATGGAAGTCCGGTTTGGCATTTGGGTATTGGGGCACAATGTCCTCTATAGTGGGTAAACTTTCCTCCTCGGCAGCAGTTTCGCCATCTTCCCCCTGATCGGGAAAAACGACGTCTAAAGGAACAGAGTGATCTTCCATATGAACGTTTGAAGATTACAAAGACATTATTGTAGAGAAAAGATGGAGAAGCAAAAGGGAATGACTTTAAAAAATAACGGAGAATTGGAAGGATTCTACAAAGAAGAAGATGTAAGAGCTATTGCTTAAGAAGAAGTAGGAGTTTGGAAAAAATTTCAAAATCAACAAACCTTCCCCTATTTATAAGTGATTTGAGAGGTACCAAGATTGAAACGGCAGACCATGATTAGCACGAAGATCGAAACGGCAAAGCCAATCAATGGTCACACTTGAATCAATGCAACACGTCGGGAAACAATTTCATTATAACGCATGATGTCATGAAGTCACTTTTCTCTTGGGTGAGAGGGCTCCAACAGACTTCTCGAAAAATTTAAAAAATTCAAAATGTACCGGCCTCAGAAGGTTATGTTGCCCTGTCTCCACGACCACGACCTATATAGCCAACTCAATTGAATTGCATCACAAACGAGTTTGTCCGCTCATCGACCTCGTCTGCAGGGATGACCTCGATAAGTGGAGGGACTAACTGTATGGGTCAAAATCTGTCTCTAGAATACTTAAGTCAGGATGGTATTAGCGAAACACTCTCAGGCTGCCACGTGTTGAAATGGCTTAAAGAACAGTAAAGATCGTGGTCAAAGATTTAGAAAGGACTAAAGTCGAGGGGTCATCAAGGATCGAGGCTGAGGTCGAATACCCTTGACAGAGTCATAACAACTAGTTTCAAGATAAGATATTAAAGAGAATATTCTAGTAGATGTTCTCTGCACGTGTATTGTTAGGGTTTTTAGGAATATGTTCCCTATAAATAAAAAGAAACACAATAATAGAGTACATGAGAGATTCATTTGTAAAATATACTTTGACTTTAAAGAGAGAATCAGATCTTATTGTAAGCCTAGAAAAGCAACCTTTTCAATAAGATTCTTGTCCACACTTTTTCACTAGATCCGAGAATAACTCAGATATTCAAAGGCTTGTCCATCATTCATCATTGTCAAAAAGAATATTCACTGATTTCATCTTTTCTTGGGTGATTCATTTGTTCTATTTGCATAAATGACATTTATTGCTACTCATCACTATTTAATGCTATATTGCTTTTGCTTGGGTTCTTAAATATTAATTATTGTACACCGTTATAACTTTTAGAATGGACCTACGTATTATCTGTCGCTCTTCCGAGAATTCATCTTTGAGATACTATTATTAACTATGATTAACTCTCACTAGTATTAGTACACGCGCGATGCACGAACACAAATCATGTCGAGTTGTGATTTGGATTATTTGAATTATGTATAAATAACTTTAAAATATAAACCTTCCAGATTAAATTTATTGATAATCATTAGATATTAATTAAGAAGCAAGACATGAAACCATTTCACGAATCTCATAGTGGATAACCTGTTTTCTTTTTCTATATTTATATAATCCAATAGGTTAATTTTAGTACTTGAATTTCGTTTCGTTATCAATATTAAAAATTACTAACTATGCCATGTGGTGATTTGTTTCGTTTGAACATATTAAATTATATTATTTTAATAAAATTCTCAGTATTAGTTTATTTTTTATCTCAAGCTCTAATAAGTCTTATTCTTTTAAATTTTACACAATTTTTTTGTTCTTGCTTATAATTATAATATTATTTATTATTTAATATTATTATACTTTCATGTGATTTTTTCAGCTTACTAATTGACTTTATATTTTGATTATTATCCTTTTAATAATTATAATATATGTTTTATTCTTGAAATTTAATATATTTTACGCTTTTATCCTCTTACTCAAAACTATTTTACTATGTAAATCTATCAATAATATTTTTGAAAATAATTCAATTATTTACTTTATTTTATTTTAAATTAATTTAAAGTATAAATATTCTCACATTGTATCTATTTTTTTTATAGTCTCTTCCCTATTAAGAAATATTTAATTAGTATTTTACCCGTAATAAAAATAATATCATATTTGACTTTAAGTTGTAACTTTGATTAGTATAAAATATTAATATATAAGTTCTTTTATTATTATATTCCAAATCTATTAAGTTTTCTTATATTTATTTTTTGTATTACATGCAATAAAAAAAATTCTCTTTTAGTTTCAACATACAAAATTTGACTTTTAATTTTAGTTAATAAAATTACTTATATTAGATATTTATTTTATATTTTTAAATTTTAATTCTATATCTAGTAAGACTTTAATTTTTGGTGCCACTTTATTTAGTATTATTATCCATTACTATCCTTTAATATAATATAGATAATCTAGAAACTTTTTAATCTTAAAATAAATATCTATTTTTAAAAAATATTTCTTGAATTCTTAAGTTATTTAAATTTATCAATAGTATTTTATTTCACTTTATTTTATTTTCTAAACTAATTCTTAGCATAAATATTCTCACGCTATTTCTAATTTATTTTAAATATTTTTAAATTCTTATTTTATCTGTTAGACATAAGTTGTGTGGTATTATCCTATGATATTTTTTTATCATAATAGATAAAAAACAACTTTCTCATCTCAAATTTAAATAAGTTTTATCATTTTCTTTATGATGAAAGATTTGATTAATTTCTCTCTATTTATTCCTTGTTTTTGCTATTCTATTATTCAATACATAATATTATTACATTGTTATTATGTGGCTTTCATTGACTTTTTTAATTTAATATCTATTTCTACCACACTCATTTTAGTATTAATCATAAAAGTTAATTTCTTATTTGTTTGAACACATTATATCTAATGATAATGTTTTCATTATTATTTTATTTCTCTATGTACTATTTCTAAAAATAATAAAATTATGAAATGAAAGAAAAGAAAACAGATCAAGTGGTTAGTGAATAATTATATTTGGAAAGCTATAAAAATTTATTTACTATAAGAATGTGAGTCAATTTTAATTGATTTCTACCATAAATTAAATTTGATCAAATCTAAGTTGTTTTAATCCTTATTAAATTTGTCTAAAAATCTATTTAGATTATGTCTTAAAAATGCTAAGTGACATTTTCTGAATATGCCCCTTGGCTTTAAGTTTTTTCTTATCTTATAAATAATTGTATACTTTATATAAGATCTTATTTTACTGCTTGAATATTTTAATTTTTGAAGTCAATAAATCTTTAATATCATAAGTAAATTTTAGTTTTATTTTATATTTTAACTTACTTCAAAGTATAAATAGTCATAGGTTATCTCAATTTATGTTTTTGTATATTTTTTTTTCCAATTATAGTTTTTTAATTAATTTTTTACCTCTAGCTAATTTAGAAGAAAATATATGAGTGAATCAATTTAGAAGAAAATCTATGAGTGAATCAATATATATATATATATAAAGAGAGAGAGATTATATTTGTCTAAGATATATTTAGATTATGTATAAGATTTATTAAACTACTTCTCTTAATTACTTTCCGTTTATAATTTCTAATAATTAATATTGTCTTATAATTGCCAAGTGGCTTCATTGTAGCTTGCCACTTGGCTTAACCACAATGCATACTACTCTCTTTTTAATATAATACTAGTATTAGTACCCGCGCGATGCGCGGACAAATCATTTTAAATTGCAATGTATGTTGTTTGAATCATGTACAAATAACCTTAAAATATATATATCTCAGATAAAAATTATATAACATGAGAATTTAATTATGAAGCAGGATATGAAATTATTTATCAAATCTCGTAGTAGACAACCAATCTGTTTAACATATATTTGTAGCAACCTAACCCCTTGATTTTAGTACTTGCATTTCGTTCCGTTGTCGATATTAAAAAAATACTAAACATGTCATATTGTGATATGTCTTGTTCGAGCACATTATATCATATTATTTTAATAAAATGCTTACAATCACTTTATTTTTATCAGGAAGCCAAATATGTCTTATTCATCACATCATTTTTACGTAAATTCTTTTTTTGTTCTTTTCTTATAGTTATTGTATTATTTAATATTTCATATTATTATACCATCATATAAGTTTTTGTTAGCTTATAATTAAATTAATGTCTTGCTTATTATCCTTTTAATAGTATGTGATAAAAATAAATGTTGTATTCTCTAAATTTGATATATTTTTATGCTTTTATCCTCTTATTCATAATATTTTAATAATTTAAATTTGTCAGTAATATTTTTAAATATAATTAATTATTTTATTTTATCTATATTAAAATTAATTTAAAGTATAAGTATCCTCACACTACCTCTATTTTCTTTTTAATATACATTCTCTTTCCTACTATAAATGTTAATTAGTTTTATATTAATATTTTATCTATAACCAAAATAATGTCATATTTTATTTTAAATTGTAACTTTTAATTAGTCAAAAATATTAATACATAAGTTATTTGATTATCATGTTCCAAATGTATTGAGTTCTCTTATAATTAATTTTGTATTAGATGCAGTTAAATTTTCTTTCTTTTTTAGATATAAGATAAAATTTAATTTTAAGTTTAATTTTCATTATTAAGATTACCAATATTAGAAATTTATTTTGTATTTTTAAAAATTTATTTAATCATAGAAAAAAAATCTTAATTTTATGAACACATTATTTCTAAATATTGTAATGATATTTTTACTATCATTTTAATTCTTTACGTAATATATTTTTAAAAAAAAAATTTCATCTCAAACTCAGATAATTCTTATCATTTTATTTTCTAAACTGGACCACATTTTCAAAAAATTATGCTATGCATTCAAACTCAAACTAACTACACTCGATTCAGATATTAGTCATAATTCTAAAATATTAATACATAAGTGATTTGATTATCATGTTCCAAATGTATTGAGTTCTTTTGTAATTAATTTTGTATTAGATGCAGTTAAATTTTTGTTCTTTTTTAGCTATAAGATAAAATTTAATTTTTAATTTTCATTATTAAGATTACCAATATTAGAAATTTATTTTGTATAAAAATTTATTTAATCATAGAAAAATTTCTTAATTTTTTGATCACATTATTTCTAAATATTGTAATAATATTTTTACTATCATTTTAATTCTTTACGTAATATTTTTTTTTAAAAAAAATCTCATCTCAAACTCAAATAATTCTTATCATTTTATTTTCTAAACTGGACCGCATTTTCAAATAATTATGCTATGCATTCAAAACTCAAGCTAACTGCACTCGATTCAGATATAATCACAGAAAAATATTTTCCTAATTGTTTGAACATATTATATCTAAATGTTGTAGTAATATTTTCACTGTCATTTTACTTCTTTACATAATTTTTTTTCTTTTTTAGTTTGAAGATACAAATTTAATTTTTGTAAAATTACCTATATTAGAAATTTATTGTATAATTTAAAATTTTATTTTTTATTATTATTTTATTTTTCATAAATAAGACTTCAATTTCGTTTTATTATTCATATTTTGAGCATTCGCATCGTAGTTTTAAGAACTTTCTAATCTTAAATTCAAATAGTCTTTTTTTTCATTTCTAATAGTAAATTTCTAATAAGTTAACATAATTTTCTGATTTTTTTAATCTAATATATAGTCTTATTATGTTTTATGTGGCTTTTCATTAACTCGTAACTTTATTTAATATCATTCTCAACTACTTTTCTTTAATAATATAAGATAAATATATAATTTTTTAATTATAAAATAAATAATTATTTTGTTTCAAAAATATTACTCGCAAATTTTAAATTATTTAAAATTTAATAATATTTTTAAGTATTGTATATTTAATTTATTTTATTTTCTAAACTTATGATTTATAAATGTCCTTACATTATCTCTAATTTATTTTTATTGTTCAATATTTTTAGTTTTTATTTTACTATTAGACTTAAGTTATGTGGACTTATATTATGACTTTTCTTATCATAATATAAAAAACTTTCTCATCTCAAATTTAAATAAGTTTTACATTTTTTCCTATGATAAAATATCTTAATTTTTTTCTATTAATTCTTTATTATTGATCTTATATTATTCAATACCTAATATTATTACATTGTCATGTGAATTTTTATTAGCCTGTTTGAATTTAATATCTATTTTTACCACACTCATTCTAATATAATATAGATAAAAATTAAAATACTTTCTCATCTCAAATTCAAATAATTTTTATCATTATATTTTCTTAATTGGACCATATTTTCAAACAATTATGGTATGCTTTCAAACTTAAACTAACTAAACTCAATTCAAATAGTAATCATAGAAAAATATTTTTTTAATTGTTTGAACACATTATATCTAAATGTTGTAGTAATATTTACGTATAAAATATTCGTTTGCACGATTTATCAATATTAATATGAATTTATTTTTCTTGTTATTAAAATATCTTTTGCTGATTATTTAATTTTTCTCTTACCTTATAATTAATTTGTATACTTTATGTAAGATCTTATTTTGCTGCTTGAATTTATTTAGTTTTTAAACTCAATAAATCTTTAATATCTTAAGTAATTTTTAGTTTTATTTTATATTTTAACTTACTCCAAAGTATAAATAGTCATAGGTTATCTCAATTTACGTCTTTATATATATTTTTTCTATTATAGTTTTTAATTAATTTTTCACCTCCATATTTATAGCTAACATAGAAGAAAATCTATGAGTGGATCAATATATAGATATAAATATAGATAAAGATATAGATATAGATATTGATACAAATATACATATAAATTTAATCTATGAGTGGATCAATATATATATATATATATATATTAGATTTGTCTAGATCTATTTAGATTATGTATAAGATTCATTAAACTACCTCCAATAATTATGTTTCTATATATAATTTCTAATTATTAATGTTGTCCTAAATTTGCCAAGTGGCTTCATTTTAGCTTTCCACTTGGCTTAAGCACAATGCATGCTACTCTCCTTTTAATATAACTAGTATTAGGACCCGCGCGATGCGCGGATAAATCATTTCAAATTACAATGCAGGTTGTTTGAATCATGTGCAAATAATCTTAAAATATAAACCTCTCAGATAAAATTATATAACATGAGAATTTAATTATGAAGCAGGATATGAAATTATTGTTCAAATCTCGTAGTAGACAACCAATCTTTTTAATATATATTTGTAGCAACCTAACCCCTTGATTTTAGTACTTGCATTTTGTTCCGCTATCAATATTAAAGAATACTAAAACATGTCATATTGAGATCTGTCTTGTTCGAGCACATTGAATCATATTATTTTAACAAAATTTTTACTATCACTTTAGTTTTATCTGGAAGTCAAATATGTCTTATTCATCACATCTTTTTTATGTAAATTCTTTTTTTTTGTTCTTTTCTTATAGTTATTGTATTATTTATTATTTAATATTATTATACTATCATACAATATTTTATTAGCTTATAATTAAATTAATGGCTTGCTTATTATTCTTTTAATAGTATTTAATAAAAATAAATGTTTATTCTAGAAATTTGGTGTACCGTTATGCTTTTATCCTCTTATTAATAATATTTTAATCATTAATATTTTTAATATTATTTTAGTATTTTATTTTATCTATTTTTAAATTAATTTAAAGTATAAGTATCCTCACACTACCTCTATTTTATTTTATACATTCTCTTCCCTAATATAAATTTTAATTATTTTTTATATTAATGTTTTACCTATAACCAAAATAATATCATATTATGTTTTAAATTGTAACTTTTAATTAGTCTAAAATATTAATACATAAGTTATTTGATTATCATATTCCAAATGTATTGAGTTCTCTTATAATTAATTTTGTATTAGATGCAGTTAAATTTTCTTTTTTTAGCTATAAGATACAATTTAATTTTTAATTTTCATTAGTAATTTTCATTTAATCATAGAAATTGTTTTTTAATTATTTGAACACATTATTTCTAAATATTGTAGTAATATTTTTACTGTCATTTTAGTTCTTTACTTAATATTTTCAAAAACAACAAAAATCTCATCTCAAATTCAAATAATTCTTATCATTCTATTTTCTAAATCGGATAACATTTTCCAAAAATTATGCAATGCACTCCAAACTCAAACTAACTGCACTCGATTAAGATATTAATTATAAAAAAATATTTTCTTAATTGTTTGAACATATTATATCTAAATATTGTAGTAATATTTTCACTATCATTTTATTTCTTTATATAAATTTTCTTTCATTTTTAGTTTTAAGATACAAATTTATTTTTTATAAAATTACCTATATTAGAAATTTATTTTGAAATTTAAAATTTTTAATTTTAATTTTAATTTTTTTCATAAATAAGACTTCAATTTCGTGGTATTATCCATAATTTGAGCATTCGCATCATAGTTTTAAGAACATTCTAGTCTCAAATTTAAATAGTCTTTTCTTTTCATTTCTAATAATTTAAAATAATTTTGCTATTTTTTTAATCTAATATATAGTCTTATTAAGTTTTATGTGGTTTTTCATTAACTTGTACCTTTATTTAATATCATTATCAACTACTTTTTTTTAATAGTATAAGATAAATATATAATTTTTTAGTTCTAAAATAAACATTTATTTTGTTTTAAAAATATTGTTCTAAAATTTTAAATTATTTAAAATTTAATAATGTTTTTAAGTATTCTAAAATATTTAATTTATTTTATTTTCTAAACTTATGATTTATAAATGTCCTTACATTATCTCTAATTTATTTTTATTATTCAATATTTTTAGTTTTTGATTTTACTATTAGACTTGAGTTATGTGGAATTTATATTATGACTTTTCTTATCATAATATATAAAACTTTCTCATCTCAAGTTTAAATAAGTTTTACCCTTTTTCCTATGATAAAAAATCTGAATTTTTATTTTTTTCTCTATTTATTCTTTAAGTTTGATTTTATATTATTCTATACCTAATATTATTACATTGTCATGTGAATTTTTATTAGCCTGTTTGAATTTAATATCTATTTTTTCACACTCATTCTAATATAATATAGACAAAAATTTAAAAACTTTATTATCTCAAATTCAAATAATTTTTATCATTCTATTTTTTTAATTGGACCATATTTTCAAAAAATTATGTTATGCTTTCAAACTTAAACTAACTGAATTCAATTCAAATATTAATCATAGAAAAATATTTTCTTAATTGTTTGAAAACATTATATCTAAATATTATTGTAATATTTACATATAAAATATTTGTTTGCACGATTTATCAATATTAATATGAATTTATTATTCTTGTTATTAAAATATCTTTTATTGGTTATTTAATTTTTCTCTTACCTTGTAAATAATTTGTATACTTTATGCAAGTTCTTATTCTGATGCTTGAATTTATTTAATTTTTAAATTCAATAAATATTTAATATCTTAAGTAAATTTTAGTTTTATATAAATAGTCACAGGTTATCTCAATTTATGTCTTTTTATATTTTTATTTTTTTCTATTATAGTTTTTAATAAATTTTTCACATCCATATTTCTAGCTAATATAGAAGAAAATCTATGAGTGGATCAATATATAGATATCGATACAAATATACATACAAATTTAAATATAGATATATAAATTAGATTTGTGTAAGATCTATTTAGATTATGCATAAGATTTATTAAACTACTTCCATTAATTATGTTTCTATATATAATTTTTAATTATTAATGTTGTCCTAAAATTGCCATGTGTCTTTATTTTAGCTTGTCACTTGGCTTAACCACAATGCATACTACTCTCCTTTTAATATAATATAGATAAGATAGATTGTATAAATTTAATTAGGTGAACCAAGACCTATATTTTTGATCAAATATATAGTATTTGAGAATTTCAATTAATTGTAAGTTAGAATAGACCACGCAGCTTCCAACGTGGCCGTAATCTGAGTTAGGAATAAAAGCAGCTAACGGAGTGTTCTTTTACACACACGTAAAAAGGCGCGTGATTCGACGTGGTTTCAATAATAAAACTGCTGATTTTTGTTACATTTTGGATGGTGGGATTTTGGAGGGTACTGTAAAAAATGCTCTGTCGCCTGAAGATATTTGGTGGATCAAATGCTCAACATTTTCTGACCAACTCTGTTTCTCAACCAATAATTTCTTTACGCCTATCACTCATGCTATTCATAAATAAGTAGGAAAGTTTTGTCCATGTGTAAGTATTTTCTGTATTCTGATTTTTGAGTTGTCCAATTTTTGATTGAGAACAATTGGCCATTAAATAAACAAAGTGTTTGATTCTGGTCTTTGAAGTTAAGGAATATTGTTAGCTTTAAATTTTCTATTCGTGCTCGAAATATGAATTGACTACACTTAAAAAAATAATAAGTGAAAGATTTGGTGGGCGTTTGGACATAAGAATTGTAAAATTTCGAAAAAATTGAAATTTCGTTTCAAGTGAAAATGATATTTGAAAATTAGAGTTGTGTTTGGATATGAATATAATTTTGGGTTGTTTTTGAATTTTTGTGAGTGATCTGAGTGAAAATTTTGAAAAAGGGCCTTTTGGAGTTTTTTAATTTTTCGAAAAATTCCAAAATTCATCTTCAAGTGAAAATTGAAAATTTTATGGCCAAACATTGATTTCGAAAAAAGTAAAAAAATTCAGAAAAAAGTGAAAAAAATTCATGGCCAAACATGCTCTTAATCTTTTTCGAGGAGGCATTTGCATCTATACCCGCTTTTTGTGTCATGTTTTAACTTATGCCCGATTTGCAAAAAAAAATTACAAGTGTACCCGTTTTTTCGCATAACTTCAGCATACATGGTTGAAGTAGCAAAGGCAATCACGCAAAAGTTCAGCATTCTAGTAGCCGGGCCTGAAGTTCAGCTCTAGAGCTGAAGTTTTTGTTTTGTAACTGGCGAGCTTCAGCTCTAGAGCTGAAGTTTTTGTTTAGTAACTGGCGAGCTGAAGTTTTTGTTTTTGTAACTGTCGAAGTTTTTGTTTTGTAACTGGCGAACTTCAGCTCTAGACCTGAAGTTTTTGTTTAGTAACTGGCGAGCTGAAGTTTTTGTTTAGTAACTGGCGAGCTGAAGTTTTTGTTTTTGTAACTGGCGAAGTTTTTATTTTGTAACTGGCGAACTTCAGCTCTAGAGCTGAAGTTTTTATTTTTGTCACTGGCGAAGTTCAGCTCTACAGCTGAAGTTTTTGTTTTGTAACCGGCGAAGTTTTTGTTTTGTAACTGGCGAACTTCAGCTCTAGAGCTGAGGTTTTTGTTTTATAACTGTCGAACTTCAACTCTAGAGCTGAAGTTTTTGTTTAGTAACTGGCGAACTTCAGTTCTAGAGCTGAAGTTATTTAGTTCTCTTTTCTTTCTAGTGCTTGTGCTAGAGCTGAAATTATTTAGTTCTCTTTTCTTTCTAGTCCTTGTGTATTTTTTCTTCTTCTTAATGTGTGTATTCTGAGAGACAAACAACTATTCTTTCAAAGAATTCTCTTCGACAGATCGGCATTTGGAAACATATGTCTGCTATATCCTTTGGCACAAGCAAATTGTTATACATGTATTACTTTTCAGAATTTATTTATATATAAAAATACTATTAAAGTCCCAACCTTCAATGACACGTGCCTTTCTGCGATGCAAAAGTTCACACTGCTATTGATTCTCGACATGAAGAAGCAAGCGAATGTTACCACCACATATTCTAGTACAGAAGAAGATGAAGGAGGAGATGAAGGAGGAGGAGAAAGGGGACTAAAATTATTTAAAAAGTAGGTACAAGTTAAAAGTTTAAAAAAAAATAGGTATAGGTTAAATGAGAGCGACCAAATAAGGCGCCTGTACAATTTTTACTTTTTCGAAGGGGCTGTTATTTGAACTGCTAAAACAAAGCGAAATAAGTATTGATGTCAAATAAGACCACGTGTTTTACATTCTTGTTCTCCAAAAGAAAATTTTATATTATATTCACACAAGTTACCTTAGTTATATTAAGTTCCTTGATATTTGACATGTGTACAGTGGAGGTCCCACAGCCTTTTCCAACTTGAAAAAGGGGACACAGAACACATTATTTAGTTTATACTTGAGTATAAACTAAAATTATGAAGGGAAAAAAAATATTGTACACTTGACTATAGTAGGACTCTACAAAATTGAAGCAAAAAAATAGAAGTGTCGCTGAATTTTTATACTTGAGTATCAAACCAATATTACTCCTGTAGTAATACGAAGCGGGTCTACATGGACCATTACGGGTGCTTTAATATCTATTGTCTTTAACCAAATTTAATAAATTTACTATGGTAATTATCAAAAAATTTAAATAAGTATTAAGTGAGCATTTACAATTAAACTCCTTTTCCATCTTCTTTTGGAGTTTTTTCGACGAGCACCTATAGCTTCTAAATCTTGAATCCATCACTGGGTATTGCGTTTTCCCCCTTGTCAAACCATTTGTCCCAAGTAAAGTAACGAATATATATTAACGGTAAAATTTCAGTTATGATTTAGAACAATTTCAAGAGTTTATTGATTTATGTCATGTGCAACATCATGCTGATGCAAGATAAAAAAATAAAGAAACATTAAGGTAAAAGAAGGAAAAGGAAAAGGTGAATAGTTAAATCAAAGCTTTTTATTGTTAGGACACAACAAAAATTCTCTTTCAAGCTTCCAAATAGACTTTTCTCATCTTTTAAAAAATTTACACTTGAATGCTTTTCCTTTTTTTTTTTTTTGAATTTTGCATTAAGTATAGTCTAGTCACTCAAAGTGTTTTTGAACGAATTCATCTTCCATTTTGCGATGGGCTTTATCCAGCAAAGGAACTGCTTTTGCCTCATACACACTCAAGTTGTCTCTCTTCAATTCTTTTGACTCCTTTAAGAATATTTTCTCTCGAAAATAGTAGTCATAGTTAGTAGTGGCAAAATAGATAAAAATATAGTTATCCATTCATATTATTCAGAGAAAAATGAGTTTGAGAATGAACTTTTTTGCTCTGATACTAGTTGTTGGGAATAAACCCGCTACAAAAATAATATTCACGATAATAAAAGCGGAATAAGAACGTAGCACCGAGATACGGTAATTAACAAGAATAAAAAAGTAACAACGACACCAAGATTTTTACGTGGAAAACCCTTTTGAATAAGGGAAAAACCACGGCCTTGAGAAGAGCAACTGATATCACTATAACAAGGAATTTTACACTTTGTAGGTCCGAGTAAAATACTCAAAAGGTCACTAGAACACTCAAAAGAAATAACCCTCTTTTGATATTCCCACCTCACTACAATATCACCCACTCTCTATCTTTCTCACAGACTATTTTCTTGTACCCTGTCTGTGAAATCTCACTCTTTCTTTCTAACTCTCAGATATATTTTTCTTCTGAGATTGGTGTGTCGAGATGAGAGCCGAAGCTCTCCTTTTATAGGCAGAGCCTCACTCTCTCATGCCTACTACATTTGACATTTTCTACCTGCAGATCTACTATGCCTAACGAATTTGACAAATGCAAAAGATATGATGGCTGCCAACTTTGAAAACAATCAAGGAAGAAAAGTCTTCCTTAATTAATGGGATGTACCCCACAAATCTCCCCCTCCAGTCTCATTCACCTGAAGGAGGTAGCACCGGAGATTCTAGTTTGAGCGCATGCCGACAAGTTCTTTGCAAAGCTCGAACTTGTCTCTTGGTACTACCTTGATTAGCATATCTGCAGGATTTCACTCGTGTGAATCTTTTTGACCTGTAAAGATTCGTTCTACACCTGCTCACGAATCCAATGATATCTCACATCTATATGCTTTGTTCTTGCATGGTACATGGAGTTCTTGCTCAAGTCTATTGCACTTTGACTGTCACAATAGACAACATACTCCTTTTGATGCAATTCCAGCTCTTGAAGAAATCGCCTGAGCCATATCATCTCCTTGCCAGTTTCTGTAGCGGCAATGTACTCTGCTTCAGTTGTTGAAAGTGCAACACACTTTTGCAACTTAGACTACCATGATATAGCTCCCCCTGAAAATGTAAACAAATATCCAGTAGTGGATTTTCTGTTATCAATGTCACCTGCCATATCAGCATCTGTATAGCCCTTCAAGATTGGATCAGATCCTCCAAAGCACAAACAATCTCCCGTGGTACCTCTCAGGTACCTGAGTATCCACTTGACTGCTTCCCAATGTTTCTTTCAAGGATTTTCAAGAAACCTGCTGATAACACTAACTGCATGAGCAATATCAGGTCTAGTGCATACCATTGCATACATCAAGCTTCCGACTGCTGAAGAATAAGGAACTCTAGCCATGAACCCTTTCTCCTCCTCTGTTGTAGGACACATCTTTTTGCTCAACTTTAGATGACTAGCAAGAGGTGTGCTGACTGGCTTAGCATTCTTCATGTTGAATCATTCTAGTACACGTTCAATATACTTCTCCTGAGATAGCCACAACTTTCTACTTGTTCTTTCTCGAACTATCTTCATCCCTAGAATTTGTTGTGCTAGGCCCAAGTCCTTCATATCAAATGACTTGGACAAATCTCTCTTCAACTTTGCGATCAGCCCCTTGTCTTTTCCTACAATTAACATGTCATCCACATACAACAACAATATAATAAAGTTATTCTCAGAAAATCTTTTGAAGTATACACATGGATCAGAATAGGTCATTAGGTATGTTTGACTTTTCATGAATGAGTCAAACTTCATTTATCACTGCCTTGGCGCCTGCTTCAATCCATAAAGACTCTTATTCAATTTGCACACCATGTGTTTTTTTCCAGCTACTTCAAATCCTTCTGGTTGCTCCATATAAATCTCCTCTTCCAAATTTCCATGAAGAAATGTAGTTTTCAATCCAACTGCTCCACTTCAAGATCTAGGCTAGCTGTTAAGCTCAAAATTGTTCGAATAGAAGTCATTTTGACAAGAGGTGAGAAAATTTCGTCAAAATCAATACTTTTCTTTTGTTCGAAGCCTTTAACCACCAATCGAGCTTTGTATCTGACCATCTTGCCATTTCCATTTTTCTTGAGTTTAAAGACCCATTTGCATTTGAGTGGTCATTTACCCTTTGGAAGTTCAACCAGCTTGTACGTGCCATTTTTTTGTAGAGATTCCATCTCTTCTTGCATGGCTTTCATCCACTGGTTCTTTTCTGGATGGGACATCACCTCCTTAAGACTTTCTGGCTCCCCCTCATCACTGATGAGGACATACTCTGTAGAAGGGTACCTGCATGACTCTACCCTTGGCCTCTGATCTCCTCAGAGGTTGAGGTTGTTCTTCTTCCTGAGTGGGGTGCTCTACTTCCTCGACACCTTCATCAAGTTGCTCCCCCTGCTCAATAACCTCGCCAGATTACTCCCCCTGCTCGACAACCTCCTTGGTCGTACTTTCTACACTTGTGGGATTGTTAGAAGTAGAAGGAATAGTAACAAGGTTAGAAATTATACCATTCTTCGCCTTTTCTAACATATCAGCAGCAATTCTGACTTCACTTTCTCGGAAGACTACATCTCTGCTTTTGATGACCTTCTTCTTTACAGGTCCCACAATCTGTACCCGAACTCTTCATCTCCATATTCGATAAATATGCAGGGAACAGATTTATCATCCAACTTTGTCCTCTGCTCTTTTGGTACATATGCAAAAACTCTGCAACCGAATACCTTCAGATGCGAGTAGGATACCTCCTTGTTGGTCCAAACTCTCTCTGGGATGTCAAACGCTAACGGAACTGATGGACTTCTATTGATCAGGTACCAGGCTGTCTGAACTACTTCACCCCAGAATGACTTAGGCAGTTTAGCCATTCTGAGCATGTTTCTCACCTTCTCTACAATGGTGCGGTTCATCCTCTAGGCTACGCCATTGTGCTGTGGGGTTCCAGGAACTGTCTTTTCATGTCTGATCCCATGACTTGAACAATACTCTTCAAATTCCCTTGAAGTGTACTCACCTCCATTGTCACTTCGGAGACACTTTAGCTTTCGGCTTGTCTCCCTTTCTACTAGAGCATGAAACTTCTAGAAAACTTGAAACACCTAATCTTTAGTTTTCAAAATATAAACCCATAATTTTCGTGAAGCATCATCAATAAAAGTAACAAAATATTTGTTACCGCCCATTGATTCAATTTTCATTGGGCCACAAACATCAGAATATACTAAATCAAGTATATTCAATTTTCTTTCAGATGATGTCTGAAATGAGACTTTATGCTGCTTATCAAATAAACAGTAGTCACAAGGTTTTACCGTTGTACCTTTGGCATAAGAAATGAGTAATTTCTTGGTAAGAATCTGCAATCCCTTCTCGCTCATATGACACATTCTTTTGTGCCACAAATCTGGAAAAATCTGATCTTGCACCGCGTTCAATTCACCTTGGCATATTTCTGCATTTGTCCTGTACAACGTGCCACGAGCAACTCCCTTTGCAATCACCAATGATACCTTAGTGTGTCTCCACTTTTCATTTGCAAAATAGTTCTCGTATCCATCTCGATCTAAAGCAATTCCCGAGATCAAGTTCATCCGCAAATCAGGTACATGCCGCACATCCTTTAGAACCAATGTGCATTCGACATTTGTCTTGATACAAATATCACCAATCCCCGCCATCTTTGAGTAACTTGTGTTACCCATTCTCACTGTGCCGAAATCACCTGCTACATATCTGCAAAAAAGATCTCTTACCGGTGTGGCATGTTAAGATGACGCTGTGCCAACCACCCATTCCGACTCTGGACCTGATAGGTGCATGCATTCCTCTTCCTTATTTATAAAGAGGACAACATTATCATTGTTTTGCACCATGGCGGCTGTGTTGTCGTCATTCTTCTGGCCACTGGTTTCACCTTTGCCCTTTCTTGGATTTGGGCAATCTCTTTTGAAGTGACTTGGTTGATCACAGTTGTAGCAATTTCTGGCTCTTGATTTGGATCGGTTCTTTGACTTCCCATGAGCTCCGGATCTACCATAGTTGCTCGAACTCCTTTGATAACTCCTGCCTCTACCTTCTGTGATGAGAGTCTGTCCTTGATTTTTAGGCTTCTTTCTCATCTTCTCATAGAGTAGAAGAGCCGATGTGACATCTTTCAACTCAATAATAGTCTTACCGTGCAGGATGGTTGTTGCCAAATTATCGTACGAAGATGGCAACGAGTTCAATAGCAAGATGGCTTTATCTTTTTCCTCGATTTTCACTCCAAGGTTGGCAAGCTGTGTGATTAGTCCGTTAAACACATTTAAATGTGACAAAAAATTCGTACCTTCACCCGTGTGTAGGGCGTATAACTGCTTCTTGAGGTACAATTTATTTGTCAGCATTTTGGACATGTATAGGCTTTCCAACCTTGTCCAAATTCCACGTGCAGTGTCTTCATCAATGATGTTATTTACCACATCATCTGCTAAGTGCAACCTGATTGCACTAGCAACTCTTTCATCCAAGTCAGCCCAATCCTCAGCTTTCATGATATCAGGCTTTTTGGCATCAACATCTAGTACCTTGTGTAATCCTTGTTAAATAAGCAGATCCCTCATTCTTCTTTGTCATGTTAAGAAACCGTTATCTCCGTTGAATTTTGCTACCTCGTACTTTACTCCGGACATTTTTATTTTTCACCGAGTATAGTACTACCGACAGTGAATAGTATTTCAGTGAACGAGCAGAACCTTTGCTCTGATACTAGTTGTTGGGAATAAACCCGCTACAAAAATAATATTCACGATAATAAAAGCGGAATAAGAACGTAGCACCGAGATACGGTAATTAACAAGAATAAAAAAGTAACAACGACACCAAGATTTTTACGTGGAAAACCCTTTTGAATAAGGGAAAAACCACGGCCTTGAGAAGAGCAACTGATATCACTATAGCAAGGAATTTTACACTTTGTAGGTCCGAGTAAAATACTCAAAAGGCCACTAGAACACTCAAAAGAAATAACCCTCTTTTGATATTCCCACCTCACTACAATATCACCCACTCTCTATCTTTCTCACAGACTATTTTCTTGTACCCTGTCTGTGAAATCTCACTCTTTCTTTCTAACTCTCAGATATATTTTTCTTCTGAGATTGGTGTGTCGAGATGAGAGCCGAAGCTCTCCTTTTATAGGCAGAGCCTCACTCTCTCATGCCTACTACATTTGACATTTTCTACCTGCAGATCTACTATGCCTAACGAATTTGACAAATGCAAAAGATATGATGGCTGCCAACTTTGAAAACAATCAAGGAAGAAAAGTCTTCCTTAATTAATGGGATGTACCCCACAAATATGGATAAGATTCATATTATCCACTTAAAAATAGATAACCAATGAGTTTTACATTTGCAAAGACTCAAACTGAGGTTTTCCTCAAGTTTGGAAGACTAGGAATTCTTCCGAAAGTGATCATATTCAAAAAGCCATGGATAATATGGATATCCATATTATCCGACAGTTAATTCGTTTCCTATCCGTGTTAAATATGGGTAGGGTTGAGTATATTATCTGTTTTATATTAACCGTTTTCGACTCGTCCATGTTCGATCCGACCCATTCGTTTGCCACCGCTAGATGTAAGAGTTTACAAGCATAATTAGATAAATTGTCTTTCTTGTACGGAAAAATAAAAGTCATAAAAACCAAAGAAATATGCATCATTATAAAGTAAAGTTAATGTTGAGTGATACCATCATTCACGTTGATTTGATTTGAGCAACTTTCTTGCAAATCAACACACTTGGATATGTTGGCTTTTTTCTTCGTACTGATTACCATATAGATTTGCCACAATAATGGGCCAAATAAGATGCTATACTCAATCATTACGAAATATATACTTCTCTTCTAATTCTGATTTTTGTATCTTTAGGGTAGGCAAAAATATAGTTAGAACTAGCTCCATCTTACGGAAGATATATGAGTGTGTTTGGTAAAGAGCACCGCACGCTTCTGCATGACAAAGTATGGTGTATTTTCTGGATTCAACGTATATATCAGTGTAATTGTTACCTGTCATATTTTTATAGTAATAGTTAATTTTGTTGGTATTATTTACAATGCAAATTCAAAAATTTCTTTTTGAAAATCCATTTACAACCAATAGCCATGAGTCTTTTTAGTTTACAAGTATCCTATTTATTTCCAAGTGGCTTCTTAAATAAAGTCTTGTGGCCAAATACTCTTAGATAATTGGTACATGGCAAGAGTTTTTACATATGACATTGATTTAAAAAAATTATTTGACAAATGACCTTGCTAAGCCAAGTGTCATTTTGCATGACATGCGTTGTCATCTTGCATAAAAGAAAATTGACAAGTAAGTCATGTGTTGTCATCTTGCATGAAAGAAAATTGACAAGTAAGTAAGACACTTGTCATGAAACTAAACTCATTTTCATGCTATAAATAGGATGATCATCATTCACTCAATTCTTAACCAATAATTCATGTAGCTAATCATCACTTTCTTCCTAAAATATTTTAATTTTTGTAACAACTACAGAAAAACCTTCATCTTCTCTTCTTTCTAAGTAACTGTTTTGTGCATATTCTAAACTTTCAGCCACGAATGCACGTGTTTGGATGTATTGTAGAACCTTGGGGAGAAGACCGGTCTTAACGATTTGCACCCAATCGGGCCGAAATCTCTTTCAAGGCAGTGGCTTGCCACGACATAGTATTTTTTATAAGTTGTTCTTTCCTTCTTGTTCTTAGTCAATATTATCTACTCATTTTTCTTACAATTTGAAAGTGACTTCATATATAATATTGACTAATGGCCACCACTTTGAACAAAACACTTCCTGATCTATCAAAGCTTGAGCCTTTAGATGGAAACAATTATAAGCGTTGGTCCCAGAAACTTTTAATTTTCTTTGAACAATTAGAAGTTGATTATATTTTTTTTAACGATCATCCTGCTGATATTGTTGCTGATAATTCTAATTCTGCCAATAATGTTGTTGCTGATGATGCTGCTAAAAAGAAATTTGAAAAGGATAATAAAACTGTGAGAGTGCATCTGCTTAACCATATGACTAATTCTCTCTTTGATTTGTTTATAAATTATAAATCTGCTAATGTCATATGGGGCAGGTTGGAGAAGAAATATGGTGCTGATGACGCGGGAAAAAAGAAATATGTCATTGGAAAGTGGATCAAGTTTCAGATGGTTGATGATAAGCCAATCATGGAACAGGTTCACGGGTATGAGAACTTGGCTGCTGTTGAACGAGGACATGGAGATGTGTGAGATTCTTCAGGCTAATGTTCTGCTTGAAAAGTTTCCACCTTCCTAGAGTGATTACAGGAATCAACTGAAACATAAAAAGAAAAACTTAACTCTTCAAGAACTGATCAGTCACATGAGGACTGGGGAAGCAAACCATCTCAAGGATGAGGAGTCTGAACGGCTTAAGAATAAGATGAAATCTCTCTCTCTCTCTCTTAATTCTTCTAAAGCTAATCTTGTGGAATCTTCTAGTACTTTTGTGAAAGACAGATTTAAAGAAAAACAGAAAAAGGCCAGAAGAAAGGACATGTGAAGAAGCAGAATTACTTCAATAAGTTGGAGGGCCATATTCAAAAGTCGAAAGGACCTTGCTATGTATGCGGCAAAATTGGTCACAGGGCTTTTCAGTGCAACCAGAGACAAGGACAAAGCTCAAAGATTAGAGGAAAAGCTCCAGTCCAAGCTAACCTTACTGAGGGTGGTGATGTCATTGTTGTTGTGGTTGTTGAGGCGAACATGGTGGCTAACAAGACTAACTGGATACTGGACACATGCACTTCAAGGCACATTTACGCCAACAAGAAGCTGTTTCACAACTTTGAGGAATCTGCTGATGGTGAGTGTGTCTACATGGGCAACTCCACTACAGTTGTAGTTATGGGTAAAGGAAAAATTCTCTTTCAGTTAACTTCTGGAAAAACCTTAGCCTTGAACAATGTTCTGTATGTACCCTCCCTTCGTAGAAACTTAGTTTCTGGTGCGCTTCTCAACAAAGCAGGTATTAAAATTATTTTTGAATATGATAAAGTTATTATTTCTCGTGGATGAGACTTTGTTGGGAAGGGTTACCTTTGTGTGGGTTTATTTGTATTGAACATCGCTCAAGAGATTAATAATAATGCTAGTACTTTCAATTCTGCTTATATTGCTGAGTCTATTGATTTGTGGCATGGTAGACTAGGTCATATTAATATTGCTTCTTTAAAAGACTTAGAAAAATGGAATTAATTCCTGCAGTTAATATTAATAATTTTTCTAAGTGTCCTATTTGTGTAGAAGCAAAACATACCAAAAAGCCTTTTAAAAATATAACTAGTAGAAAAACAAAATTGCTTGAACTAGTGCATTCAGACTTAACAGATTTCAAGAACACTGTTAGTAAGGGTGAAAAGAAATATTATATCACCTTTGTAGATGACTTTTCTAGATACACTAAGGTATATCTTCTTAAGTCAAAAGATGAGGCTGAAAGCATATTTTTGAAATACACGGCAGAAGTAGAGAATCAATTAGACAGAAAAATCAAGAGGCTTAGGTCTGACAGGGGTGGTGAATATAGTACTAATACTCTAAAAGCCTTTTGTGAGAAAAATGGTATCATACATGAGGTTATTACTCCCTATACTCCCCAACAAAATGGTGTAGCCGAACGGAAAAATAGAACCCTTAAGGAAATGTGAATTCTATGCTTTTGAGTTCGGATTTATCTCATAATATGTGGGGGGAAGCTGTTTTATCTGCATGCTATATTCTTAATAAAGTCCCTCATAAGAAGTTAGATAAAACCCCATATGAGTTATGGAAGGGGTTTGCCCCTAACATGAAAATTCTGAAAGTGTTGGGGTGTTTGGCTAAGGTTGGTCTACCTGATTTTAAACAAGTAACTGTTGGACTCAGGACTTTTGATGCTATTTTCATTGGTTATGCTCAAAACAGTTCTGCATATAGATTTATGTCTTTGAATGATAGTTCTATTTGTGAATCTAGAGATGTAGAATTTTTTGAACATATTTTTCCATTGAAAAATAATGTGTATAGTGTTGTGCCTAATAATGCTCTACATCTATGTCAGTTAATTCTCATATAGTGCCTTTTTCTAGTGTTACTGCTAATGAGCATGAAAATAAACTTAGAAGAAGTAAGAGGCATAGAATTGAAGCTAGCTTAGGTCCTGACTTTATTACTACTTTCTTGACTGAAAATATTGATCTTGATATTTTGAGTGATGAATTAGTGTCAATCTATTTGATAGAAGAAGACCCTAAGACATACAGTGAAGCAATGAGGTCAATAGATACTAGATTTTGGAAAGAGGCCATTAAAAGTGAATTAGACTCTATAGTTTCTAATCACACTTGGGACTTAACTGATTTGCCTAAAGGTTGTAAACCCATAAGTAACAAGTGGATATTTAAAAAGAAATTGAGACCTGATGGTACAATTGAGAAATATAAGGCTAGACTTGTGATTAGGGGTTTTAACCAAAAGAAAGACATTGATTAATTTTACACTTATTCTCTTGTGACTAAGATAGCGACCATTAGAACTCTTGTTGCTTTGGCCGCTATTCATGGCTTTCCTAAATGGTAATTTAAAGGAAGAGACCTATATGTATCAACCTGAGGGATTTGTGATCCAAGGACAGGAAAATAAAGTATGCAAATTGAGAAAGTCTTTGTATGGTCGAAAGCAGACACCTAAGCAATGATACGAAAAATTTAATAGCACATTAGTGGTTAATAATTTTGTTGTTAATGCATCTGATACTTGTGTTTATTCCAAGATGATAGGATCAGTTTGTGTTATTATATGTTTGTATGTGGATAACATGCTAATCTTTGGCCCTAACGTGCATGACATTAATGAGACTACAAATTTTTTGTCTTCTAAATTTGAAATGAAAGATCTTGGAGAAGTAGATGTGATTTTAGGGGTTATAATCAAAAGAACTTCTGATGGTTTTTCATTGTCTCAGTCTCATTATATTGATAAAATGTTGAAAAGGTTCAAGTGTTTTGATGTAGCACCTGTGAGAACTCCTTATGGTCCTAACATACACTTGAAAAAGAATAAGGAATCTAGTATTTCTCAAATTGAATATGCTAAGATAATTGGTAGTATAATATTTCTCATGAATTATACACGACCTAATATTGCTTACACTGTTAGTAGATTGAGTAGATATACTCACAACCCTAGTAGTGAACACTGGAATGCTCTTCATCGTTTGCTAAGGTATTTGAGAGGTACTATGGATTGGTGTTTATATTTTAATAAATTTCGTGCTGTTTTAGAAGGATTTTGTGATGCAAACTGGGTTACTGACAATGATGAAGTTAGCTCCACTAGTGGCTATGTGTTTAATTTGGGTGCAGGTGCTATTTCATGGAAGTCTTCAAAACAGACTTGTATAGCTCTACTATGGAGTCTAAATTCATTGCTCTTGAGTTAGCAGGGCAAGAAGCCGAGTGGTTGAGAAACTTATCGGCAGACGTGCCTTTGTGGGGAAGACAAGCTTCACCAGTTTCTCTACATTATGACTCACAGGTGGCAATTAGAATTGCCAAAAATAGTGTATACAATGGAAAAAGAAGACATATCCGCATTAGGCATAGTGCGGTAAAACAGTTGTTGAAACATGGTGTTATTTCCTTGGAATATGTAAGATCCGAAAGAAATTTGGCGGATCCTTTAACCAAGGGTTTGGCAAGGAGAGTTATCCTTGAAACGTCGAGGGGAATGGGGTTAAAGACCATGGATTGAGAAGTATGGTGGATACCCGTTTGTGGTCAAACTAAGCCATATGAGACCTTAATATGCACTACATTTCCTATCCCTATGGCGTGTGGTAGTGCTTTATAAGGTTGAGCTTATTTTGCTCTTAACGATTCCATAACCTTAAGGTAGTCTATGTGTAGATAGACTTGATGGAATCATCTACGTGAGTGTAAAGGTGTGGTCACCTTTTATGAAAGACTTGGGATGTCTTTCTAGAGCACTCATGAGACCCAAGGTATGTGCATGACCATAAAAGCACTTTGTTAGTATCGCAGAGTTTGCATAAAATTAAGAATATAGTACGTATTGTGGGGGTCTCAACCAATGTCCATTCAGTTCAAGAGTACTTCACTTTGTGGATGTTAGTTGTTGCCTCATTTCACTACGTGTCAATTCAAATCGAAAGATATTAACGCTTAAGTACATGTTCCTTCTTTTGCCCAGAATTGTTCTATTTTTGTCTTTGCATTAGTGGGGAATTGTTGGTATTATTTGTGAGCACCTAATTTTTGACAATATTTAATTTTTTATCACTTCTTCTATGTAAATATTTTAGGGGTTTTAACCTACAATTTTAGCTTTGTTATACTTTTTATTATAGGGTAAAAATACAAAATTTTAAAAGGTGAATTATTACTATTAATGTTATTTTATTTTTATTTTTATTTTAAAATAATAAAAAAAAATTCCGAAAAATATTATTATTTTTTTAAATTTTCAGGAGTGATTTAAAAAATAAGAAAAAGGGAAGTATTGAATAAAAAAATAAAAGTAAAAGTAGGTGGAATTCTCTTTAAAAAAAGTAAAAGAAAGTAGAAAATTAAAAAAATAAAAGTAAAGTTTTGTGGAAATTTTAAAAAAAATAAAAAGTAAAAGAAAGTTGGAATTAAAAAATAAATATAAAGGTATCTGAAAATTAAAAAAAATTTAAAGTAAAAGAAAGTAGCATTTTTAAAAGAAAAGCAAATGAAAGTGGATTGTTTTTTTAAGAAAAATTAAATAAGTGGAATTCTCTTTTAAAAGTAAAAAAAGTGGGATTTTTAAATAAGATAAAAGTAATTAAAGTTGGAATTTAAAAAATAAAAGTAAATAAAGGTGTGATTTCTTTTTATAAAAAATAATAAAAGCAATTTGTAAGTGAGATTTCTTTTAATTAAAAAATAATAAAATATTTTTTATAAAATAAATCTGAAAAATTTCGAAAACTTTGCTATAAATAGAAGAGAAAATTTGAAAAGAAGAAAAAAAGAAGAGAGGGGGAGGAGAGAAATTTAGGTTGAAAATTTTCATTAAATTTTTCTTTCAATATTTCGGGCCTTGAATCTTGGGTTTGAAGAAGAGTTGATAGAGATTTTGTTGTTGCTGCTGTATTGACTGTACAACTTTCAAATTTTATTCATTTGAATTCTCTCTCTTGTAGGTATGTAATTCAAGCTCTTGAGTTAAAAATATATCGGAGCATTTTTATTGAAGCAGAAGCAAATTGATTTGGTTCTTTTGATAAAGTTTCTTTCGTATTTAATCTGTTCGCATGAATGATGTTTCTTTGATTGAGTGAATTGATATTTGCAAATGTTAATGTTATTTTAGTATGTTCATGACTCTGTCTCATTTTTTTTTCTTTTTCTTTTTTTTTTCTTTTTTTTTTTCTTTTTGTTGGCTTATGACTTGTAACCAACAGTTATTATTTTGTTTACATTTAGATTTCAAGCTCATGTAGCACCATGTTCATATTTTGAAATTTAAAGAAGTATGTGAAGTTGAACAATTTGTCAACATTAAGATGTAAAAAAAAATAGATTGCGTTAGTGGAAGGATCTTATCTTCAGTTTATGTTATTGGCTGCATATTTTCTTAAATTAACCATGTGAAGATTCAACTTCCTCTGCTTCAAAATGGTATTGTAAAAGTTATAGTGGTGATACTACAACTTTCTCTTTAGCATAGTGTTAAATAGATTAATTACTTTAAGTGTTCTTTGTTATAATCAAGTTTAAAATGCATTTTTGTATGTCCATGTTTGTTTTGTTCCTTCTGGTTCATCCGAATAGTTCTCAGAATGGTTTTTTTTTGTGCTCATATGGTCATTTAAGATTCATTATTTTGTTATAAAATTTTGTTAGTTTCTTTCTAGAATTTGAAAACGAAAGTCGATCTTTCGAAGATGATATGGAGATGAACCCAAAGCTAGCACCTGTCTTTTGTTATTTTCACATAAATGTCAACTCCACCTTTCTGAATTGTAGTATGCTATAACAAAAGGCTCCAGTGATATACATGTAGCTAACCCATTTCTTTAGGCCTTTTGTACTTATCAATTTATACCACTCCATCCACAACAAAACATCAAAACTCATGGCCATCATTTAATTAATTTTAAATTCTTAGAATTCGAGGCATGCCATTTAGCGAATTTTCTATGGCCCTCGCAAAGTTGAAAAAATGCGTAGTTGCTTTAGGCGCGTAATTTGAAATTACCTTCCTAAACTCGGGTGTGCATTTCATGTGACCCAAATCCAAATCCCAACAACGTTAAATAAAATGTGTCGTGGACCGCGGGTGCATTTATGTGATGTGGTTCAAGACATATTTTAAATGACGTTGCAATCTTCCTAAAAATGAATAAGAGCGGTTAATAAGTTAAAATTGAACCATAGGCTAAAACATGTATTAAAATCAGATAATAGGCCAATTATAACAGTTGAGCGACCATGCTAGAACTACGGAACCCGGGAATGCCTAACACCTTCTCCCGGGTTAACAGAATTCCTTATTTGGATTTCTGTGTTCGCGGACTATAAAACAGAGTCAATCTTTTCCTCGATTCGGTATTTGAACCGGTGACTTGGGACACCATAAATTATCCCAAGTGGCGACTCTAAATTTTTAATAATAAATGAATTCCGTTTCGATTGTCACTTTAAGTTGGAAAAAAACTCTCTTATACCCTTTCCGGGGTGTAGGAAAAAAGGAGGTGTGACAGCTCTGGCGACTCTGCTGGGGACGAGAACCCAGAATCTCTGGTTCAGGGTTCAGAATTCGAGCTTAGATGAATTGTTATATTTGGCTTTATTTATTATCTGATTTTATTCACATGTTTGGGCCTTATGAGCTAAATGCTGCTTTTACCGCTTTGATATTTGGTTGAATTTTATATAAACTGTTACGAAACCCTTCTCTTCTCATCTTCGGGGATGTGCTCGCTGGTCGAGACTCCCTATTCTGTTAGTGTCATACCTTGAAATAAGAAAGAGGCTCAGACAAGTTACTAAGCCGGATGGCCTTTTGGTTCCCGGTACGTAGCCCCTTCCTCGGCTCGAGTTGTCCGCTCGGGTACACAGTCTAGAAAACATACCCAGGTTTTGAACCTAGAATAACTCAGCCTCATGCCGGATCCCTAGTAGGAACGCTTGTTTGCATCATGTGCATTTTGACTTTGGGGACTCAACACAGGGGTTGAGTCCGTCTAGGACAGGTATACCCAAAATAACAGACCATCTTGATGTATCCTATGTGCTACATGTTGCATCTATTCAGGGGTAGAAGGGTCATTCGGCAGACCAATGATAGTTGAGGGAATATGAAAAAAAAAGAAAAAAGAAAAAGAAAAAGAGAGGGTGAAGTGTGAAGATAAAGCAAGTGGGGCCTAATTATGTTTTCTGTCACATTTTTGTTAAGAAAAAAAGAGAGCTTGAAAATTGAAAAAAAAAAGATTTTGCACTTTTTTCATCATTTTCCGAAAAATCAAAAAAAGAAGGAAAAAGAAAATCCAAAAAAAGATGTTGCATGTTTCATTATTTTCAGGGAAAAGAAAAAAATATATATTCTCTAAATTAGTTGTTTTTGTTTTAATTCTCGCTCGTATCCAATTTGCCCGAACTACGCAAACCTGATTCTCGTCTTTCGGGGCGAGATACGTAGGCAACCCACATAGGGTCCGGTCTTCCTAGTAAATCTTAGGTTCTTGTCTTTGCAGGGTCATAGCCAAATTTTGCACTTCTAGCCACCTTTTGGCCAAATAAGTCAGTTTGCAAAAATAGCCTCAACCATGTCTTCCATGTGCCCAGTAGGGAGTGTTATTGTCTCACATAGTGTTGATTTAAAGTTTTCTCATACAGGTGTGGATTTATTTACCGAAGTTTGAACATGACAGACACCCCAGGATCACTGCATTCAGGAGCTGCTCGAGGAGCCATTTTATGTTTTTGAGTCAATTATTTTTGTTTATTTTTCTAGTCTTGTATAGTAGTATTTAGTCTTTTAGGTGATGTTAGAGTTTGTATTGTCTAGTTAAGTTTGTATAGTCTTTTGTTACTGTATTTCTTATTTTGCATTCAGAAATATGTTACAAGTAAAAATCCAAAAAAAAAGAGATATTGCATTTTATATTTCGTTATAAATTTTCTTTAGAATACTAATTCTAGAAATGAAAAAAATTTCTTTTAATACTTCTTTAAAAGCTTTCTTTAAGGTGTTAATTCCAAAATCCAAAAAGATTTTCTTTTGAGGTGTTTCTTCGGAAAATTAGTGAAAAATGAAAAAAAAATCTTTTATTTTCATTAGAACTTTAGGATATTGTACAAAAAAAAAAATACTTTATCTTTTGTTTATCATTGGAATTTTTCCTTTAGACAATCAAAATTGAAATCCAAAAACATTCTGTTTTATCTTTTTCATTGCTTGCTTCGAGATCTTGCATCATGATATCAAATGAGAATTCAAAATGTCTTTCTGTGGTTTATTCCTTAGATTTTCTTCAAAAAAAAAAAAGAACCAAAAAATATTTTTCTCTTTTAGGGGTTTTCCTTGATAATTTCTCATAGAGTACCTGTTTTAAAAAAAGAAAAGAAAAAAAGAAAGAAAAGAAAAGAAAAATGGAAGCGTTAGTTTGTTTACTTTATTTCCGATCTCCCCGAACTACGCAAAGATCTGATTCATGCGGCGTCATGATACGTAGGCAACCTACATAGGGTTCGATCGAATCATTTTTTATTTATTAAAAGAAAAAAAAGAAGAAAAAAAAGAGAGAGAAAAAACAAAAAAAAAAGGTGAAATTATGGGATGTGAGAAATGAGAAGGAAGAAAAAGAGCAATAATCGGAAAGAAAAAAAAGAGCGAGCTAAGAAGTGCGAGGAAAGAAAAGTAAAGAGAAGATTCAAATGGACAAATTGGGATGATGCCTGTAAGCACGTGATTTTTGACCCTCCCCGGGAATTTTTACATTCTTAGCTTAAATATTTAATTTAGGACTAATATAGCTATTTTGGCTATTTTTACTTTATTTTTCTCGCAAAAGAAAAAATTACAAAAAATATATATATAAATTTTAGTTTATGTATCCCTCATAAACTTGAAAAAATCAAAAAATTGCACTTTATTTTTGTACTTTATATAATTTCGAAAATTACAAAAAAAATATAATTCTATTAAGGTTTTGTAGTCATTTTAATTTGGAAAAAATACAAAAAATATTACCTCATATTTTATCTTAATATTTAAAAAACGAAAATTACACAAAATAGTTTTATTAATATTTTGTAGCTATTTTAAATCTTGAAAAATATTTTTTAAAAAAAGATATAGTTTTGTTTAAATACTAGTCTTATTTTTGGTAGTTATTTTGTTTACGTAGGACTAGTTAAGCAACGTTTTCTATTTCTCGGCTCCGGGCAAAAGAATAATATTCGGGTTCAAACTACCCGGTTTTTAGGCCTAATTTTCGGACCTAACCCATAATAAACCGAGTCCACCGTACACGGGGAACCCCACCACGCGTGGGGGACATAAACCTTGAACCCCACCACGCGTGGGGCTCATTTTTCTTGGCAAAACATTACAAAACACGGACAAACACTTAGAATTGGGGGGACTTTTGAAAAAATTTTGGGGAGGGACTACTGTTCACCTTTCTTCTTCATAAAGAAGAAAGAAAGAAAAACCCTACAAAAAAAACTAGCAAGCCCCCCCCCCCCACGACCAAACTGGACCACCCTCCTCCTCCCAAACACCACCCCGTCCCAACCCGAACCAGTCGCACCACCACCCCCCCCGACGCCATAACTTCCAACCCTAACGTCCCCGCGTCCAAACCCAACGGACCACCCTCCTCCTCCCAGCTCCACCATCATCACTACCCAGTCCGACGAGTAGCAGCAGCGTCGTCACCTCCACTGTCCGAACACCACCCCGTCACCTTCCCCCAGCCCGCGAGCTCCAGCTCCCTCTCCGCCTCAAACCACCACCAAACGACCACCCGTCCCCTCTAAAACTCCAAAACACCAGACCCGTCGCACCCAAACGTCACTGCCCAAAACCACCATGAACGACCACTAAACTCCCTCCATCGCTGCAACCCCGATGACCTCAGCTGTTCGTCGTCCCAGTCCGGTCGTCGACCACCAACGCTGCCCGCTACCAGCTGAACCAGCACGACCCCGCTTCCATCAAACAGCGACTGTTGTTGCTTCGTCGCAACCATCAGTCCACCGTTGCTGCTGCACCACTGCCCAAACCACCACCAAACGACCACCCCGTCTCCTTCCGAACTCCATCGCAACCAGTTCCACCTCATTCTTCACCCATCACCCCGTCGAACCCAGCCCCTAAAAGTGATGAACGTCCACCAGTAACACACCGTGAAAAACCAGTAGCAGCCACGGTTCATGCTCAGTCCGTTCGAGTTCGAGTTTTAGCGCGAGCTATTCCGTTTGAGCTGTGATGACTGTTTCCATGGTTTCCCGTTTGAAGTCCGTTCGAGTGCCGAGGTGAGGTTCCAGTTCGTTGGTCTCGTCGAAGCTGTTACAAGTGCTCCAGAGACTCAGAGTCGGAGGGTTCCTCGTCATGAGTCACAATTTGCGACACAACAAGAGCAATACCACTCTCCTGAGTACCACTCGTACTCGTTTGATCTTGCTGCAAAAACTGAGAAGCCTGCCCGAAAGATGGTACAGGAAGAAATGACCCAAAGAGTGAAAAACTTAGAACAATGGTTGGAAAACATGCAAGGGTTGGCAGGCCAAAAGAGTGTTGCCTTCAAAGATCTATGTATGTTCCCCGATGTCCACTTGCTGCCTGGTTTCAAGACTCCAAAATTTGAAAAGTACGATGGACATGGAGATCCCATAGCCCACCTGAAAAGGTATTGCAATCAACTGAGAGGTGCGGGAAGAAATGAAGATTTGTTGATGGCTTATTTTGTGGAAAGCCTTACGGGAGTAGCCTCCGAATGGTTTATGGATCAAGACATGTCTCGCTGGTACGTCTGGGATGACATGGCACAGGCCTTTGTCAGACAGTTCCAATACAACGTCGACATTCCCCCAGACCGCATTTCCCTTTCAAACCTGAAGAAGAAGCCAAGTGAAAGTTTCAGGGAATATGCCATAAAATGGAGAGAGCAAGCAGCTCGAGTTAAGCCACCCATGGATGACCACGAGCTAATTACTGTCTTCCTTCAAGCGTAAGAGCCAGATTACTTTCAAAACATGGTGTCCGCAGTTGGCAAAACCTTCTCGGAAGCAATCAAAATTGGAGAAATGGTAGAGAATGGTCTTAAAACAGGCAAAATTATAAGTCAAGCTGTTCTTAAGGCCGCAACTCAGGCTGTCCGGGTTGAGTCAGATAATCTTAGCGACACAAATGAGGAGATTGAAGAAATCATGATGACATCAGGGTCTAGAAGAGGTCCCAGGAGAACATCTTGAAGGTATGAGCAGCCTCCTCAAATTTTCTATGGCTCCCCTGAGCAGTATTATCCACCTCAGGACGCTCAATACTCTGTCGCTCCACCTCAGTATGTTGTCCAGCCACCAAAACACCCCAGGAGGCGAGCACGAGTATCACAAAATCTCCAGAAGTCTCCACAAAATTTTCAGGTGCCCTATAACCCACAGCCAAGCCAGTGGTATAAAGGGGAACAAAGGTTGAAAGATAATTTTACACCAATAGGAGAGTCCTATGAAAGCTTATTTGAGAAATTAAAGAATCATGACATGATTGCACCTATTCCTCCAAATCGTGTGGACCCACGTGCAAGAAGCTTTGACCCTTCTAAAAGGTGTGAATACCATTCCAATGCCCAGGGGCACAATGTTGAAAGCTGTCGGGATTTGAAAAGAGAAATAGAAAGAATGATCCAAGAAGGGCGGATTGTGATCAATAACAATGACATGGAGCACTCGAACCCTATCGAGAACTTGTTGACAGAGGGTGACGATGTTGAAGCTGGTAATATTGATGCAAAGCTCAGTGGCTAAAATGCCAATTTTGATAAAATGGGAGGACGTTTTGTTCCTTGGTCAGCAGGAGAGAAGCTTGTGGTGGCTCATTTTGTTGTCATTTCTGTTGTTCGGATTATTAGGGTTATGAGTCGGATGTTGTTTTGTCCAGTTTGTTTTTAGGATTTTGTTCGGGATTGTTTTGTTTGTTTTGTTATTCAAACCATTTCGCCGGTAGTCTAATATAAAGTCGGTCTTTTGTTAGTTCCAGTCGTCTTTTGTTTAGTCCTTTTATCATTTCGTTCAATGCCGATTCTAGGGACATGACATGCGCACACACTTTGGGCCTAGTCTTTAAAGTTAATCATAAAACCCTGGAAAGGCGATCAGACCATTTAAAGAAAATAAGGACGGTTTGAGATTATTCAGAGCTCGAGTCATGTGGAACTGGGGCAAGTTAAACACAAAGAAAACCGTTAAAGAAAGATTCGCCTAAATTGGCATGAGGGTCGTTCATAATAATGAGAATGAGAGTGTCGCCCAACGGTGCTTTAGAAGTGACAAATGAACAAACAGATGTTGAATATAATTGTCAAGTCCAACACCATCAGAAGAGACTACACATTTAAATTGTGTTGTTTGCACTAGGCATGTTTTGAAGACTGGAATGACGAAGGCATTTTGTTCTGCTACCCAAACACTTTATCCTTCGTTACCCCTTTTGAGCCTTATTTATTTTCTTTCATACCCCTCGTTCGGAATCAGTAGCAACGAAGAGAAAAAGAGAGAAAGAAAGAAAACAACAACGAAAAAAAAAGAGAAAAGAAAAGAAAAGAAAAGAAAAGAAAATTGATAACAAAGAAAAAAAAAATCAAATGAAAAAGAGGAATTGGGAACTACGTTTGACCTGATTCCTCAAAGAGGATACGTAGGCGCTTCACGGCTCAGTCATAGTTTTGAAAAATGAAAAAAATCAATTAAAATATCCCCAAGCAAGAAACTGGGGCAAAAAATGCGTTTGATGTAAATAAATCTAATTCCGAAGGTCGTAATTAATAACCCAAAATTAATGTATTTTTGAGCCTTTAATACCCTTTTTTCTAGCCCTATCCAAAAACCCACATTACGGTCCAAAGAAAGACCTTCTGATCAGTTTTCAAAAATGCCAAGTCAGACAAATGAAGAGTCTTACCGGCGAACATAACATTCTGTTCCACAGCAGAAAGGACTCTAATATCTAACAGAAAGAGTCATACCAGCAACACTCCAAATCCCCAGCTGGAGAGAGATATAAAACGAGAGAGTCTTATTGGTGAAAACCTTCACAGGCACCATAAGGCGATGAAAGCTGAGAGAAAACCCAAAAATGAGAGAGACTTGATAGTGAAAACCCTTCGGGCACTACAAGTCGAATAAGATTGAGAATCAGATGGGGAATCGCCAATTGAAGATCTTGAAAGATGATTGACGGTAGAGGATAGGCCACATACGCATGTCATGGCCATTAGAGTCGGTATCTGCATTTGATAGGGTTTTTATTTATAGTTTCTTTTGTTAAAGAGTCATGTTTTTTTTCCTTTGTCTTTTTATTCTGTTCCCTTTTATCTTTTTCCTTTCATAGAAAAATCCCCAATAGAGTCTGTCTGGTCAGAACAAGTATGAAATGACTTCAAATAGGCCATCAGCTTTCCAAAATGAGATCTGACTAGTACATCCAAGTGGTATAGTCAACAGGGAACAAACGCGAGGCCAATGTCAAAAAGATATCCCCAGCAAAAGGGAATTGACAGAAGGATTGACAAGCGTCAAGAGGGATACCGTTACCTTTATCAAAAGTTATAAACCTCAAGGCCAAGGCCCATAAACAAAGCAAGGAAAGCAGTGAGCATGATTTGGCAAAATCCATACTAGACTAAAAGGTCGGGGAAATGCCAGTTTCCGAGCTATGCCACAAAAGAGGAGGGATATCCCCATCAGAAAGGGATTGTACCCAGCAAATAAAATCGTCCCCAACAAGTTGTGCAACGCAAAGCAAGGAAGGAAAAAAGGAAAAGCCATCCCGTTGGGAGTATCACAACCAACCACCATGTTTTAAACTAACAATTTTGTTTGATTTGAAACAGGTAAAGGAAATGACATTGATGCCAGAACTGCATGCCACAAGGGATATTATCAAACTGGGGCAGAAAATTTTCCTTCCATTTAGAAAATTTTCTGGAAGTCAGGTACCCCCAGCTGATAACATTTTACCCAACAGTGTTATCCCTAGCAGGTAAGTAAATAATTCCTCAAAAGTGTTATCCCTAGCAGTTGCGAGGGGTCCAACACAAGGTTGGAAAGTCGGTATCCTCAGCGGTTCCTTTCAGGGAAAGGCAAAACGACTCTCAAGGGAGGTAGTCTTCGAAGGAAGAAGCTATGCGAAAAAAAAAGAATAAAATCAAAAAAGAAGAATAAAAAGATAATAATGAAAAAACAAAAAAAAGGGGGTAAAAAGTCATCCCCATCTAAATAATCCCCAACAGTTTCGAGGGAGGACAACACAGGTAAGTAAATAATTCAAAAAAAAAAAAGCGAAGGTTTCATTAATAGGAGACGCACTTCCTAGTTTGAAATCATTAGAGTTCTACCCATAGGAGATGCATTTCCTCCTAAGTTCGTTTTAGTTGCACCAATAGGAGATGCATTTCCTCCTAAGTTTTAGTTTTACCCATAGGAGATGCATTTCCTCCTAAGATTGTTTTAGTTTCGCCCCATAGGAGATGCATTTCCTCCTAAGTTTGTTTTAGTTTCACCCATAGGAGATGCATTTCCTCCTAAGTTTGTTTTAGTTTCACCCATAGGAGATGCATTTATTCCTAAGTTTGTTTTACCCATAGGAGACGCATTTCCTCCTAAGTTTATGTTTTACCCATAGGAGATGCATTTCCTCCTAAGTGGTTGTTAAAGATAAAAAAAAAATATAAAAAACAAAAAATGACCTAGTCTGATGAACCTTCTCCTAGGATCAAAATCTTAGTCTGACGAATTTTTCTCCTAAGATAGAAGACCTAGTCTGACGAACCTTCTCCTAGGATCCAAATCTTAGTCTGATGAATCTTTCTCCTAAGATAACCAAAAAACAAAAAATGACCTAGTCTGATGAACCTTCTCCTAGGATCAAAATCTTAGTCTGACGAATTTTTCTCCTAAGATAGAGACCTAGTCTGACGAACCTTCTCCTAGGATCGAAATCTTAGTCTGATGAATCTTTCTCCTAAGATACCAAACAAAAAATGACCTAGTCTGATGAACCTTCTCCTAGGATCAAAATCTTAGTCTGATGAATCTTTCTCCTAAGATACCAAAAAGAAAAGACCTAGTCTGATGAACCTTCTCCTAGGATCCAAATCTTAGTCTGACGAATTTTTCTCCTAAGATAGAGACCTAGTCTGACGAACCTTCTCCTAGGACCAAAATCTTAGTCTGACGAACCTTCTCCTAGGATCGAAATCTTAGTCTGATGAATCTTTCTCCTAAGATACCAAACAAAAAATGACCTAGTCTGATGAACCTTCTCCTAGGATCAAAATCTTAGTCTGATGAATCTTTCTCCTAAGATACCAAAAAGAAAAGACCTAGTCTGATGAACCTTCTCCTAGGATCCAAATCTTAGTCTGACGAATTTTTCTCCTAAGATAGAGACCTAGTCTGACGAACCTTCTCCTAGGACCAAAATCTTAGTCTGATGAATCTTTCTCCTAAGATACCAAACAAAAAATGACCTAGTCTGATGAACCTTCTCCTAGGATCAAAATTTTAGTCTGATGAATCTTTCTCCTAAGATACCAAACAAAAATGACCTAGTCTGATGAACCTTCTCCTAGGATCAAAATCTTAGTCTGATGAATCTTTCTCCTAAGATACCAAAAAGAAAAGACCTAGTCTGATGAACCTTCTCCTAGGATCCAAATCTTAGTCTGACGAATTTTTCTCCTAAGATAGAGACCTAGTCTGACGAACCTTCTCCTAGGACCAAAATCTTAGTCTGATGAATCTTTCTCCTAAGATACCAAAAAGAAAAGACCTAGTCTGATGAACCTTCTCCTAGGATCCAAATCTTAGTCTGACGAATTTTTCTCCTAAGATAGAGACCTAGTCTGACGAACCTTCTCCTAGGACCAAAATCTTAGTCTGATGAATCTTTCTCCTAAGATACCAAAAAGAAAAGACCTAGTCTGATGAACCTTCTCCTAGGATCAAAATCTTAGTCTGACGAATTTTTCTCCTAAGATAGAGACCTAGTCTGACGAACCTTCTCCTAGGATCAAAATCTTAGTCCGATGAATCTTTCTCCTAAGATGCTAAAATTTTTT
Organism: Nicotiana tabacum; assembly: GCF_000715075.1. NCBI lineage: Eukaryota > Viridiplantae > Streptophyta > Magnoliopsida > Solanales > Solanaceae > Nicotiana > Nicotiana tabacum. The sequence continues at coordinate 69,616,290 of NC_134087.1, forward strand.
TTTGAAAAAAAGAGTCATTTTCCTAAATCCAGGCGCCCACCTGTATAACGAGAGAAATATATTTCAGTCTTTACTTTCAAGTGTTGAAATTGGGAGCCCGCCCATAATAACAGAGGCATACATTCAGTTTTTACTTTCAAGTATTGAAATTGGGAGCCCGCCCATAATAACAGAGGCATACATTCAGTTTTTACTATCAAGTGTTGAAATTGGGAGCCCGCCCATAATAACAGAGGCATACATTTCAGTCTTTACTTTTCAGGTGTTGAAATTGGGAGCCCGCCCATAATAACAGAGGAATACATTCAGTCTTTACTTTCAAGTGTTGAAATTGGGAGCCCGCCCATAGAACAGAGGCATACATTCCAGTCTTTAAATTTCTTGCCAGGCGCCCACCTGTATAACGAGAGGAATACATTTCAGTCTTTTTCATTACAAGTGTTGAAGTTGGGAGCCCGCCCATAGAATAGAGGAATACATTTCAGTCCTTACATTTCAAGCATTGAAGTTAGGCGCCCACCTGTATAACAAGGGAATACATCCTAATCTAGTGTTTAGTTCACTCTCAGCACTGCATCAGTAGTATCAGTGGGCTACGATTTTGCTAACGACTCACAAACCTTCCCAGTGCAAACTGGGTTAGGAAATTTTGTTTGTTTTGTTTGTTTTGATTGTCAGGGACCCGCCTGTAGAACGGAGTTTGTGGTATGTCAAAGATCGAAGAAGTCAGGAGTCCGCCTGTCAAAGATCAAGCAGTGACCCACTGGAAAGCAGAAGGATTACAACAGAAATCCCCAGCATTCAATCCAAGTTAGAAGCTCGCCTCAAGAACGAGAATCAACAGTCTGGGATGATCAACAGAAGCACACACACAAAAAAAAAAACAAGAAGAAAAAAAGAAGAAATAGAAGAGCCCAAAATACGGAAGTGGAGAACAAATGTGGTCTGCTCAAGAACTAGCACCTACAACTAGCAAGTATCAAGGTTCAGATCCAAAGTCTGTATGAAGCACCATTCAAGACTCAAGACCAAGTTTCAGAAGACTTGAAGATAGGAATCCTTGTAACTAGTAGCTGATAGGTTTAGTTAGTCTTTTTCAGTTTTCATTTTTTGTTGTAATGACAGGACCGCGGACCGGAACCTCAACGGAACAGAACCTCGATCGGCTCTTCACCTCGGTACACTCTACCATCTCTCCCATTTTCTGAACTACACGTGGCCTGATTCCTGTATAACCAAGGATATGTAGGCAGCTCAGATACCAGGGCTCGGTCACATTCCCTCCCTTTCCTTAAGTGTAGTCCGTCCAAGTAATGGTCGGGTCAAAAACACGTCTAGTCGTTCTCTGTCGGAAAACTCTTCGTGTTTCCAGTCAAAGAGGGGCAGCTGTAAGCACGTGATTTTTGACCCTCCCCGGGAATTTTTATATTCTTAGCTTAAATATTTAATTTAGGACTAATATAGCTATTTTGGCTATTTTTACTTTATTTTTCTCGCAAAAGAAAAAATTACAAAAAATATATATATAAATTTTAGTTTATGTATCCCTCATAAACTTGAAAAAATCAAAAAATTGCACTTTATTTTTGTACTTTATATAATTTCGAAAATTACAAAAAAAATATAATTCTATTAAGGTTTTGTAGTCATTTTAATTTGGAAAAAATACAAAAAATATTACCTCATATTTTATCTTAATATTTAAAAAACGAAAATTACACAAAATAGTTTATTAATATTTTGTAGCTATTTTAAATCTTGAAAAATATTTAAAAAAAAAGATATAGTTTTGTTTAAATACTAGTCTTATTTTTGGTAGTTATTTTGTTTACGTAGGACTAGTTAAGCAACATTTTCTATTTCTCGGCTCCGGGCAAAAAAATAATATTCGGGTTCAAACTACCCGGTTTTTAGGCCTAATTTTCGGACCTAACCCATAATAAACCGAGTCCACCGTACACGGGGAACCCCACCACGCGTGGGGGACATAAACCTTGAACCCCACCACGCGTGGGGCTCATTTTTCTTGGCAAAACATTACAAAACACGGACAAACACTTAGAATTGGGGGGACTTTTGAAAAAATTTTGGGGAGGGACTACTGTTCACTTTTCTTCTTCATAAAGAAGAAAGAAAGAAAAACCCTACAAAAAAAACTAGCCCCCCCCCCCCACGACCAAACTGGACCACCCTCCTCCTCCCAAACACCACCCCGTCCCAACCCGAACCAGTCGCACCACCACCCCCCCCGACGCCATAACTTCCAACCCTAACGTCCCCCCGTCCAAACCCAACGGACCACCCTCCTCCTCCCAGCTCCACCATCATCACTACCCAGTCCGACGAGTAGCAGCAGCGTCGTCACCTCCACTGTCCGAACACCACCCCATCACCTCCCCCCAGCCCGCGAGCTCCAGCTCCCTCTCCGCCTCAAACCACCACCAAACGACCACCCGTCCCCTCCAAAACTCCAAAAAACCAGACCCGTCGCACCCAAACGTCACTGCCCAAAACCACCATAAACGACCACTAAACTCCCTCCATCGCTGCAACCCCGACGACCTCAGCTGTTCGTCGTCCCAGTCCGGTCGTCGACCACCAACGCTGCCCGCTACCAGCTGAACCAGCACGACCCCGCTTCCATCAAACAGCGACTGTTGTTGCTTCGTCGCAACCATCAGTCCACCGTTGCTGCTGCACCACTGCCCAAACCACCACCAAACGACCACCCCGTCTCCTTCCGAACTCCATCGCAACCAGTTCCACCTCATTCTTCACCCATCACCCCGTCGAACCCAGCCCCTAAAAGTGATGAACGTCCACCAGTAACACACCGTGAAAAACCAGTAGCAGCCACGGTTCATGCTCAGTCCGTTCGAGTTCGAGTTTTAGCGCGAGCTATTCCGTTTGAGCTGTGATGACTGTTTCCATGGTTTCCCGTTTGAAGTCCGTTCGAGTGCCGAGGTGAGGTTCCAGTTCGTTGGTCTCATTGCGTCATTTCGCCGACTATGGCTCCATTTCGGTTTGATGAATGAGTTGTAAATCCCCAGCAGTGTTTATCATTAGAGGTTCATTTTCTAATCTTTGTTTGAGTTGCTATCGGTTACTATCGTGTCCGAGCTTGAATACATGTTATGTTGAAGATTTTGTTTAAATCCGTCGAGTTTTAGTTTTATGCTTATGTGATTGCTATCTCGAATGGGCATGCTAGACGAAAGTTGTACAAAAGTTTTCATGTTCGTGACTAGTTTGCCGAATGGGTAGTCGGATTGATTTAATAAGCTCTGTTATAATTTTTAGTCATTATTCAGTTGTTCATCATATGGTTTAGTTCTAAATGTAGGTTCATGTTTAATTGTAATTCGTCAAAGCTTGAGATACTCTTCATTAGCCGTGTACCCTACTAGCTTCCATTGTTCGATTAATAAATTAGGATTTCTTTTTTAGAAACGAACTTAATAGAAAATATAGTCGTTGTAGGTTTACCCTTTAAAATAAAAATGAGCCGAGCCTCGCCAAATAAAACGTATAGATTGCGGGGCCCTCACAAAATGTATGGTTTAATTAGAATTCGGAAGGACCGTTTAGCGAATTTCACGGTCTTCCCAAAATAATAACGCGATAGTCTCTTTAGGCGCGTGTTTAATATTTTATTTTCTTAAGCCTGGGTGTGCATTTCATGCGACCCGTATCCAAATCCCAAAACATCAAATAAAACGTGTTCCGGATTGTGGGTGCATTTCATGTGACGCAGTCCAAAGACGAGTTTTAAGCGATGTTCACATTTCTTTTAAAACAATAATAATACAGCGGTTAAAAGATAAAATTTGCACATAAGTTCATATTTGTATAAAATCAGATAATCGAGCCGAATATAACAGTTGAGCGATCGTGCTACAACCACGGAACTCGGGAATGCCTAACACCTTCTCCCGGGTTAACAGAATTCCTTATCCGGATTTCTGGTACGCAGACTGTAATATGGAGTCATTCTTTTCCTCGATTCGGGATTAAAATTGGTGACTTGGGACACCCTAAATCTCCCAAGTGGCGACTCTGAAATAATTAAACCAATCCCGTCTCGATTGTCCTTTAATTGGAAAAAACTCCCCCGCGCCCTCGCGGGTGCGGAAAAAGGAGGTGTGACAATGCCAAGTGACATTATGACCCTCGAAGTCATTCTAGAACCGTTAATTATGGCTAGGTGCATGGCACACAATGTGATATTTTTGCTGTTAAATACCCTAACGCTAACGTGATGGCCTCATTTTGTTATATTCATAGCAGAAGGGTGGTTGGTTTGTGGTTTTTAAAGTGGTAACTCTTCTCTACAACACAAAGTCAAAAGGCAATGGCAGACAATAACAGAACTGAGTTGGTTGATACCGGTGCCCAAAAATAGTTGGTTGAACATGACAATGAGTTGGTTAAAGAGGTAAAGATGTTAAGACAACACATGGCGGACATGTATCCGGCTTGGATGACTGGGAAGGCACCACCCCCGCCACCACCTAGCTTCATAAATACTACCCTTACCCAAACACCGGTCACAGTGCCAGATGATCCCTCATACTCTCCAGATCCACCTGCTTATCATGGCTTTCCCAACCACCCTAGTAGCTCCATCACTCATCTTCCAATTACTTTTCCCAAAAATTGCCCTCCGGCCTTATCCACCATCCCCAACAATGAACACCCACTTAAAGCTCATGATGCCCAATATTACCCCTCAGAGGTTGCCCACAAGGTTCCCAACTCATACAAGCAGGGTCCGCGGGATGAGCCTCATGTTGTAAATGAAGAGTTCACAGGAAGAAAAGGGCGATACGAGATGCCCAGGAGGCTAAAGAACAAGCAAGGAATGGAAGACCAGGGTAGCATGTCTTACAAAGAATTGTCTATGTCCCCCGACGTTCGTCTGCCTGTAGGGTTTAAAGTGCCAAAGTTTAACTTGTATGATGGGTGTGGGGATCCGGTAGCCCATTTGAGGGATTATTGTAGTGAAATGAGAAGTGTTGACGAGAAAGATGATTTGTTGATGGCGTACTTCAGTGAGAGCCTGACTGGGGCAGCTTTGGAATGGCATAATCGTCAAGATGTTGGTAAGTGGCCTACATTGGGTGACATGGCTCAAGATTTTGTTCGATACTTTCAATACAGATCAGGTGTTACCCCAGACCGCTCCTCCCTATCTAAAATGGAAAAGAAGCCGGAGGAAAGCTTTAGGGAGTTTGGGCTCAGGTGGAGGGAGCAAGCGGCTCGAGTCAATATCCCGATTGGTAAAGAAGAAATGGTTGAGCTTTTCCTACAAGCCTAGGGGCCCACCTACTTCAGTCATTTGATCCCGGTCATGGGGAAACCTTTCAATGATGTGTTAAAAATGGGGGAGCTAGTAGAAGAGGGAATCAAGTCATGCAAAATCATGAGTTGTTCGAAAAACATTCAAAACATCCCAGTAAGCTTGGGTGGAAGAAAGAGAAATAGAAAAGATGATCCAATGGGCTTTCCCGATCAGCACTTCTAGCCTCGACATCGTCCCCATGGATATCCTTATGCACCAGATGATCCTCCCCAGTGCCACTTCTCTCCACAGAACTCCCAAAGTCATACATCACTCTCCCAGTACCCAGCTCCACAAAATGCCTATCCACCTCCACGAGCCTATCGAAAACCCCCTAGATCAGGTTTCTGGCCCAATCAAGCATTTAAGAATGAGAGGTTGTTGAAAAAAGAAAAGGCTTTCACCCCATTGGGAGTGTCATATGCCAGTTTGTTCCAAAAGTTGAAGCATTTGGACATGTTGAAGCCGATTCATATAAAAATGCCAAACCCTCTATCAAAGAAGTTTGATTTTTCTCAAAGGTGCGCATATTGCTCAGATGCCTCGGGGCATGACATAGAGAAGTGTTGGAATCTGAAGAAAGCAATTCAGAAGCTTATTGATGAAGATGTCATTGTCGTGCAAAATCCAGATGCAGCAGACACTAGCCAAAGTCCATCGCCTGCTCGCAATGAGATGCATATGGTGAGTATGATTTGTTTTGAAAAAGAATATGAAGATTCTTCTGAGATCCTCGAAGGCCCACGCGCTGCAAAGTTTTCAGTGCTATTAGAGGTAGATCTTAAAAACGAGCCGACAAAGGGAACCCTAAAGCAATTTGTTAAGAACAATGTGATGGAAGTTCGTGAAGGTCCTAGTAATGTTGATGCAGAATTCAGTGGCTAAGATGCCGAGCTTGGCAATTGGAGAGGCGCTCCTGTCTTGGTTAGCCAGGGAGGAGTTTTGGTGGTTTATTTTGTTGTCATTTCTGTTGTCCGGGTTATTTCAGGGTTGTAATCCAGATATTGTCTTGTGACTCAAACCCTTCTATCCTCTTATTTTGCCTAGTTTGTTTAGTCTAGTAGCCTGCTTAGTGTTTTCTAGGTTTGTTCTAGGTTTGTAACCCCAGTCTAGTTTGTCTGTTTTGTTGTCTAAATCCTTTCACCATCTGTCTAATGCAAGTTTCTGTTTTCTGTTATTTCTAGTCATTTTTGTTTAGTTCTTTTTTCCTTTTATAGTCCTTTTCCCGTTGACTCTAGTGACGTGACATGCACGCGTAATTTTCAGCCTGGTTTTAAAAGTTAGTTTAATCACGAAGCAATGAAACAATATTGAAGATGTAAGGACATTTGAGGGAAATAAGTAAAGGCATTTTGAGATCACTTCAAGCCCGAATTGTGTAAAACTAGGGCAGATAGAACATAAAGAACCCCTATTGAAATACATCCCGCCGCATCAATTTGAAGATAAAAGCAAGTTTGCCCCAAATTTGTAGGGGGCCATTCATGGTAATGAGAGCGAGAGTGTTGTCCAATGGTGCTTTGTATATAACAAATGTAGAAGGCGAATGTGTGGGTACAGTCATCAAGTCTGGCGCAACCAAAAGATGTTACGAATGTTTTCCTTGGTTTATTTGATTGTGTTGTTTGTACTTGGCATGTTTTGAAGGTTGGAATGACGAAGACATTTTGTTCTGCTATCTAAACACTTTATCCCTCGTCACCCCTTTTGAGCCTTATTTATTTTCTTTCATACCCCTCTTTCGGAATCAATAGCGAATATCAGAAACACAAGCATGAAATTGGGGCAGAAGTTGTGTTTGCTGTAAGAAATCTGATTCCAAAAATTGTAATTTTAAACCCATGTCGAAACTGTTTTGAGCCTTTGATACCCTTTCTTTCTAACCCTATCCAAAAGCCCACATTATGGTCCAAAGAAAGACCTTCTGACCAGTCTTCGAGAGATGCCAAGTCGAGCAAATAAAGGTGATTCATATCAGGGTAACACTCTGGTCCAAGCAGGAAAAGTAATGAAAATGAGAGAGTCTTATCGGTGAAAACCCTCATAGGCACCGTAAGGCGACGAGAGTTGAGAGAAATACAAATAAGAGAGTCTTATTGGTGAAAACCTTCACAGGCACCTTGAGGCGACGAAAGTTGAGAGAAAAAATCAAATGAGAGAGGCTTGATGGTAAAAACCCTTTGGGCACTACAAGTCGAATAAGGATTGTAAATCAGATTGGATAATCGGAGCATTGAATCCCAGTTTCACGGCTTAGAGGGTACAACAATAGTTGAACATCAGACTTGCTTGACAGAATAGGCCACAGGTGCATGTCATGGTCGTTAGAGTTGGTATCCAATCTGATAGGTTTCTCCTTTGTAGTTTTCTTGTTAGGAATCATCTCTTTCCCTTGTCCTTTACTCTGTTTCTTTTGTCGTGTTTTCTGAGTCTATTTGGTCAAAACAAGTGAGAAATGACTTCAAAATTTTCCACCAACTTTCCAAGTGCACAAAATGAGATCTGGCTAGCACATCAAAGCGTCATAAGTCAAGAAAGAACAACAAGTGCACTGAGCTGGTAACAATCAACATGCGTTGGGATCCATGTGAAATACAAGGGACAAAAAAGGTGATAAACCAGTGACAAGCAAGATCTTCCATGCATAAATCAAAGCTATCATGGCAAGTGATGGAGCAATAGACCTCAAGACCAAGGCGAGTGATTTAAATCAGGAAAGAACAACGTGCGCATTAAAGTTGGTAATAATCAATATATCGTGGGGATCATGTGAAACACAAAGGTTTGGTAGATGTCGGTTCATGAGCAATGCAACAGATAGAAGGTATTGGGTCTGAACAGATCAGAGGTATTTTCTGTGATAAGGGTGACAGAGAAAGTGGCCAGTCAATAAATAGGCAAGGTCTTTCAAGTTGAAACCAAAGTTATCATAGGAAGTGAAGGAGCAATCGCCCTCAAAGTCAATACCACAAACCAACCACCATATTTATAAACTCACAAGTTCTCTTTGTTTGAAACAGGGACAAAAATTGTGTCCAAATCAAAGCTTGGAAGTTTGATTTTTTTCAAGTGTCATGCCAAAACTTTGTCAGCCCAAAGGCAGTTTGAGAATGGGAAAGGAAAATTTGTTCGACTTGTAGGAACCCTCCATGAGGAAAAGCATGGTTCAGAGGCAAGGAATTTTGTTCGTTCTACAGAGATCCTCCAGAAAGAAAGCATGGCTCAGGTAAGTTCATTCTCGGCTTTTCAGGACCCTCCTGGACAATGTGATTTAGTTCTAAGACCTTCATAGAAAATAAGATTTAGCATAAGTTTTACCTTTAGGAAATAGGATTTAGCTTTGAAATTGTCACTCTTAAGGTGAGATTTATTTTGAAATTCTCAGGACCCTCCTGGAAAATGGGACCTAGTTTAAAATTCAAAACAATCATGAGTAGCAAAATCTAGTATAAATGTACCCCAAAAGAATATAAGTTGGCTTTAAAGCTTTTATTGTTAGGATAGGATTTAATTTGAAGTTTTCAGGACCCTCCTGGAAAATGGGACCTAGTTTAAAAATCGAAACAATCATAAGTACCAAAATCTAGCATAAATGTACCCCAAGGAATATAAGTTGGTTTCAAAGTTTGCATGTTTGAGATAGGATTCAATTATGAGTTTTCAGGACCCTCCTGAATAATGGGACCTAGCTTTAAGATTTCCATTAACAAGGTTTAGCATAAGTTTTGTTGTAGGGTAATATAATTTAACCGTAAAATTGTCACTCTTAAGATAAGACTTGATTGTTGATTGTCAGGACCCTCCTAGATAATAGGACGTAGTTTAAAACTGGCTTGCATAACAAGATTTAGCAGAAGTAACACCTTTAGAAGATATAACTTAGATTTAAAATTGTCGTTTATTTAAGAGTTGTCAGGACCCTCCTGGATAATGGGGAGTAGTTTAAGACCCTCTTAGATAACAAGATTTAGCGGAAGTCATACCTTTAAAAGATATAGCTTATACTTAAAATTGTCGTTTAGTTAAGAGTTGTCAGGACCCTCCTGGATAATGGGACCTAGCTTTCAAATTCTTAGTAATATGATTCAGTTTAACACTCACAGATGCGCCCAGCTACCAAACTGGGGCAGAAAATTTTCTTTTGTTTTGTCTATTTTTGTTGAAATCAGGTGCCTATCTAAAGAACAGGGAGAGCAACACGGATGTTAAAGACAAGAGCGTGACCAAGTACTAGCAATCAGGCGTCCACCTGGAGAACAAGGAACAACAGTTGAAGTATCAGCAATCAGGCGTCCACCTAGAGAACAAGGAAAAGCAGTTGAAGATTCAGTAATCAGGAGTCCACCTGGAGAACAAGGAACAACAATTCAAGTTTCAGCAATCAGGCGCCCACCTGGAGAGCAAGGGAATACAATTCAAGTTTCAGCAATCAGGCGCCCACTTGGAGAGCAAAGGAGTACAATTCAGGTTTCAGCTTTCAAGTTCTTAGTAATATTTGGTAATATGATTCAGTTTAACACTCACATATGCGCCCAGCTACCAAACTGGGGCAGAAAATTTTCTTTATTTTGTCTATTTTTGTTGAAATTAGGAGACCACCTGGAGAACAAGGGAATATAATTTAAGTTCAGTAATCAGGCGCCCACCTGGAGAGCAAGGGAATACAGTTCAAGTTCAGCAATCAGGCGCCCACCTGGAGAGCAAGGGAATACAATTCAAGTTTCAGTAATCAGGCACCCATCTGGAGAGCAAGGGAGTACAGTTCAAGTTTCAGCTTTCAAGTTCTTATTGATATTTGGTAACATGATTCAGTTTACACTCACATATGTGCCCAGCTACCAAACTGGGGCCGAAAGTTTTCTTTGTTTTTGTCTATTTTGTTGAAATCAGGCGCCCACCTGAAGAACAAGGGAATACAATTCCAGTTTTGGCAATCAGCCACCCACCTGGAGAGCAAAGGAATACAATTCCAATTTTGGCAATCAGACGCCTACCTGGAGAGCAAGGGAATACAATTCAAGTTTTGGCAATCAGGCGCCCACCTGAAGAGCAAGGGAATACAATTCAAGTTTTAGCAATCAGGCGCCCACCTGGAGAGCAAGGGAATACAGTTCAAGTATTGGTAATTAGGAGCCCACCTGAAGAATGAAGGGAAGCAGTTCAAGTTTCGAGAAAAAACAGTGCAAGTATTGGCAATCAGGAGCCCACCTGGAGAACGAAGGGAAGCAACAAGGTTCAAAGGAGATCAACAATCAGGAACCCACCTGAAAAACGAAGGGAAGCAGTTCAAGTTTCGAGGAAAAGCAGCGCAAGTGTTGGTAATCAGGAGCCCACCTGGAGAACGAAAGGAAACAGCAAGGTTCAAAGGAAGACAACAATCAGGAGCCCACTTGAAGAACAAAGGGAAAACATCTCAGAATGCAGTTCAAGTCAGCAACAAAGGAATCTCACTCAGAGAGTACAAGTCAGCAGGGCAGCAGAAACTACAAGTTCAAGTTTGAAGATATAGATAAGATTCTTGCAATTCGTATATCATAATTTAGTCTGGTTTCTTTTATTTTGTCACGGTGTAATAAGGAGTTCAGTAAGCAGAAATAGCAGCAATAACAGCAAAATCACAGCTCTTCGGTAGTACCAGCTACCAAAACTTCTTGAACTACACACGATCTGATTCCCCTATAACCCGAGATATGTAGGTTGTCCAAAACCAAGACTCGGTTGCACCCTTTCTCTTTTCTCTTATCCTTATTTCTTCCCTTTTGAATAAAAATATGTTCAAAAATTAGTCATATGGCTCACCTTATCTTTGCTTGAAAACTCTTCATGTTTCCAATCAAAGAGGGGCAGCTGTGAGCACCTAATTTTTGATAATATTTAATTTTTTTATCACTTATTCTATGTAAATATTTTAGGGTTTTAACCTACAATTTTTAGATTTGTTATACTTTTTATTATAGGGTAAAAATACAAAATTTTAAAAGGTGAATTATTACTATTAATATTATTTTATTTTTATTTTAAAATAATAAAAAAAACTTTCCGAAAAATATTATTATTTTTTTTAAATTTTCAGGAGTGATTTAAAAAATAAGAAAAAGGGAAGTATTAAATAAAAATAAAATAAAAGTAAAAGTAGGTGGAATTCTCTTTAAAAAAAGTAAAAGAAAGTAAAAAATTTAAAAAATAAAAGTAAAGTTTTGTGGAAATTTTAAAAAAAAAAAGTAAAAGAAAGTTGGAATTAAAAAATAAATATAAAGGTATCTGAAAATTAAAAAAAATTTAAAGTAAAAGAAAGTAGCATTTTTAAAAGAAAAGCAAAAGAAAGTGGATTGTTTTTTTTTAAGAAAAGTTAAATAAGTGGAATTCTCTTTTAAAAAGTAAAAAAAGTGGGATTTTTAAATAAGATAAAAGTAATTAAAATTGAAATTTAAAAAATAAAAGTAAAGAAAGATGTGATTTCTTTTTATAAAAAATAATAAAAGCAATTTGTAAGTGGGATTTCTTTTAATTAAAAAATAATAAAATAATAAAATATTTTTTAAAAAAAAACTGAAAAATTTCGAAAATTTTGCTATAAATAGAAGAGAAAATTTGAAAAGAAGAAAAAAGAAGAGAGGGGGAGGAGAGAAATTTAGGTTGAAAATTTTCATTAAATTTTTCTTTCAATATTTCGGGCCTTGAATCTTGGGTTTGAAGAAGAGTTGATAGAGATTTTGTTGTTGCTGCTGTATTGACTCTACAACTTTCAGATTTTATTCATTTGAATTCACTCTCTTGTAGGTATGTAATTCAAGCTCTTGAGTTAAAAAAATGTCGGAGCATTTTTATTGAAGCAGAAGCAAATTGATTTGGTTCTTTTGATAAAGTTTCTTTCGTATTTAATCTGTTCGCATGAATGATGTTTCTTTTATTGAGTGAATTGAGATTTGCAAATGTTAACGTTATTTTAGTATGTTCATGACTCTGTCTCGTTTTTTTTCTTGGCTCATGACTTGTAACCAGCAGATATTATTTTGTTTACATTTAGATTTCAAGCTCATATAGCACCATGTTCATATTTTGAAATTTAAAGAAGTATGTGAAGTTGAACAATTTGTCAACATTAAGATGTAAAAAAAAATAGATTGCGTTAGTGGAAGGATCTTATCTTCAGTTTATGTTATTGGCTGCATATTTTCTTAAATTAACCATGTGAAGATTCAACTTCCTCTGCTTCAAAATGGTATTGTAAAAGTTATAGTGGTGATACTACAACTTTCTCTTTAGCATAGTGTTAAATAGATTAATTACTTTAAGTGTTCTTTGTTATAATCAAGTTTAAAATGCATTTTTGTATGTCCATGTTTGTTTTGTTCCTTCTGGTTCATCCGAATAGTTCTCAGCATGGTTTTTTTTGTGCTCATATGGTCATTTAAGATTCATTATTTTGTTATAAAATTTTGTTAGTTTCTTTCTAGAATTTGAAAACGAAAGTCGATCTTTCGAAGATGATATGGAGATGAACCCAAAGTTGGCACCTGTCTTTTGTTATTTTCACATAAATGTCAACTCCACCTTTCTGAATTGTAGTATGCTATAACAAAAGGCTCCAGTGATATACATGTAGCTAACCCATTTCTTTAGGCCTTTTGTACTTATCAATTTATACCACTCCATCCACAACAAAACATCAAAACTCATGGCCATCATTTAATTAATTTTAAATCCTTAGAATTCAAGGCATGCCATTTAGCGAATTTTCTATGGCCCTCGCAAAGTTGAAAAAATGCGTAGTTGCTTTAGGCGCGTAATTTGAAATTACCTTCCTAAACTCGGGTGTGCATTTCATGTGACCCAAATCCAAATCCCAACAATGTTAAATAAAATGTGTCGTGGACCGCGGGTGCATTTATGTGACGTGGTTCAAGACATATTTTAAATGACGTTGCAATCTTCCTAAAAATGAATAAGAGCGGTTAATAAGTTAAAATTGAACCATAGGCTAAAACATGTATTAAAATCAGATAATAGGCCAATTATAACAGTTGAACGACCGTGTTAGAACCACGGAACCCGGGAATGCCTAACACCTTCTCCCGGGTTAATAGAAATCCTTACCCGGATTTCTGTGTTCGCGGACTGTAAAACAGAGTCAATCTTTTCCTCGATTCGGGATTTGAACCGGTGACTTGGGACACCATAAATTATCCCAAGTGACGACTCTGAATTTTTAATAATAAATGAATCCCTTTTCGATTGTCACTTTAAGTTGGAAAAAATCTCCCTTATACCCTTTCCGGGGTGTAGGAAAAAAAGGAGGTGTGACATTATTAATAATGCAAATTCAAATATTTCTTTTTGAAAATTCATTTACAACCAATAGCCATGAGTCTTTTTATTTTACAAGTGTCCTATCTATTTCCAAGTGGCTTCTTACATAAAGCCTTGTGGCCAAATACTCTTAGATAATTGGTACATGACAAGAGTTTTTACATGTGGTATTGATTTAAAAAATTATTTGACAAATGGTCTTGCTAAGCCAAGTGTCATTTTGCATTACATGTGTTGTCATCTTGCTTGAAAGAAAATTGACAAGTAAGTCATGTGTTGTCATCTTACATGAAAGAAAATTGACAAGTAAGTAAGACACTTGTCATGAAACTAAACTCATTTTCATGCTATAAATAGGATGATCATTAGCCATCATATTCACTCAATTCTTAACTAATAATTCATCTTACTAATCATCACTTTCTTCCTACAACATTTTAATTTCTGTAACAACTACAGAAAAACCTTCATCTTTTCTTCTTTCTGGGCAACTGTTTTGAGCAAATTCTAAACTTCCAGCCACGAGTGCACGTGTTTGGAGGTGTTGTGGAACCTTGGGTAGCGACCGGTCTTAACGATTTGCGTCCAATCGGGCCGAAATCGCTTTCAAGACAGTGGCTTGCCACGACATAGTATTTTTTATAAGTTGTTCTTTCCTTCTTGTTCTTAGTCAATATTATCTACTCATTTTTCTTACAAATTTTACTTTTATGATAGTTACATGTAGTTATCTTTTAGGTGACACAATTATAACAAATATTTTATATAGTAAACTGATCCTTGTTTTCATTTTTATCTTTTTTTCTTTCTCTATATAGTAGTTTTTCTTGATATCAATCTGAGTACCATTTTGCATATAGGTCATGCTAAATTTTACTGTACAATTTCATAATTTTTTCGTTAAGAACCTTTTTGAGTTTTTTTTCAGGACACTTACAAAAGCTTCAAAAAAAGGGAAAAGAGAAAACAAGACACTCTTCAAACAAATTTAAAGTCTGCAAAATGCATGAGAGACTTAAAAATTTGCTGAGCAGACCAAATTATATATCAACGTTCAAATCATACAAGAGTTATGGTTTCATATAAGACATCGTTGGACCACATGTAGGAGCAAAAATTATTAATTATTAGCTGAAAATTCTACAATTCTCCATTATTCCTAGCTATAGCAAATTCACGAGAAATTTTCCACTCAAAAATTGACGTTTGAGATACCTTCAAACTACTTGTATTAAATTCCCTCACGTGAATATTGCTCATATATATGGACACAACCCTGTAAACATACAATATTAAAAATTATAATGAGTGAAATTAGTAACATGAAAAGGATAATATGAATAATGTGTGACTATAACTTATCTTATTAAATATTAAACTAAAATTTAAAATTAAATTATATTCAAATATAACAATATATCATTCTTATGTTGAACCAATTAAAAGAAAAGTAGGTAATATAAAATGTGAATAAGGGAATACTAGTATTAAAGTCGTTCCCTTCTCCCAACCACAAGCAATGAGGATATTTTTTTTGTTGGTTCTCTCTCTAATAAGTTTCTGCAAAAACGTACAAACACAATCATAAAACCAAATTACTTAAAACCCCAAAAATTCGTTTGATTTGTCCTTTTGCAATACAGATATTATGCTCGCCTTGAGATTGCATTAAGAAAACTTCCAAAAATATATATTGTAACAAGTAACAATACGGGTGACGGGTCCAACTGTATATTCCTTCTTTGGTAATTCCCTATATATTTATGTACACAACCATACCTCTCTATAACAATATCTTTAATTTATATAATATTCATTTACTATAGACGTTAAATTTTTCTCGAAATCGATTTTTATATTATGTTATAATATATGTCCTTTATAACAATACTTCACTATAGCAGCCAAAAAATATCAAAACAAACGAGGTTGCTATAAAGAGGTCTGATTGTATTTGTATAATTATTTGTAGAAAGATTGTACTATATATAATTCAATGTGTACATAAAATGTCTTTAACCAACTAAAAAATATATACAACGTTCTCACACTTAGCCTAACAAAACAAGAACTCAATCATACATAACGAGATTTGAATCAAAGCTAATACAACTATTTCTTTGGATTTAACTTACATTGACAATTAGTATTATCTTACATAGTAGTGTGTTAGAAATATGTTAACTTCTTATTTTCGTGTTATTAATTTCATATATTATGAATAATTAACTATAATTAAACTCACATCCTTTAAACTCCTAAACAAAGCCAAAGGTTAATTTGACACCTTAAAGTTTAAAACCCTAGAAAGGTTAGCAAAAAATTGACTGGAACAAAGGCACATGGTAGGATTGGATTTTCATGCAAATATGGCCCAACCTGACCTACTATTTTAGTTAAGTTTATAGAGGAGCTTAATATTCATGATGAAAGCCATACGTAGGGGTGTACATAGGTCGGGTTGGTTCGGATTTTGTAATTATTAAACCAAACCAATTGTGTTGGGTTATTAAATCTAAAGACCAAATCAAATCAATAAAACTCGGCTTTTTCAATCTCGGTTTTTCTCGGATTTTTCGGGTTTTTTCCTGGTAAAATTTTCGTAGCACAAAACATATAACTTGTGCTCAAATATTTCTTTAATCCTAGTAAGATACAACTATATAAGGCATTTTTCAAGAAAATAATACAAAATATGAGATGTGTCAAAGCATTATCCTAAAATATTCAACAATAAAGACAATAAAATTATGTAATATAAATATTGCTAATTAAATGTAACGACCCGGCCATTCATTTTGAATATTACAGTCCATTTTCCCCCCATTTACCGCTAAATCCATGCTTTACAACTGATATACAACTTGTCGGGGTAATTGGGTCGGGTCCGGTGAGGTTTTGAAATGAATTGAGACCCTTAGTCTTCAAGAAGAAACTTAAGTCGAATAAATGGACCGGAAAGTGAAATATATGTAAATGACCCCGGAATGTATTTTTGATGATTCCAATAGCTCTGTATGGCAATTTCGGGCTTAAGAGTGTGTCCGGATAATTATTACGAGTTCCGTAGCTAAAACAGGCTTGAATTGGGAAGTGATTCACGGTTTTAGCGTTAGTTGATATGATTTGAGATTTCAACTAAGTTCGTATGATGTTTTAGGATTTGTTTCTGGGATTCTCTGACAGGTTGATATGCCCAGTTACAAAGTAAACTCTGGCGAAATTTTTGGAAATTTTGGGAGTTAGAAACAAATTCGGGAAATTTAAATGTGCGGGGGCAGACTCTACTTCTCATCCGAGGACTGTTAACATGAATACCAATTAGATATGATAATAAGTGTACGAGGCATGTTAGATGTGAATTGAGGTCTAAGGATAGGCCTAAGTCTAAGCCAAGTTGGAAAATTTCAAAATGGACTAAAGTTGTGAATGAATACGCACATGACCTTATTTTGAATGATCATATCTCCTTTTATATAAGGATTTGTGTGATGCATAACCAATCCAATTAAAGCTCTTTGAGTCTAGTTTTCAACACAATAAACCGTTTGTCATTTGGAGATCTATACAGAAAGTTATGACCATTTTACTGGGCGTGTATCTCTAGCGCGAACATTAGCGCGAAGTCGCGCATTATGCTGAGTATTCTGCCTCCCGCGCGCGAACAGGCGCGCGAGCTCGCGCGCCTGGAAGGTTTTAAATATCTTAAAGACCGTAAATAAGAGAATTTGAGTCATTTCTCAAGCTTAGGGCTTCCTCTACACCCCCAACTCGACCAAGGCATCCAATTGCACACCTAAGGTGAGTTTTCAAGTGTGTTTTCATGGTGATTTCACCTCTCAATCACTAGTTACAACATGATTTTGATTGGGTTTCATACGATTTCTTCAAAATCTCAAGAACACCCTAAAATTGTCTTTCAAGATTTGGTCTACAAGAGGTAATCCTACACCTTAGACTTACATATATGGAGTTATTATGGAATTATGAGTATGAATCAAGTATTACAACTTATGATATGGTGATTGGAAGACATAAATTCCCAATTTAAATACATAACCATGGTAAGGATTTAAAGGTGATTATTTGATAGGATTTGTTGGTTGGGTGTGAATGGATGGTCATACATATGTTGTTGGAAGTTATAAATTGGTTGGGAATGATGGTGGAATGAATTGTTGGTTAATGGTGATGATTGGATGAACCAATACTATAGTTATGAGGTGTAAATATCTATGCCTACGAGGTGTTTGATAATATGCCTAAACGGCATGAGTTATGGAATTCGTTACTAATATTGGTCTCATTTAATATTGTATTATAGATTGAAGTTGCTTAAGTGTATTGGATCATTGTAGTATTATTAAGGGGAGAATTTGAGGTATGCATGGCTACCTTTAACTCTTATAGAATACCCTTGTTATGACGAGCATACGATATGTGTACCTTGTATGAAAATATGTGAATCGATTGTCTTAGTTGATTTCCATACCACCAAGTTATATGTGATTGTGATAAGTGATTTGATGTGCCTATCTTATTATGTGCAAAGTTGGTAAATTCCTACGACTTGCATTGAGGATATTGATTTATTATGACTAGATTGGAAGCTTCGGACGAATTCAAGAGACAAACGTGTTGCAGAGTAGCTTTTCGGGCTAGTTAAAGGTGAGTAATTGATGTAAATGATGTCCTGAGGGTTTGAAACCCCGGAATTTCACATCGTAACGCTATATTGAGGTGACTTGCACGCCGGATAACGGGCGTGGGGTAGAGCACCGTTGGGGATTGTGACTTGGTCCGTCCCGAGAGATGTTTTTACTGTGTTTTCTACTTGAACTAAATTGAGAATCATCCTTACTTGGATTTAATTGTTACATTTGGGCTTCTTGCCAATTATTTGAATCCTTTAGGGATTGATATCACTGCTTTCGCATATTTGCATATCATTTGACCTCAGTCCAAGGTTTTAAATACTGTTTTGCAAACTCAGCCATCTTTCTAAGATTTGAAAACTTAAATGAAATTTCTAAATGATATTTCGGGTTGAGAACTACTGTTTTACAAATGCCCAAGGGGCTTATGATGATTTATGGACTGAGCATGGATCGGGCTGCGCGCCGCAGCTGTGTTACATTGATATTGAGGCCGAGAGCCTGGGTGATTATACTGATATTGATATGAGGCCGAGGGCCTAGATTTGATGCCACGAGATGGCTTGATATTGTGCTTGGGCTGTAGGAGCCCCTCTGCAGTATGTACACACCCACAGTGAGCGCCGTCGACGTTAAATAAATGGATAGCTCGGGCTGCACGCCGTAATGGGTACTAGAGAGTACCATCATATGCATTGCATTGCACTCATGCATAGAGTGTACCATCATATGCATTGCATTGCACTCATGCATTTGTTTTTATCTGTTATACCTGTCTCAGTATTTGGTACTCTGCTTTAATTGACTTGTTGTTCTAAACTGCCAGTTATAGTTTACTTTGTATTTTTCCATGATTTCTTATTCTCAGCCTTTATTTATGTTTATTACTCACTGGGTCGGAGTACTCACATTACTCCCTGCACTTTGCGTGCAGATCCAGGTACACCACAGGCTGAGTGAGGATTTGTTTAACTGAGCAGCAGTATCTGAGAGTATTGAGGTAGTTGCATGGAGTTCGCAGCCTTGATCTCTCCCCTCTATCTCTATCTTTTATTCTGCAATTTTCCTAGACAGATTTGTAATAGGTGGATATTCTGTATTAGAGGCTCATATTCGTGACACCGGATTCTATTGGGCTATGTTGTGGTATTCTAATTGAACTTCCGCAGATTTTATTATTATTTATAAACTTGAAAGTAATGACTTAGTAATTCCTTGTGTTATTTATCTATAATCTGATTAAAAATTTAGGATAATGTTGTTGAATGGTCGGGCTTGCCTAGCAATGTGTTGGGCGCCATCATGACCGGGGTTGGGGTCGTGACAAGTTGTTATCAGAGCCTAGGTTAATTGGTCTCGCGAGTCATGAGCCGGTTTAGTAGAGTCTCGCGGATCGGTACGGAGACGTATGTATTTATCCTCGAGAGGCTGCAGAACCTTTAGGAAAACTTCGTATTCTTGAAATTCTTGTCGTGCGACTTTGTCGATCCGAACACTAAAAATTTCTATCATCCTATTCTCTCGCAGATGATGAAGACTCGTGCTACTGGATGAGGTGGACGACCACCAGTGCCACCCACTGATGCCACCAAAGGCCGTGGACACGGTCGTGGGCGTGGCAGAGGTAGAGTAGCGTGGGCAGCACCCGTTAATTCACCAGCTGCCCCAGTTCCAGATCAGGCTCTAGTAGTTGTACCAGATCAAGCATCAGCTATGCCTATCATGATTCCGGGTCTTCAGGAGACCTTGGCTCAGATTTTGACAGTTTGCACTAGCCTAGCTCAGGCGGTCTCAGCCACTACAGCCGCAGCTACTTCACAGTCCAGGGAAGGCACACAGACTCCTGTTAATCGCACAGCTGAGCAGGTTGTACAGGGATTGCAAACACCGGAAGTTATTCCAGCTCAGCCGGTTGCACCAGTTCAGAACTTTATGGTCCCAGCTATGCCAGACGATGAGCAGCGTCGTCTCAAGAGATTTGGTAGGCTCCAATCTCCGACATTAAGCGGTGCAGAGGGCGAGGATGCCTAGGGTTTTCTTGACAAGTGTCAGCGTATGCTTCACACCGCAGGGATTTTGGAGTTGAGTGGTGTATCTTTTACTACATTTCAGTTCCAGGGAGTTGCATTTACCTGGTAGGAAGATTTTGAGAGGCGTAGACCTGTTGGTGCAACGCCCCTTACTTGGCAGCAGTTCTCCACTCTATTTCTGGAGAAGTATGTACCTCAGTCCTGCAGAGAGGAGCTGCGTAGGTAGTTTGAGTGGTTGACTCAAGGAGATATGTCCGTGACACGGTACGAGATGAGATTTTCACAGTTGGCTCGTCATGCTACTTGGATGATTCTGACAGATTGTGAGAGGATCCAGAGATTCGTGGATGGTCTTAACTACTCTCTCCGCATTTTGATGACTAGAGAGAGAGTATTGGGTGCTTCGTTCGAGGAGGTGGTTGACATCGCTCGTGATATTGAGATAGTTCGCCGCAGAGAGAGAGAGAGAGAGGAGAGGGAGGCCAAGATGCCCAGAGGTTCAAGCAGTTTCAGTGGTGCTCCGTCTAGGGGCCAGTTCCAGCGTGGTAGAGGTCGTTCCTTCAGACCTCCTCAGCCGGCCCGTCCAGAGTATAGTAGGACATCTTCAGACCGTGGTCATCAGGGATTTCAGCAGGTCCAGTCTTTACTTAACGCTCTCCCAACTCAGAGCTCATCCTATGCCCCTTCAGTTCATGGCTCATCTGCACCGAGTACATCGGCTGGTCATTCAGGCGCGAGGGGTTCCCTCCAGTTCCCTTCTCCAGTAACTGGTAGTTGCTACGAGTGCGGAGAGTTTGGTCATATAAAGAGGTAGTGTCCTCGACTTCGTGGTAGTCAGTTTCAACAGAGGGGTCAACCTTCATCTTCTGCTCCAGTTTCTTCAGCACCCGCCCAGCCAGCTAGGGGTGGAGGCCAGGCAGCCATAGGTCGCCCCAGAGGGGGAGGACAATCAGGCGGTGGCCAGGCTCATCTCTATGCTATTCCAGGCAGGACAGATGCCATTGCGTCAGATGCTGTTATCACAGGTATTATCTCAGTCTGCCACACAGATGCCTCTGTATTATTTGATCCCAGATCCACCTATTCTTATGTATCCTCATATTTTGCTCATCATTTGGGTACGACCCGAGGGTGTCTTGCTTTACCCGTGCACGTATCTACCCCGATGGGCGATACCATTATTGTAGACCATGTGTATTGGTCTTGTATTGTGACTATTGGGGGTCTGGAGACCTGAGTTGATTTATTGTTGTTGAGCATGGTAGATTTTGATGTTATTCTGGGCATGGATTGGCTATCTCCGTGTCATGCTATTCTAGACTGTCATGCTAAGATAATTACTTTGGCTATTCCGGGTGTTCCGAGGATCAAGTGGCATGGTATGACTGATTATGTTCCTAGCAGAGTAATTTCCCTCTTGAAAGCCCAGCGTATGGTTGGGAAGGGTTGTCTATCGTATCTAGCTTTTGTGCGAGATGTTGGAGCTGAGACTCCTAGTATTGATTCTGTCCCAGTTGTGAGGGATTTTCCTGATGTATTTCCTGCAGACCTGTCGGGCATGCCACCGGACAGGGATAACGATTTTGGCATTGACTTGGTGACGGGCACCCAGCCCATTTCTATTCCTCCATATCGTATGGCACTAGCAGAGTTGAAAGAATTGAAGGAGCAGCTTCAGGAACTCCTAGACAAGGGGTTCATTCGGCCTAGTGTGTCACCGTGGGGTGCGCTAGTTCTGTTTGTGAAGAAGAAAGATGGCACAATGAGAATGTGCATTGACTACAGGCAGTTAAATAAGGTAACGGCGAAGAACAAGTATCCTTTGCCTCGCATTGATGACTTATTTGATCAGCTTCAGGGAGTGAGGGTATTTTCAAAAATTGATCTCCATTCGGGCTATCACCAGTTAAAAATCAGGGACTCGAATATTCTTAAGACAGCTTTCAGGACTAGATATGGTCACTATGAGTTTCTAGTCATGTCTTTCGGGCTGACCAATTCCCCAGCAGCGTTCATGCATTTGATGAACAGTGTATTTCGGCCTTATCTAGATTCTTTTGTTATTATATTTATTGATAACATTCTGGTGTACTCGCGTAGCCAGGAGGAGCACGCCAAGCATTTGCGTGTGGTATTGTAGAGATTGAGGGAGGAGAAGCTTTATGCAAAATTCTCTAAGTGTGAATTTAGGCTAAGTTCTGTGGTATTCTTGGGACACATAGTGTCCAGCGAGGGTATTCAGGTTGATCCAAAGAAGATAGAAGCAGTGCAGAGTTGGTCTAGACCATCCTCAGCCAGATATCCGTAGTTTTCTCGGATTAGCAGGCTATTATCGTCGGTTTGTTCAGGGGTTTTCATCCATTGCGTCGCCCTTGACCAAGTTGACTCAGAAAAGTGCTCCATTTGTATGGTCAGACGAGTGTGAGGAGAGCTTTCAGAAGCTCAAGATAGTTTTGACCACAACTCCAATATTGGTTTTACCATCAGCTACAGGTTCATATACATATTATGATGCTTCGAGAGTTGGGATTGGCTGTGTGTTTATGTAGGAGGGTAGAGTTATTGCTTATGCTTCTCGTCAGTTAAAGCCCTATGAGAAGAACTACTCTGTTCATGACTTAGAGTTGGCTGCTATAGTTCATGCCTTGAAGATTTGGAGGCACTATTTATATGGCGTATTTTGCGAGGTATTCACTGATCATCGTAGTCTTCAACATTTGTTTAAATAGAAAGACCTTAATTTGAGGCAGCGGAGGTGGCTTGAGTTGCTAAAAGATTATGACTTCACTATTTTGTATCATCCGGGAAAGGCCAATATAGTGGCAGATGCCTTGAGTCGAAAGGCAGTTAGTATGGGGAGTTTGGCGTACATTCCAGTTGGGGAGAGGCCCTTTTGCAGTTGATGTTCAAACCTTGGCTAATCGGTTTGTGGGACTGGACATTTCTGAGCCCCGTCAGGTGTTGGCTTGTGTGGTTTCTCGGCCTTCCTTATATGATCGCATCAGAGAACGCCAGTACGATGATCCGCATTTGCTTTTACTTAAGGACAGAGTTCAGCATGATGATTCCAGGGATGTGACTATAGATGATGATGGCATATTGAGGATGCAAGGCCGTATATGTGTGCCCAATGTAAATGGGCTTAGAGAGTTAATTCTGGAGGAGGCCCACAACTCGCGGTATTCTATTCATCCGGGTGCCGCGAAGATGTATCAGGACTTGAGACAGCACTATTGGTGGAGAAGAATGAAAAAAGATATTGTAGGTTATGTAGCTCGGTGTCTCAACTGTCAGCAGGTGAAATATGAGCATCAGAGACCGGGTGGTTTGCTTCAGCGGATGATTATCCCAGAATGGAAGTGGGAGAGAGTTACCATGGATTTTGTGAGTGGTCTTCCTCGGACTTTGAAGAAATTTGATTCTATTTGGGTGATTGTGGATCGACTGACCAAGTCCGTGCACTTCATTCCGGTGTGTACTACTTATTCTTCAGAGCGGTTGGCAGGGATATTTATCCGAGAGATTGTTCGATTGCATGGTGTTCCGGTTTCCATCATTTCAGATAGAGGTACTTGTTTACTTCGCAGTTTTAGAGAGACGTGCAGAGAGAGTTGGGTACTCAGGTCGAGTTGAGCACAACTTTTCATCCTCAGACAGACGGGCAGTCCGAGCGTACTATCCAGATATTAGAGGACATGTTGCGTGCTTATGTCATTGATTTCGGAGGATCATGGGATGAGTTTCTACCGCTTGCAGAGTTTACCTTCAACAACAACTACCAGTCGAGTATTCAGATGGCCCCGTATGAGGCTTTGTATGGGAGGCGGTGCAGATCTCTAGTTGGTTGGTTCGAGCCCGGCGAGGCTAGGTTATTGGGGACATATTTGGTTCAGGATGCCTTAGAGAAGGTGAAGGTGATTCAGGAGAAACTCCGTACAGCGCAGCCGCGTCAGAAGAGTTATGCGAACCAGAAGGTTTGAGATGTGTCCTACATGGTTGGTGAGAAGGTCTTGCTGAAGGTTTCACCCATGAAGGGTGTTATGAGGTTTGGGAAGAAAGGAAAGTTGAGTCCGCGGTTCATTGGGCCTTTTGAGGTGCTTCGGAGGATTGGGGAGGTGGCTTATGAGCTTGCTTTGCCACCAAGCTTGTCGAGTGTTCATCCAGTGTTTCATGTATCTATGCTCCGGAAGTATATTGGGGATCCGTCCCATGTTTTGGATTTCAGTACAATTCAGTTGGATGGTAATTTGACTTATGATGTAAAACCAGTGGCAATCTTAGATCGGCAGGTTCGAAAGTTGAGGTCAAAGAACACAACTTTAGTTAAAGTGCAGTGGAAAGACCAGGCAGTTGGAGAAGCTACTTGGGAGACTGAACAAGAGATGCTGACAAAATATCCACACCTATTTGAGACTCCAGGTATTTTTCTAAACCCGTTTGAGGACGAACGTATGTTTAAGAGGGGGAGGATGTAATGACCTGGCCATTCATTTTGAATATTACAGTCCATTTTTCCTCCATTTACCGCTAAATCCATGCTTTACAACTGATATACAACTCGTCGGGGTAATTGGGTCGGGTCCGGTGAGGTTTTGAAATGAATTGAGACCCTTAGTCTTCAAGAAGAAACTTAAGTTGAATAAATGGACTGGAAAGTAAAATATGTGTAAATGACCCCGGAAGGTATTTTTGATGATTCCAATAGCTCTGTATGGCAATTTCGGGCTTAAGAGTGTGTCCGGATAATTATTACGAGTTCCGTAGCTAAACCAGGCTTGAATTAGGATGTAATTCACGGTTTTAGCGTTAGTTGATATGATTTGAGATTTTGACTAAGTTCGTATGATGTTTTAGGATTTGTTTCTGGGATTCTCTGACAGGTTGATATGCCCAGTTACAAAGGAAACTCTGGCGAAATTTTTGGAAATTTTGGGAGTTAGAAACAAATTCGGGAAATTTAAATGTGCGGAGGCAGACTCTACTTCTCATCCGAGGACTGTTAACATGATGAATACCAATTAGATATGATAATAAGTGTACGAGGCATGTTATAGGTGAATTGGGGTCTAAGGAGAGGCCTAAGCCTAAGCCAAGTTGGAAAATTTCAAAATGAACTAAAGCTGTGAATGAATACGCACATGACCTTACTTTGAATGATCATATCTCCAGTTCTATAAGGAGTTGTGTGATGCATAACCTATCAAATTAAATCCATTTGAGTCTAGTTTCCAACGCAATAAACCGTTTGTCATTTGGAGGTGTATCACAAAAGGTTATGACCATTTTACTGGGCAGGTATCTCTAGCACAAACATTAGCGCGAAGTCACGCATTATGCTGAGTATTCTGCCTCCCGCGCGCGAACAGGCGCGCGAGCTCGCGCGCTTGGAAGGTTTTAAATATCTTAAAGACCAGAAATAAGAGAATTTGAGTCATTTCTCAAACTTAGGGCTTCCTCTACACCTCCAACTCGACCAAGGCATCCAATTGCACACCTAAGGTGAGTTTTTAAGTGTGTTTTCATGGTGATTTCACTTCTCAGTCACTAGTTACAACATGATTTTGATTGGGTTTCATAGGATTTCTTCAAAATCTCAAGAACACCCCAAAGTTGTCTTTCAAGATTTGGTCTACAAGAGGTAATCCTACACCTTAGACTTACATATATGGAGTTATTATGAAAATATAAGTATGGATTAAGTATTGTAACTCATGGGATGGTGATTGGAAGACATAAATTCCCAATTTAAATACATAACCATGGTAGGGATTTAAAGGTGATTATTTGATAGGATTTGTTGGTTGGGTGTAAATGGATAGTCATACATATGTTGTTGGAAGTTATAAATTGGTTGGGAATGATGGTGGAATGACTTGTTGGTTAATGGTGATGATTGGATGAACCAATACTATAGTTATGAGGTGTAAATATCTATGCCTACGAAGTGTTTGATAATATGCCTAAACGGCATGAGTTATGGAATTCGTTACTAATATTGGTCTCATTTAATATTGTATTGTAGATTGAAGTTGCTTAAGTGTATTGGATCATTGTAGTATTATTAAGGGGAGAATTTGAGGTATGCATGGCTACCTTTAACTCTTATAGAATACCCTTGTTATGACGAGCATACGATATGTGTACCTTGTATGAAAATATGTGAATCGATTGTCTTAGTTGATTTCCATACCACCAAGTTATATGTGATTGTGATAAGTGATTTGATGTGCCTATCTTATTATGTGCAAAGTTGGTAAATTCCTACGACTTGCATTGAGGATATTGATTTATTATGACTAGATTGGAAGCTTCGGACGAATTCAAGAGACAAACGTGTTGCAGAGTAGCTTTTCGGGCTAGTTAAAGGTGAGTAATTGATGTAAATGATGTCCTGAGGGTTTGAAACCCCGGAATTTCATATCGTAACGCTATATTGAGGTGACTTGCACGCCGGATAACGGGCGTGGGGTAGAGCACCGTTGGGGATTGTGACTTGGTCCGTCTCGAGAGATGTTTTTACCGTGTTTTCTACTTGAACTAAATTGAGAATCATCCTTACTTGGATTTAATTGTTACATTTGGGCTTCTTGCCAATTATTTGAATCCTTCAGGGATTGATATCACTGCTTTCGCATATTTGCATATCATTTGACCTCAGTCCAAGGTTTTAAATACTGTTTTGCAAACTCAGCCATTTTTCTAATATTTGAAAACTTAAATGATATTTCTAAATGATATTTCGGGCTGAGAACTACTGTTTTACAAATGCCCAAGGGGCTTATGATGATTTCTGGACTGAGCATGGATCGGGCTGCGCGCCACATCAGTGTTACATTGATATTGAGGCCGAGAGCCTAGGTGATTATACTGATATTGATATGAGGCCGAAGGCCAAGATTTGATGTCACAAGATGGCTTGATATTGCGCTTGGGCTGTAGGAGCCCCTCCGGTGTCTGTACACACCCCCAGTGAGCGCCGTCGACAATAAATAAAATGGATGGCTCGGGCTGCACGCCGCAGTGGGTACTAGAGAGTACCATCATATGCATTGTATTGCACTCATGCATAGAGTATACCATCATATGCATTGCATTACACTCATGCATTTGTTTTTATCTGTTATACCTATCTCAGTATTTGGTACTCTGATTTAATTGACTTGTTGTTCTAAACTGCCAGTTATCGTTTACTTTGTATTTTTCCATGATTTCTTATTCTCAGCCTTTATTTATGTTTATTACTCACTGGGTCGGAGTACTCACATTACTCCCTACACTTTGCGTGCAGATCCAGGTATACCACAGGCTGAGTTAGGGTTTGTTTAACTGAGCAGTAGTATCCGGGAGTATTGAGGTAGCTGCATGGCGTTCGCAGCCTTGATCTCTCCCCTCTATCTCTATCTTTTATTCTGCAATTTTCCTAGACAGACTTGTAATAGGTGGATATTCTGTATTAGAGGCTCATATTCGTGACACCGGATTCTATTGGGCTATGTTGTGGTATTCTAATTGAACTTCCGCATATTTTATTATTATTTATAAACTTGAAAGTAATGACTTAGTAATTCCCTGTGTTATTTATCTATAATCTGATTAAAAATTTAGGATAATGTTGTTGAATGGTCGGGCTTGCCTAGCAATGTGTTGGGCGTCATCATGACCGGGGTTGGGGTCGTGACATTAAAAGGCCATAATAAAAAAATCCGAAAGTACTAAGTCATGCTAAAATAATTAGACTAATAAGGGAGTATTAGTTACATGACTAAACACTAAATAAAAAATAAAAAGAGGTTATGCATTTTTATCTAAATTATTGCAAAACAAAAAATAGACATTCAATATATTGACGTTCGTAGTATTGAATTGAATGTCTTTTGTTAGCATTAATATTGATTTGATTTTGGTTTGGGCTTTTGTTAGCATTATTTAAGTTACTAATATTAATGGTTATAAAACTTATCGGAACATTCAAAAGTTCTAAGTCCAACCTTGAAATAATACCTTAAAGATAAAATTATGAAAAAGTTTAAGAAATATTTATAAATGACATCACAAAAAGTATAGTTATATATTAAATATATCTAAAATTTCTATATATATAATGTCGGGTTGGTTTAGTTTCGATTTGATTTTCTTTAGTTAAAATCAAACCAAACCAATTATGGTTGAGTTTTTTTCTCCAACACCAAATCAAATCAAATCAAATCAAATCATAATCGGATTTTTTTTTCGATTTGACTCGAATTATCGGATTGGTGCGGTTTATCGATTTCCTTTCTACCCCTTAGTCATACGGTGAAAAGGGTTGGAGTAAATTCAAAGATCAACTTTGATTGGAAGAATATCTTCAGCTCTCTCATGCAACTACGTCACCATAAAGTGAATAGAGAAAAGAAACTAAAGCCTTAAATCAAAAAACATATTCTTTGCAACTCTCTACAAGCAAAGTCCATTTAAAAGACTTTCTAATTATCTTTTCCTCTTTCACTTAGTCATATTTTCACACTAAAAGAAATCGATGTTTTTCAACTAATTTGGTGAGAGCTAAGTTTGTATTCCTTAACAAACAAAAGAAAAAAAAACGCGTATTTTGTGATCCACTTTTTAGGAAATAGTGCCAAAAAGAAAACTCCAGAAAATTACTTGTAAGATATCCACTCTTGATTTGCTACCCCCATAATCCTAAATCGCAATCAGTAACTACCTTTAATTTTCTTAAAACAAGTCCCCGGTGATCGAGGAGCAAAGAAACATACACTTCTATAGCTATAATTCAACAATAGATATTATATTTCTCTTCAGAATATTGCTAAAAGATAATGTGAAAACCTACCACTGTAACTATCAAACATCAATAAAAGCTAGCTAATTAAAACTAAAAAATAAAACAAATTCAGAGACTGCGCTAGTGCAGGCTGCAGATCTTTATCAATGGCTAGTTGTCCCTTCGATCATTCTTAGGCCTGTAGAGCTGTAAGAAAAGGAAGGGCCATAACATTAACAAAGCATCTCGATCAATGCGTTGTCTCTGTGTCTGTGTGCAGAGGTGGATGCAACTCATATTCGATTGGTCCAACTGAATCCAGTATCTTCAAATCACTAAATTTGAACAAATGCAAATTCTAAATTCATGATTTCAAAGGTACGACAGACAGGCAGAACTTCAAACTATATGTAGGTACAACTTCAAAGTAAACTATAGTTGAACTCATGGGAGCAGCGGTAAAAATAATCTAGAGTTGGGGGGAATGAAGCCTGGTCCGAAATCATTCAAATAATCAAACTCTTGATCATACTTTGGTGAATGGTTTCGAACCAGACAGCATTCCCCTCAACAGATGTTTTCTTCTTTGTTTTGGGTTGGAGTAGGGAAGGAAGAAGAATAAGGGATAAGAGAACGGGAATAGTCATGAGTACCATAGAATAAACAGGCATAAAAAGAGAGCTGCTTGATTTTGGTTAGGTAATTAAGGCCATGCATTATTGTTTTTGTTTTTATATATATATACGTGAGGAAGGGGTTTGTCTTTTTGTGATCGAGTAACTTGATTTGCAGTTTGCTCTGCATTTGTTGTTGTTATTATACATATTCAAATATTGAAAAACAAACAATTATAATCATTGAGTGTTCAAATCCAAAGATAACATCTTAATATATATTCAAATATGTATTCAAATAACGGACACTACTAGAAATCCGGAAAAAAGTGACCACAAAAAGCGACCAAAGTTGATCGCTTATTGGCCAAAAAGCAACCAAATAGCGACCAAAATGGGCTGGTCGATATTAAGCTGGTCCCTTTACCTTAGGGACCAAATATTCCTGTAAAAAAGTAGCGACCAACGTTAGTCGCTATATTATTTTAATAATATAAATTTGACGACCAACGTTGGTCTCCAAATGTAAATTACATTTTTTTTTATTATTAATCATAAAAAGCGACCAATTTTGGTCTGTAAAAAATATTATATTTTAAAAATCTGGAAAATAGAGACCAAAGTTGGTCGCTTTATTATTAATTTTTATAAATTTTTTTAAAATAAACGACCAAAATTGGTCGCCAACTGCAAGAATTAATTTTTTTTAAATTATAAGCGACCAACTTTGGTCGCAATATTTCCAGAAATTATTATTTTTAAATGGAATGGCGACCAAAGTTGATCGCTTTTTTGAGAAATCTGGGTTAAGTAACGACCAAGGTTAGTCGCTATTGCCCAGAAAATTATTTTTTTTAAGTGAAAAACGACCAACTGGAGACCAAAGTTGGTCGCTTTTCTTGGTATATTTTTGGCAGAAACTGCCTGTTTTGGCAGCTACACCACCTTCCAACTTACCAAAAATCCTAAACATGCATTTTATGCCAACAACAACAACAATTAAAAGCAACAAAGTATAAAGTTCAATAGAACTAACACATTAAGCTAACAAAACTAAGTTAATGCTTATTACGATCCCATTCGAAAACTGGTTCTATTGTCTAGTTCAAAGTATATAAAGTACTCAAGGAGTGTTCTTTCAGCATCCTCGTCCGAAAGTTGGATTGCCTTGCCCTACTCATTAGGTGACTGACTGCGTATGAATTCTCTCACATCAGCTGTGAAGCGAACCTATAAGAAAAATTATATTGAATTAGTATTTCAAAATTTATATAAAAGTAAATCAAAATACTTAATGAAAAGTAAAAAAGCTTACATGTATAGTCGAGGCTCGACCCTCGACCCCCCTTTCTGAATCAGTCTCTTTCTTCTTTTTTACAATATGAGTTTCATTGAATAACTCATTTTGCTTCATTGGCATCATAAAGCTGTCTGGTGGCTTTGGTGATTATCCTCGTGGTACTATTACTCGGGATGAACTTGGATACAGAGAATAACTTGGATACAGTACCTGACAGGGTATGTCTTTGATCAATTGTTGTTCTCATTAGCGACAATGATGATGAGAAGACAATGACATGTGTTTCAAATAGTAATGGTGTAGGTAGGAATTTAAACATTTCCTAAGTAGATAAAAGAGGTTATAGAGGAATTCTCTACTTCATTTTTCAAGAGGAAAAGAAGTTTAATTGAGAGAGACAAGTTTGATGGTGATGGAATGTTTTCCTTTGGTCCTGGCAGTTCCCATAAAATGGGGATCATAAGACTCTATGATGACAAAGACGAATGATTCGTACAAGCTTAATTTAATTGGTGATATTTCTTCGGATTCAGACAATGATTTGACTGACAAAAGTATGGAAATGCTAATAAAAAGAATTAAAGGTAAAACGTTTTCTTGGTAGAGAAGGATGCTGAACTTTGCATGAACGTGAAGCATCCTACTCTTCCAAGAAAAATATTTTACCTTTAATTCTTTTTATTAGTATTTCCATACTTATGTCACTCAAATCATTGTCTGAATCCGAATAAATATCACCAATTCCATTAAGCTTTTACGAATCAGACTTGGAAGAAAGTTGAGAATAAAATTTCCTTTCGTCTTAGTCATCATAGAGTCTTATGATCCCCGTTTTATGGGAACTGCCACGACCAACGGAAAACATTTCATCACCATCAACCTTGTCACTCTCAATTAAACTTCTTTTCCTCTTGGAAAATGAAGTAGAGAATTCCTCTATAACCTCTTTTATCTACTTAGGAAATGCTTCCTACCTACACCATCACTATTTGATACACATGCCATTGCCTTCTCATCATCATTGTCGCTAATGAGAAGAACAATTAAAGGCACACTCCACCGGGTACCGTGTCTTAGTTATTCTTGGTGGAAGTTCCATTGCATGTCTAATAAAATCATCAACACCTTCTACAAAATCCTCCCGCAATCTAAAATTCCAATACATAAACCAAAATTTCAATTCATATCCTAAAGGTTCAACTCATATCCTCAAAAGTTCAAGTCATATCCTAAAATTTTAATTTATAAACTAAAATTTCAATACATAAACCAAAATTTCAATACATATCCTAAAGGTTCAACTCATATCCACAAAAGTTCAAGTCATATCCTAAAATTTCAATTTATAAGCTAAAATTCAAATACATAAACCAAAATTTCAATTCATATCCTAAAGGTTCAACTCATATCCATAAAAGTTCAAGTCAAATCCTAAAATTTCAATATATAAGCTAAAATTACAATATATAAACCAAAATTTCAATTCATATCCTAAAGGTTCAACTCATATCCACAAAAGTTCAAGTCAAATCCTAAAATTTCAATTTATAAAATAAAATTCCAATACATAAACCAAAATTTCAATTCATATCCTAAAGGTTCAACTCATATCCACAAAAGTTCAAGTCATATCCTAAAATTTCAATTTATAAACTAAAATTCCAATCTAAACCAAAATTTCAATTCATATCCTAAAGGTTAAACTCATATCCACAAAAGTTCAAGTCAAATCGTAAAATTTTAATTTATAAACTAAAACTCCAATACATAAACCAAAATTTCAATTCATATCCTAAAGGTTCAACTCATATCCACAAAAGTTCAAGTCAAATCCTAAAATTTTAATTTATAAACTAAAATTCAAATACATAAACCAAAATTTTAATTCATATCCTAAAGGTTCAACTCATATCCACAAAAGTTCAAGTCATATCCTAAAATTTCAATTTATAAACTAAAATTCCAATATATAAACCAAAATTTCAATTCATATCCTAAAGGTTCAACTCATATCCATAAAAGTTCAAGTTAAATCCTAAAATTTCAATTTATAAACTAAAATTCCAATACATAAACAAAAATTTCAATTCATATCCTAAAGGTTCAACTCATATCCACAAAAGATCAAGTCAAATCCTAAAATTTCAATTTATAAGCTAAAATTCAAATACATAAACCAAAATTTCAATTCATATCCTAAAGGTTAAACTCATATCCACAAAAGTTCAAGTCAAATCCTAAAATTTATATTTATAAACGAAAATTCCAATACATAATCCTAAATTTCAATTCATATCCTAAAGGTTCAACTCATATCCACAAAAGTTCAAGTCATATCCTAAAATTTCAATTTATAAGCTAAAATTCAAATACATAAATCAAAATTTCAATTCATATCCTAAAGGTTCAACTCATATCCACAAAAGTTCAAGTCAAATCCTAAAATTTCAATATATAAGCTATAATTTCAATACATAAACCAAAATTTCAATTCATATCCTAAATGTTCAATTCATATCCACAAAAGTTCAAGTCAAATCTTTAAATTTCAATTTATAAACTAAAATTCCAATACATAAACCAAAATTTCAATTCATATCCTAAAGGTTCAATTCATATCCACAAAAGTTCAAGTCATATCCTAAAATTTCAATTTAAAAATTAAAATTCCAATACATAAACCAAAATTTCAATTCATATCCGAAAGGTTCAACTCATATGCACAAAAGTTCAAGTCGAATCCTAAAATTTCAATTTATAAGCTAAAATTCAAATACATAAACCAAAATTTCAATTCATATCCTAAAGGTTCAACTCATATCCACAAAAGTTCAAGTCATATCCTAAAATTTCAATTTATAAACTAAAATTCCAATACATAAACCAAAATTTCAATTCATATCCTAAAGGTTCAACTCATATCCAAAAAAGTTCAAGTCAAATCCTAAAATTTCAATTTATAAACTACAATTCCAATACATAAACCAAAATTTCAATTCATATCCTAAAGGTTCAACTCATATCCACAAAAGTTCAAGTCAAATCCTAAAATTTCAATTTATAAGCTAAAATTCAAATACATAAACCAAAAATTCAATTCATATCCTAAAGGTTCAACTCATATCCACAAAAGTTCAAGTCAAATCCTTTAATCCTAAATTTCAATTTATATCCTAAAGGTTCAACTCATATCCACAAAAGTTCAAGTCATATCCTAAAATTTCAATTTATAAGCTAAATTTCAAATACATAAACCAAAATTTCAATTCATATTCTAAAGGTTCAACTCATATCCACAAAAGTTCAAGTCAAATCCTAAAATTTCAATATATAAACTAAAATTTCAATACATAAACCAAAATTTCAATTCATATCCTAAAGGTTCAACTCATATCCACAAAAGTTCAAGTCATATCCTAAAATTTCAATTTATAAACTAAAATTCCAATACATAAACCAAAATTTCAATTCATATCCTAAAAGTTCAACTCATATCCACAAAAGTTCAAGTCATATCCTAAAATTTCAATTTATAAACTAAAATTCAATACATAAACCAAAATTTTAATTCATATCCTAAAGTTTCAACTCATATCCACAAAAGTTCAAGTCAAATCCTAAAATTTCAATTTATAAGCTAAAATTCAAATACATAAACCAAAATTTCAATTCATATCCTAAAGGTTCAACTCATATTCACAAAAGTTCAAGTCATATCCTAAAATTTCAATTTATAAGCTAAAATTCAATACATAAACCAAAATTTTAATTCATATCCTAAAGTTTCAACTCATATCCACAAAAGTTCAAGTCAAATCCTAAAATTTCAATTTATAAGCTAAAATTCAAATACATAAACCAAAATTTCAATTCATATCCTAAAGGTTCAACTCATATCCACAAAAGTTCAAGTCAAATCCTAAAATTTCAATTTATAAAATAAAATTCCAATACATAAACCAAAATTTCAATTCATATCCTAAAGGTTCAACTCATATCTACAAAAGTTCAAGTCATATCCTAAAATTTCAATTTATAAACTAAAATTCCAATACATAAACCAAAATTTCAATTCATATCCTAAATGTTAAACTCATATCCACAAAAGTTCAAGTCAAATCCTAAAATTTTAATTTATAAACTAAAACTCCAATACATAAACCAAAATTTCAATTCATATCCTAAAGGTTCAACTCATATCCACAAAAGTTCAAGTCAAATCCTAAAATTTTAATTTATTAACTAAAATTCAAATACATAAACCAAAATTTTAATTCATATCCTAAAGGTTCAACTCATATCCACAAAAGTTCAAGTCATATCATAAAATTTTAATTTATAAACTAAAATTCCAATACATAAACCAAAATTTCAATTCATATCCTAAAGGTTCAACTCATATCCACAAAAGTTCAAGTCAAATCCTAAAATTTCAATTTATAAACTAAAATTCCAATACATAAACCAAAATTTAAATTCATATCCTAAAGGTTCAACTCATATCCACAAAAGTTCAAGTCATATCCTAAAATTTCAATTTATAAACTAAAATTCCAATACATAAACCAAAATTTCAATTCATATCCTAAAGGTTCAACTCATATCCATAAAAGTTCAAGTCAAATCCTAAAATTTCAATTTATAAACTAAAATTCCAATACATAAACCAAAATTTCAATTCATATACTAAAGGTTCAACTCTTATCCACAAAAGTTCAAGTCAAATCCTAAAATTTCAATTTATAAGCTAAAATTCAAATACATAAACCAAAATTTCAATTCATATCCTAAAGGTTCAACTCATATCCACAAAAGTTCATGTCAAATCCTAAAATTTATATTTATAAACTAAAATTCCAATACATAATCCTAAATTTCAATTCATATCCTAAAGGTTCAACTCATATCCACAAAAGTTCAAGTCATATCCTAAAATTTCAATTTATAAGCTAAAATTCAAATACATAAATCAAAATTTCAATTCATATCCTAAAGGTTCAACTCATATCCACAAAAGTTTAAGTCAAATCCTAAAATTTCAATATATAAGCTATAATTTCAATACATAAACCAAAATTTCAATTCATATCCTAAATGTTCAATTCATATCCACAAAAGTTCAAGTCAAATCTTTAAATTTCAATTTATAAACTAAAATTCCAATACATAATCCAAAATTTCAATTCATATCCTAAAGGTTCAATTCATATCCACAAAAGTTCAAGTCATATCCTAAAATTTCAATTTATAAACTAAAATTCCAATACATAAACCCAAATTTCAATTCATATCCGAAAGGTTCAACTCATATCCAGAAAAGTTCAAGTCAAATCCTAAAATTTCAATTTATAAACTTAAATTCCAATACATAAACCAAAATTTCAATTCATATCCTAAAGGTTCAACTCATATGCACAAAAGTTCAAGTCGAATTCTAAAATTTCAATTTATAAGCTAAAATTCAAATACATAAACCAAAGTTTCAATTCATATCCTAAAGGTTCAACTCATATCCAGAAAAGTTCAAGTCAAATCCTAAAATTTCAATTTATAAACTAAAATTCCAATACATAAACTAAAATTTCAATTCATATCCTAAAGGTTCAACTCATATGCACAAAAGTTCAAGTCGAATCCTAAAATTTCAATTTATAAGCTAAAATTCAAATACATAAACCAAAATTTCAATTCATATCATAAAGGTTCAACTCATATCCACAAAAGTTCAAGTCATATCCTAAAATTTCAATTTATAAACTAAAATTCCAAGACATAAACCAAAATTTCAATTCATATCCTAAAGGTTCAACTCATATCCAAAAAAGTTCAAGTCATATCCTAAAATTTCAATTTATAAACTAAAATTCCAATACATAAACCAAAATTTCAATTCATATCCTAAAGGTTCAACTCATATCCACAAAAGTTCAAGTCAAATCCTAAAATTTCAATTTATAAACTAAAATTTCAATACATAAACCAAAATTTCAATTCATATCCTAAAGGTTCAATTCATATCCACAAAAGTTCAAGTAATATCCTAAAATTTCAATTTATAAACTAAAATTTCAATACGTAAACGAAAATTTCAATTCATATCCTAAAAGTTCAACTCATATCCACAAAAGTTCAAGTCAAATCCTAAAATTTCAATTTATAAACCAAAATTCAATACATAAACCAAAATTTTAATTCATATCCTAAAGTTTCAACTCATATCCACAAATGTTCATGTCAAATCCTAAAATTTCAATATATAAGCTAAAAGTTCAGTACATAAACCAAAATTTCAATTCATATCCTAAAGGTTCAATTCATATCCACAAAAGTTCAAGTAATATCCTAAAATTTCAATTTATAAACTAAAATTTCAATACGTAAACCAAAATTTCAATTCATATCCTAAAAGTTCAACTCATATCCACAAAAGTTCAAGTCAAATCCTAAAATTTCAATTTATAAACCAACAATACATAAACCAAAATTTTAATTCATATCCTAAAGTTTCAACTCATATCCACAAATGTTCATGTCAAATCCTAAAATTTCAATTTATAAGCTAAAATTCAAATACATAAACCAAAATTTCAATTCATATCCTAAAGGTTCAACTCATATTCACAAAAGTTCAAGTCATATCCTAAAATTTCAATTTATAAGCTAAAATTCAATACATAAACCAAAATTTTAATTCATATCCTAAAGTTTCAACTCATATCCACAAAAGTTCAAGTCAAATCCTAAAATTTCAATTTATAAACTAAAATTCAAATACATAAACCAAAATTTCAATTCATATCCTAAAGGTTCAACTCATATCCACAAAAGTTCAAGTCAAATCCTAAAATTTCAATTTATAAAACTAAAATTCCAATACATAAACTAAAATTTCAATTCATATCCTAAAGGTTCAACTCATATCCACAAAAGTTCAAGTCATATCCTAAAATTTCAATTTATAAACTAAAATTCCAATACATAAACCAAAATTTCAATTCATATCCTAACGGTTAAACTCATATCCACACAAGTTCAAGTCAAATCCTAAAATTTTAATTTATAAACTAAAACTCCAATACATAAACCAAAATTTCAATTCATATCCTAAAGGTTCAACTCATATCCACAAAAGTTCAAGTCAAATCCTAAAATTTTAATTTATAAACTAAAATTCAAATACATAAACCAAAATTTTAATTCATATCCTAAAGGTTCAACTCATATCCACAAAAGTTCAAGTCATATCCTAAAATTTCAATTTATAAACTAAAATTCCAATACATAAAGCAAAATTTCAATTCATATCCTAAAAGTTCAACTCATATCCACAAAAGTTCAAGTCAAATCCTAAAATTTCAATTTATAAACTAAAATTCCAATACATAAACCAAAATTTCAATTCATATCCTAAAGGTTCAACTCATATCCACAAAAGTTCAAGTCAAATCCTAAAATTTCAATTTATAAGCTAAAATTCAAATACATAAACCAAAATTTCAATTCATATCCTAAAGGTTCAACTCATATCCACAAAAGTTCAAGTCAAATCCTAAAATTTCAATTTATAAACTAAAATTTCAATACATAAACCTAAATTTCAATTCATATCCTAAAGATTCAACTCATATCCATAAAAGTTCAAGTCATATCCTAAAATTTCAATTTAAAAGCTAAAATTCAAATACATAAATCAAAATTTCAATTCATATCCACAAAAGTTCAAGTCAAATCCTAAAATTTCAATTTATAAACTAAAATTCCAATACATAAACCAAAATTTCAATTCATATCCTAAAGGTTCAACTCATATCCACAAAAGTTCAAGTCAAATCCTAAAATTTCAATTTATAAACTAAAATTCCAATACATAAACCAAAATTTCAATTCATATCCTAAAGGTTCAACTCATATCCACAAAAGTTCAAGTCATATCCTAAAATTTCAATTTATAAACTAAAATTCCAATACATAAACCAAAATTTCAATTCATATCCGAAAGGTTCAACTCATATCCAGAAAAGTTCAAGTCAAATCCTAAAATTTCAATTTATAAACTAAAATTCCAATACATAAACCAAAATTTCAATTCATATCCTAAAGGTTCAACTCATATGCACAAAAGTTCAAGTCGAATCCTAAAATTTCAATTTATAAGCTAAAATTCAAATACATAAACCAAAATTTTAATTCATATCCTAAAGGTTCAACTCATATCCACAAAAGTTCAAGTCATATCCTAAAATTTCAATTTATAAACTAAAATTCCAATACATAAACCAAAATTTCAATTCATATCCTAAAGGTTCAACTCATATCCATAAAAGTTCAAGTCAAATCCTAAAATTTCAATTTATAAACTAAAATTCCAATACATAAACCAAAATTTCAATTCATATCCTAAAGGTTCAAC
This sequence comes from Nicotiana tabacum, assembly GCF_000715075.1. NCBI lineage: Eukaryota > Viridiplantae > Streptophyta > Magnoliopsida > Solanales > Solanaceae > Nicotiana > Nicotiana tabacum. The sequence continues at coordinate 69,655,714 of NC_134087.1, forward strand.
TCATATCCACAAAAGTTCAAGTCAAATCCTAAAATTTCAATTTATAAGCTAAAATTCAAATACATAAACCAAAATTTCAATTCATATCCTAAAGGTTCAACTCATATCCGCAAAAGTTCAAGTCAAATCCTTTAATCCTAAATTTCAATTCATATCCTAAAGATTCAACTCATATCCACAAAAGTTCAAGTCATATCCTAAAATTTCAATTTATTTGCTAAATTTCAAATACATAAACCAAAATTTCAATTCATATCCTAAAGGTTCAACTCATATCCACAAAAGTTCAAGTCAAATCCTAAAATTTCAATATATAAGCTAAAATTTCAATACATAATCTAAAGGTTCAATTCATATCCTAAAGGTTCAATTCATATCCACAAAAGTTCAAGTCATATCCTAAAATTTTAATTTATAAACTAAAATTCCAATACATAAACTAAAAGTCCAATTCATATCCTAAAGGTTCAACTCATATCCACAAAAGTTCAAGTCATATCCTAAAATTTTAATTTATAAACTAAAATTCAATACATAAACCAAAATTTTAATTCATATCCTAAAGTTTCAACTCATATCCACAAAAGTTCAAGTCAAATCCTAAAATTTCAATTTATAAGCTAAAATTCAAATACATAAACCAAAATTTCAATTCATATCCTAAAGGTTCAACTCATATTCACAAAAGTTCAAGTCATATCCTAAAATTTCAATTTATAAGCTAAAATTCAAATACATAAACCAAAATTTCAATTCATATCCTAAAGGTTCAACTCATATCCACAAAAGTTCAAGTCAAATCCGAATATTTCAATATATAAGCTAAAATTCCAATACATAAACCAAAATTTCAATTCATATCCTAAAGGTTCAACTCATATCCACAAAAGTTCAAGTCATATCCTAAAATTTCAATTTATAAAAATTCAATACATAAACCAAAATTTTAATTCATATCCTAAAGGTTCAACTCATATCCACAAAAGTTCAAGTCATATCCTAAAATTTCAATTTATAAGCTAAAATTCAAATACATAAACCAAAATTTCAATTCATATCCTAAAGGTTCAACTCATATCCACAAAAGGTCAAGTCAAATCCTAAAATTTCAATATATAAGCTAAAGTTTCAATACATAAACCAAAATTTCAATTCATATCCTAAAGGTTCAATTCATATCCACAAAAGTTCAAGTCATATCCTAAAATTTTAATTTATAACCTAAAATTCCAATACATAAACTAAAATTTCAATTCATATCCTAAAAGTTCAACTCATATCCACAAAAGTTCAAGTCATATCCTAAAATTTCAATTTATAAACTAAAATTCAATACATAAACCAAAATTTTAATTCATATCCTAAAGTTTCAACTCATATCTACAAAAGTTCAAGTCAAATCCTAAAATTTCAATTTATAAGCTAAAATTCAAATACATAAACCAAAATTTCAATTCATATCCTAAAGGTTCAACTCATATCCACAAAAGGTCAAGTCAAATCCTAAAATTTCAATATATAAGCTAAAGTTTCAATACATAAACCAAAATTTCAATTCATATCCTAAAGGTTCAACTCATATCCACAAAAGTTTAAGTCAAATCCTAAAATTTCAATTTATAAACTAAAATTCAAATACATAAACCAAAATTTCAATTCATATCCTAAAGGTTCAACTCATATCCACAAAAGTTCAAGTCAAATCCTAAAATTTCAATGTATAAACTAAAATTCCAATACATAATCTTAAAGGTGCAACTCTTAGGGTTTCTTCTCTTCAAATAATTTCTTCCCCAAATTAGTAGGTACAACTAAATATTTTGGACTAAATGTATTAATAAGAACCCTAAAAATTGCAAATAATATATAACTTTGAACCCTAACATGGTTGAGCTAACTTTGAACCCTAACATGGAGAAATTTACTTTGAACCCTAACATGGAGAAATTAACTTTGAACCCTAACATGGTTGAACAAATAATATATAACTTTGAACCCTAACATGGAGAAATTAAACAAAATCATTGTATTTCGAAAAAAAACAAAGAAAGGAGAGAGAAACCTACCTTGGGAATGAAGGTCGCCGGCAGTGGAGCTGCTGCCATCGGTGGTCGTCGGTGGCGTCGCTGTGGCTGGGAGTCGGAGGGGGGGTGTTTGAGTGTGAGAGAGAAAAGAGAAAATTTGGGGGAAATTTTGAAAGAATGGGAAGGGAAACCCGGTTTTGACACTGGAATTAAAAATAGCGACCAACGTTGGTCGCTAATTTGGTAGCTAAATAAGTTTTGACTTTTTGACCAAAATAGCGACCAAAGTTGGTCGCTATTTTTTGAAAAATAAATTACTTTTAATTCAATTTAAAATTATGTACATATGTAGTATAAATTTAGGATTTTAATTCAATTTAAGCTATATATATATATATATATATATATATATATATATATATATATATATATATATATATAATGCACTAAGTATATAATACACTTAGTATATATATACTATACTATACTATGCACTAAGTATTAGTGCATTAGCTAATATTATATCGAATATAGTTTATATATATACATATATTAATTGATATAAGTCGAGACGTTTTAATTTATTGTTAATATATATACACATGCATATGAGTAGGTTATAAGTCGATGAATCAATTTACAAGTGTATCAATACCTAAAAGAACCCGTCCCTGTGTTCCGAGCGCTTCATGTTCTTATATATATATATATATATATAGACACACACGCACGCTTCGTTGTACTGCTTAACTGCATATATAGCATGTTAGAGTATATTTTAGTCTATTCATCCTTTGTATTACAAAAGTGTTAACGTGTTACATTTATATTATTTAGATAGTAAATACAAAAGTGATTTTTAATTTTGACCATTGTTGGCCTGAAAGAGACCAACTTTGATCGCTAAATATACATAAATATATATATATATATATATATACACACACACACACACATATGAGTGCGCATGTGACGACCTCAACCCTGGTCATGTTGGCGCCCAACACACTGCTAGGCAAGCCCGACCATTCAACAACATTATCCCAAATTCTTATTCAGATTATAGATAAATATCATAGAGAATTTACTAAGTCATTTCATTCAAGTGTATAATTAATAATAAAATCTGCGGAAGTTCAATTAAAATACCACACCATAGCCCAACAGAATCCGGTGTCACGAATATGAGCCTCTAATACAAAATATCCACCTATTACAAGTCTGTCTAGGGAAAATGCGAAATAAAAGATAGAGATAGAGGGGAGAGATCAAGGTTGCGAATGCCATGCAGCTACCTCAATACTCTCGGATACTGCTGTTCAGCTAAACAAATCCTCACTCAGCCTGTGGTGTACTTGGATCTGCACGCAAGGTGCATGGAGTAATGTGAGTACTCCGACCCAGTGAGTAATAAACATAAAAAAAGGCTGAGAATAAGAAATCATGGAAAAATACAAAGTAAACTATAACTGGCAGTTTAGAACAACAAATAGTGAAGCAACAAGTCAACTAAATTAGAGTACCAAATACTGAGACAGGTATAATCGATAAAAACAAATGCATGAGTGCAATGCAATGCATATGATGGTACACTCTAGTACCCACTGCGGCGTGCAGCCCGAGCCATCCATTTATTTATCGTCGACGGCGCTCACTGGGGGTGTGTACAGACTCCGGAGGGGCTCCTACAGCCCAAGCGCAATATCAAGCCATCTCGTGGCGTCAAATCTAAGCCCTCGGCCTCATATCAATCTCAGTATAATCAACCAGGCTCGCGACCTCAATATCAATGTACTAAACCAGGCTCTCGGCCTCAATATCAATGTAATACTGCTGCGGCGCGCAGCCCGATCCATGCTCAGTCCAGAAACTATCATAAGCCCCCTGGGCATTTGTAAAACAGTAGTTCTCAGCTCGAAATATCATTTAGAAATATCATTTAAGTTTTTAAATCTTAGAAAGATGGCTGAGTTTGCAAAACAGTATTTAAAACCTTGAACTGAGGTCAAATGATATGCAAAATATGCGAAAGCAGTGATATCAATCCCTGAAGAATTCAAATAATTGGCAAGAAGCCCAAATGTAACAATTAAATCTAAGTAAGGATGATTCTCAATTTAGTTCAAGCAGAAAATACGGTACAAACATCTCTCGGGACGGACCAAGTCACAATCCCTAATGGTGCTCTACCCCACGCCCGTTATCCGGCGTGCAAGTCACCTCAATATAGCGTTACGATGTGAAATTTCGGGGTTTCAAACTCACAGGACATCATTTACATCAATTACTCACCTCGAACCGGCTAATTCTCTAGCTCGCGATGCCTTTGCCCCTTATTGACATCTGAATGCCTCGAATCTAGCCATAACGATTCGATTCAGTTAATAAAAATTATAGGAATTAATTCCATATGGAATTCTACATTTTCCATCAAAAATCCGAAATTACACTCAAAATTCGCCCGTGGGCCCACGTCTCGGAATCCGGCGAAACTCATAAAATCCGACAACCCATTCCGATACGAGTTCAACAATACCAAAATTATCAAATTCCGACAACAACTCGACCTCCAAATCTTAATTTTTCATTTTTGAAAAGTTTTGCAAAAATTCCAATTTCTTCCATTTAAATCCGAATTAAACGATGAATATTACCATGTATTTATGAAATATAATCACTTTCGGATATAGAACACTTTTCCCAAATGTTTCCCTTGAAAAATCTGTTGAAAATCGCTTTTCCCAAACTCTACAATCGTCACAAATGAATAAAAATGGCTATTTCCCGAATATAAGCTATTTTCCAGGCAAGTCGCATCTATGAAATGCGACTTGCACTTATTTCCTGCCAAAACAAAAGGCAGTCCCAGGCTTCACTAAATCTGTCATAACTTTCTGTACAAATATCGGAATGATGAATGGTTTAACTTTCTGGAATTTAGAATGCAAGGGCTACAATTTTGTTGTTTTGTAAATTTTCAGATTCCTTATGGATTTCTAGGTATAAGCTTCCAAAGTAGCCCCCTCGCATCAAACATTTCTGGAAAATTTCAAAACAGTTTTACCAACCCTTATTCAATCGATCATAACTTTCTGTATAAATGTCGGAATAATTAATGGTTTAGCTTTCTGGAAACTAGGATGCAAGGGCTACAACTTTCATGTTTTGTAAATGTATAGATTCCTTATGTATTTTGAGATATAAGCTTCCGGAATAGGCTCCACGATTGCACAGTTGCTGTCCAAGACAACTTCTGCAGCAGAAAATTCCAGCAATCCTTTTATCCGATTTCCATTCCGTTAACCTTCCGAAATCCACCCGAGGCCCTCGGGACCTTAACCAATTATACCAACATGTCCCAAAATACAATACGAACTTAACCGTGCGATCAAATCGCCAAAATAACGTCATATACCACGAATTAAGCTTTAAAATCCAAGAATTCCTTCAAATTTCATAAAACATCAAATTTTCCATTTTGAGTCCGAAACACGTCAAACGACGTTCATTTTCAACCAAACTTTAAAGAAAGTGCTTAAATCATATATAAGACCTGTACTGGGCGCCGGAACCAAAATACGGGCCCGATACCATCACTTTCTAATCAAATTTCATTTCCATTTTCCTTAAATATTTTCAGAAAGCAATTTTACTCAAAAATTCATTTCTCGGGCCTGAGACCTCGGAATTTGATGATTCTTGTTCCTATTAGTCACAAATAATAATATGAATATAGCCCTTCAGTAGAAACTCAATTCGAAGCTCATTTGCTCAGTTCAATACCAATTTCGCTCGTTAAACAATTAACTCGTGTTTCGCGTCAAAAACCCAATCGCGACTTGATGAAATTAGACCAAACTTTCCATATCACTCCTGCAATTCATTATAAAAATTCCGGAAGTCTCAAAATCAAATTTCAATCTCTAGAACTAAAAATGGACATTTGGATCATTATATGCTCATAATCAAAACGCCAAAATCTTCCAAAAACTCTTCCAAAACATATCCGAGCCTCATGGGACCCCGACCAAACATGCCAACATAACTCATAACATCATTCAAACCTGTTCCAATCATCAAAACACCTCAAACAACATTAAATTACCCAAAATTCATCGAATTCAAGCCTAAGTTTCCAAAAGCTTCCGAAATACACTTTCGATCAAAAACCCGACCAAATGATGTCCGAATAACCTGAAATTTTGCACACACATCAGAAATGACATAACGAAGCTACAGCAACTCTAGGAATTCCATTCTGGCCCTCAGATCAAAATCTCACCTATCAACCGAAATTCGCCAAAATACTGACTTCGCCAATTCAAGCCTAATTCTACACCGGACCTCCAAAACCACTTCCGATCACACTCCTAAGTCACAAATCACCTTCCGGAGCTAACCGAACCGTCGGAATTCACATCCGAGCCCTCTAACTCATAAGTCAACGTCCGGTTGACTTTCCAACTTAAACCTTCTTAAAAGAAAGTAAATGTCTCATTTCTTATCAAAACCACTCCAAACCAACTCGATCACATAAGATACGGATAATAAAGCATAAAGAAGCTGAGAATGGGAAAAAGGAAGCGGTAACCCATGAGACGGCGGGTCGGGTCATCACATCCTCCCTAACTTAAACAAACGTTCATCCTCGAACGTGCCCAGAGTTGTCCCAAAAGCCAAACAATCGCTTAGTAACCTCGCCACGCATATACCCGGGGGTGATCACATGTCACCCTATCTCATATAGGTCCGACAACACATTGTAATTGAAATTTTGCAATCCAATCTAGCCCATAATCCATAGGACCACGTTTCCACTTTTGAAATCTTTCATATGATCAGAATCCCACATTTATACTGTGAATAAGCTCGAACAAGCTGTAATAACCCACACCTGCAACCTCAGGTGCTATTACATGATAGACCACATAACTCAAACGCTTGTAGTGATAACTCCTAATCACAACAGCTACACACAACACCCGAATGCCGATAGAAAAACTCTTATCAACTAAAGTCTCATCTCACACTTTCATATGCTGCCAATGATAACTAAATTACGCGGTAAACCATAACCATTTCACATATTAACCAAGCGCAATTTGATGTCTAGTACCACAAGCGAATAATCATGCCCACGGAGAAGTACATAATACAATGCCATACTAGTAAACCTCACTATTGCACCATCCGGTTACCCCAGAAAGGGAAAATACCTCAAAGAAGAGAGCCGCTTTGCAAGTTCCACAAGTACCACCCCAACGATATGATATGAGATCGTCAATCACAGTGGAACCAAGATACATAAATAGAATAATATAATCGGCTCTCCTATAGCTCACATTGACATTAACTTCACGAGCAACTTAGTTGCCAATAACATAATCCACCTGGCACGGTCACAGACCTCCAATCCAAGCATATCATATAGAAGTAATCTAACAAGTACACATGTATATGCTAAGTGAAACAAGATTCTCATGCTCCTGGACTGGCATAAATAACACTCTATATCGTAGGCATGAGCAAACTGCGCTGTCATAGCTCAAATCAGCAAGTTAACACAGAATTAGTAATTACCAAGTTTGTTCTGGAATTTAGCATCTTGGAAATCTCAAGTATAGTCCAGATAGTTCTTAACAGAGTTACGAATACGAGAAACATTATACCTTTAAGCTCAATATCCCACTCTAGGCATATCATAGCCTACGTATCTTCCGAGCATGAATATTGGCTCGGTGCTTGCACACAGGTTCAAACCTCACATATATCCGCGCTCACAGCATATAGTTATCACCATAAATTAGCTCGACTAATGCATCTAATGAGTTAGATAAAATACTCTCCTCAACATGCCACAATCCCGAAATAGTATATTTTTGAGAATTCCCCGTCTCCAAATTCATAGATCACATAAATCATTGTAACTGATCACAACCTCAGCACCCAAATGACTGACACATCCCTCAAGTACGATCATCTCAAGATAATTATTTTCAAAAATTTTCTAAATACATAACAAGATCGAAATATTGGTAGTCGATCAACCAAGTGAGCGTTGAAATGCCAATAGACATCTGTTAATCAGAATGTAATGTGCACCCTTCTCAGGCCTTACCGAGCAGTTATAACATTCAATCTAAATATCTGAAACTGACTATTCTATCCAGAATTCATGACCTTTTCTTCAAGAATGAACTGCCACCTCGTACATGAAAATATTAAACATGCACAACATACCACGTCTATTATGCCATCATTTTGCAAACGCAAGAATATCATTAGAATTTCTGGGCTATAGGAAAATTACATTCCGGTAGTTAGAAATCTTCTATTTGCTCCCATTTAGGAGGGGTCCATAATATACAATATGTTTCGCGCATCGGTAGAAGATATCCGGCTCGAACCATGGTAAAAACCATTAAGAAAACTTTCAAATCTGTCCACACATAACCAAGCTATCAATACGAGGCAAAGGGTACTTGTTCTTCACTGTTACTTTATTCAATTGCCTGTAATCAATGCACATTCTCATTGTGCCATCCTTCTTCTTCACAAATAAGACTGGTGTACCCCATGGTGACACACTAGGCCGAATGAACCCCCCCATTTCTTTTTCTAGGAGTTCCTGAAGCTGCTCTTTCAATTTCTTCAGCTCCGCTGGTGCCATACGGTACGGTGGAATAGAAATGGGCTGAGTGCCCGACACCAAGTCGATACCGAAATCAATATCCCTGTTCGGTGTCATGCCCGGCAGATTTGCAGGAAATACATCGGGAAAAATCCCTCACAACTATGACAGAATCAATATTAGGGGTCTTAGCTCCAACATCTCGCACAAAAACTAGATATGACAGACAACCTTTCCCAACCATACGCTGGGCTTTCAAGAAAGAAATTACTCTGCTAGGAACATAATCAGTCATATCGCGCCACTTGATCCGCAGTACACCCGGCATAGCCAAAGTAACTGTCTTAGCATGACAGTCTAGAATAATATGACACGGAGATAACCAATCCATGCCCAATATAACATCAAAATCCACCATGCTCAATAGCAATAGATCAACTCGGGTCTCCAAACCCTCAATAATCACAACATATGACCGGTACACTATCCATAGCAACAGTATCGCCCACCGGGGTAGATACATGAACAAAAAAAGAAAGAAACTCCAGGGGCGTACCCAAATAATGAGCAAAATATGAGGACACATAAGAATAGGTGGAACCGGGATCGAATAATACAAAGGCATCTCTGTGGCAGACTGGAACAATTCCTATAATGACATCATCTGAAGCAATAACATCTGTCCTTCCTGGAATAGCATAAAAACGGGCCCGGCCACCGCCTGATCGACCTTAAATCTCCGTAAGCCATAACTGATTCACCAACACGTCTCAAACTGGAACCAATATAGCACATAACCGTGCAATCAACTTAATTAATAGCAAACTCCCCAACTTGGCTCAAAGCCATAGATCAAAACGCACTCAATAATTCACAACGCATATACTCTATTGCTGCCGTAATACCATAGTGAGATTAAACTCACTCCTTCATAAGCTTGTGGAAACACGAATCATCTGGAATTTTAACTCTTCTGCAATTCTTGCATTCACTCACACAACTGTTAAGCCCACTCTTTAGGCGGCCCAATTTAGATTTCAATGCATATTCTTCACTTGTAAATGAGATCTTCTAATAGACAACATAAGGATCACACCACCTTAGAACACTCCTCAGGAGATTACCCACCTGCTTTACCTCCAATTAATATTTTTGTATACCTTCCACTATCATACACATTACACGATCACTTAATCTTCCGGAGTCTAAACTCATACTATAACATGAAATTTACTTCACTCCAAATAGGAGACATGAAAAGATTCTCCACGCGCCCATAACTTGGGGCTACACATCTAATCACAATGAAAATCAAACACTTAATAGTTCATCTATCATCCTGCAGCCCTTCCTCGTCACTTCCAAGTCATATAGATACATCTCGCAGTACTAACATACTCCTCACGTAGCTATCCAACCATCATTCCCACTAATAGGGACAATACCAGACATATAAGTTCAAAACACTTGCTTGCACAATTAGCACCTCGGTGCTCAACCATAGGCAAAAGATCTGTCCTCAAGTCCTTCAGACTGGCCCAACATCAACTCACAGAGGTCACATCTCTCCCTTCGATCAGGGAATCATAAGCCATCAAGGCACATCTAATACCGAGCGCTCGTTCGCGCATACGAACACGTGGAAGGAATTGTAAGAGTCACTTTTTCAAGCTGAATCAAAGACGCACGATAAGAATTTCAAGAATATGAAGTTTTCCTAAAGGTTCTGTAGCCTCTCGAGGATAAATACAGACGTCTCCGTACCGATCCGCGAGACTCTATTAAACCGGCTCATAACTCGCAAGACCAATTAACCTAGGCTCTGATACCAACTTGTCACGACCCCAACCCCGGTCATGATAACGCCCAACACACTGCTAGGCAAGCCCGACCATTTAACAACATTATCCCAAATTCTTATTCAGATTATAGATAAATATCACAGAGAATTTACTAAGCCATTTCATTCAAGTGTATAATTAATAATAAAATCTGCGGAAGTTCAATTAAAATACCATACCATAGCCCAACAGAATCCGGTGTCACGAATATGAGCCTCTAATACAGAATATCCACCTATTACAAGTCTGTCTAGGAAAAATACGGAATAAAAGATAGAGATAGAGGGGAGAGATCAAGGCTGCGAATGCCATGTAGCTACCTCAATATTCCCGAATACTGCTGTTCAGCTAAACAAATCCTCACTCAGTTTGTGGTGTACCTGGATCTGCACGCAAGGTGCAGGGAGTAATGTGAGTACTCTGACCCAGTGAGTAATAAATATAAATAAAGGCTGAGAATAAGAAATCATGGAAAAATACAAAGTAAATTATAACTGGCAGTTTAGAACAACAAATAGAGAAGCAACAAGTCAATTAAATCAGAGTACCAAATACTGAGACAGGTATAATCGATAAAAACAAATGCATGAGTGCAATGCAATGCATATGATGGTACACTCTAGTACCCACTGCGGCGTGCAGCCCGAGCCATCCATTTATTTATCGTCGACGGCGCTCACTGGGGGTGTGTACAGACTCCGGAGGGGCTCCTACAGCCCAAGCGCAATATCAAGCCATCTCGAGGCATCAAATCTAAGCCCTCGGCCTCATATCAATCTCAGTATAATCAACCAGGCTCTCGACCTCAATATCAATGTACTAAACCAGGCTCTCGGCCTCAATATCAATGTAATACTGCTGCGGCGCGCAGCCCGATCCATGCTCAGTCCAGAAACCATCATAAGCCCCCTGGGCATTTGTAAAACAGTAGTTCTCAGCTCGAAATATCATTTAGAAATATCATTTAAGTTTTTAAATCTTAGAAAGATGGCTGAGTTTGCAAAACAATATTTAAAACCTTGGACTGAGTTCAAATGATATGCAAAATATGCGAAAGCAGTGATATCAATCCCTGAAGGATTCAAATAATTGGCAAGAAGCCCAAATGTAACAATTAAATCTAAGTAAGGATGATTCTCAATTTAGTTCAAGCAGAAAACACGGTACAAACATCTCTCGGGACGGACCAAGTCACAATCCCCAATGGTGCTCTACCCCACGCCCATTATCCGGCGTGCAAGTCACCTCAATATAGCGTTATGATGTGAAATTCCAGGGTTTCAAACCCTCAGGACATCATTTACATCAATTACTCACCTCGAACCGGCTACTTCTCTAGCTCGCGATGCCTTTGCCCCTTATTGACATCTGAATGCCTCGAATCTAGCCATAACGATTCGATTCGGTTAATAAAAATTATAGGAATTAATTCCATATGGAATTCTACATTTCCCATCAAAAATCCGAGATTACACTCAAAATTCGCCTGTGGGGCCCACGTCTCGGAATCCAGCGAAACTCATAAAATCCGACAACCCATTCCGATACGAGTTCAACCATACCAAAATTATAAAATTCCGACAACAACTCGACCTCCAAATCTTAATTTTTCATTTTTGAAAAGTTTTGCAAAAATTTCAATTTCTTCCATTTAAATCCGAATTAAACGATGAATATAACCATGTATTTAAGAAATATAATCACTTTCGGATATAGAACACTTTCCCCAAATGTTTCCCTTGAAAAATCTGTTGAAAATCGCTTTTCCCAAGCTCTACAATCGTCACAAATGAATAAAAATGGCTAATTCCCGAATATAAGCTGTTTTCCAGGCAAGTAGCATCTATGAAATGCGACTTGCACTTATTTCCAACCAAAACAAAAGGCAGTCCCAGCCTTCACTAAATCTGTCATAACTTTCTGTACAAATATCTGAATGATGAATGCTTTAACTTTCTGGAAACTAGAATGCAAGGGCTACAATTTTAATGTTTTGCAAATTTTTAGATTCCTTATAGATTTCGAGGTATAAGCTTCCAAAGTAGCCCCATCACATCAAACATTTCTGGAAAATTTCAAAACAGCTTTACCAACCCTTATTCAATTGATCATAACTTTCTGTATAAATGTCGGAATAATTAATAGTTTAGCTTTCTGGAAACTAGGATGCAAGGTCTACAACTTTCATGTTTTGTAAATTTACAAATTCCTTATGTATTTTGAGATATAAGCTTCTGAAATAGGCTCCACGATTGCACAGTTGCTGTCCAAGACAACTTCTGCAGCAGAAAATTCCAGCAATCCTTTTATCCGATTTTCATTCCGTTAACCTTCCGAAATCCACCCGAGGCCCTCAGGACCTTAACCAATTATACCAACATGTCCCAAAATACAATACGAACTTAACCGTGCGATCAAATCGCCAAAATAACGTCATATACCACGAATTAATCTTTAAAATCCAAGAATTCCTTCAAATTTCATAAAACATCAAATTTTTCATTTTGAGTCCGAAACACGTCAAACGACGTCCATTTTCAACCAAACTTTAAAGAAAGTGCTTAAATCATATATAATACCTGTACTGGGCGCCGGAACCAAAATACGGGCCCGATATCATCACTTTCTAATCAAATTTCATTTCCATTTTCCTTAAATATTTTTAAAAAGCAATTTTACTCAAAAATTCATTTCTCGGGCCTGGGACCTCGGAATTCAATGATTCTTGTTCCTATGAGTCACAAATAATAATACAAATATATCCCTTCAGTCGAAACTCAATTCGTAGCTCATTTTCTCAATACCCATTTTGCTCGTTAAACAATTAACTCATGTTTCGCGTCAAAAACCCAATCGCGACTTGATGAAATTAGACCAAACTTTCCAGATCACTCCTATAATTCATTATCAAAATTTTGGAAGTCTCAAATCAAATTTCAATCTCTAGAACTAAAAATGGACCTTTAGATCATTACATGCTCATAATCAAAACGCCAAAATCTTCCAAAAACTCTTCCAAAACATATCCGAGTCTCATGGGACCCCGACCAAACATGCCAACATAACTCATAACATCATTCAAACCTGTTCCAATCATCAAAACACCTCAAAAAATATCAAATTACCCAAAACTCATCGAATTCAAGCCTAAGTTTCCAAAAATTTCTGAAATACACTTTCGATCAAAAATCCGACCAAATGATGTCCGAATAACCTGAAATTTTGCACACACATCAGAAATGACATAACGAAGCTACAGCAACTCTCGGAATTCTATTCTGACCCTCGGATCAAAATCTCATCTATCAACCGGAATTCGCCAAAATATTGACTTCGCCAATTCAAGCCTAATTCTATACCGGGCCTCCAAAACCACTTCCGATCACACTCCTAAGTCACAAATCACCTCCCGGATCTAACCAAACCGTCAGAATTCACATGCGAACCCTCTAACTCATAAGTCAACGTCCGGTTGACTTTTCCAACTTAAGCCTTCTTAAAAGAGACTAAGTGTCTCATTTCTTATCAAAACCACTCCAAAGCAACTCGATCACATAAGATACGGATAATAAAGCATAAAGAAGCTGAGAATAGAAAAAACGGAGCGGTAACCCATGAGACGACGGGTCGGGTCGTCACATGTTATAAGTCGATAAATCAATTTACAAGTATATCAATACCTAAAAGAACCCGTCCCTGTATTCCGAGCGCTTCATGTTCTCTCTCTCTTTCTCTCTTTAAATATATATATATATATAGAGAGAGAGAGAGAGAGAGAGCTTATATACTATATACTATATTATACTATATATATCGAATATACCTTGATGTATAATAAACTATACTATATATATATAGTTAGTATATATAATACACTTAGTATATATATACTATACTATACTATGCACTAAGTATTAGTGCATTAGCTAATATTATATCGAATATAGCTTATATATATATATATATATATATATATATATATATATATATATATATATATATATATATACAAAAATAATTTTTAATTTTGACCTAATTATCCAGAAATTAAAATTAGCGACTAAAGTTGGTCGCTAAATTTAAATCAGATTTATTTATATTTTATATAATATTTAAAATAATAATATAATTGTTAAACATTAGAACTGGGTCCCAGATTAGCGACCAAAGTTGGTCTCTATTTTTTTAAGCGACCAACTTTGGTCGCTAAATTTGAATTATATTTTTTTATATTTTATAATTTTTTAAATAAAAATATAATTATTAAAATTTTATAATTGGGTCCCATTTTAGCGACCAAAGTTGGTCGCTATCTGCTTACCCCTTAATTGGCGACCAACTTTGGTCGCTAATTTTAAATTATATTTATTTATATTTTATAATTTTTTAAAAATAATTATTATAATTTTATAAGTTGGTCCCCTTATAGCGACCGACGTTGGTCGCTAATACCTTTGACCAAGCAAGTCTGACCGGCCCGGTCAATATTTTGATGAAATTAGCGATCAAGTAGTGACCAACCTTGGTCGCTAATCTATATCAAATAATTATTTTATTATTTTCGTCAATTTAGCGACCAACTTTGGTCGCTAAAGTTTGATCGCTTTTTTTCGGAATTCTAGTAGTGAGGTCTGCTCGAAATTTTATAAGCAGAGAGCAGAAATAAAACAAGGATCTTGATGAATGATAAATGTAAAAGAGGAAAATATGTAATGCAAGAAAAAATTATTGTTAAGCAGAAATTACAAATATCTGGACAAAGGATTTGATAATATAATATTGCAGTTGAATGATGCATGTGCGAACTGCGAAGTAAAAAATTGTTGAGTCTGATACAAGACATTTTGTAGCACTAAGTTTCTTATTTTAGTTTATTTATAAGTGTTTCTATGTGAGAGTTCTAATTTCCTAATTCCAATTACTACTGTTATGTGAGACTTCTAATATGACGATCCATATTAATTATTCACAAAATAAATTATAATGTATTCTTATTTACTCAAAGCTTTGTTTAATAAAAATATTATTATTATACAAATTTGTCGTGCCAAGAAACTAACTAATATATCATATTGCTAGTTATATCATCTTAAAAAAGATGTACGTGGCAATGAGACATATACCTCAACTCTTTGGTATGTGCATTGAGACACTACTTAAAGTGAGATGAAACCCCGAACTTGAGCTAGACTTGAAAATATAAGCGCAATAAGACGAACGCCTAACAACATTATATATAGGTGCTTTAAACTGTTGGCATTCCTCTCCCATATGTACAGCGAAATCTCCACTAAAATTTTCTGAATGCATTATGTTAAGGTCCCGCGATGTGTCACAGGGCGATTCCCCTTGATCTACCTAAACAATCAAACTGGGAGTTTGAAACCTTAGATACAGCTTCCTGTTTTATTCCTTCTGTTAAATAGGACTAGACTTCTTACAAGAGTAGGAAACCTATAATTTAGGCTTCTTAAAAACACAAATACATATATAAACTTATTCTAAACCTATTGAAATACTGAATTCACTTATTGCGCCTAGCATAGATACGTCCCACAAATGAGTCCATAACACATTATCAGCTCAATTTTTTTTGCAAGAGATATTTGTTACTTGCAGATGGCTAAAACAGAGAGATTTAATTAATTGTTTTACTTTGGTGAAGGGGTTAAGAATTAAGACCATTTGCTACTTGCAACAGATGGAGCGTAATATGTCTGGATTTTTGCTCTTGAAGTCAATGAAAGAGTTCTTTAAAGCAACAAAGCCTAGGAAAACCAACAATTAGTATTACCTACCTCTAACAGCCCTACAAAGCCTTGTATTCACATAGTCAAAAGATACACATAAAAAAAGAGCCAGATTCACTCTCTCTCTATATATATATATACATATATGAAGGTAAGATAAGGAGAACTAATTCATTGAGATCCACGGGAGTGGAGATGATTTATAGAAGGCCCCATTATTATCTGGATCAAGAGGTTTCGATTATTATTGAACTGGGTTAACTTAATTACTGTTTATGGACTAAGCAATTGAAGAAGTGTATATACATACAGGTTTCCCTAGAATCCCACTTAAAAGAGAAGATGAGAAATGGGTAGCAAACGTAATTGGTGAAGTGCCATTTTCATTTTTTTTCCCAAATACAATGATTCCAAAGCTTAAATGAAAAGGCAAAAACATAATGCGTTGACTAAGAAAAGCTTTATTCCGAGACAAGTTAAAGGAAAATAGGAAGTGGCATAGGAAGATGAAAAGTTGAGATTGCAAGAACAGAGGTTTATTTAGTGATGCTAACTGTACGTGTTGAACTAATGGTATCCGCTGTTTTCAATTTAACTTTCGGATCTTTTTAAAAAGAGTAGTCCACTTCAATCCATTTGAAATTACATTGTATTTGGTGTAATTATTCTGATTTATTACTTGTATATCTCAATTTAGTATTCAAACAAGGTTAGAGTAAACAGTATATAATGCCATCCAGAACAATAACATATAATTGCAGATCTAACAGCCTAATACTAACAAGCAACTCTTACAGACAGTAATTTCCCAACTTTTTCATCAGCATATGTGAACTAGGAAGCTCGTTCTTATTCAGCCTATCAATAACTCTCTATCATTCATTATGTCATCAATCTGTGCTATCAACCAAGTCTTTGCCTTTCGGTGCAGAGTAATAACTGTAGCAACAAACAGATTTGCTGTCCAAAACAAATGCCCACAGAAAAACAATGGAAGCCAACAGCACCCAAGAACCCTACCCAAACCCCAACAAATAACACAACACTAATGTTTCACAAATCATATTGCAGATCCATCCATCCCTGGCAATGAGACAATTTTTGGGAAATTTACACATCCAACTAATAAAGAAAACAGGTATTCAAGTATTCTGTATTTTTGCAGCATTGATCTCAAAGCTGAGTTTCGGAATTTTAGCAAATCTGTGCAACAAAATTCCTAGCTCCAAACATAACTCCACAAGGGATGTCATGCATCAGACATCAGAACTCCCTGGAGTTGAAATGCATGCAAAATACTAGTAATAACTTGACAGCAATCAAATATTAGAGATGTTCACATATCGCAGCTATCGAAGGCTACATAAATTCAACTCATAAACCTTGTAAAACACATGTTGACCAATTAAACAAGATAAACCCATATATTAATTCTTTTATAGGTTGTAAGTCAACTCTTAAGAAATCCAATATAAAAATGAAATGCAATATAAATAATATGAACTACCTAAAAAGTCACGCTAACTTCAAGATTTAAAAGGCATATGCAAATTTTAAGATTCGGACCTTTTTTACTGCGATTTTGTTTCCACATGTACAAGTCTAATTTCTGACTCAAAAGTTACAATATCTAGACAAAAACTTAAGCATAACTTGCTTTTACGCACTGTTTACATATTCCCCTTTTGCTTTGCAAACTTTACATTATTACTCCTAGCCATTTGATAGAAACAAAAGTTCTCTGCACCACTAAAGCACATCCTAATGGGCCCTGTGCCTCTCACTTGGTATTTCCCTCACTAAGTAGAACCACTAACCATGCATTTTGTTATGGTCCATTGCAAGGTATGGGAATTGAGTCCTACATCGGAATTGAAATGTGCTGATGTGGGGTTTATATAACTAGCTTTTGAGGTGTGGTTCTCCCTGGGTTGTATCAATGGTATCACCCACCGCCCTCCGTGCCCACCGTGCCATGGATGGTGACGCCGGTATTGCAGTGTTCGCTCGGGGCTAGAAAAGTCTAGCGCACAGCCGTCGGGGATGACAGATGCGGAGCGTGATGGTTTGTTATGGTCCATTGCAAGGTATGGGACTTGAGTCCCACATCGGTAATATGTTGATATGGGGTTTATATAGCCTTGGGCTCTCCCACCTTAATAGCTAGCTTTTGAGGTGTGGTTCTCCCTGAGTTGTATCACATTCCCCGTCACTAGGTATGGGAAAAAACCTAGCAAACTTGATATCCCCACTTTCTGCACAACCTACCTTTTGGAATCTCACTAACAGGCATGTTATGAGGCGACTGCAAATGACTTCTATGATTGGATAAAAATAAATAACAGTGAACCCCTGTGGCTAGAAGGCAGCAAAAATATGAAAATGATACTATTCAAATTGCAATATAAAAGATGGATGTATTCTGAAATAGAACTTTATAGAAATTGGAGTTTCTTTACACAAGAATGGGAATAACTTACAGAAATTTACACTTCATAAATTAAAGTTACATAGACCACTGCAAAAAAGGTTTTGCAGTTTAAATAATAAGTCAATCGTACACCCCTTAAAGCTGTCAAAAGATCTGAAACATAAGAAAATAATGGCTCTCCCTTTATTAAATTAGAAAACTCACCAAAGGCTCAAGAATGTAGGATATTATCCGTATTGATTTCTTCTTGCATCTTAGTCATATATGACTCAATTGTCTCCCCTCCATGACTGGACTCATTCAAGTTGTAAGTAGCAGAACCTCTTTGGATATTAGGACAGTCTTTACTATTTCGAGAAGCAAAGGTGGTATTTGCATTTCAACCAAGAATATGCTTACTTGCTTGGTCATAAGCTCCGACACCTTTATCCAAGCCAACTGTGTCACCACAACTTTTCCTTCTGCCAAACTTTGGTGATTTTGCACGCGTTGGTGGTGGCTGCAGTACCAAAAAAAGAAAATAGAATTATAAGGTGGTTAAGCTGATAAACAGCAGGAGATGTGTCAACAAATCAGCAACCCAATGTGAACTTTTAACATGCCAGAAGGCCACAAGAAAAAATATTTCAGTCACACGGCAGACTAAACTATGGTTAACCTCAACTAGAGGTTGACATTTCTGTAAGTTATTGGCGATGGCATTACTTTTTTCAATTCAACTTTAGGTGGAGGTCCCTCCTGGTAGAAGCTTGGCATTGGGTTTGCCTTGAACAACAAATTCCTTCTCAGTTGCTTCATAGCTGCTTCTCTCTCTTCCTGAGTTTAGAAGGTAGAACGAAAAATATTGTTAAATATAAATGATAATGTACACATTTATTCGGTTTCTGTCGGATGGTGTTCATTGATCTATATTCCACTATTACAGCCAGGATCAGGTGACAGCAACGTAAAGCAGAAACAACATATACCTTTGTTCTTTCCTCGCATTGAATTTTCTCAGCCTCCAAAGCTTGATGTTTCTCCTCTAACTTTGAGTAAAACTGAAATAAGGGAAAAAACAAAAAGCAAGCAAGAATCAGCCAAGATTCAGATTTTTCACTTTAAGGAGAACCAGTATTTCCTTTTCTGTTGTTATTTTGTTTTTCATGTCATTTAGAGGGGACGAGTAGAGGGGGGACAATGAGGTCAAAACCCATCAAATGGTAGAACTTTATCAGCAGTTTCAACAGTCCTAAGCAGAAGCACAAATCAACAGCTACCTCTTTCCTTCTCGCTGCACGTTCAGATGACCGAAATGTTGGAGCGGACGCAACAGTGGCCCTGGATTTTCTTGCTGAGATCACAGAACTTCTCATTGTTGAGGAAATCATCAAATGGCAAAGCAGAATCCCAAAATAAGGATACAACTCAGAAAAGCGAAAACTTCATCAAGTTAGATTAAGGAGAAAGATCATACCAAGAGGCAATCGATGAGTCTTCCTCATCAGAATGCTTGTTATCAGATTGTAGTGGCTTCTTAAGTGCAACTGATAAGGAAACCTGAGAAAGAATATCATAGCCACAAATTCAGAGATAAACATGCTGTTTGATCCATAGACCTTAACTCCAGTAGTTATGCACTAACTGCTCATCTAAAATTAACTTTTCCCATTAACCAAGAGCGGAAGCAAAATAAAACGTGAGGACTTTGTCATTTTGCAGTATCAGGTGTTATGGATTCATCCTCTCCCTTCAATGACATAGTCCAGTAGACAGTGGTGAAAAAGCACATGAAGCATAGGGGGCAAACCTGGTTTTGTACAGATCTTGGGACTTGCAAATTATTTCCTTCGGATGACTTCTGCGCAGCACTAACGATGCCTGCATCATTCCCAACAAGACGAGTTCCATGAGAAGCACGCCTCTCAGTTGCCAGAGCAAATGGTTGGGGAACCGTGCATTTTGTTTTACAGCTTCCAGCTACAGATTTGGTTATTGATTTCACTGAAGCTCTTGGTCTCTTGTTATCATCTTTTACCTTTGAGGCGTCAGATGTTTTCTGTTTTGAAGGCAATTCAATCTCACAATTTGAGCTTGGTCTATCTTGTTCCTGTCTGCGCTCAGCTTCACAGACTTCAGAGATCTCAATTGACATTTCAGCTGTGCATTCCTTCATTTCATACTCCTTTATCTCAACGTTCTCTTTCAGCATATCAATTCTCTGCTCCGCAGTAACATGCTCAGATGACTGTAACACATTTTGATTACTGTCTCTCATGTAACTTGAATTTGGAGAAACACCATCTGAATAACTTATGGTACAGTCTTGCTGCTTTTCCATACAGATGTCTGTAATTTCTGATCCCGTCAACCTCTGAAATAATATAAATAAAATAAGAAAACATTACTTATAGCTAAGGGCTTCATCAAGCTAGAATATCTTTTGGATTCATCATCAAAAGTGGTAAAGTAATTTGATTAATTTGTTATCCTAGAAAAATTGCGTGCTCCTGTATGTGTTAATAACTTTGCACTAACCACATAAATTTCTTGATCCAAACAGGTTTGGATGGTTCCATTGAGTTAGTGAAACGGAAACCATTTTGATATTACGTTCCAGTATCAAGAGGACTCCTTCTTTCAATATAGGATCTCTCAATAATAATCAAATAGTTCTTCATCGAAAATAACAACCGAATACTTCCTCTTTTCTGCACAGTTGATGATATATAGATGCCAATTTTCTATTTAATGTTTAAACAATCTTTAAATACTGAATACACAAGTGCATAGACACTCGAAATTGTCCTTTATAAACAATCATAGGCAAAATCAGGCAACAGCCAACTGCGAACATTTCAGTTAGAGGCACATTCATCCTTGTTTTGACCCACTAAATTGTGCACAAAATGAACTTAAAGATACCCATCTTCAGAAGCATGATAGCAATAGGACAGATTAACTCTTAGGTACTAGGAATCAGCATACTGATGTGCCATGTTCATTTTGGAAAAACGTACATTGTCAGACAAGGCGGAAAGATCTTATTGTTCCAAGAAAAAATAGCCTTTATAATTTCTGTGATAAATAATTAGTGAAGTCCTGTCATATCCATCAAAAACCTTGATTGTTACACAAAGAGATCTAATGAAAGTAAACCAAATTTCCCTAAGATCCAGGTTATATTGAGAAGGGTGAAACATTTGCTTTGATCAGTATAACACGGACTCTCTATCCAGCAGCAGTTTCTGAGTCGCTTTCTCCAGCTATTGTGCGTTTGAGATTAAATAAATTCAAGCACACATTTCTAACAAATTAAAGTGGTAAGCGAGAAGCCTTGTAATACTAAAATCAAATTTATACAGTGTAGTTTAGGATCAAAGGATGGGTGTCCTAATACTAAGGAACAAAAAGAAAGAGCCAGAATCATTTTGCTTCCCAGTAATTAATGAAACAAGGAGAACACAGAGATAGAAAGGGAAGTAAACTCCAATCATAACACCTCCACGCATTGAGTCCAACACAAAAAATATGCATGTAGTTATACATAATACCTACAGGACAATCATATATGAATCAAGATGTGGGGGGGTTGCATAAATTGTGCCAATCGCAGAACAAACTTTATGGAAACCTCATAATGAATTACATATCTGAAAAATGAAAAGGTAAAGCAGGGATACAACTATAGTCTATGTTTTACTTTTGAATATCATCGCTACAAAACACAAATATCAATATTGGACAATTTAATGAAAACTGAGCTAAATATCAAGATTTTCAGAAATCCCATTGTTTCACATTTTTCTTCCAGAAAATCAGAATCAGACATCTAAATATCAATATTTTAGAAATCCCATTGTTTCACATATTTTTACCTCTAAATTAACATCTAAAATCTGACTCCATGTTCTAATCAACCAAAATATCAGTAATCGGCAATCAAACTTGAAACGCGTTAAATAATGAGACATTCATCTCTTTGTCTAAATTATCACACCCACCAAAATTACAGCTCAAACCCTTAAAACCAGACAAGAATAGATTGAAGAAATTAAAGAATTGGTCTTTCAAAAACCACATTGGTAACATTTCCAGGAAATGAATAGTATAGCAAATTGATAAAGACCTTTCTCCTATCTGGATCTACCCCATAATTTCCATAGCAATATAGCATTATAACCAAATTCGAACGGATCGACAGTCTCACAAGAAAGAAAAAAATGTACCAAAAATAACACAATCACCTAGATGTAAAGATTTTGAGAATTCTATGTCACGCACCTTGAGAAAGATCAATTTTTGCTTCTTCTTCTTCTTGTTCTATATGTCGGTCTCTGTTACTGTATTTATATGTGCCTATTCTTATCCAGATTGCATGTGATTTTTGAAAAGAAAGAACTTTATTTATTTAGGTTTTAATTTTTACTAGTCTATATCTATATATATATATATTAAAGCAAAAAGTTTGTCTTCTCATTTAGCCAAGTGACAAACTAATATAAAGTCACTTGATAATTTATGTTGTTGATATTTATGTTCTCTCAAAGCGTATGAGCTAATTGATTGAGCAACTGATGAGGTCAATATATATATGTGTGTCAATTAGAATGAAATAGATTTAGATAGAGTAAACATATACAGGAATATAATTGCATTATTTGGGATTACTATTTACACAAAATAAAGTGAATTACAAAAATCATAACGTAAAATTCATTTAATTAAGAATTACATGTAAGAACTCATCTTCCTCTACTACATGTGCATGGTACATTTAAAGTAGTTTAACATTTATTTAATTATAATATACTAATCTTAACTATATCCCAAAAGCATTATTTAAATTGTTAAAAATAAAGTGGCTTTAATTGTGTGGTTAAAAATCGAGGTGACATTAAAATTATTGAGCAAATTACGATCCAATTATTTTATATGTTGGTAACTCCCAAAAGTTAGAATAAATTGGTTGTCAATAAATCATCGTGTGTGTATATATTAATTTGTTATTGTAAAATTTTAGGTCGGTAGAAGTTGATGTTGATGTGAGAAATTATTATGTTGAGATAATAATATAATATATTTTTATAATTTAAATTAAGATATTACTAAATGTATTTTTATTAGTTATTACTCCATATAGTATTATTTCACTCAGTTTCAATTTCGATGAGATAGTTTGAATTTAGCTGTTACCGATACACTATCTCTTTCCTTCTTCTTGTTCTGAGGGTCTATCGGAAACAGCCTCTTTACTCCTCCGGAGTAGGGGTAAGGTCTGCATATACACTACCCTCCCTAGATGTTGTTATTTGATTTGGCACGAAGTTTAAAAAAGAAAAAGAAAACTTTTGAAATTTGTGGTCCTAAAAGCTTTGTGGGGCCGTGATAGTTGTATGAGTGTAAGAGCTTCTCATTACGGGTAAAATGAGTAAAATAAAAAATTTAAAGTTAAATTATTTCCAAATATAAAAATCTGTCATTCTTTTGGAATAGACTAATAAGAAAAATACTTTATGAAAATTGAAAGGAAATGGGTATTTATTTTTGAATCATATTGTATTTTTATTTGTTTGTATCACCGACAATATGTGAGATTATAATATTTAAGTTTATACCAATAGTTATTTATATAATTTATTCTTTTTAATTTACAGAATATAGCAGGATCATAATATTATCCGCACGTTGTGCGGGTACTAACACTAGTATATAGTAAAAGAAGACAAATGCTATTTATAGCAGGAAGAAGAAGGTAAAATAGCAAAAGGAAAAGCTCTTTATATATGTTATTTTTCTTAATTTCTTTATGTGTTCGGACAAAAAAGAAAGAATCGACGAGTAATATTCTTATCCGATAAACTACCAAAGATATAATTGATGTGCGACCATAATTATTGTAATTAAAAGAGCCTATACCAAGGAGCAAATTAAACAAAATTCAGAAGAACGTATGCAAGGAACAATAAGCGTTAAATATTCATTAGAAATAACTCCACAACTTTTGTCATGCATAAAATTTTGTTTTTGTTTATGAATTGCATTTCAAAGGAAAACAAGCGGTAAATAATTATTATCAATAAAAAACCTAGTACGAAGTACTTATAGAATATTAACGAATTTTTTAACATAGTTAATTTGTTGTTCATGTCCCTCAATCACCGTGATAGTCAAATATTGAACTTGTGATACTAAAGTTATCTTACTCTTAAATGTAACTTGTTAAATTTTTTCTAAATTAAAAAATATTAGCATGATATACAGGTTAACAAGTGGATGCTAGACAAGGGAGTATTCATGTTACGGCTTTGGTCTTGGAAAACTGCTTCATGCCATAGATCCCCAACCCAATTTGTGGAAAAAGTCATGACTTTTGAAACGCTTGCTATAAGAATGACTCTTGAACGTGTAATTACAAATAATTGAAAGAAGGTGAAAATTTTATCAAATGCAAAGAATGTTATTGATATGATCCAGAAAAAATAATTAGTAACTCATGGGAGATAGAAGTTCCTTACGAAGATATTTGAAAACTATCAACTTTGCTTGATCGTATCGACTTTGTTTATATTCCTAAAAGTCTAAACAAACTAGCACATAACTGAGATAAGTTTCTACTATTTTGTTAAAGGAAGTATATTGGTAAAACTATCTCCCAAATTGGATTGTACAAGATCTCATGGGCACCTAGGGGTGTATATGGACCGGGTTGGTTCGGATTTTCCAATTACCAAACCAAACCAATTGTCTCTGATTTTTAAATATATTAACCAAACCAAACCAACAAAAGTTGGATTTTTCAATCTCGATTTTTCTCGGATTTTTTTCGGTTTTCTCGGATTTTTTGGGGTTTTTTCGACAAAATATTCATAACATAAATTTTATAATTTGTGCTCTAATATTTCTTAGGTCCTAGTAGGATAAAACCATATAAGATGTTACCCAATAAAATAATACAAAATATTGTGAGATGAGTCATGATTATACTATCCGAAGGACGACTTCCCCTTGCCGAACATACACATTCTAATTGACAACTGCGCCAAACATGAACTGCAGTCGTTCGTTGATTGTTTTTCTGGGTATCATCAGATATGGATGGATGAGGAAGACGCGGAGAAAACAGCTTTCATTACGCCGTGGGGGATGTATTGTTACAAGATGATGCCGTTCAGGTTAAAGAATGCCGGGGCCACCTACTTGAGGGCTATTACTGCTATTTTCCATGACATGATATACAAAGAGATCGAGGTATATGTAGACGACGTCATCATCAAATCCAAGAGAGTCAATGACCACATGGAAGATCTGAGGAAGTTCTTCAACACATTAAGAAGGTACAACTTGAAGTTGAATCCCGCCAAATGTGCATTCGGGGTTCCTGCCGGAAAACTACTTGGGTTCATTGTGAGTCGTCGAGGAATAGAACTGGATCCGTCAAAGGTCAAAGTCATCCAAGAATTGCCACCACCAAAGAACAAGAAAGAGGTTATGAGTTTCTTGGGAAGGCTTAACTACATCAGCCGGTTCATAGCTTAATCCACTGTCATTTGTGAGCCAATATTTAAGATGTTGAAGAAGGACACCGCTACCAAATGGACTGATGATTGTCAGAAAGTCTTTGACAGAATCAAGGAATACCTGTCAACGCCGCCAGTTTTGGTCCCACCCGAGCCGGGTAAACTTCTATTACTCTACCTTGCAGTATTGGATGGAGCTTTCGGTTGTGTTCAGGGGCAGCATGATGAAATGGGAAGAAAGGAGCAAGCCATCTATTATCTCAGCAAGAAGTTCACCTCGTACGAGGCCCGATATTCTCTATTGGAATGCACCTGTTGTGCCCTGACATGGGTAGCTCAGAAGTTGAGGCACTATTTCTGTGCCTATACTACTTATCTCATATCAAGAATGGATCCTTTGAAGTACATCTTTCAAAAGTCCATACCCACTGGCAAGCTAGCCAAGTGGCAAATCCTGCGGAGTGAATTCGACATTGTTTACGTGACTCAGAAGGCAATCAAAGGACAAGCACTGGCAGATCATCTTGCTGAAAATCCCGTGGATGGAGAATACGAGCCTCTAAAGACGTATTTTCCCGATGAAGAGGTATCTTTCATAGGGGAAGATATTGCAGAACCCTATGATGGTTGGAGAATGTTTTCCGATAGAGCAGCAAACTTCAAAGGAATTGGCATAGGAGTGGTCCTAGTATCAGAAACCGGCCAGCATTATCTGGTGTCTGCCAAGCTCAGATTCCCGTGCACCAACAACATGACCGAGTACGAAGCCTGCATCTTAGGGCTCAAGATGGCCATTGACATGAACATTCAGGAATTGCTAGTGATCGGAGATTCATACCTGCTTATACATCAAGTCCGAAAAGAATGGGCAACCAAGAACTCCAAGATACTCCCTTATCTGCATCATGTACAGGAATTGAGGAAAGAGTTCACAAAGACAGAGTTCCAACATGTTCCCAGAGTTCAGAATGAATTTGCCGATGCATTGGCTATCCTATCATCCATGATACAACACTCAGACCAGAACTTCATTGATCCTATTCTGGTAAAGATCTATGATCAGCCAGCTTGTTGCACTCATGTAGAAGAAGAAGCGGATGAAAAACTTTGGTTTCATGATATCAAGGAATATTTGACGAAAGGAGAATATTCAGAACTCGCATATCCTACTCAGAAACGCATACTTCGGAGATTATATGGAAACGAACTGCATCCAGTATGTCCAAAAATGCCATCGATGTCAGATACATGCAGACATGATAAAGGTGCCTCCAAACGAGCTTACGACAACAAGCTCTCCATGGTCGTTCGCTGCTTGGGGAATGGATATTATTGGACCTATCGAGCCAGCATCATCAAATGGGCACAGGCTCATTCTAGTGGCAATTGATTATTTCACCAAATGGGTTGAAGTAGCATCCTACAAAGCAGTGACTAAGAAAGTGGTAGTATATTTTGTTCGCGACCGCATTATTTGTCGGTTCGGAATTCCGGAGTCAATCATCACTGATAATGGTTCCAATATCAATAGTAACCTGATGAAAGACATGTGTGAAACTTTCAAGATCAAACACAAGAATTCTACAGCTTACAGATCTCAGATGAACGGAGCTGTAAAAGCCGCCAATAAGAATATCAAGAAGATACTGAGGAAGATGATAGAAAAGCATAAGCAGTGGCATGAGAAGTTATCATTTGCCTTGTTGGGATACCGCACCACAGTCCGCACATCAACCGGGGCAACTCCCTATATGTTGGTTTATGGTACAGAAGCAGTCATTCCCACCGAGGTAGAAATTCCCTCCTTAAGAATCATACAGGAAGCCGAACTTGACGATGCAGAATGGGTAGAGAGTTGCTACGAGAAGCTAGCTCTTATAGACGGAAAGAGAATGAATGCAGTTTGCCACGGTCAGCTCTATCAGAACAGAATGTCCAGAGCCTTCAACAAAAGAGTCAAGCCAAGACAATTTACACCGGGGCAGTTGGTGTTAAAGAAGATTTTCCCACATCAAGAGGAGGCCAAAGGGAAGTTCTCTCCCAACTGGCAGGTTCCATACATGGTTCACCGGGTTCCTCACCGGAGGAGCCCTCATACTTGCAGAAATGGACAGTGAAGTTTGGCCGAAGGCAATCAATTCAGATGCAGTGAAGCGATACTATGTGTGACTTTTATGCTTTCCTCATATGATGTAATTTGAACTACGCCTGACCTGATTCCCGTTTAAGAGGGGATACATAGGCAGCCCTATGGGTTCGGTCATAATTTAATAAAATTTTCATCTACCCCCGCTATTGGAAACTAGGGCAGAATTTTGAGGAAGACCCTCAAAATTCCGAAGTGATTTCAGCCATTCGACGCAAGCAGCCGTCGGAAGCAGCAGCCTGGTAAAGTGGGGTAGAATTTTGAGGAGGACCTCAAAATTCCAGAGCAAGAGAAATTGCAGTATCTTGGACCACGTCGCAGTCGTCAGTTCATCTAAAGAAAACTATTCTTAATTATGTATTTATTGTCACATTTCTTTACCAAATCATGCATGTCTATTACTAAAGTTGCTTCGTTTAGAAACGCTACCCCAATGATACGCCCAATATCATCGGAACGGAGTCGAGCAGGTCAAGCAAAGCCAGCGGGAATACGAACTAACCTCCCCTCTTTACAAAACTCACGATTTTTCTTTGAATGCACGCACTTGAGTTGCAAAATCATCAAATATACTATACACTCACGAGACTCACATTGCTCAGGAATATAACTCTCAGAACCGTTGCACTTATTCACAGCTGCTATCCGTACACAGTGTTCCCAGTAGACACAGTATCCCCAGCAGTCGCAATATCTCGATCCGCTATCAGCTAAGAATATTCTATCATCATTTTGCCCTTTTACTCCTTGCATAAGGCTATCTTTCTACCTTCCGAGACTAAGCATTATCAGGACATATGTAGTTCAGGATCTATTGGCGGAATATGTCGATGGAGATTTCGAAAAGCGAACGCGATGTTCGAGTTGAGAAGGATGGTCAAAGTCTGATAGGCTACGGGAACTGGAGCGAGATCGCCCCTGCTGAGACGCCCGTTTCTAGCCGGTTTACCTGCAAGTGAGCATGCATTATGCATAAATTTAAATGTGATGCAAGTTCCCATTGGACCATGAATGTTGTCCTCGGACGGTTAGGATGACGTCTTCGGACCATGACGTCCTGGGCCATAAAGCGTATGATAAAGGATTCGCAGGCTATGAAATGATGTTCTCGGGCTATGAGAATGTTGCCTCCGAACTATGATTCCTTTGAATAATGATATGCAAGAGATAGAATGAGGTCCTCAGTCCATGGCATGGCGTTCTCGGGCTATGCAAATGGTGCCTCCGAACAATGACGCCTTTGGACAATTTGGCGATCTTTCAGCCCATGAAATGCAGAAGGTGGCGATATTTCAGCTGATGCAAGACGTAAATAAAAGGTGGCGATATTTCAGCCGATGCAAGAGTGATAAAGTGGTGATATTTCAGCCATGCATGATGGAGACAGTGCTTAGTCTCGGAAGGCAGAACAGTAGCGTTATGCAATACAGAGCAATGCAGGATGGAGACAGTGCTTAGTCTCGGAAGGCAGAAAGGTAGTCTTATGCAATGCAGAGAAATACAGATGGAGGTAGACCTTAACCTCGGAAGGCAGAAAGGTAGCCTTATGCAATGCAACAATGCAGATGGAGGTAGAGCTTAACCTCGAAAGGCAGAAAGGTAGCCTTATACAATGCTGGAATGCAGATGGAGGTAGAGCTTAACCTCGAAAGGCAGAAAGGTAGCCTTATGCAATGCTGGATTGCAGATGGAGGTAGAGCTTAACCTCGAAAGGCAGAAAGGTAGCCTTATGCAATGCAGGAATGCAGATGGAGACAATGCTTAGTCTCGGAAGGCAGAAAGGTAGCCTTATGCAATGCAGGGAAATGCAGAAGGAGACAATGCTTAGTCTCGAAAGGTAGAAAGGTAGCCTTATGCAATGCAGATAAATATTGCTAATTAATAAGCCATAATAAAAATAAATATAATCTAAAAGTACTAAATCATGATAAATAAGTACGACTAATAAGTACGAAGTATTAATTACATGACTAAATAATATTAAAAGTAAGTTATGTATTTTCACTATCTAAAGTAATGAAAAACTAAGAAAATAAATATCTAATACTATTGTCATTCCTAGTATTGAATTGAATTTTTTTTTGTTAGCATTTTTATTGATTTGATTTTGCTTTGGAATTTATTTGAATCACTAACTTTTATGGGCTATAAAACATATTTGACCATTCAAAAGTTCTAAGTCAAAGCTTGAAATAATACATTAAAATAGAGAACTATGAAAAAGGTTAAAAATATTTATAAATTACATTACAATTACTATTTTTATGTATAAAATATTTTAATGGTGCCCAATACGATGCTAGGCAAGCCCGACCAATTCGTCACTCACAATCCCTTATGTAAAATTCATTACCAATTAATAGGATTTAATGCCAAATTAACATGATTATAACTCTGTAGAAATAGATAAACAGTACGGAAAATCCATAAAATATCAATATAAATCCCACCGATCTAGTGTCACGAGCCAAGAGCCTCTAATACAAGTCTGTGTAGCAACCCATACATAGAGTTGTCTAGAATGCGGAGAATAAAGAGGATAAGGGGAGAAATGGGGTCATGCGGACGCCATGCAGCTACCTAGATGACTCTGGAATAAGCTGAACGGCAGCAGAAAGCTCAAACTATGCCTCTGGGATACCTGTATCTGCACACATGGTGCAGGGAGTAAAGTGAGTACTCCAACTCAGTGAGTAATAGCAATAAATAATGATTGACGGAAAGAAAACTCGTAAAAACACTACATAGTCCTATATTAAAACAGTGAGAATATCAAAAACAGCAACTGAATGAAGAAGTCAGTTAAAAGTCCTTTAAGCCAGTATTCATTTCATTTACTCCTCACGATAACCGAATTCATATTTGTACTGCTGCGGCGTACATCCCGATCCATATAGTATACTGCTGCGGCGTGCAGCTCGATCCGAGAATAGTCGACTGCGCTCACTGGGGGTGTGCAGACTCCGGAAGAGCTCCTTCAGCCCAAGTGCTATACTACTGCGGCGTGCAGTTCGACCCATATAATATACTACTGTGGCGTGCAGTCCGATCTATATAATATACTACTGCGGTGTGCAGTTCGATCCATATAAATATATATATACTGCTGCGGCGTGCAGCCCGATCCATATCATATCAAATACCCTCACAATGGGGTTCTCGACCTCTCTCAGTCGATATAGACTTGGCCTCTCGGCACACTAAGATAAGACGGGGTTCACAACCCACCCGTTACTCTCATTAGGATTTAACAATTTCTAAAGCTGGTTCATATTATGTTTATCAGTTAAGAACATGACTGAGGGTATGATCTCGACAAGAAAAGTGAGGTCAACCAATACAAATGCCCCCTAAGGGTTCTACAGATCAGCACAAGGCCCAAAACATGGCAACTAGCCCATAATATAATGATATTAATTAAGTCTCAGTCAAAAGTACAGTAGAGTCATCAAACGGGATGGACCGAGTCCAAATCCCCAGTAGTAACATACCCCACGCTCATCATACAACGTGTGTCTCATCTCAACATAGCACCACGTTATGCAAATCCGAGGTTTCAAACCTTCAAAACATCATTTATAACCATTACTCACCTCAAGCAGGCCGAAATCCTAGCTCGCTACTCCCTTGCCTCGCAAATCAACCTCCTTGTGCGTCGAATCTGATCAAAACCACAAGTAATACGTTACAATAGGCTAAGGGAATACAACCCAATCGAAAAGACTCGAAAAATATCGAAAATCACGAAGTTGGCAAAACCCAAGCCCCGGGACCACTTCTCGAAAAATCAGAAAATTCACATCACCGGATTCCTTATCTCGCCACGAGTCTATACATATCAAATTTACCAAAATCCGAGCTCAAATGCTCCCTTAAACCCCCAAATTTCTATTTCAAAAGTCAAGCTCTAATCCTTCCCTTTTTAATCAAATTTCAATGAATTTAGATGTTGAATCTACAATTAAATGATGTTTCTAGGCCATAGGACTCACCTCCAATCGATTCCCAGTCAAAACCCTCTTTAATCCTCGTCAAAAGCTCTCAAGGTTACTCAAAAATGGAGGAAATGAGTTTGGGTTCGTGGATGAAATGTTTTTAACATTCTGCCCGGATCACTGTAGCTAACTCTATGCGACCGCGGCCCAATACTCTGCGATCGCATAGCATAAAAATCTGCAGCTCCAAAATTACCCTATGCGATCGCATCCAATCCTCTGCGATCGCATAGCACAATGACCTTAGCCTATGCGATCGCACACCTGCTCTTGTGATCGCATTGAACAAATTTCCACGAAAATCCCGGATTAACTTTATACTGTGCGATCGCATGCCTCCCTATACGATCGCATTGAACAACCAAACAACCCCTCAAAAATGTTTCTATGCGATTGCAATGCCACTCCTGCGATCACATATAGCAAAACCCTGCAGCACTGATCTGCAGATTTCTGCAACATTCTAAGTCCCAAAAATCATCCGTTAGCCATCCGAAATCACCCCGAGGCCCCCGGGACCTCAACCAAAAGCACCAACATATCCTAAAACATCATCAAAACTTGCTCCAATCGTCGAAACACCTCGACTAACACCAAAACCATCGAATTACATCGAATTCAAGCCTAAGTTCTTTTAAAACTTCCAAAATACGCATTTGATCAAAAACCCGACCAAAACACCTCCGAATGATCTGAATTTTTGCACACACATCCAAAATCACCTAACGAAGCTACTGCAACTCTCGGAATTCCATTCCGAACTCCGTATCAAAATCTCACCTACCAACCGGAATTCGCCAAAATACTAACTTCGCCAATTCAAGCCTAATTCTACTCCGAACCTCCAAAATCAATTCCGATCACACTCCTAAGCCACATATCAACCCCCGAAGCTAACCGAATCACCGGAAATCATATCCGAGCCCTCTAACTCTATAGCCAACATCCGGTTGACTTTTCCAAAACAAGCCTTCCTTAAAAAGACTAAGTGTCTCATTTCCTATCAAAACCAATCCGATTTAACTCTAACACACCGAATACCGATAACGAAACATGAAGAAGCATAAAATGGGAGAAACGGGGAAGTAACTCACGTGACGACGGGCCGGGTCGTCACATCCTCCCCAACTAAAACAAACGCTCGTCCTCAAGCGGGTCAAGAAACATACCTGGAGCCTCAAACAGGTGAGGATATCTGCTCCGCATCTCCCGCTCGGTCTCCCAAGTAGCCTCCTCCATGGGCCAACCTCTCCACTGCACCTTCACCGAAGCAATATCCTTTGATCTCAACCTCCGAACCTGATGACTCAAAATAGCCACTAGCTCCACATCGTAGGTCAAATAATCTGGACCATGCTGAAGTCTAAAACATAAGACGGGTCCCCAACATACTTCCGGATCATAGAAACATGGAATACCGGATGCACACTCGACAGGCTGGGTGGCAAAGCAAGCTCATAAGCCACCTCCCCAATCCTCCGAAGCACCTCAAAAGGCCCAATGAACCGCGGACTCAACTTGCCTTTCTTCCCAAACCTCATAACACCATTCATGGGCGAAACCTTCAGCAAGACCTTCTCACCACCATATAGGACACATCTCGAACCTTCCGGTCCGCACAACTCTTCTGACGTGACTGAGCTATACGAAGTCTTTCCTGAATCACCTTCACTTTCTCTAAGGCATCCTGAACCAAGTCTGTTCCCAACATCCTAGCCTCGCCAGGATCTAACCAACCAACTGGAGATCTATACCGTCTCCCATACAAGGCCTCATATGGTGCCATCTGAATGCTGGACTGATAGCTATTGTTATAGGCTAACTTTGCAAGCGGCAGAAACTCATCCCAAGAACCTCTGAAATCAATAACACAGGCGTGCAACATGTCCTCCAGTATCTGAATGGTGTGCTCAGATTGTCCGTCCGTCTGAGGATGAAACGCTGTGCTCAACTCTACCCGAGTACCCAACTCTCTCTGCACGACTCTCCAAAACTGCGAAATAAACTGAGTACCCCTATCTGAGATAATAGACACTAGAACCCCATGCAATCGGACAATCTCTCGGATAAATATCCCTGCCAGCCGCTCCGAAGAATAGGTAGTACATACTGGAATGAAGTGCGCGGACTTGGACAGCCTGTCCACAATCACCCAAATCGAATCACTCTTCTTCAAAGTCCGAGGAAGACCACTCATAAAATCCATAGTAACTCTCTCCCACTTCCACTCAGGAATAATCATCCGCTGAAGTATGCCACCCGGTCTCTGATGCTCGTACTTTAACTGCTGACAGTTGAGATACCGAGCCACATACCCTACTATATCCTTTTTCATCCTTCTCCACCAGTAGTGTTGCCTCAAATCCTGATACATCTTCGCGACACCTGGATAGATGGAATACCGCGAGTTGTGGGCCTCCTCCAATATCAACTCCCGAAGCCCATCCACATCGGGAACGCAAATCCGGCCCTGCATCCTCAACACGCCATCACCATCAATGGTCACATCCCTGGCATCATCATGCTGAACCCTATTCTTAAGGACAAGCAAATGTGGATCATCATACTGGCGCTCTCTGATGCGGTCATACAACGAAGACCGAGAAACCACACAAGCCAACACCCGACTAGGCTATAAAATGTCTAATCTCACCATCCGATTGGACAAAGCCTAAACATCAACTGCAAAGGGCCTCTCCCCAACTGGAATGTACGCCAAACTCCTCATGCTAACCGCCTTCCGGCTCAACGCATCAGCCACCACATTGGACTTCCCGGGGTGATACAAAATGGTAATATCATAATCCTTGAGCAACCCAAGCCACCTCCGCTGCCTCAAATTAAGATCCTTTTGCTTGAACAAATGTTGAAGACTGCGATGATCGGTGAATACCTCACAAGATACGCCATATAAATAGTGCCTCCAAATCTTCAAAGCATGAACTATGGCAGCCAACTCTAAGTCATGAACAGGGTAGTTCTTCTCGTGGGGCTTCAACTGACGAGAAGCATATGCAATCACTCTACCCTCCTGCATCAACACACAGCCAATCTCAAGTCTCGAAGCGTCACAATAGACGGTATAGAACCTGAAGCTGATGGTAACACCAATACCAGAGTTGTGGTCAAAGCTGTCTTGAGCTTCTGAAAGTTCTTCTCGCACTCGTCCGACCATACAAACGGAGCACCCTTCTGCGTCAACTTGGTCAAGGGCGATGCAATGGATGAAAATCCCTGGACAAACCGGCGATAATAGTCTACTAACCCAAGAAAACTACGAACCTCTGTGGCTGAGGACGGTCTAGGCCAACTCTAAACCGCCTCTATCTTCTTTGGATCAACCTAAATACCCTCGTTGGATACCACGTGCCCCAAGAAAGCCACTAAATTGAGCCAAAACTCACACTTGGAGAATTTTGCATAAAGCTTCTCCTCCCTCAATCTCTGTAATACCACTCGCAAATGTTGTGCATGCTCCTCCTAGCTACGCGAGTACACCAATATATCATCAATAAAAACAATCACGAACGAATCCAGATATGGCCGAAATACACTGTTCATCAAATGCTTGAACGCGGCTGGGGCATTAGTCAGCCCAAAGGACATAACAAGAAACTCATAATGCCCATATCTAGTCCTGAAAGCAGTCTTCATAATATCTAAATCCCTGATCTTCAACTGGTGATAGCCTGAACGAAGATCAATCCTTGAGAATACCCTTTCCCCCTGAAGCTGGTCAAATAAATCATCGATACGAGGCAGGGGATACTTGTTCTTCACTGTTACTTTGTTCAATTGTATGTAGTCAATGCACATTCTCATTGTGTCATCCTTCTTTTTCACAAATAGAACCGGTGCACCCCACGGTGACACACTAGGCCGAATGAACCCCTTATCCAAGAGTTCCTGAAGCTGATCCTTTAGTTCTTTCAACTCTGCCGGTGCCATACGATATGGAGGAATGGAAATGGGCTGAGTGCCCCGCACCAGGTCAATACCAAAATCAATGTCTATGTCCGGTGGCATGCCCGGCAGGTCTGCAGGAAACACATCGGGAAATTCCTTCACAACTAGAACCGAATCAATGCTAGGAGTCTCAGCTCCAACATCCCTCACAAGAGCCAAATATGATAGACAACCTTTCCCAACCATACGCTGGGCCTTTAGAAAAGAAATCACCCTGCTAGGCACATAGTCAGTCACGCCACGCCACTCGATCCTCGGAACACCCGGTATAGCCAAAATGACTGTCTTAGCATGACAGTCAAGAATAGCATGATATGGAGATAGCCAATCCATGCCCAGAATAACATCAAAGTCCACCATGCTCAACAGCAATAAATCAACTCGGGTCTCCAGACCCCCAATAGTCACCAAACACGACCGATATACATGGTCTACAATAATGGTATCACCCACCGGGGTAGATACATGAACAGGTAAGGCAAGACATCCTCAGGTCGTACCCAAATGATGAGCAAAATATGAAGACACATAGGAATAGGTGGAACCGGGATCAAATAATGCAAAGGCATCTCTATGGCAGACTGAAACAATACATGTAATGATAGCATCCGAAGCAATGGCGTCGGGTCTGCCTGGGAGTGCATAGAAACGGGCCTAACCGCCCCCTGATCGACCTCCCCCTCTAGGGCGACCCCTGGCTGACTGACCTCTACCCCTAGCTGGCTGGCCGGGTGGTGAAGTAACTGGAGCAGAAGTCGAGGGTTGACCCCTCTGCTGATATGAGCTAGCAGCACGGCGAGGACACTCCCTCCGCATATGCCCGAACTCTCCACACTCATAGTAACTTCCAGGTGCTGGGAACTGGGACTAAAGGGAACCCCTTGTAGCAGAGTGGCTAGCTGATACACTCGGCCTGGAAGAACCCTGAGCAGATGGAGCACGAGACGAACTCTGTGCTGGAAGAGCGCTGAGAAATGGCTGACTCTACTTAGAACCCTAATAACCACGACCAGAAGATCCACCTCGGTACTCAGGTCGAGCTGACTGAGCGGGCCTGAAAGAACGACCCCGACCCTGCTGGAACTGGCCCCTCGAAGGAGCGCCACTGAAACTGCCAGAACCTCGAGGCCTTTTGGCCTCCCTCTCCTCTCTCTCCTGACGGCGAGTCGTCTCAATATCACGAGCAATATCAACTGCATCCTCGAAGGAAATACCCAGAACTCTCTCTCGAGTCATCAGAATACGAAGGTGGTAATTAAGACCATCCACGAACCTCTTAATCCTCTCCCGATCAGTCGGAACTATCCATGAGGCATAACGAGCCAACTCAAAAAAGCTCGCCTCATACTGAGACACAGTCATATCTCCTTGGCGAAGCCACTCAAACTGTCTACGTTGCTCCTCCCTCTGAGACTTTGGTATCCACTTCTCCAAGAAGAGAGTGGAGAACTCCTGCCAAGTCAAAGGTGATGCACCTGCCGGCCTACGCCGCTCATACGCCTCCCACCAAGTGAAGGCCGCTCCAGTAAACTAAAATGTAGTAAAAGTCACACTGCTGGACTCAAGAATCCCTGTTGTCCTAAGCATACGCTGACACTTGTCGAGAAAACCCTGGGCATCCTAGCCCTGAGCACCACTGAAAGAAGGAGGCTGAAGTCTACTAAACCTCTCGAGGCGACGCTGCTCATCGTCCGGCATAGCTGGTACTATGAACTCCTGATCTGGTATAACCGGCTGAGCTGGAGGAGCCCCCGGCGTCTGTAGTCCCTGCATTACTTGCTCAGGTGTGCGAGCAGCGGGGGTCTGATTTCCTCCCCCGACCTGTGAAGTAGCTGCTGCTGTAGTGGCTGAAACCACCTGAGCCAAGCCCATACAAACTGTCAATATCTGGGCCAATGTCTCCTGGAGACCCGGTATCACAATGGGCACAGCTGGTGCCTGCACTGGTGCTGCTGGAGCCTGGTCCTGAGCTAGGGCAACTAAAGGATCCACAGGTGCTGCCCCTGCTGCTCTGCCTCTATCACGACCACGACCGCGTCCACGGCCTCTAGTAGCCTCAGTAGGTGGTACTAGTGGTCGTCCGGCACGTCCGGTAGCTCGAGTCCTCACCATCTGTGAGAGAATGGAATAAAGAGAAATTTAGTATTCGGACCAACGAGTTCGCACGACAAGAATTTCAAGAATGTGGAATTTTTTCTAACAGGTTCTGCAACCTCCCGAGGATAAGTACAGACGTCTCTGTACCGATCCGCGAGACTCTACTAAACCGGCTCAAGACTTGCGAGACCTAGTAACCTAGGCTCTGATACTAACTTGTCACGACCCCAATCCCCGGTCGTGATGGCGCCCAACACGATGCTAGGCAAGCCCGACCAATTCGTCACTCACAATCCCTTATGTAGAATTCATTACCAATTAATAGGATTTAATACCAAATTAAAATGATTATAACTCTGTAGCAATAGATAAACAGTACGGAAAATCCATAAAATATCAATATAAATCCCACCGATCTGATGTCACGAGCCAAGAGCCTCTAATACAAGTCTGTGTAGCAACCCATACATAGAGTTGTCTAGAATGCGGAGAATAAAGAGGATAAGGGGAGAAATCGGGTCCTACGGACGCCATGCAGCTACCTCGATTACTCCGGAATAAGCTCAACGGCAGCAGAAAGCTCAAACTATGCCTCCAGGATACATGTATCTGCACACATGGTGCAGGGAGTAAAGTGAGTACTCCAACTCAGTGAGTAATAGCAATAAATAATGACTGACGGAAAGAAAACTCGTAAAAACACTACGTCCTATATTAAAACAGTGAGAATATCAAAAATAGCAACTGAATGAAGAAGTCAGTTAAAAGTCCTTTAAGCCAGTATTCATTTCATTTACTCCTCACAATAACCGAATTCATATTTGTACTGCTGCGGCATGCAGCCCGATCCATATAGTATAATGCTGCGGCGCGCATCCCGATCAGAGAATAGTCGACTGCGCTCACTAGAGGTGTGCAGACTCCGGAGGGGCTCCTTTAGCCCAAGCGCTATACTACTGCGGTGTGCAGTCCGACCCATATAATATACTACTACGACGTGCAGTCCGATCCATATAATATACTACTGCGGCGTGCAGTTCGATCCATATAAATATATATACTGTTGCGACGTGCAGACCGATCCATAGCATATCAAATACCCTCACAATGGGGTTCTCAACCCCTCTCAGTCGATATAGACTTAGCCTCTCGACACACTAAGATAAGACGGGGTTCTCAACCCACCCGTTACTCTAATTAGGATTTAACAATTTCTAAAGCTGGTTCATATTATGTTTATCAGTTAAGAACATGACTGAGGGTATGATCTCGACAAGAAAAGTGAGGTCAACCAATACAAATGCCCCCTAAGGGTTCTACAGATCGGCACAAGGCCCCAAACATGGCAACTAGCCCATAATATAATGATATTAATTAAGTTTCAGTCAAAAGTACAGTAAAGTCATCAAACGGGATGGACCGAGTCCAAATCCCCGGTAGTAACATACCCCACGCTCATCATACAACATGTGTCTCATCTCAACATAGCACCACGTTATGCAAATCCGAGGTTTCAGACTTTCAGAACATCATTTATAACCATTACTCACCTCAAGCAGGCCGAAATCCTAGTTCGCTACTCCCTTGCCTCGCAAATCAACCTCCTCGAGCGTCGAATCTGATCAAAACCACAAGTAATACATTACAATAGGCTAAGGGAATACAACCCAATCGAAAAGACTTGAAAAATATCGAAAATCACGAAGTTGGCAAAACCCGAGCCCCGAGCCCACTTCTCGAAAAATCAGAAAATTCACATCACCGGATTCCTTATCTCGCCACGAGTCTATACATATCAAATTTACCAAAATTCGAGCTCAAATGCTCCCTCAAACCCCCAAATTTCTATTTCAAAAGTCAAGCCCTAATTCTTCCCTTTTAAATCAAATTTCCATGAATTTAGATGTTGAATCTACAATTAAATGATGTTTCTAGGCCATATGACTCACCTCCAATTGATTCCCAGTCAAAACCCTCTTTAATCCTCGTCAAAAGCTCTCAAGGTTACTCAAAAATGGAGGAAATGAGTTTGGGTTCGTGGATGAAATGTTTTTAACATTCTGCCCGGATCACTGTAGCTAACTCTATGCGACCGCGGCCCAATACTCTGCGATCGCATAGCATAAAAATCTGCAGCTCCAAAATTACCCTATGCGATCGCATCCAATCCTCTGCGATCGCATAGCACAATGACCTTAGCCTATGCGATCGCACACCTGCTCTTGTGATCGCATTGAACAAATTTCCACGAAAATCCCGGATTAACTTTATACTGTGCGATCGCATGCCTCCCTATACGATCGCATTGAACAACCAAACAACCCCTCAAAAATGTTTCTATGCGATTGCAATGCCACTCCTGCGATCGCATATAGCAAAACCCTGCAGCACTGATCTGCAGATTTCTGCAACATTCTAAGTCCCAAAAATCATCCGTTAGCCATCCGAAATCACCCCGAGGCCCCCGGGACCTCAACCAAAAGCACCAACATATCCTAAAACATCATCAAAACTTGCTCCAATCGTCGAAACACCTCGACTAACACCAAAACCATCGAATTACATCGAATTCAAGCCTAAGTTCTTTTAAAACTTCCAAAATACGCATTTGATCAAAAACCCGACCAAAACACCTCCGAATGATCTGAAATTTTGCACACACATCCAAAATCACCTAACGAAGCTACTGCGACTCTCGGAATTCCATTCCAACCCCCGTATCAAAATCTCACCCACCAACCGGAATTCGCCAAAATACTAACTTCGCCAATTCAAGCCTAATTCTACTCCGGACCTCCAAAATCAATTCTGATCACACTCCTAAGCCACATATCAACCCCCAAAGCTAACTGAATTACC
This sequence comes from Nicotiana tabacum, assembly GCF_000715075.1. NCBI lineage: Eukaryota > Viridiplantae > Streptophyta > Magnoliopsida > Solanales > Solanaceae > Nicotiana > Nicotiana tabacum. The sequence goes on from NC_134087.1 coordinate 69,696,953, forward strand.
GGAAATCACATCCAAGCCCTCTAACTCAATAGTCAACATCCGGTTGACTTTTCCAAAACAAGCCTTCCTTAAAGAGACTAAGTGTCTCATTTCCTATCAAAACCAATCCGATTTAACTCTAACACACCGAATACCGATAACGAAACATGAAGAAGCATAAAATGGGAGAAACAGGGCAGTAACTCACGTGATGACGGGTCGGGTCGTCACATTATGTATAAAATATTTTAAAATTTGTATACATGTAATGTCGGGTTGGTTTGGTTTCGGTTTGACTTTTTTTAATTAAAATCAAATCAAACCAATTATGGTCGGGTTTTTTTTCTAACACCAAACCATAGTCGGGTTTTTTTTCTCGGTTTGACTCGGGTTATCGGTTTGGTGTGATTTTTCGGTTTTCTTTGTACACCCCTACGCACCTTTGCTCAAATTATTTATTTATTATAATTAATCTCTACCTTTAGTGGGAAAAATAATATATTAGCATGATCCTTAGTTCTTGACAAACTCAAGTAGATAAGAGCTAAAATGCCTAAAGCTTGACGCTTTAACCATAAATGGTTACACAGTCAAAACTTGATTAGAGACAAAGCATTCTGGACGAATCATTGCTTTGTTCCCATCTTTGATTACTATCTGTTAACCCTTCTGATAAAGCCCCACAACTCTTTCTAATTTTAATTAACACCACTCTTTTCGTTTAAATTTGTTTTTCATTTAGTTTTAACTTAGAAAATGTTGCATACCTAGTTAAAATAACCACCGGCACACACTACGTAGTCCTACGAGCTGATAAAATATAAATTACTAAATGATCACTTAGTCCTACGAACTGCCCCCCTAAAAATTCCAAATTCCTAAGGAAATATACGTTAATGTTACAATAAATGATTAAGAATTACTATTATGTTGTAAAACCTATAGTTAATGTGGATGTCCACTACTCCCACTATTTTCATCCATGATGTGAATAATCTCCCATTACTCATCACTATTATGATTGCAACTCTCACACCTCCATAACCTCTCCCCCTGATCTTCTGTTGGTGTTACCCTAATTTCTGAGAAAGTTAGAGAAGACGAAGAAGTAGTTTGATGTTTCTAAGGTTAGCTTTGTTTTGTCCGAAATGTGTTAATATGTCTTATGCTTTGATATGTAAAGAAGATTTGGACTTGGGCCTTATTTTCTACTGGGCCATTTCTATTAGGCTCATTACTGGACCATCGCTGGAAGCAACTGGAAGGCCAACTCTTCTAGAAGATCAGAATACATTACATTTTATACTTGTGATTATTTATCTTTTGTATTTATCTTCTATTCAGTTATACAGAATAAATATTAGTTATAGAGTAGTCAGTAATAGAATGCCACTTGGCTTTTCTGTTTTTACCCTAGATTCTTTTCTTCCTTGTATTTATACATCATCTCTATACAGCAGATTATCAATTCAATACAAAAAGGAAAGTTCTCAACGTTGGTTTCTTTACATTTCTACATGGTATCAGAGTAGGTTTAAATCTGCTCCTGAACATCTCAAAATCTATCACATAATCTTCATCATTTTCCTTTCTTCATTCACTCAGCAATGGGTTCTACTGAAACCCCAGACAATTCTTCTTCCACTACGCGAGTCACTGCACCTGCAGCTTCTCTCAAAGCAGGTATTGTTGACTCAGCTCACCCTTATTACCTTCATCCCTCAGATTATCAGGGATGAACTTAGTTTCTCCAGTCTTTGATGGCAAAGGCTATGGAGGTTGGAGGAGAGCTGTTGTGATTGCTCTCTTTGCTAAGAACAAACTAGGGTTCATTGATTGATCCCTAGTTGTTCCTGAGGCAGATTCTGGACTGCAAAAAGGTTGGGCTCGTAACAATGATATGGTCTTCTCTTGGCTGTTGAACTCCTTGTCAAAAGAAATAGCTGAAAGTGTGCTCTGCTCCCAGGGTGCAAAAGACTTGTGGAGTGACTTGGAGGACAGATTTGGTCAAACAAATGGAGCAAAGCTGTTTCAATTACAAAGGGAACTTAGTGGTGTGGTCCAAGTGAACACAAGTGTGTCTACTTACTTCACTAAGATGAAAAGTCTTTGGGATGAACTTGGTGCACTTAACACATTCTTTGCTTGTGTCTGCGATTGTAAGTGTGGGGCTAAGGATAAGTCACACAAAGCACATCAAGATGAAAGACTTCTGCAATTCCTAATGGGTCTAAATGACACCTTCATTGGGGTAAGGAGCAACATACTCTTATCTTCCCCTTTACCCTCTATAGGACAAGCTTATTCCTTGGTCATTCAAGATGAAAAACAAAGAGAAATCCATGCTACACCAGCTTATCCCGGGGAATCAGCTTCTTTTATTGCTAACAATTAGGCAGCAAATAACAATCAGGCAACAAACTTCAAAAGGTTCAAGGATAACAGAGGTCAGAATGGTTTCTTCAACTCTAAGAAGGCTACTGGTATTTGTGCCTACTGTAAAAAACCATGCCATACCATTGATCAGTGCTATAGAATTTATGGTTTCCCAACTGATTTCAAGTTTACAAATCAGGGAAAGTTTCAAGGAAAAGGACAGGTGCAAGCAAGTAATGTTTTCAGCTCAAATGAAGAAAGTGTGCAAATATGTAATACTGCAGAAAATGTTCAGTCTCTTACCCAAGAAAATGTGGCAGAGTTGCTGCAGCTTCTTCAACGGGTGAAGTTGGGACAACAGAGTGCAAGCACCTCTGAACCTTCAGCCAATATGAGTTGTGCTGGTATGATAAAATTCTTTGATTCTTATGCTTGTTTTATTCAAATTAACAGCAATTCATGGATATTAGATAGTGGAGCAACAAAGCATATGTGTTTCAACAAAGAATTCTTTATTCACTATAAAGCCTTACCTAAACCCCTTATGGTTAAGCTTCCAAATTCCTATAGAGTTAAGGTGACACACTTAGGTTCAGTTTCTTTGTTTCCTAATATGGTTTTACATGATGTTTTGTATATACCATCTTTCAGATATAACCTCTTATCTGTACATAAATTATGCAAACAACTCAAGAAGTATGTCTTATTCACTCCTTATTCTTGTATTCTGTTGCAGGGCCCTTCACTGAAGAGCCCTATGGAGATTGGTAAAGAAGAGGGAGGGCTTTACATTCTCAGAACTAGTCATTCAGCAATTGCCTCTAGGAATCTGTCTAAGTCTAGTAGTTTTTCTGTTTCAAAAAGGAATGCACATTCCAATGTTGTTTTTAATTCCTGTTTTGTCTTTTCTGATCCTAATGTAAAAGAAAAGTTATGGCACTATAGATTAGGCCATTTACCTTTGAGAAATATGAAGAAAATCTCATCAGATTATGTTCATTCTTGTTCTAGTTTTTCTAGTCCTTGTGCTATTTGCCCTATGGCAAGACAATCTAAGCTTCCTTTCCCCACAAGTTCTATATCAATCAAGAATACTTTTGAAATGATACATGTGGATACGTAGGGACCTTATAGCACCCCTACTTATGATGGTTTTACCTATTTCCTCACCATTGTAGATGATTTTACTAGAGGTACTTGGACTTACTTATAAAGTACCAAATCTAATGCTTTTACAGTTCTCAAGTCCTACTTAGTTATGGTAGAAAGGCAATTTAAAACAAAGGTACAAATTATTAGAACAGACAATGCTTTTGAGTTAGGCAGTGGCAAAATACAATAAGAATTTTTTCAATCCCAATGAATTATACACCAAACCACTTGTGTACATACTCCACAACAAAATGGAGTTGTGGAGAGAAAGCATAAGCATTTGTTAGAAACTTACAAGGCTTTGTTATACCAATCACACTTACCCATAGCATATTGGGGGGATTGTCTACTCATTGCTACCTATTTAATCAACAAATTTCTTTCAACAATTTTACAATCTAAAACACCTTATGAGATACTTTTCAGAACCAAGCCAAACTACTCCATGTTAAGGTGTTTTGGTTGTTTATGTTTTGCTTCTACTCCTTCATATCACAGAACCAAGTTTGCACCTAGGGTTGTAGCTTGTGTTTTCTTAGGGTATCCACATGGTAAGAAATGCTATAAATTGCTTAATCTCAAAACTATGAGAACTTTCATCCCAAGGGATGTTGTGTTTCATGAGTAATTTTTCCCTTTTGCTACAATTAGTTCTAGTCTTTCCTCTAATCCTACTTTGCCTACTACTAAATTCCATCCTACTCATGTGCCTATTTCAGAACTTAAACCAGTTGCTCCCTCTTCTCATGCCTCCAACACACCACTCACCTCACCAGTCTCTAGTCTTCCTACTGCCTCATCTATGTTATCTCATCTTCCTACAACACACCTTACCTCTGACTATACCTTAGAAACTTCATCTTCATCACATAGTCCTATTCCTATGTTTCCTTCCTTTGGAACTGAACCTCACTTAGAAAATCTCATCAGAAAGTCTTCCAGGCCACACAACCCTCCTGCCTATCTCAAGGATTACATTTGCAATGCCCTACATCTCACAAATGTGAGCACTTCCTGGTTCCTCACTCCTGTGACACCTCATTTTTTTTCTTTTAGTGGTCTATCTTCTACCAACCAACATATGCTCAACTCTCTTTCTAATCTTCATGAACCTGTTAGTTTTACATAGGAAGCACTCCATTCAGGGTGGCAGGATGCTATGGCAAAGGAGATTGAGGCTCTTGAGCTCAATAAGACCTGGGATGTGATAGAGTTACCACCAGGGAAGAAGGCTTTGCCATGTAAGTGGGTTTACAAAATTAAACAACATTCTGATGGTTCTGTGGAAAGATTGAAGGCCAGGTTGGTTGTAAGGGGAGACATTCAGAAAGAAGGCATTGATTTTAATAAAACATATTCCCCTGTGGTCAAGATGACCACAATAAGGTGCATACTTGCTGCAGCTGTTAAAAGGGATGGGGACTCTATCAATTAGATGTGAATAATGCCTTTTTACATGGGAATTTAAATTAATAAGTCTACATGAAATTTTCAGGTAGTATCACACCACCTTCTCCTAATCATGTATGCAAATTAAAGAAATCTCTGTATGGACTCTGACAAGCTTCTTGTCAGTGGTATGCCAAGGTTACTACAACCTTGAGTTTTAAAGGTTTCACTCACTCTTTGAATGACTATTCATTATTCTTCAAAAAGACAGGTTCCTCTATCTCTATTGTTGCGGTATATGTAGATGACATTCTATTAACAGGTAATGATGATGCTGAACTACATGTTTTAAAAGAGTTTCTCAATCAGGAATTCAAAATTAAGGATCTTGGTTTCTTGCATTTTTTTTCTTGGCATGGAAGTCATTCGAGAACCTCAAGGATTGATCCTATCCCAGAGAAAGTTTACTTTGGATCTTTTGCATGAATTTGCATCTTTGCATTTGTCTCCTGCCTCCTCACCTCTTGATTCTTCTATCAAATTGCTCACCAAAACAGGGGATCCTGTGAAGGATCTGACCTTATATCGTCATCTTCTCGGTAAGCATAATTATCTTACCCACACCAGGCCTGACCTGTCTTTCACCATCCAACACCTCAGTCAATACATGCAAGACCCACGCCAACCACATCTTGATGCTGCTTATCGAGTACTCTGTTATCTTTTAAAAGACCCAGGCCTTGGTTTTTTTATGTCTGCCTCACCTTCATTTCAGCTCCTTGCTTTTTGTGACTCTGATTGGGGCACTTGTCCTGAATCCCGCCGATCAGTCAGTGATTTTTACATATCCATAGGCTCTTCTCATATTTCTTGGAAGTCCAAGAAACAAACTTACATCTCTCTTAGTTCTGCTGAGGCAGAATACCTTTCCATGAGACGGGTAGTAGCTGAGCTCACTTGGTTGGTTCGCCTCTTTGAAGATCTGTCCATCCTCATTTCTTTTCATGTTCCTCTTCATTCTGATAGTCAAGCCGCACTTCATATCACGAAGAACCTCGTGTTCCATGAACGCACCAAGCATGTCGAAATCGACTGTCACTTTGTGCGACAACAATTTCTTGCTGGGCTTATCTCTCTTTCTTTTGTTAGATCTGATTCTCAGCTTACAGATCTCTTCACTAAACCTCTCACCGGTCCTCGTCATCGGAATCTATTGGGCAAGTTGGGTGTTCGTACCTTCCCCTCCAACTTGAGGGGGGTGTTGGTGTTACCCTAATTTCTAAGAAAGTTAGAGAAGACGAAGAAGTAGTTTGATGTTTCTAAGGTTAACTTTGTTTTATCTGAAATGTGTTAATATGTTTTATGCTTTGATTTGTAAAGAAGACTTGGACTTGGGCCTTATTTTCTACTGGGACATTTCTATTGGGCTCATTACTGGACCATCGCTGGAAGCAACTGGAAGGCTAACTCTTCTAGAAGATCAGAATACATTACATTTTATACTTGTGATTATTTATCTTTTATATTTATCTTCTATTCAGTTATAGAGAATAAAAATTAGTTATAGAGTAGTCAGTAATAGAATATCACTTGGCTTTTCTGTTTTTACCCTAGATTCTTTTCTTCCTTGTATTTATACATCATCTCTGTACAGCAGATTATCAATTCAATACAAAAAGGAAAATTCTCAACGTTGGTTTTTTACATTTCTACATCTTCCCCCATGATCTCAATTGTTAATGTCATGTTTAAGACAATCATTTTGTAACCTTCATATGTAATAGTATAAATAGAGGCATGAAATGTGAGATGGAATATACTTGACACTTGATGAAATAAGAAAGTTATCTCTTCTTCTCTTATTCTACTTATTTTCTTGTTTTATATTGTTACTTTGAGCTACATTTCTTAATACGTTATCAGTACGAAGTTGAGCTCTTTTCGTTGTTCAGGTATATTTGTTCATTTAGTTTTCTTTGTTGTATATTTTAATTTCATGATTAGTGTCTTTAATATGTAGTTTTATAATTTCTCACATCTCTAGATATATGTAAAAATAAAGAACTATGGGTGTGTTTGGTATGAAGGAAAACATTTTCCGGAAAATATTTTCCAATTTTCCCATGTTTGGTTGGCTTAAATATTTTAGAAAACATTTTCCTTATGAACTCATTTTCCTCCAATTGGAGGAAAATGTTTTCCTCATCAAGAGAAGGGAAAACATTTTCCAAAACTCCTTCTCAACCTTCCCCACCCTCACCAACCCACCCCACCCCGTCTCCAAAAACAGTTTTTTTTTAAATTTCAATTTTTCCGTTCCCACCCACCCTACTACCCCTCCACCCCCATCCCCACCCCCTGCAAAAAAAATATTTTTTTTTACATTAATTTTTTTTTTTGCAATTTCAAATTTCTGTTTTTTTATTTTTTTGCCCCACTCACCCCCCACCCCCCCACCTGCCCTACCCCCCAACTAAAGGTGTTAATTGGGCCGGTCCTAACCGTCTGTTAACATCTAAAAATTGGGATGTCGTTCATGGTGTTGTACAATTTTTACAAAAATTTTATGTGGCTACACTTGAGTTTTCTGGAGCTTATTATCCTACTATTGTAAATGGTTTAGTTCAGATTGCTGAAATTTCTCTTTTACTACATAAGTTGAAGGCGAAAGAGGGATATACTAATGTTGTTGAAACCATGCTAGATAAGTTTAAAAAATATTTCTTCCCAATTCCCCCTATTTACCTAATTGGTGCTATTTTAAACCCTACTATCAAAATGATAAAGTGTCGCCAATTAATCAGTGCTTTATATACTTATATGGATATTGGACCAACTGAAACTCCTGATACTGAGACTTGTATTTCTGATCTGCACAAACATTTACAAATTTTGTATAATTATTATGCTAACATTGTTGATGCTTCTTCGGTTGTAGATGCAAATATTCCTTCAAGTAATACTTCAACATCTGGAACAAATTTGGAAGATGATGATAATGTTCAAGATTATTTGATTTGGTCTACACTAGGAGAGCATCAACAAACCAGTAGCCGGAATATTGATGAACTCCAATTCTACTTGAAAAAGTCACCGGAGCCCTCACAAAGGATTTTTTACCTCTGAGTTGGTGGAGGAGCAACGCAAATCAGTTTCCTGTTCTTTCGGCCATGGCTCGAGACGTTCTAAATGTGCCTATTTCAACAGTCGCATCAGAGAGCGCATTTAGCCAAGCAAGACAGCAGCTAGGAGATACCCTCATTCATTGTGCAGCAACGCTTTGGAAGTTCTAGTGTGCTTCAGAGATTGGATTAGATCAGAACGGCGAAATCAAGGGCGCGACGAGGTAGATGAAGAGGAAGACCAAGAAATTGGAGATATAATGGTTTATGGTACCGATTATAATACCGAAAACCAAGCACCTCACATTGACATGGAAGAGCTTACAAAGATGATGCAAAACATTTGATTTACTATTACTTCTTTTTTTAACAATTGTTGTAAACTTTTAATTTGCAAGTTCAAATATTTAAAAAATCAAAAAAGAACTTGCAAATTAATTAGAAGTACTATATATTATTCAATAAAAATATCAAAGTTACTTAAATATTGTGAATTTTTTATATTGCATAATGTCTTATACTCTTATTCAATATTTTTTATATAGACTTATGCATTTATGTTAATATGTTTTATGTTTTATACTTTTAGTTTGCAAATTTTAGACTTTTAGTTTGTTTTTTTAATTCTAACCCTTAAAAGTTTAATTCTAATCTTTAATTTTAACCCTTAAAAGTTTGAAAACACTTAAGTGCTTAACTATCAATAACATTGAAAAAGAAAAATATAAGATAGTTAAAAATAAAAAAAATAAAAACGAAAGCCCGACCCGCCCGAACCCGCTAGGCCCGAACCCGTACGGGCCCTATAGGACCCGAAAAATCCCAGCCCGTTAACTCCAGCCCGCTAACAACCCGCCCGTAACCCTAACGGGCTGACCATTTTTGTGTCCAGCCCGTCCCAGCCCGCCCGATAAACACCTTTAGTCTAAATTGCCACAAAAAAGAAATTTTACTTTCTTTTTGTAATTTAATTTCTATTTTTTTTGTTTTACTGTCCCCCACCCCCAGCCCTGCTCCCTCTCCCAGAAATATTTTTTAAATATATTTTTCAGTTTTTATTTTATTATTTATCAGTTTAAAGGCTCAAAATTTTGTAAGTTCCAAAATTATTAGTTCGGAGGTTTATGTGTTTGGAAGTTTACGGGTTTAGAAATTATAAAATTTACGGGTTCGAAATTTTGTGGTTTTTAAAGTTTAGCGGTTCGAAAGTTTATGAAATTTGTGGGTTCGAAGGTTATTGGTTTGAAAGTTTATGGCTTCATGTTTATTATATCTTAATTATTTATGAATACTCTTGAGAAGTCATTTTCCTTAATTTGCATACCAAACACCAGAAAATGAATAAGATTACTACTTGTTTTCCAAGAAATCATTTTCTTGGAAAATATTTTCGTTATGCCAAATACACCCTATATGTTTCTTTATTTTAAGTTATTTGCATGATTGTCATGTGAAAGTTGCTAATTTTCATGTTAATAGAATTAATTGAAAGAAGAATACTTTTTTTATGTTGTTCGACATTTGAAATTGTGTTAAAGTTAGAAGACATTTTTGTTCTAGTTAACACCAAAGATATACTAATAATTTGAAGAAAAAAATAGTATTCTTTTCTATGGAATTATCATTTTAGTGTATATAGATCACAAATTTGATATTATGTCAATTTTTAAGATTCTTTACGCTATTATCCTAATGATTTCTAATTATTTATCTTCTTTGATAGTTTTCACTATGTCAAATTTGTCAAAGCTTGAGTTTGTGGCACTTGACATTTCTGAAAAGAATTACCTATCATGGGTTCTCGATGCTGAGATTCACTTAGTCGCTAAAGGCCTTGGTGACACCATTACTCAGGGTAATGAGGCATCAGGCCAGGACAAAGCGAAGGCCATAATTTTCCTTCGTCATCATTTGGATGAAGGTTTGAAGGTTGAATATTTGACAGTGCTATCCACTTGAATTGTGGACTGGCCTGAAGGAATGGTATGATCACCTTAAGGCTACGGTATAGCCAAGGGCTCGATATGAGTGGATGCACTTATGGTTGCAAGATTTTAAGACCGTAAGTGAGTATAACTCTGTTGTATTAATAACTTCCCAATTGAAATTATGTGGGGATGTTATGAATGATGAGGATTTGTTGGAAAAGACTCTTACGACTTTTCATATATCAAATATGGTATTACAGCAGCAATATCGTGAAAGGAGTTTTAAAAAGTATTCTGAATTGATCTTATGCCTTCTGGTGGTTGAGCAACATAATACTTTTTTGCTGAAAAATTATGAAGTCCGTCCCACAGGGTCAGCTCCACTTCCTGAAGCGAATATGGCAGCTAGACGTGATAATTCTTGAAAAAGATAGAATAATAATCATGGCGATATGAATGAACGTGGTCATGGCAATGGTAAGAGACGATATAATAGTCGTCATCATGTGGTCATGGCAAACGAGAGAATAATATGGGTTCTCAAAACAATCCTTCAATAGGCAAAAGCGGTAACTGTCACCGTTGTGGCATGAAAGGTCATTGGAAAATTGAATGTCGTGCACCTGAGCATTTTGTCAGGCTTTATCAAAACTGCATCAAAAGAAACGCAAATAATGTTGGAGCATCTTCTGCTAATGCCCCAGTGGAGTCTCACTTGACCGTTAAAAATAATTTTGAGGCAGGGCCTTCAAATAAAAATGATGACAATGCTGAGGCAAATCTTGCTTTGAATAATGATGATTTTCAAGGCCTCGATGATCTTACTCATTTGAAAGTTAAAGACTTCTTTGGAGATCAAAACTAAAGTTTGATCATTTTACTGGGGAATGGAATTATCTTGTTATTTTTATTTTCAGTGTTTTTTTGTCTCTTCTAAAGTTATTTTTATTTTCAAGTAGTACTTAAGTTGTCTTATGTTGTTGGTGGTGGTGTTAGTTTTTCCATATTTCTCATGGTGTACTTTTATTTTTAAGAAGAAAATAAAATTTTCCAGTTTTCAATTGAATTCAAGATGAGTAATGAAGATTTATGCCGTTTGGATGGTGTTACAACTCACACAATATTAAGAGAAAAGAAAGTTTTCTCTTATTTGGTTATGAAAAATGCCTATGTTAATACAATATCTGGTAGTACAAAGTTAATTGAGGGCTCTGGAAGAGCGGCCTTATTACTACCTGGAGGAACGATATTAACTATTGATAATGCATTATATTGTAGTAAGTCTCAAAGAAACTTGTTGAGTTTCAAAGCTATTCGCCAAAATGGGTACCATGTTGAGACCTCAAATGAAGGAAATGTTGAATACCTTTATATTACTACAATAAAAGTGGGTAAAAAATATGTGCACGAAAAATTACCCGCATTTTCTTCTAGGTTGTACCACACAAATATTGGTGTGGTTGAATCACATGCCATAGTAAACAAAAGGTTTACTACTTCTAATGATTTTATCATTTGGCATGACCGGTTGAGCCATCCCGGTTCTAACATGATGCGCAGAATAATAGAGAATTCAAATAGACACACATTAAAGAACAAGAAGATTCTTCAATTTAAGAAATTCTCTTGTGCTGCTTGTTATCAAGAAAAAATGGTTATTAAACTATCAACAACTAAAGTTGGGATTGAATCCCCTGCATTTCTGGAACATATACAGGGTGATATATGTGGGTCTATACACCCTCCATGTGGACCATTCAAATATTTTATGGTCTTGATAGACACATCTACAAGATGGTCACATGTATGCTTATTGTCAACTCGTAATATGACATTTGCGAGATTGTTGGCCCAAATAATAAGGTTAAGAGCACAATTTTCAGATTATAAAATAATGACAATTCGTCTTGATAATGCTGGTGAATTTACATCTCAGGCCTTTACAGATTATTGTATGGCCACTGAAATAAAAGTTGAGCATCCGGTTGCTCATGTTCATACTCAAAATGGTCTAGCAGAATCATTGATTAAACGCCTCCAACTAATAGCTAGACCATTGCTAATGAGGATAAAACTTCCCCTTTCATTGTGGGGACATGCTATTTTGCATGCAGCAGCATTTGTGAGCATAAGACCAATTAGTTATCATAAAGTCTTCCCATTACAGTTGACTTTTGGTCAGGAGTCAAATATTTCTCATCTAAGAATTTTTGGATGTGCGGTATATGTTCTAATTGCTCCACCACAACGCACAAAGATGGGTCCCGAAAGAAGGTTGGGAGTATATGTTGGTTATGAATCTCCTTCTATTATTAAATATCTGGAGCATATGATAGGAGATTTGTTTATAGCCAGATTTGTTGATTGCCATTTTGATGAATCAGTTTTTCCAACATTAGGGGGAGAAAATAAATAGCTGGAAAAAGAGATAGATTGGAACGTATTATCTCTATCTCATTTGGATCCTCGTACAAATGTGAACAAGAAGTTTAAAAGATCATTTATATGCAAAATGCTGCAAATCAATTGCCGGATGCATTTACTAACCTTCCACGTGTTACTAAATCGCATATTCCAGGTGTAAATGCTCCAATTCAAGTTGATGTCCCAGCTGGACAGTATGATAATGCAAATGAGTCTAGTCCACGCCTTAAACGTGGTAGACCAATTGGTTCCAAGGATAAGAATCCCCGAAAAAGGAAAGGAGCAAATGATCAAGTTGATTATAACATAAAGGCAATTGCTCAAGAGGAGCATAAAGATATAATAATTGATAAGACCTCACAGGAGGTTCTAGTACCTGAAAATGATGAAAATGAAGAGATCTCAATAAGTTATGTCTCTACGGGAAAAAGGTGAAACCGGAATAATATTGTTGATGACCATAATTTTGCATATAGCGTTGCAGATGAAGTAATGCAACAAGATGAGGATCTTGAGCCAAAATCTGTCGATGAATGTAGACAAAGAAATGATTGGCCAAAATGGAAAAATGCAATTCAAGCGGAATTAGTTTCACTCAAAAAACGTGAAGTTTTCGGGCCAATAGTCCGAACGCCTGAAGGTGTCAAGCTAGTGGGATACAAATAAGTTTTTGTGCGAAAACGAAATGAGAAAGGTGAAGTCGTAAGATATAAAGCACGACTTGTGGCACAAGGGTTTTCGCAGAGGCCTGGCATTGATTATATGGAGACATATTCACATATGGTAGATGCAATTACCTTCAGGTATCTAATAAATCTGGCAGTCCATGAAAAGCTTGATATGCGGTTGATGGATGTTGTCATAGCCTACTTATATTGCTCACTGGACAATGAAATTTTTATGAAATTCCATGAAGGATTTAAAGTTCCTGAAGCACATAAAAGTTCAAGAGAACCTTGTTCAATAAAGCTTCAGAAATTCTTGTACATATTGAAGCAATCAGGGAGGATGTAGTACAATCACCTTAGCGAGAATTTGCTAAAGGAAGGGTACAAAAATGACCTTATTTGTCCTTGTGTCTTTATTAAGAGGTCTGTATCTGAATTTGTCATCATAGTTGTATATGTTGATGACTTGAATATCATTGGCACTTCTAAAGAGCTTTCAAAGGTTGTAGAATGTTTGAAGAAAGAATTTGAAATGAAAGATCTTGGTAAGACAAAATTTTATCTTGACCTACAAATTGAGCATGTACCAAATGGAATTTTTGTCCATCAATCAACATACACTGAAAAAATTTTAAAGCAATTTTACATGGATAATGCACATCTCTCGAGTACCCCAATGTTTGTTAGATCGCTTGACATAAATAAAGATCCATTTCGGCCTCAAGAAAATGATAAAGAGCTCGTTGGTGATGAAACTCCATATCTTAGTGCAATTGGGCACTGATGTATCTTGCCAACAATACCCGACCAGATATTGCTTTTGTAGTAAGCTTATTAGCAAGATTCAGCTCCTCCCAACAAGAAGACATTGGAATGGTGTTAAGCATATATTTAGATATCTTCGGGGAACTATAGATATGGGATTGTTTTATTCTAATGAATTCAAGTCAGAAATGACTGGCTATGCCGATGCAGGTTATTTGTCTGATCCACATAAATCCCGATCTCAAACAGACTATTTGTTTACATATAGAGGTTCAACTATATCATGGCGTCAGCATATTCAGGAAATGTATGGTTTTCCTATGAAAACAGATAATCCAACTACACTATATGAAGACAATGTTGCTTGCATTGCTCAACTGAAAGGAGGATACATCAAAGGATACAGAACAAAGCATATTTCACCAAAGTTCTTTTTCATGCATGATCTTCAAAAAAATGGTGAAATAAATATTCAACAGATTCGTTCATGTGAAAAATTTTCTGATCTGTTCACCAAGGCATTACCAACCTCAACATTTGAGAAGTTGGGACAAAAGATTGGAATGCGCCGTCTTCGGGAAATAAAGTGATGTTTTCATGAGGGGGAGTAAGATACGTGTTGTACTCTTTTTCCCTTAGCCTATGTTTTGTCCCACTGGGTTTTTGTGGTATGGTTTTTAACGAGGTAACAAATAAAGCGTATTACAGATATGTGTTCCTTCACTAAGATTTTCCCACATGATTTTTTCTTAGTAAGATTTTAACGAGGCATATTATCTATTTTTGGACACCCAGGGGGGAGTGTTGTAAAACTTATAGTTAATGTAGATGTCCACTACTCCCACTATTTTCACCCATGATGTGAATAACCTTCACTACTCATCACTATTATGATTGTAACTCTCACACCTCCATAACCTCTCCCTATGATCTTCCCCCATGATCTCAATTGTTAATGTCATGTTTCAGACAATCATTTTGTAACCTTCATATGTAATAGTATAAATAGAGGCATGAAATGTGAGATGGAATACACTTGAACGCTTGATGAAATAAGAAAGTTATCTCTTCTTCTCTTATTCTACTTATCTTCTTGTTTTATATTGTTACTTTGAGCTACATTTCTTAATATATTAATTTATTCCAAGTGGTTTATGTATGGAATTCAGCCTCAAGCTTTCTTAAGATGGATGTCAAGTCTGAATCCAATAAAGGCGCCACTAAATAAAACCTAATTAACAAATGCATGTTTTGTTTTATATATCTCCATTCCGAATTTCATAAGGAAAAAGGTTTATTTGTCAATTCAAATAGGACGTGAATGAGATATTTGAAAGTACAAGAGGGGGGGTGAATTGTTGCCTAATTAAAATTTAGTCGACTAATATGGATATTAGTTGACTAACCACGAGACAGAAAGAGTAAAAGCAGTAAAGAGCAATAGTAAGACACACACGATTTATACTGGTTCGGTACCGTTGTGGTACTTACATCCAGTTCCCTTGGGTCATAAGGGTTCCCTTAAGATCTTTGAATAAATTTACATGATTTATGGTATTTTTGTGTTTACCATCAACATTTAGAATCACCAGTTGAGTTCTAATCAAGTGACACAACTTTCTTTTGTACTCTAGATCTCTATATCTTTTGAGACGCTGATAACTCAGAATTACAGTATTTGAACTAAGAAGTAGACAGATTTGGAACTCTTTTTGTAGTTGCGTGGTCTTCTTCTTGAGAGAGTAGCCTTTTAATACTAGAGAAAAGATCCATTAAATCCTTTTTGAAACGAGAGGCATAAGATCTTTAATTAAGGGATTTGATCCAAGAGATGCCTCTTTGAATCTTGCTCTTTGACTGGCCCAGATTCGAATGTGACCTTCCTTGTCACAGCTGAATTCAAGGAGTGATTAATTAGTGAGTATGTTCTTCGAAACTCGAATGATCAAGATTGTAAATCTGAGTTCCCTTGATTGAGTCAATCTGCTTCTTGATTGACCATTAATGTTTGTAACTGAATCTTCATTCAATCTTTGAGTAGGGACGAGTCAAGCTGCCTCTTAATGATCATTAATGCAGTAACTAATTCTTACTTCCTCCTTTATTTTGAAACTTGTAGCAATCTTGCTAATCATTTTCATTATTTTCTTTTTGTTTGCCTTGAAAATATAACATAGGATAATATTGTCATCATTGAAAATTAACTTAAAACCTATCAATCTCCCCCTTTTTGATGATGACAATCAAGAAGGAGTAAACAATTTTAAAGAAACTTAAGATACTTCCCTTTAGGAGTTGCTCCCCCTAAGCTAGTGCTTCCCGTGAATTGAATTATTCCTATGTTTGGAAAGTTGTGCTCATGTCTCCCCCTAAGTGTTTACTCACATTTTTTCTCCCCCTTTGACATTAATCAAAAAGGAAAGAGTAACATAACATATAGAAACACAACACAGAGCAATATAATAAACATACTAAAGGGGTTAGAGCAATAGAGGCTTAAGTTAGTACAGCCCAAAAGATAATAGTCTAAAAACCACAAAAAACATAAGTTGTTTGTCAAAAACAGCCAAATATAATTAATGACGTCCCATAAAGTATTTGAGGGTGTTGATCACTTTGGTGCAGAAGGAGTCATAGGAGTTGTCAACATCCTTGACAAGCTTGTCCATTTTTTCAGCCATGGAATTGAAGGCCCTTGTTCCCTGTCTCCTTATAGCCCTTATGTATATATGTAGCTTTGCTACATCTGAACCTGTCTCCTTAGTGACTTCTCTGATTTTATCTACCTGTTCTTTCATTCCCACCAGTAGCAACTTGACTTTATAAAGGTGTTGTTGAATGTGTGGAAGACTCTAGGAGGTAGTCAACTGAGGGACTGGTTGATCAACTTGAACATCTACCGGAGCTGGAGAACTTTCAACCTTGGCCCTTTTAACCCATCCATTTTCACCCAATGAGTAACCCATCATAGAGAAAATAGTTTTGTCATAGGTACTGGAGATGTGTTTGGGGGTAAAGGGTGCTAAATCAACCTTCATAACTTCCAGAATATGAGAGACAAGAATGTCATAGGGTAGACAAGCAGCAGAAGAGGAAATATCCCTGATACTCTCAAGCATATATTGACGAATCCACACAAACCAATTAAGACGCTTGTTGTTGACCAGATAGTAGAGTACAAAGACATCTCTAGTAGACAACGGACTTAGGGACCCAGACCTGGAAAGTAAAGTAGTGGCAATCATATGGGCCAAAACCCGGTGTTCAAATTTTAAATTTTTGGGGCCAATGTCAGGGGGATTATCAGACAAGAAGGTTTTTGCTTCTTCAAGAGATATGTCAAAGTCTTTGGGCCAAGAATTTTGGACAAACGCATCATACCCACTAAATTTGGCAGAAAAGATCTTTTTAAATTGGTAGGAGTCCAACACAATTCTAGTACCTAAGATCATAGACTCTAAGTCATCCTTATCATTCACAAACAGACTTGCATAAAACATTCTCACAGGTTCTTCATACACAGAATTTCCAAGAGTGTTAAACACAGGGAAAAAGTGCTAGAAATCAAAAATTTCAGTCACATCACAATGAAGACTTTGCATAAGAGAGAGAATTACACATCGTCCATAAGCCATGGATTTTGACTTATAGGACTCAAACCTTGCTTTTTTCACTGGGGCCATAAAAGATTAACTTATCTTTTGGACCAAAATCCAAGCGTTCTATCTTGCCCTTTTTGCATGAAGCCTTTTTGGGGGTTTGCTCCATAGGTCGTTTTCCGGCCTTTTTCTAGCTAATGGGTTGATTTTCAGATGAGGTACTGCTATCATTATCAGTCTTGAGAAGGTCTGAATTAGTAAACGATTCTACATCCACCGTTCCTTCTGTATTGAGAGGTTTTTGAAACCTATGGCTTCGCCTGGTTGCAGAAGAAGGGTTTCTTTTGGCCATGGAGAAATCGGAAGGGTGTTTGGTAAGGAATGAGGAAGGTGTTTTGGAAGATGGAGGTTTTTTTATCAAGGATTTGAGATAAGTGAAGAGGCATCTTGGTTATCGGAAGGGCCAAATACAGACGGAAGTGATGGTTCTGAATGACAGCAAGTAATAATTACACTTTCACAGCAAAATTAATTAGTACACGGATAATTAAGGAAATAAAATATACTGAAAACATATAGAATAATTTAACTAATTAAACAAGCAACTGGTTTACAAATTTGGCAGAATGCCAATCTTTTTTCGAAGGATACAAAATCTTTCTTCTAAAAGAGGTTTAGTAAAAATATCCGCAAGTTGCGAATCAGTGCTAATGAATTCTAATGAAATATCACCTTTTGCAACATGATCACAAATAAAATGATGTTTAATTTCTATATGCTTCGCTCTAGAATAATGCACAGAATTTTTAGATAGACAGATAGCACTGGTGTTGTCACAAAAAATAGGAGTAGCAGTAAGACATAAATCATAATCAAGGAGTTGATGCATGATCTATAAAACTTGTGTACAACAACTTCCAACAACTAGGTATTCTGCTTCAGTTGTTGAAAGAGCAACACAATTTTGTTTCTTGCTGTACCAAGATACTAAGGCATTTCCCAGTAATTGACATGTCCCACTGGTACTTTTCCTATCAGTTTTGTCTCCTGCAAAATCAGCATCTGAAAAGCCTCTTAAAGAGAAATTGTTAAAATGATAATACCATAGGCCAAATTCAGTAATACCAATTAAATATCAAATAATGCGTTTAACAGTAGTCAAATGTGATTCCTTAGGAGCTGACTGAAATCTAGCATAGTTACATACACTAAACAAAATATCTGGTCGACTAGTAGTTAAATAAAGTAGAGATCCAATCATTCCTCTATACATGGTTTCATCAACCATTTTTCCATTACTGTCATCATCTAGCATAGTAATTGGACTCATAGGAGTACCAATAGCCTTAGCATTTTCCATTCCAAATTTTTTGATAAGCTTCTTGGTGTATTTAGATTGGTTGATAAGGATTCCTTTAGGAGACTGCTTGATTTGAAGTCCAAGGAAGAAGGTTAGTTCTCCCATCATGCTCATCTCAAATTCACCTTTCATGGAAAGAGCAAATTCTTCACAAAGAGTAGTGTTAGGGCTTTCAAAAATAATATCATCAATGTAAATTTGAGTAATGAGATTACTAAAATTTGATTGCTTAATAAAAAGAGTTGTATATATGTTACCTCGTTTGAAACCTTGATTCAAAAGAAAAGAACTTAACCTTTCATACCAAGCTCGTGGAGCTTGTTTGAGACCGTACAGGGCTTTAGTAAGCTTGTGTACATGGTTTGGAAGAGTGGCATTTGCAAATCCAGGAGGTTGCTTTACGTATACTTCTTCAGATATAAAACCATTTAGGAACGCACTTTTGACATCCATCTGATACAATTTGAATCCTTTGTGGGCGGCAAAGGCAAGTAGAATTCTGATGGATTCAAGTCTTGCCACAGGTGCAAAGGTTTCATCATAGTCGATTCCTTCTTATTGAAAGTAACCTTGAGCCACTAGTCTTGCTTTATTTCGAACTACTTCGCCTGATTCATTCAATTTGTTTCTGAACACCCATTTAGTCCCAACAATAGAAGAGTTTTGGGGTTTTGGAACTAATTCCCAGACTTTGTTTTTCTCAAACTGATCTAATTCTTCTTTCATAGCGTTGATCCAATGTGAATCTTTTAGAGCTTCATCAATCTTCTTGGGCTCAATTTGAGAAATGAGAGCTACATGAGACTTGTTCTTTTGTGATCTCCTTTGTAGTTATTCCTTCCCGTGGATCTCCAATAACGAATTTGTACGGATATCCTGGTTCGTTCCTCTATTCATTTGGAGTATTCCCAGAAGATATGTTAGTCGACTGATCTGGTTGAGATAAGTCATGATTTTTTGAAGGTGCTTCAGCTGGTAGATTCTATTGATTAGCTGACTCAATTTGATGATATTTTCCTATAATAACAGATTTTGAAGCACACAAAATTTCCTCATCTTCAGGAACATGCTCATTCCTTAGGCGAGGGTTAGTATCAATAAAAATAACATGAACAGATTCTTCAATGCATAAGGTTCTCTTATTGTAAACTCTGTAAGCTCTACTAGAGGGAGAGTAACCAAGAAATATACCTTCATCACTCTTCGGATCAAACTTTCCTAGATTATCCTTACCATTGTTATGAACAAAATATTTGCATCCAAAAGGGTGAAAGTAGTTGATGTTTGGTTTCTTACCATTCCATAGTTCATAGGGAGTCTTTTTGAGAATAGGACGAATGAGACATCTATTGATAATATGATATGTTGTACTTACATCTTCTGCCCAGAAATGGTGAGGTAAATAGTTCTCCACTATCATCGTTCTTGCCATATTCTGCAAGGTTCTGTTTTTTCTCTCTACTACACCATTCTGCTGAGGAGATCTTGGTGAAGAGAAATTATGAGAGATTCCTTTATCATTGCAGAAATTTTCAAATGCTCTGCTTTCAAACTCTCCTCCATGATCACTTCTGATTGTAGAGATGTAATAACCTTTCTCACGTTGAACCTTCTTACAAAAGACTTCAAAATTCCTTAAGGCATCATCTTTATGACTAAGAAATGTAACCCATGTAAATCTAGAAAAATTATCTACAATAACAAAAGCATATTTCTTACCTCCAATACTAGCAGTTCTAGTGGGGCTAAATAAATCCATATGCAGTAGTTGAAGAGGTTTAGATGTAGAAACAATGTTTTTAACTTTGAAAAAGGATCGAGTTTGTTTTCCTAATTGACATGCATCACAGATATGACCTTTTGAAAAATCCAGTTTTGGAAGACCAATGACAAGGTCATGTTTTGAAAGTTTTTGAATGGTGTGCATGCTTGCATGCCCAAGTTTCCTATGCCAAACCCAGGGATCTTCAATTATAGAAGAAAGACAAATTTGATCCTCAAAGTTTTCTAGGTTTTTGATAGTATAGACATTTTTGTCCCTATTTCCAGAGAGAATAATATTACCTGATTCATCTTCTATGAACCAGCCATGTTTCTTAAAACGAACCTCATAATATTGTCACATAGTTAACTGATGCTGAGAAGATTGTACCCGAGTTCATCCACTAAGTAAACTCCATCCACGTCACATGTAGAGCTTAAAGGAACCTTTCCAACACCAATAACATTTCCTTTGGATTTGTCACCAAATGTAATTGTTCCTCCATCTAGCTTGGTGACTGATTTGAACAATTGTTTGTCACCCGTCATATGTCTGGAACACGCGCTGTCGAGATACCATTTTTCTTTTCGACTCTTCTTGCGGTGTTCCTGCAAAACAAAATTACTTATTTTTAGGTACTCAAGCCTACTTGGGTCCTGACTGGTTAGATTTTTAGTTTGATTTGAAGATTTTGGTCTCCAAATACACATCCTGTTATTTTTGAACCTGCAATGATTTGAGGCGTGACCTCTTTTGCCACAGTAGGTGCAAGGTGAGATGTTGAAGTTTATAGAATTATTCTCAGCTCTAATTCTGTTCCTGCAATTGTTAGTGCTATGCCCATTTTTACCACACAAGGAGCACGCTATTTTATTTCTAATAGGAACATTTTGAACTGAACTAGAACTTGAAGATTTTTGTAGACTATTCAATTAAAGCCTGAGTTCGTTTACTTCTTCTTGAAGTATATCACGTTCAACTTCGCATATTTCTAGTTTCAGGGCCCAATCCTTCTTTTCTCTTTCTCTTTCTCTTTTGACTTTTCTGAGTTCATTTACTACTCTTTCAATGTCTACAAGAGCAATATCAACAAATTCTTGAAGTTCATAACAAGATGGACATAAAGGAGTACGTACCTCACTAGTTCCTTCATCCAACGGTGAATAGGGTCTTTCTTGAATCATCTTTTTCTTTATTGTTGTCTATTATTAGTGCAAGTTTATCTGGTTCTTCATTGTCGCTAAGATCCATAAAACACATATTGGCAATTTCCTTATGATCAGATTCCTCCTCATCGCTCCATGCTCCAAAAGCTTTTTTCTTTTGCACGTTCTTGCTAAGCTTCCTTTTTAATTCAAGATAGTCAGCTTGGACGTGTCCGATCTTTCCACATTCGTAACATCTTCCATCATTTTTATCTATTTCATTTCTCGCCCTTCCTTTTCTGAAATTAAACTTACCTCTTATGCAATTTTTGTTTCTTCTCATCATGTTGGTCACAACTTGCGAGAGCATTGCAATGTTTTCATCTTGTTCTCCTCCTTCTACTTCATCTTCATTTTCAGGTTCAGCCATAGTTGCCTTGAAAGCAACGGTTTTCTTTTTCTCTTGAATTTGTCTATCAAGATGAGTTTTCTCAAAAGCGATCAAGCCACCTCTAAGTTCATCATAGGAGATTTTGTCCAGGTCTTGACATTCTAGGGCGATAACTTTTGGTTGACAAATTGTAGGTAGACTTCTGAGGATCTTTCTAACCTGTTTGCCACTTTTAATAGGTCTTCCAAATGATTTGAGGTCTCCAAGGATTTTGCTGAATCTGGAAAACATTTCTTCAACAGATTCTCCATCCTTCAATTGGAATAATTCATATTCCATAACCAGGAGATTTATTCTAGTCTCTTTTACTTTGTTGGTTCCTTCATAAGTGACTTCCAGTTTATCCCACATTTATTTTGCAGTCTCACAACTGAATATTTTTTTAGATTCTTCTCCACTGATAGCGTTGTATAGTAGATTTTTTGCTTTTGCATTCACAGTGATGACAACAACTTGTTCATCAGTGTAATCGTCCAAATTCAGAGGATCAGTTGATGTGATGATTTCACCATTTGCATTTTTCGTTGGAGGAATTGGAAGATTTCCCTTTTTTATCACACGCCATACTTTGATGTCGTATGACATGGTGTATGTTTCCATGTGAACTTTTTAATGTGAAAAATGCTGACCATTGAAGTAAGGAGGTCGAACCTGAGAGGTTCCTTCTTGAAAGAGAGTATCGACGACAGTGTTAGATCCCATTGATCTTTTTCTCACTAGCACTAAAACACAGATTGTGAGCCTTACTCTAATACCAATTAAAAGTACAAGAGAGGAGTGAATTATTGCCTAATTAAAATTTAGTCGACTAATATGGGTATTAGTTGACTAACCACGAGACAGAAAGAGTAAAAGCAGTAAAGAGCAATAGTAAGACAGACACGATTTATACTGGTTCGGTACCATTGTGGTACTTACATCAAGTTCCCTTGGGTCACAAGGGTTACCTTAAGATCTTTGAATAAATTTACACGGTTGATGGTATCTAATCAAGTGACACAACTTTCTTTTGTACTCTAGATCTCTCTATCTTTTGAGACACTAATAACTCAGAATTACAGTATTTGAACTAAGAAGTAAACAAATTTGGAACACTCTTTTTGTAGTTGCATGGTCTTCTTCTTGAGAGAGCAGCCTTTTTATACCAGAGAAAAGAGCCGTTAAATCTTTTTTGAAACGGGAGGCATAAGATTTTTAATTAAGGGATTTGACCCAAGAGATGCCTCTTTGAATCTTGCTCTTTGACTGACCCAAATTCGAATGTGACCTTTCTTGTCACAGCTGAATTCAAAGAGTGATTAATTAGTGAGTGTGTTCTTCGAACCTGGAATGATCAAGATTGGTAATCTGAGTTCCCTTGATTGAGTCAATCTGCTTATTGATTAACCATTAATGTTTGTAACTGAATTTTCATTCAATTCTTGATTAGGGACGAGTCAAGCTGCCTCTTAATGATCATTAATGCAGTAACTAATTCTTCCTTCTTCCTTTATTTTGAACCCAGTAGCAATCTTGCTAATCATCTTCATTTTTTCCTTTTTGTTTGCTCTGAAAATATAACATAGGATAATATTGTCATTATTAAAACTTAAACTTAAAATCTATCAGTATTAGCGGTCACTTAGCTTGTGAAATATAATATGTAGCAATCAAAGATAGGCAAGGCTTAAAAGCAAAAGAATGACAGATACACACAATTAATTACTTTTAGTGAAGATCTCTTATTCCAGCTCACTAATGACAGCCCGTAAAGGAAAAGTCGCTAAAGATTTTTGTATTTTTAATATAACATAAATAAACAAATGGTGCATTTTAGCAGGAAAAAATATATGAGAGCAAATAGTAGGCAAAATAAAAAGGAGGAGGTGCTCGACTTTGAATTGAGCATGATGGAGTTACGCCTAGTTTTTTCCTTTAGAAAACAGGTTTAGATGTAATCCTACAGTCATATCGATAATTAAGATTAATTTTCTATTTTTTATATAAATATTTGAAATCTATCAAACTGAACCTAAAAAAAAACTTTATCTATAAAATATAAGCATACAAAATATTGATCTCTTCATCCGTGGAAAGTAGCAGTTCTCTCTATCTCATTCATTTTATGAGTGTTCTCAAAAAAACTTTTTTAGGTGAAAGAACGCAGAGAGGTTAGGATGTTAATATTTTAAATGGATAACTTACGAGACCTCCCTCTAGGTTTCGCTCCATTACATTAACTTTCTTTGTGGTTTACGATATTACAGTTACCTCTTGCATTTTTTTGTAACCTTTCTTTAAATTAACTGTGATATACAAAATTTGCCCCTATTAATTTCTTCTAATTAATCGACACTATAAAAAAAATCTTACTTAACAAATGCTCTAAAAATAAACCGACACAAATAAGTAATAATGTGTTTTATGTGTGATATCAACAAATCCATCTTCTTTAAGATGCTTCTTACCTGAACCCAGTTCCCAGCCATCTAATAGCCACATTAGGCATTTCTATTACATTGTCAAAAAATTTCTGGCATCATTCTGCTATGTACAAATGGAATCCTGTCTCGACGTTTCCTTTTTTTTTTTTTTTTTTTGTTCTTATTCCTCTTCTATTTCCTGTAGTGATCTGCTTTCTCATTTCATTATACGTCTGTTGTGGATCATCGTTTACGGTCTTCTTCTTATAGTTTCAAGCCATTTTGAGATTTTCACCCTGCTGTAGGCATAAATTTGGCGAGCTGCGGTGAGCATCCAAAGTCGCAAGCTATTAGGACTTTGCCTTGGAATGGAAAGTTACTACTCATTGGTTGATTATGCTACTTATTTGTGTTGGCTCATATTTAGGAAATTTGTTAAGCAAGATTTTTTTATTGTGTTCATTAATTGGAAGAAATTAATAGGGTCAGATATGTCATATTATATTTAATTTAAAGAATGGTTATAAGAAAATGCAAATAAGGGAGATAACCATAATATTTTAAATCACAAGGAAAGTCAGTCTGATGTAGCGAAACCTGAAGAGAGGTCTCTGAAATTGTCCCTATTTTAAAACTTTTAAATAAGATAATAACAATTTAATCGTAATGATGATATATAACTTGCACATTACTTTTTTGATTTACTGGTTTTGCTCTATATTAATAAAATTTTGTGAATTTTTGGTTCTTCATCGTCATCATATTTTTTTAGTTGCATAAAAATCTTCTTAATAAGATGATGATAGATGAAATTAATGAGCACAGATAGATCTATCGCATAGTCAGTTCTTTTATTCTTTTACTAAGTCATGTGATTTGAGTTTTTATTTATCTTACATTTTATATTTTTATATAGCAATCTAATATATCGACAATAACCAAAATATTTTAAGTAATGCATCTAATGATGACATGACATATAGGATACGGCACCCTCTAAAAGTTACAAAAATACTTTTAAAATGCAGCGCTTCTCGTTTGATTTACCAATTTTAGTCATTGTTTCATAATTAAAAACTGAGATATTTTATAATTATTGACATTCTTATTTATAATTTAAAAAAAATGTATTGTACATGTCACGACCCCAATTCACCCTCTGTGAATATGCCATGATGACACCTAGTCTTTACGACTAGGTAAGCCTAACAATGCTGAAAATAAACTAACTTGCGAAATAAATAATCAAAACTGAACAACTGGAAGAAAACTGTATATAAAAATGTCGCTCGGCATATACAACTCAACATCACAGAATCCTACAATACTATCCCAAAATTCGGAAACTCACGGGAACACAAGCTGAAAGAAACGTAGTACAATGCTCTAACTCCAGAATGTCTACAACAACAGTAAGAAAGAAGGCTAAATACTAAAAGATGGAATAAGATAGAGACTTCTCGGTCTGCGGACGCGGCAGATGTACCTCGAAGTCTCTGATAGATCTCCCCGCCTCAAGGGTGATACGCCTGGGTAGAGGTACTTGGATCTGTACATGAAAAACATGCGCAGAAAGGGCATGAGTACACCACCGTGGTACTCAGTAAGTGTCAAGCCTAACCTCGATCGGGTAGTGACGAGGAAGGTCCGGGCCCTACTGAGGTTAAACATAATATAAAGTTTTAACAGTATGAAATAGACAATATAAATGAGTACAACAGTGAAATAAGTCAGGTTATACAAGACAACAACAAATATACAAAGAACAGAGTAACACGAAATAAGAACAGCTCAATACCAATAGCAACAACGAGGATCTCCCAGGATACCGTCCTGTAGTCCCTTTCATCAACTGTCTAGTGGATCTCCCGGGATACCGTCCCGTAGTCCAATCATCAATGTGCGGGGATCTACTGGAACCCCGGTCCGTAGTCCCAAATGTAAATACCCAGTACTAGGGAAATCTACCGGGTGCATTCCCGTAGTTCCATATAACTGTGCAGGAGAATCTACCGAAAATCTAACCCGTAGTCCCAAAGTAAACAAACAATGGGGGGGGAGCTACCGGAATCCCACATCCGTAGTCCCAATGTAAATACGCAGCAACATCAAGAAGATATTTCAGAAATTAAATTTCATATCAAGGAAAAACAAGTAATTCTAGCCTAACATGTTTCACGTAGTGCACTCAAGGCAATTTAAGTCAACTAAACATGCTTTTCTAACTAACAACATGCTAAATTTGCACGTATAATAAAACATGAAAGGGAACATGTTAATAAATACTTTAAGAAAACCAAATTTCTAATAATTTACACAAGTACGCGGTCGTCACCTCATGCAAAAGACAATTAAATCACCAAATATGCAAATCCTAAGGGGAAGGTCCCCCACACAAGGTTAGACAAGCCACTTACCTCGAACTGGCTCAAAATCAACTAGAAACCATGCTTTTGCCATGAGTATCCGACTCCAAATGGACCAAATCTATTCAATTCCATTTCATAATGTAAATAATACTTCAAGAAGTTGATTCTACAATAAAATTCTAAGCTAATACGCGAAATTATGTAAAATGATCAAAACGCCCCTCGGGCCCACGTCTGGGAATCGAGTAAAATTTATATTTTTAGAAACCTCTACTCTCACGAGTTCAACCATACTAAAATTATCCAAATCCGATGCCAATTGCCCAACCAAAATTCAATAATTCGGCCTATGAAGTTTTACCAATTTTCATTCAAAATCCGAAATTAGAGGAGGAATTCATGCTTAAATTAGTGGGTTACAAGCAAAAAGGAGTTTAGAATCGTTACTCAATCGATATCTCTGAAAATTCCTCAAAATCTCGCTCAAATCCGAGCTCCCAAGCTTAAGTTTTGATAAAAATGGCTAAACCCTCGATTTTTAAAATCTTATATCTGCTCGGGCGCGTTCTTCTTTGCGAACGCGAGGCTACTATCGCGAACGCGATGCGCAAAAGTCCTGCTGGCCAAATTCCTCTTTTGCGAACGCGAGGCCACTTCGCGAACGCGTAGCTTACACGGGCAGACCTTACGCGAATGCGTGGACCATAATGCGATCGCGATGACCAATGAGCCCTTACCTTCGCGAAAGCGGGACATCATCACGAACGCGAAACACATAACAGCTACTCTACTTCACAAACCTTCACGAACGCGGGATAGACTTCGCGAACGCGAAGCATAATCCTCCCCCAGCACCAGTTCCCCTACGCGAACGCGAGACCCTACTCGTTAACGCGAAGAGGGAAACCAGAACTAGGCTGCTACAGTATTTTCTGCAATTCTCTATGTTCTAAAAATGACTCGTTGAGCATTCGAAACACACCCGGGGACCTCAACCAAAAGCACCAACATAACCTAAAATATCATTCAAACTTGTTCCAACCTTCGGAACGCTACAAACAACACCCATTCTTCATCGAATTCAAGTCTAAAATTTCAAAAACTCTATAAAACACACTTTCGATCAAAAAGTCTATCAAACCTCGTCCGAATGACCTGAAATTTTGCACACACATCCCTAATGACAAGATGAAGCTACTGCAACTCTCAGAATTCCATTCTGACCCTCTGATCAAAATCTCATTACCAAACCGGAAACTTCCAAAATTCAAATCTTCGGCATTTCAAGCCTAAATTAGCTACGGACCTCCAAAACATGTTCCGGACACGCTCCTAACCCCGAAATCAGCTAACGGAGCTAATGTAACCATTGGATTTCCATTCCGAGGCCGTCTTCATACTTTTCTGACTACGGATAACTTTCCAACACTTCAGCTCTCATTTAGGGACTAAGTATCCCAAAACTCTTCGAAACTCAAAACCGAACATCCCGGCAAATCAAATTAGCAGAAATAAACTTGGGGAAAGAAGTTAATAGGGGATTGGGGCGTTAATTCTTAAGACGACTGGCCGAGTCGTCACATCCTCCTACACTTAAACATCTATTCGTCCTCGAATGAGCATAGAGACATACTTGAAGTAGTGAAAAGATGAGGGTAGCGGCTGCGCATATCCTGCTCGGTCTCCCAGGTCGCCTCCTCAGCCGGCTGACCCCGCCACTGAACCTTTACTGAGGCAATGTTCTTTGACCTCAACTTTCTGACCTGCCTGTCCAATATAGCCACTGGCTCCTCAACATAGGATAGATCCTTGTCCAACTGGACTGAACTGAAATCTAACACGTGTGACGGATCACCATGATACCTCTGAAGCATTGAAACATGAAATACCGGATGAACTCCTACCAAGCTGGGAGGTAAGGCAAGCTCATAAGCAACCTCCCCAACACGCCTCAATATCTCAAAAGGGCCAATAAATCTCGGACTCAACTTCTCTTTCTTCCCAAACCTCAAAACGCCCTTCATAGGCGAAACCCGAAGCAGAACCCGCTCTCCAACCATATAGGAAACATCATGAACCTTCCGGTCCGCGTAGCTCTTCTGTCTAGACTGGGCTGTACGGAGTCTATCCTGAATTACCTTAACCTTCTCCAAAGCATCCTGAACCAAATCTGTGCCCAATAGCCTGGCCTCACCCGGCTTAAACCAACCCACCGGAGATCTACACCGCCTACCATATAAAGTCTCATACGGTGCCATCAGAATGCTGGAATGATAGCTATTGTTGCAAGCAAACTCCGCCAATGGCAAGAACTGATCCCAAGACCCTCCAAACTCAATCACACACGCACGGAGCATATCCTCAAGAATCTGAATAGTGCGCTCAGACTGTCTGTCCGTCTGAGGGTGAAATGTTGCACTCAACTCTACTCAAGTGCCCAACTCACGCTGAACGACCCTCCAAAACCGTGATGTAAACTGAGTACCTCTATCTGAAATTATAGAAACTGGAATACCATGCAGACGAACAATCTCCCGAATATAAATCTCCGCCAACTGCTCCGAAGAATAGGTAGTACACATAAGAATGAAATGAGTGGACTTGGTCAGCCTATCCACAATCACCCAAATAGCATCAAACTTCTTCAAGGTCCGTGGTAGTCTAACTACAAAGTCCATGGTGATCCGCTCCCACTTCCACTCCGAAATCTCTATTTGCTGAAGCAACCCACCCGGTCTCTAGTGCTCATACTTCACCTGCTAACAGTTGAGGCACCTAGCTACAAACCCAACTATGTCTTTCTTCATCTGCTTCCACCAATAGTGCTGCCTCAAATCCTGATACATCTTCGCGGCACTCGGATGGATGGAATACCGCGAACTATGGGCCTCCTCTAAAATCAACTCTCGAAGCCCATCAAGATTGGGCATACAAATCCGACCCTGCATCCTAAATACCTCATCATCTCCAATAGTCACATCTCTGGCATTACCGTGCTGAACCTTGTCCTTGAGGACAAGGAAATGAGGGTTATCATACTGCCGCTCCCTAATACGATCAAATAAGGAAGACCAAGAAACTACGCAAGCTAGAACCTGATTGGGCTCCGAAACATCCAATCTCACAAACTGACTACCTAAGGCCTGAACATCCATCGCCATAGGCCTCTGTAAAGCTGGTAAATATGCCAAACTCCCCAAACTATCCACCCGGCGACTCAAGGCGTCAGCCACCACATTGGCCTTGCCCGGGTGATACAAAATAATGTTGTTATAATCCTTCAGCAGCTCTAACCACCTCCTCTGGCGCAAATTTAGATCCTTTTGCTTGAACAAATGCTGCAAGCTCCGATGGTCAGTGTAAATCTCACAAGGAACCCCGTATAAATAATGGCGCCAAATCTTCAGGGCATGAACAATGATAGCTAACTCAATGTCATGAACATGGTAGTTCTTCTCATGAATCTTCAACTGTCTGGACGCGTAGGCAATCACCCTACCGTCCTGCATCAATACCGCTCCGAATCCAACCCTCGAGGCATCACAATAGATTGTATAAGACCCCGAACCAGTAGGCAATATCAAAACTGGGTCTGTAGTCAAAGCTGTCTTGAGCTTCTAAAAGCTCGCCTCACAGTCCTTTGTCCACTAAAATGGAGCAGCCTTCTGGGTCAATCTAGTCATAGGGGCTGCAATCGATGAATACCCATCTACAAAACGACGTAGTAGCCCGCCAAGCCAAGGAAACTGCGAATCTCTATAGCTGAGGATGGTCTGGGCCAACTCTGCACGACCTCTACCTTCTTCGGATCCACCCGAATGCCCTTACTCGATACCACGTGGCCTAAGAATGCCACTGATTCCAACCAAAACTCACATTTTGAGAACTTCGCATATAACTTCTTCTCTCTCAGAGTTTGAAGCACGATCCTCGTATGCTGCTCATGATCTTCCCGACTCCGGGAATACACCAGAATATCATCAATGAAAACAATGACGAACGAGTCAAGATAGGGCCGGAACACATTGTGCATCAAATGCATAGAAGTTGCTGGGGCATTGGTCAGCCCAAATGACATAACAAGGAACTCGTAATGACCGTACCGAGTCCTAAAAGCTGTCTTCGGGATATCTGGCTCCTGAATCTTCAACTGATGGTAACCTGAACGCAAATCAATCTTAGAAAACACCCGTGCACCCTGAAGCTAGTCAAATAGATCATTAATACGAGGCAAAGGATAACGGTTCTTCACTGTAACCTTGTTCAACTGTCGATAATCAATGCACATATGCATAGACCCATTATTTTTCTTCACAAACAAGACAGGAGCACCCCAAGGTGAAACGCTGGGTCGAATAAAGCCTTTATCAAGCAATTCCTATAACTGATCCTTCAACTCCTTCAACTCAAGAGGAGCCATACGATACAGATGAATAGAAATGCGCTGAGTGCCCGGCAACAAATCAATGCCAAAATCAATATCTCTATCATGCGACATGCCTGGAAGATCAGCTGGAAACACATCGAGATAATCCTGTACCACTGGGACTGAATCAACAGAAGGGATATCAATACTGACATCTCTCACATAAGCTAAATACGCGTCACACCCCTTCTCAACCATACTGTGAGCTTTAAGGAAAGAGATAACTCTACTGGGAGTGTGATCTAAAGTACCACTCCACTCAACACGCGGTATACCTAGCATAGCCAACGTCACAGTCTTGACGTGACAATCAAGAATAGCAAAATGGGGTGACAACCAGTCCATGCCCAAAATAATATCAAAATCACCATGCTGAGTAGCAATAAATCGGCTCTGGTCTCAAAACCACGAATAGTAACCAAACACGACCGATAAACGCGGTCCATAACAAGAGAATCTCCCACAGGAGTAGAAACATAAATAGGAGAACTCAAAGAATCTCGGGGTACACCCAAATGCAGAGCAAAATAAGAAGACACATAAGAATAAGTGGAGCCTAGATCGAATAGAACCGATGCATCTTTGTGACAAACTATAACAATACCTGTGATAACAGAATCAGAGGCAACAACTTCGGTACGAGTAGGGAAAAAGACATAGTATCTAGCCTGGACTCCTCCTCGAGGGCGACCTCTACCTACCCGACCTCTACCTCTAGCTGGCTGAGCAGGTGGGGCAGCAATTGGAGCTGTAACCATAGCCTGAGAACTCTGCGGGGCACGCTGTGGCTGAGAAATCTGTGAAGGTGCACCCCTCCCAAGTCTGGGGCAATCCCTAACCATATGGCGTGTGTCATCACACTCAAAACAAGATCTGGGAGGACATGGTGGTTGTGAATGACTAGGTCCAGGTCTGTTGGACTAACCTCTAAAAGCACCCCGCGCAGGAGGCGCACTAGAAACCGGAGGTGCATAATAAGGCTTCTGAGATCTAGGAGGAGCTGGAGCACTGCTGGCTACTGGAAGAGCTAAATTAACAGGGCGACTCATATAACCCCTACCATGAAGACCTGCAGCTGGGGTATGGGCACCAGAATAATGGCCCGACTCTCGAGACCTCTTGGCCTTCCTCTCCTCTCTCTCCCTAGCATGCATACCCTCAATTCTCCTAGCAATGCTCACCACCTGCTGGTAAGAAATGTCTATCTCCAACTCTCGAGCCATGCTAGATCTGATGGGTGGGATAAGGCCCTCAATGAACCGACGAACCCTCTCACGGACAGTAGCAACCAAGGCCCGTGCATGCCTAACCAATCTGGTATAACAGATAACATACTCTGAAACAGTCATAGCACCCTGGCGCAAATGCTCAAACTCTACGCGTCATGCGTCCCTGAGGCTATGAGGGACAAACTCTTTCAGGAACATATCTAAGAACTGGGTCCAAGTCAGTGAAGCAGCCATATTTGGACTGTCTAACTCATAGGTGCACCAGTCATAGGTGGCTCCCCGAAGCTGGAAAGCAGTAAAGCAAACCCCGCTAGATCCTGTTATACCCATAGTGCGAAGAATACAGTGGCACTCCTCCAGAAATCCCAAGGCATCATCTGATGCTAATCTACTGAATACCGGAGGATCATACTTCTTGAACCTCTCAAGTCTCTGCTGCTCGTCCTCTGAAGCAGTTGCCCCGTCCTCGGGCTGAACTGGCACTGCAGGCGGTGCTGGAATGATCTTTGGGACCTGCTCAACATGCACTTGCTGCTTCAGAGTGCGGGCGGTGGGAGACTGTGCTCTTACCCCAGCCTGGGATATGGCTGCGGCAAGGAGAAGCAACCCTGCCTGAGCCAAGGTGGTGTACATACTCATGAACTGAGCCAGAGTCTCCTGAAGGGCTGGAGTAGTAGTGGCAGTAGGCGTGTCAGGTGCCTGGACTCTGGTTGGATCTACTGGCGGTACCTCGCGCAGGTGCTCTCACTGCACCACATGCGCATCCTCGGCCTCTACCTCGGCCCCGACATCTGACGGCTACAGTAGGGGGCGGGGGTGCATGATCATCTCGAGTAGCACGTGTCCTCACCATCTGTGAGAGAATAGAAAACAGAAGTTTAGAATTGTGATGTCAAAATATCGCACGACAAGGAAATCAATTGAAGTGAAGATTTTTCCTAACAGTTACATAGCCTCTTGTAGATAAGTATAAACATCTCAGTACCGATCAGCGAGACTCTAATAAACCGGCATGTGTTTCGTGAGTCCTATGAACCTAGAGCTCTGATACCAACTTGTCACGACCCCAATTCACCCTCTGTGAACATGCCCTGACGGCACCTAGTCTCTATGACTAGGTAAGCCTAACAATGCGGAAAATAAACTAACTTGCAAAATAAATAATCAAAACTGAACAACTGGAAGAAAATTGTATATAAAAATGCCGCTCGGCATACCAATATTACAAAATCCTACAATACTATCCCAAAACCAAGAAACTCACGAGAACACACGCTGAAAGAAACGTAGTACAATGCTCTAACTCCAGAATGTCTACAACAACAGTAAGAAAGAAGGCTAAATACTAAAAGATGGAATAAGATAGAGACTCCTTGGTCTGCGGACGCGGCAAATGTACCTCGAAGTCTCTGATAGATCTCCCCGCCTTAAGAGTGATACGCCTGGGTAGAGGTACCTAGATCTGCACATGAAAAACATGCGTAGAAAGGGCATGAGTACACCACCGTGGTACTCAGTAAGTGCCAAGCCTAACCTCGGTCGGGTAGTGACGAGGAAGGTCAGGGCCCTATTGAGGTTAAACATAATATAAAGTTTTAACAGTATGAAATAGACAATATAAATGAGTACAACAGTGAAATAAGATAGGTTATACAAGGCAACAACAAATATACAAAGAACAAAGTAACACAGAATAAGAACAATTCAATACCAATAGCAACAACGAGGATCTCCCAGGATACCGTCCTGTAGTCCCTTTCATCAACTGTCCAGTGGATCTCTCGGGATACCGTCCCGTAGTCCAATCATCAATGCACGGGGATCTACCGGAACCCCAGTCCGTATTCCTAAATGTAAATACTCAGTACTGGAGGAATCTACCGGGTGCATTTCCGTAGTTCTATATAACTGTGTAGGGGGATCTACTGGGAATCTAACCCGTAGTCCCAAAGTAAACAAACAAGGGGGGGGGGAAGCTACCGGAATCCCACATCCGTAGTCCTAATGTAAATACACAGCAACAACAAGAAGATATTTCAGAAATTAAATTTCATATCAAGGAAAAATAAGTAATTCTAGCCTAACATGCTTCACGTAGTGCACTCAAGCCAATTTAAGTAAGTAGGCAATTTAAGTCAACTAAACATGCTTTTCTAACTAACAACGTGCTAAATTTGCAAGTATAATAAACAGGAAAGGGAACATGTTAATAAATACTTTAAGAAAATCGTATTTCCAACAATTTGCACAAGTACGCGCTCGTCACCTCATGCACAAGGCAATTAAATCACCAAATATGCACATCATAAGGGGAAGGTCCCCCACACAAGGTTAGACAAGCCACTTACCTCGAACTGGCTCAAAATCAACTAAAAACCACGCTTTTGCCACGAGTATCCGACTCCAAATGGCCCAAATCTATTCAATTCCATTTCATAATGTAAATAATACTTCAAGAAGCTGATTCTACAATAAAATTCTAAGCTAATACGCGAAATTATGTAAGATGACAAAAACGCCCCTCGGGCCACGTCTCAGAATCGAGTAAAATTTATATTTTCAGAAACCTCGTACTCTCAGGAGTTCAACCATACTAAAATTATCCAAATCTGATGCCAATTGCCCAACCAAAACTCAATAATTCGGCCTATGAAGTTTTACCTAATTTTCATTCAAAATCCGAAATTAGAGGAGGAATTCATGCTTAGATTAGTGGATTACAAGCAAAAAGGAGTTTAGAATCGTTACCCAATCGATATCTCTAAAAATTTCTCAAAATCTCGCTCAAATCCGAGCTCCCAAGCTTAAGTTTTGATAAAAATGGCTAAACCCTTGATTTTTAAAATCTTATATCTGCCCAGGCGCGTTCTTCTTCGCGAACGCGAGGCTACTATCGCGAACGCGATGCACAAAAGTCCTGCTGGCCAAATTCCTCTTTCGCGAACGCGTATCTTACACGAGCAGACCTTACGCGAACGCGTGGACCATAACGCGATGACTAATGAGCCCTTACCTTCGCGAAAGCGGGACATCATCGCGAACGCGAAACACATAACAGCTGCTCTACTTCACAAACCTTCACGAATGCGGGATAGACTTCGCGAATGCGAAGCACAATCCTCCCCCCAGCCCCAGTTCCCCTACGCGAACACGAGACCCCACTCGCGAACGCGAAGAAGGAAACCAGAACTGGGCTGCTGCAATATTTTCTGCAATTCTCTAAGTTCTAAACATGACCCGTTGAGCATCCGAAACACACCCGAGGCCCCTGGGACCTCAACCAAAAGCACCAACATAACCTAAAACGTCATTCAAACTTGTTCCAACCTTCGGAACGCTACAAACAACACCCAAACACCCATTTTTCATCGATTTCAAGCCTAAAATTTTAAAAACTCTATAAAATACACTTTCGATCAAAAAGTCTATCAAACCTCGTCCGAATGACCTGATATTTTGCACACACAACCCAAATGACATGACGAAGCTACTGCAACTCTCGGAATTCCATTCCGACTTTCGGATCAAAATCTCACTACCGAACCGGAAACTTCCAAAATTCAAATCTTCGGCATTTCAAGCCTAAATTAGCTACGGACCTCCAAAACATGTTTCAGACACGCTCCTAACCCCGAAATCACCTAACGGAGCTAACGGAACCATCAGATTTCCATTCCGAGGCCGTCTTCACACTGTTCCGACTACGGACAACTTTCCAACACTTAAGCTCTTATTTAGGGACTAAGTGTCCCAAAACTCTCTGAAACTCAAAACTGAACATCCCGGCAAATCAAATTAGCATAAATAAACTTGAGGAAAGCAGTTAATAGGAGATCAGACGTTAATTCTTAAGACGACCGGCCGGATCGTCACAGTAGTCATTACTAAAAATAGCAAACTCAGGAGTGACGATAAGCTTGAGAAGTGCTTTCAGTGTCTCATGCGCACAAATAAATCCATGTTATCGGCATGAAAAGCCATTAAAAAGTTAAGCACTACAAGCTCAAAACTCCATGTGATAGACACCGTGTCCGTACATTTTCTCAAATGAGAATGAGATGAAATGACACTGCTGTAAATACCTAATTTTTGCTCCTTTTTTTAAAAATTTGTTTATTATGTGTGTTTGTGTAGGTTTTAGGAGTTGATTATAGTTTAATGTAAAAAGGGAATAAGAGTTGGGCTAAGTTGTGTTTTTAGCCGAAATGGGCCAACAATCGGACCAAATCAGTGGCCCAATGGCACTGACCCGGTCCAAGATGAGGCTAGCAGTGGAGTAATTAAAAGACGTAGTTTCATAGTGAAGCTACGCCATTTCATTTAGTGATCCAAGGATCGGATCTCAGCCATCTATAGTGTTGTAATCGGACGACTCTCATTCAATCACAACACAGGTATTTAATACCTTAATTACCCAAAATTTTGAATCGCCACCACCAGCAGAACACCCCAAACCACTCCATTCTTACACCGTTTTCTCCTCTCGTCCTACTCTACCCGATTCCTATTGAATATTGATAAAATGTAATTCCTATTTAGTTGGGTAATTAGCATATTTCAGGTTTAGTTGAGTCAAAGCATATCTTTATTAGTAGTTTAGCGGGTAAATTAGTGGTTAAGTTAGTGGGTCATGTTCAGACAGTTATCTCTTAGTAAGTTAGACTAAATCTCTAGATAAAGGGTGCTATGTAGCTTTATTTTTTTCGTGAAACTAAGTAACAAAAATTTCTCTGCATTAAACAGTCTTCTTCTATAATAGTTTTCTTGCTTCTTCTTCAATTCCCCCAACAATTTTTGTATCAGAGCGAGGTGAGAAGTGAGAGAGTGGAACTCCACAAATTACCAACCTTATGTTCTTTTTTCTCTTTTTCCAGGTTAGGTCAAACTGGGAAGGTAAAGTAAGAGCAAAAAAAAAAGAGTCAAAATTGAGGGAAAAGAATGGCTCCCAATAGAGCATCCACCACTTCTCAGCAACTAATTCATACTTTTAATGGGGATAAATATGAATTTTGGAGCATATAAATGAAGACTTAGTTCAAGTCTCAAGAATTGTGGGACTTGGTGGAGAATGGCTATGTTGAGGAAAACGAAGCTCAAAGACTACAGGAGAACAAAAAGGACTCCAA
Organism: Nicotiana tabacum; assembly: GCF_000715075.1. Classification (NCBI taxonomy): domain Eukaryota; kingdom Viridiplantae; phylum Streptophyta; class Magnoliopsida; order Solanales; family Solanaceae; genus Nicotiana; species Nicotiana tabacum. The sequence continues at coordinate 69,734,625 of NC_134087.1, forward strand.
GGCCCGGTTTTACATCCAGCAAGCTATGCATGAGTCAATTTTCTCCAGAATTGTTGTTGCATAGACCTCAAAAGAAGCATGAGAGACTATAAGAAAGAATTCGCGGCTCAACAAAGGTAATGATTGTTAAACTCCAGTCACTCCGGCGTGATTTTGAAAATTCATCGATGGAAAGTAGTGAATCTGTGCAAGACTACTTATCTATGGTGACTGCAATTGTTAGTCAAATGAAGTGCAATTGTTAGTCAAATGAAGGCATATGATGACACAATTAGCGATGAAGTTGTTGTCTCTGAAGCTCTAAAAAGTCTTAATAAACGATTTGACCATATTGTAGCTGCTATTGAGAAGTCCCATGATTTATCTACTATACCTTTAATGAATTGATAAGTTCCTTGCAAGCTCATAAGGATAGACTGTATGCCTCTCATGAGAAGGGCGAAGATAAGGCATTTCAAATGAAGGGGGAGTCTTCTTTTAAAGGCAAATCAGAAGTTTCAAATGTTAGAGGGCATGGAGGCAGAGGTGGTTTTCGTGGTCGAGGTCGTGGCAGAGGACAAGGTCAATTTGGTGGTCAGAACCGACAGTTCAAGAGCACCATTCAATGTCGCTATTGCAAAAAGTTCGGCCATAAGGAAGTTAATTGCTGGGCTAAACAAAAGGATGACCAAAAGCATGCCAATTTCATGGAGAAACCACAATAGGAGAGTAATCTGTTCATGGCTCTCTCCTCTATAGGTGCTGGTTTGAATGGTGTCTGGTTCATTGACAGTGGTTGTTCTAACCACATGTCTGGCACAAGGTCGTTGTTCAAAGAGCTTGATGAATCGAAGAAGTCAGAAGTTCGGCTAGGAAATGATAAAGCAATGAAAGACGAAGGGAAAGGTACAGTTGCCTTAAAAACTTCTCAAGGTAATATTAAACTTCTCCATGATGTGCAGTATGTTCCTTGTTTAGCTCATAACCTATTGAGTGCTGGGCGATTGATGACTTGTGGATACTTTATTCTATTTGATGACAACTCTCGTAGCATTCAAGATAAAAAAATCAGGTCAAAAAATTGTTAATGTTCAAATGACTCAGAACAAAATGTTTCCTCTTGAAGTTTCTAATGTTAAAAGTTATGCATTAGTTGCCAAAGGTGGTATAGAAGCTAACTTGTGACTTGCAGTATGGTCATTTGAATATAAAGGGGTTGCAATTATTAGGTCACAAAAATATGGTTCTTGGTTTGCCTAAAATTGATGCTCTTGAATTTTGTGAAGGAGGTGTGAATGGGAAGCAAAATAGAAATTCATTCCCTGTAGGCAAGTCCTGGAGAGCTTCTATTTGTCATGAGTTGGTGCACGCTGATTTGTGCGGCCCTATGAGTGTTGAGTCCTTAGGTGGAAGTCGATACTTTCTACTTTTTACTAAGGATTATAGTCGAATGAGTTGGGTATATTTCTTTTAATTCAAATCTGAAACGTTTGAATATTTTAAGAAATTTAAGTCTTTTGTTGAGAGGCAAAGTGGCTATAGAGTCAAGACTCTTCTAACAGATAGAAGTGGCGAGTTTATGTCAAATAAGTTCAACTCTTTTTGTGATGAAAATGGTATTCACAGAGAGCTCATAGCACCATATACACTGGAGCAGAATGGTGTAGCCGAACGAAAGAACCAGACAGTTGTTGAGATGGGTAGAAGCATGATGCAAGCCAAAGGTGTACCAAAGTGTTTCTAGGCTGAAACTGTTGCCACAACTGTCTATTTGCTGAATATTTCACCCACCAAGGCTGTTCTTAATCAAACACCATATGAAGCATGGAAAGGTAACAAGCCTAAGGTAAGCCACTTATGCATCTTTTGATGTATAGCTTATGCTTTGGTGAATTCACAGGATCAACATAAGCTTGATGGAAAATCTGAAAAATGTATCTTTGTTGGCTATAGAGCACAATCCAAAGCTTATAAGTTATATAATCCAGTAAGTGATAAAGTTATAATCAGTAGAAATGTTGTGTTTAATGAAGATGCAACCTAGAACTTCAATTCCGGGAATGTGAATATATAAATTGGCACCTACTGATGATGTTTTTAATCAAGAATCTGCAGCAGACTCTACTCCAGGGAACTCATCTAATTCTTCTCGAGCAAGTAGCGGTCTTTCTCCTCCTCAGTCAAGCACCTCTTATCCAGCAAGTGATCACTCCTTAACTCCACAAGGAAGCGGCAACAATTTTTCTCCATCAGACTCTTCCAACGAGACTCCACCAACAAAATTCAGATTTTTGAGGAAAATTAATGAAATTGCTCTTTTGATTTGTATGTTGCAGAACCCACTTGTTTCAAGGAAGCTGCTGAGATTGAAGAAAGGAAAAATGCAATGATAGAAGAGCAATTGAGCAGAATCAGACATGGGAGTTGGTGGATCTACTAGATGGCAAAGAACCCATTGGACTCAAATGGGTGTTCAAAATAAAGTATCATGCAGACGGGAGCATACAGAGATACTAGTGAGGCTGGTAACTAAAGGATATGCACAATATCAAGGTATTGATTATGATGAAACGTTTTCACCTGTTGCTCGCTTTGAAACAGTGAGAATGCACTTATCTTTGGCTGCTACATTAACCTGGCCCGTTTATCAATTTGATGTTGGATCTGCATTCTTAAACAGGGATCTAGAAGAGGTTAAGTTTCCCAACCTGAGGGTTTTGTTATTACAGATGATAAGAGCAAAGTGTACAAGCTATAAAAGGCTCTTTATGGGCTAAAACAAGTGCCACGGGCGTGGTACAACAAAATTAACTCGTATTTCCTAAAGAACATATTTGAAAGGAGCGAGAGCGAGCCTACATTGTATGTAAAGAAGTAAGGTATGAGTGATTTTCTGGTAGTTTGTCTGTATGTTGATGACATGATTTATACGGGATCATGTAAAACTTTGGCGGCTGAATTTAAATCATGTATGATGAAGGAGTTTGAAATGTCATATTTAGGTATCATGCAATATTTTCTTGGTCTTCAAGTGAAACATGAAGAAGATGGTATTTTTGTTTCACAAAGAAAGTATGCAAAAGATCTTCTGCTTAGGTTTGGTATGCAGAATTGTAAAGTGGCTGCTACACCCATGAATGCAAATGAAAAATTGCAGCTTGAATATGGCATCGATCCTGCTGATCCAAGTTTATTACAGAAGTTTGATTGGAGGTTTGAATTACCTAACACACACGTCCTGATATTATGTTTTCGGTTAGTGTGTTATCTAAGTATATGCATAGTCCTACGAAGCAACATCTTGGTGCTGCTAAAAGGGTTTTGCGATATGTTGCTGGGACCGTTGACTTTAGGATTTGGTACTCTAAAGATGCAGACTTCAGCTTGATTGGTTATAGTGACAGTGATTGGGCAGGAAGTATAGATGACAGAAAGAGTACATCTGGAAATGTTTTCAGCTTTGGATCTGGAGCAATTTCGTGGTGTTCGGAGAAGCAGAACGTGGATGCATTATCGTCGTCGAAAGCAGAATATGTTATTGTAACTTCAACAGCTTGTTGGGCCATATGGTTGTGAAGATTGTTAGTTGATGTCTGCCATCAGCAAGAGGGTGCAATGAAAATACTTTGTGACAACAAGGCAACGATTGCAATGACAAAGAATTCGACTTTTCACAGCAGAACAAAGCATATTGACATCCGTTATCATTTCATTTGCAACCTCACAGCAAAAGGAGAAATAGAGTTGAAGTTTTGCAGTACAAGGGATCAAATTGCTGATGTCCTTACTAAGGCACTCCCACAAGTCAAGCATGATTATTTTCGGTAGTAACTAGAAACTTGAAGTCTATAGTTTTGAATCAAGGGGAGTGCTGAATATTGATTCAAAAAATGTAATTCCTATTTAGTTGGGTAATTGGCATATTTCCGATTTAGTTGAGTCGAAGCATATCTTTATTAGTGGCTTAGTGGATAAATTAGTGGTTAAGTTATCAGTTAGTAAGTTAGACTAAACCCCTATATAAGGGTGCTATGTAAGCTTTGTTTTCTATGTAACTAAAGAAAAGTTCTTTGCATTAAACCGTCTTCTTCTATAAGAAATTTCTTGCTTTTTCTTCAATTCCCACAATAATTCCGCACCCCAAAACCTTCAAAACCCTCCCAAAAACCATATATCTCACAAAAATCGAAATCCTAGCGTTCCCGTTTTCTTCAAATTCATGAGGATTGAGTCATCCCCTTCGCCCAACACATACAGACATATAGAGCTCGACTCGATCTCCGGTGACTCGAATTCCAGCGAAGCTTCCGTTCACTCCTGCTGCCGCCTTCCTCCACCCCACTGACTCGAGCTCTTTTAGCCGTTTTCGACCAAAAACCCTCTTTTCTTTCCATTATGCTGCTGAAAATATTTATTTCAGCGTCTGTTGGAACACATCAAGTGTTCCAAGGTCGGACAACCGCTCGTCTTTGTCCCCGGCGTCTGCTGGCTACTCGATTTGGCCTCGAATGTCCTGAACTTTGTATAAACTGCGAACCCTGATCCTTTCCCGTGAGGTTTTGATTTTTCTGTTTCTCTATCGTTTGTTTGTAGCTTTGTTGTAGTTTAATTTCTGTTTATATCATTTTAGTTTAACGTTCCTATTTAGCCTAATTTCTGATTTCGCTGTTGTTTAAGATAATCGATTTTGATCAAATATGTCACTGTTAACACGGTTTGCCTAATCGTTATGTTTTATTTTTGTTTCTTGTCATTGGTATTGGTAGTTGCTTTAACTGAAATCTCAAATCCATCATTCCCCGCCTCTTTAATTTCTGATTTTGATGGTACTTAGGAATAACGTTTAGGTTCTGATAACCAACGATTCAGTTTGCTTATGTTAGTATATTTGGAGTGTGGCGATGATGTTTAGTCGCTCGTTAGGCTTAAATCACCTATCGGATTGCAGTTTCAAGTTGTCTTTCCTGCGTTGTCATGTTTTAGTTTAAGTTAGTAATTGTGTGTTTAAAAATTCAGTGTTAGTACTAATTAACCCGACTAAGTTTTGAAGTAGTCTTTTAGTATAGGTAGTTATATGCTTAAGTCTTGTTGATCCCTACTAGTTGACTCTTAACCAATTGTCATGATCCAAAATCCCACCATATGAGTCGTGATGACATTTAGTATCTAAGACTAAGTAAGCCGATTATAATAACAATTCAAGCCATTTTTTTTAAAGGATAATCGAAACCAACAACAAAAATTAAGATACAACCTTCCAAGACTGGTAGTACTAACGAACTCTAAGTTAATATATGAAACGATTTGAAGGAAATTAAATATACATTACTGCTCGAATAATTATTAACAGTACAATAAGATGGAAAGACTCCAAGGGACTACGACGACCAAACAGCCCTACCTTGAATCCTTGCGATCACTCTCTAACTCTGTCCGAGTCCTACATCTCCAATACCTGGCTCTGTACATAAAAAAATGTACAGAAGTGTAGTATGAGTACATCACAACGGTACCCAGTAAGTATCAAGACTAAACTCGGTGGAGTAGTAACGAGGTACAGTCAAGACACATCTAATAACCTGTGCAATATAGCATACCAAAATAATAGGAAACAAATAGCAATGATAGCAACAATTATCAACTAGTGATATAAACAACACGACAACAGGAACACCAAAAATATTGCTCAATAAATAATGAATACAAGTACAACCATTTAATCAAGTCCTTTAATTACAAATCTTTCATAATCAACAAGTGACATACATAGCAGGACAACAAGAACACCATAAATATTGCTCAACAAATAATGATTACAAGTACAACCATTTAATCAAGTCCTTCAATTACACATCTTTCATCTAAAAGTTTTCCAAATAATAATCTTTAGAATATAATACTTACCAATACATATATTTCGAATATACTTCCTTCAAATAAATATCTTTCGAATCTAATTCTTAGAAATAATATTTTGAATATAATTCTTTCAAATAAAAGTCACATTGTGACACCTCATTTCACAATCATAAAAATACGGGTCTCAGCCCACCTTCATATTTTTCGTAATACGGGCCTCAGCCCACTTTCATATTTCCACGGCACCTCGTGCCCATATTTCTATCACAATTGCACGGACAACTCAAGTGCCAAAAATATCAATATATAAAAAAATATGCACGATCAATTTACTTTACAAATAGTTTGAGTGAAGAAAATGATATTGCACTTAAATTAAAGCATCATATAAACTATTGATTTGGATGTAAAACTTATTAATTTAAAACATAATAGTAATTTTTTTATTTAAAACAACTCAATCATTGAAAATCACTAAAAACCAAAAATATAAATCTTCAAAGTCTCGTACTAAAAAGTCAAAGCCAACACAATGCAACAAGGAGCACAAAACACATAATAATAATAATAATAATAATAATAATAATAATAATAATAATAATAATAATAATAATAATAATAATAATAATAATAATAATGTCAACTAGTACATCACGAAAGAAGATAAGAATTTACATATTAATGAAACAAAATCACCAAAGACAAGAATATAAACAAAGAAATATCAACAACGCACTTCCGAGGTACCGCCTCGTAGTCTCAAATCATAAATAAATTAACAATATCTCATTTCCTTATATCACCGCGGGAGCCTTCACATAGAATTTTAAAGAAAATATTTTCCCCGAAATAGCGTCCCTCGTTTTAGCCACCCTTATCACACCGCATGACTTCTAGTAGTTCCCCTACTAGCCACGCGTTTCAAGCCACCCTTATCTCACCGCATGCGTTTCAACACTCTGGCCTTATATCACCGCATGCATATCAATATCACACTATTTCACAAATCGCACCTCAAGTGCCCAATATCACAACATAATACAACTTGCACCTCAAGTGCCCAATTACGCTAACATTGTGTGGGGGAATTTCCCCTTAAGCATTGAGTCTTATGTGGAAATTGTGTGATTGAAAACCATGTACGCGAGGTGACGAGTACGTACTTGGTTTATATGTGCAAATTATATCGGTTAAAATTCGTATACAACCTTATGTATTAAATTGGAAAATTGTTGGGACTTATTAAATCTCTTACTTGTCATGTCTCATTCCTTATTTGTCTAGATTATTTTTATATGATAATTTGGTGCGATTGCTACTTGACTTTTATGTGAACTCTGTGTTTGTTTGAGTTGCTATTTTTATGGAAATAATTTTCATTATTGATTTTATCTACATACAATTTAAATGAGAAATTTAGTTAATAAGATGAATAAATCTATTTATTTCATGAAGTTGTGAATTAAAAAAAATGTTGTCCCTTGATGAATTTCTTTTCAGTCCATGTTGTTGAAATTGATATTGAGTTATAAAGGTTGTAAATCATATTGAGGCGAAGTGTTACACTATCTCAATCCAATAATTGACATTTTTCGTCGATTATCCAACTCTGAATGGTTCGAATCTAGCCAAAAATAATTCAATACAATCAACACAAATTATTGGAATCAATCCCATATGAAAATACCAAATTTTCCAATAAAATCCGAAATTAGATCAAAAATCGTCTGTGGGGCCCACGTCTCGGAATCCGACGAAAGTTACAAAATATGAACGCCCATTCAACCACGAGTCCGACCATACCAAAATTACTAAATTCTAACAACAAATCGACCTCCAAATCTTAAATCTAAGGTATAGAGAATTTCTACCATTTTCAACCCAATTCACTAATTTCATGATAAAAACAGCAATAGATTCATGTATTTAACCAAAATCGAGTTAGAATCACTTACCCCAATTCATATGGTGAAAATTGCCTAAAAAATCGCTTCAATCCGAGCTCCATAGCTCCAAATATGTTAAAAATGGTTGAAACTCGTGTTTTGTAATTTGTCCAGGTAAGTCGCAGCTGTCGAATACGACTTATAAATCGCATTTGGTAACCGCGATTTGCCTCTGCCCCAGAACACAGCATTACCCGCCTTTGGTAAATCAATCATAAAGTTTTGTACAAATATCCAAATGATGAACGGTTTGAAGCGTTAGAAACTAGACTCAAAGACCTTTAATTTGATAGGTTGTGCATCACATAACACCTTATATATATGTAGATATGCTCGTCCAAAGTGTGATCTTGTGCGTGCTCATTTAGAATTTTAGTCTATCTTGAAATTTTCCAACTTGGCTTAGACTTAGGCTTCTCCTTAGACCCCAAATCACTTATAATATACTTCGTACACTTATTATCATATCCAATTGGTATCTATCATATTAATAGTCCGTCTTTGCGCACAAAATAATATAATTAGCGCACATCAACTTTCTTAATAGCTTAAGTATTTCAAAAATTTTTTAGGGTGTTACACCAATCTTGTTCGAATTACTAGTGTTGGAACTAGATTGAATCTGATTTCTCTTCGTGGACTAGCTAGTTTTAAGTTTTGGTTAAGATTAAGAGGAAAGGAAAATAAAAGGCGGTACTTGAGTGTAGGGCCCTGGTTGGGTTGCTCTTTACTGTCGGGTGACTGTTTGGAGCATAATACTCCAAAAAACTGTCCACAATTAGTAAAGTAAACTGTTTATTGTATAAATTTCTAGTTTCGGATACCTTTTTGGTAAAAAAATCTATTATCTTGGATAGATTTTTGGCTAAACAAAATCGGTCCGAAGAGTCCTTATCCTCTCCTATAAAGGAGAGGTCTTTCCACACACTCTACACCTTTTTACACACTTTAAAAGAGACACATATCTTTGAGAAAAAATCAGCAACTGAATACTTATAAGTAAGCTGAAATTTCAGAGCTTTGTGAGTATTTTCGAGTGTAAAATCTTTCACAAAAATATAAAGATTTTTTGGGTAATTTGTGGAATCACTAGCTTCTAGTTTCAAGTGTCTTTGCTGGATGTTTTCTGAGTCATTTTCTTGGATTACAAGCTGTTGTTTGCTGCTATCATTGTTGCTGAAATTTTAGCCCCTCGATTGCTGATACTTTTTCTTTCTGCTATCCAGGTAACCTTCTTAAATGCTGTTGTAATTTTGGTCAAGAATGAATGGAAATGAAGCAGACTTAAAGTGTTCTTCAGCTTCTTTTGAGCTTTAAAACTGTTTGTATAGGACTTTGTATGTAAGCATGTGTAATGAATGTTGAACTTCTTGTTTCATTTTGGTTGACACCGTGCTTTAAACATTTTGGCTCATAGCTCACTGTCACTTTTTCCCCCTCTTTTTGTTTGTTTGTTTGTGAAAAATCACCAAATAACATTTCTTTTCATGGTTAAGGTGCTTCATCTTTGTAAAGTATTGATGGAAACTAATGATCACCATTTTCTTACTAACGTGTTTGATATTCAAAATAATTGAAAGTGGTTTCATGTAAGCCAAGTGGAAAGCAACAGTGATGCATTAGAATGGTTTTAAGATTCTGTTTGGTCAATATATATATGTTCGTTGCAGTGTATACTTAAAGCTGGAGAATTATCTCATGTTTTAGTCTAATTTGTGTTTCATAAAAATGATTTCTTTTAGTTTTATATGTTTTTTCTTTCAATGATTTATTGAGTTTAGTTTGTTTATCCATATTCTTGACATTTGTTAGGCAATGGTCAATGATCTGTGATGTCTTTTACTATTTTTGATTAGTGTGTTATTTTTTTGTAATTATTGTTTTATAAATACTTGGGTGTTGATTTATTTTTATGAGCATGAAATAGTAGTTAAATGATGAAAAGGATAAAAATGTTGGACCTGCAAATATAAAAATGGTTTACCAGTAATTAATTTGGGTCGAAGGAGTGGGAAATAGTAAGCTTATGTTTGGACTAAGTTCATTTAAGGAAGAAGGAATTGGGCAAAGGTCAAAATGCTAGCCCCAAAGACAGTAACCAACATTTGACCCAATGATCATTTAATTTCAAACGGGGCCAGCAGCCGAAGTGGCTACATGAATTGCGCTCAATGCCCATAATGGCCAAAACGGGCCAGCAGTTCCAATATAAATGAGCCGGCCCATCATTAGTTTTCCATATTTTTCCCTGATAATAAAATCCGAAAATCAAATTTTTGTTTAATTAATTTAATAACTTAATCATCTTTAATAACTAATTTAGTTCGCTATGCAATTTTAGACGCATCTTCGGACCATGTGTTCTTATATGATCCTTGGTTAATATCAAATAATAAAAATCGTCATGTGTGCATTCCCGCTCCTTGACTTGCCAATAATAAATTGTATTTGACCATGTGTGCTTACACACACCTAGGTCAACACAATTAATAAAATTCAATTAATTATTAAGAGACAATAGACAATAATAATTCATGGTAGATAATACACAATTTATCCAAAATTAATTCTAGTCACGTTTAAGTCAATAAAGCGACCGTGCTAAAATCACAATATTCGGGTAGTGCCTCACACCTTCTCCCCGTCAACAGAATTTCTCACCTGATTTTTTATTTTCGCGGACCAATAAAACTAGAGTCAAACCTCCATTTGACTAGGAATTTAAATAAAAAGTGACTTGGAATACCAATAATTCAATTTCAAGTGGCGACTCAATAAATAAAAAAATTTGTCACTTTAATTCTAACCCTTTATCCATGCAATCCACATACAAATATTTTGCGTGGAATACGATGAGTATCATTCGGTCCGGCAAGCCCCCGAAAGCATTTGAGGCGTCTTTGATTTTATATTTTCTTATGATTTTCAGAGATACTAAGAAGTACAAGTTTTCTTACCCTGATTCTTTCCCTAGACATTTAAATGTTGAATCGGGGGTTGTCTTGTAATTTTTTTACTAAATCTTCTTACTTCTTAGTATAAAGTCAAATGTTACGTTTTTTATAAATGTTGGTTATTACCTGGAGAAAAAATAGTGGTAGTAGTTTATATAAATATTATGTAGGAAATTTTATAAGTTATTAAACAATAAGATCATCTAGAGTTACTTTACTATGAATATACTGGAAATTAATACTAGCATATATTTTAAGCGGTTCATGTAATACTGAATAAAAGAGATGGTATTACCAGACAATTCATGTGTAGGTTTATACTACTAATTAAGATGAATATCACCGTAAAGAAAATAGGCAAGTGATCTTAGCAAATGTGTCGTCAATAACCATATGTTTAGTGTTAGTTGAAGATCTAGATATTGTCAGTAAGTTGCTTCTGTGCACGCGAGGATATGAAGTAAGGAAGATAACTGCATCTATATTATATTTTCAACTCACTAGACTAGACTTCTCAGTCATGACAATCCTCACCTCCATTCGTTAAAAAATTTCATACAAATTCGTCTACACATATTCAAAGAATTTGAGTCATTAACAACACGACTAAGGAACTGATCTGCCATACTAATAATGCATGCCTTCCACATCCAGATTTATACTGTCATGCCATCCAGACTTCTATTGCCTTCTAGCAATCAGGAAATTAAATACATGTTCACTATTTCCCTCTGAGCCACAAAAATTACACCCCGCTTGAAGATTAATGCTTCTTGCTAGTAAATTTAATTTAATAAGCTAAGTAAAATGTTTCGAGCTAACCTCCAAATAAAATTCTTTAACTTTTGGAGTTAATATAAATTCAGGTATCAAAGCTTCTTCCAATCTACAAATTAAATGCCTCCTATAAATGTCCAAAGATGATAACCTAATTTGTATAGATACGTCACATGCAATTCTGATTAATATAAGGTTCATATAAAATATGTTACCTGCAACACAAAATAATCACCAAGTATTTTCTTCACAACAAAATGATAATTATATAGAGGATTAGTGAGGTAACCTCATTGAAGTCAAAGTTGAAAGTGAATGATCGATATCCATTTAGAGAATAAATATAAACGATGTACCTGAAGTTCATGTATACAACATAATGATAATGTATATGAAAGAGTTATAAGCCAAAAACCGAAAAGATCTTGATTGAATAACTAAGCTTAGCTTGTATGTTGTTTTCAATAGCTGATTTATTTTTAAACGTTTAAGGATCCCTTTTTATTGTGTTTCAAAAATTTGTTAGGTTTTTGAGACAATTCATTTAGCAAGACTTAGTCGAAAAAGAAATTTTTATTAACACTTTCAATCATAATGATCCCACGCCCATATACTGGTGTATTTGGAGGTCTATCATCTATGAAACAATCAAATCATTTATTCGACCTCTCAATTTTTGATGTGTACTACGTGCTCATTTTGTGAGATATAATATTTCTAATCTTGTCTAATTTTATATATTATCGTACATCAATCTTAATATTCATATTTTATATAACATTTTTATTTTTATATATTGGACCTTAGAAGTCCAAATTCACTTCCACAAAAAATTATACTAGTAACTAGAAGTAGAACTTATTCTGCTCGATTAGTTAATGACAAAGTAAAATTGACTAATTTTATTATGTGGCATAGGGGATAAACTAATCATTAGACTAAATTTTTAGAGTGACACTTTCGATTGAGAGACTTGTAAATCGTATATTACATAAATACAATTTTTACATTTTAATATGACGCATCCCTTTTATATTGACCTCAACAAGGCTAACAAAAACCAAAAATCAAACCAAGAATGACACAACAACAACCCCAGAATACTTCATATCTTATTCAAGAATTTGCATGCCCCAAAATAACAAACTCCAAACCTCAAGAAATCAAAAGGGTCCACAACAAATATATCAAAGATTAAAACTTTAGCTCCAAAAAGCCCAAGAAAATTAAAAAGGGGTAATAATTATAGCAAACAAATTTGCTTACCCCAAAATAATCAATGGGAAGCTCAGATTTTGCACTTTCTCAGTAAAAAGTAACTAACCACTTATTTCACCATAGCTTAGGAATGTCAAAATATCAGCGACATAACTGTTAAAAAGCCTACTTGATATATTATCATATCATTATACAGATTTTAGAAAGAACAAAGAATATCGTGTAATTGGATATATGCTGCAGTATATTTATCTAGGACTGATTGACAACGATATGAAAGTTGCAAGGTCTAATGATCATAACTTGACTCTCCCCCTCCCTTTTATGTTATGTCGTTGACGCTTTCAACATTGACATGACGATTTTGGCCCAGGGCGAGGATAAGACTGCTATAAAGTGCAACGGGAGGGAGGCAATACTAATTTTAACCTAAGCACATATGAAGGAGAATTAAGTTCGAATGCTGATAATGGAGGTAGTATAAATAAGGCTTTACCACAAATTTTGTTTATAATTGTTTACCATTTTTAGTTCTGTAATTATCATGTTTAACGAATACGTTGGTTTTCCTTGAAGTCTGATCCAAGCTAACTAATTTAAGACTCAAATGCATAAAATGAGTTTGAGTTCATCTAATCCAAAAGCTTACAAGTAAATGAATATCAAATTAGCTACTTGATACAATCGGTAAATAATATAGGGAATAATCGATACATCAATTTATAAGTTATACTAAACAATATGCATGCTTTACCTTTTGTCATACTGGCACACAAAACAGAGACATGTATTTCGCAGATGGTCAATTAAGGTTGCAAATGAGTTTGGTTTACCTTTATATCTGCGGAATTCTATGAAGTCTATGTACTCTCTTAATCAATTAAATAAGGACAAATTATTGTTACCTTTTTCAAAAAAAAAATTAAATAAGGACAAATTATAAATATAAAGTGTTGAGCAATATAGCTATTTGATACAAAAATCTGCTTTCAATGATTTTTTCACAGAAAGTTCACGTGTGGTTTCATTGTCGTTCAGAGGGAATGTTTCACTAGGAATGTTGATGTTTAGAATGTTCACTTAGTTCCACAATTTCATGGAGGCATGTATCAATCGCAGTAAGGAAAGAAGTGACTAAATGTTCATGGACGTATATGCACTCTTTGATGTGTGACTGCTCCTCCAATGTCAAGTTTCAAATCTATTATCTGCTTTTCTGCTATGAGTCATATGTCTAGAACTTTTCTCCTTTCCCATCAGAAAGTCTGTGCTCTTTTACGTGTATATGCATTACTGTTTAAGCTCAGTTCATTAGCATATTTATCAATATGATGATAATATGACTGCTAGCTGATCACAGAAACTATGATTATTCCACATGTCCTTTTTGATTTGTGGAGCAATATGTTGAATGTTGCTTACCTTTAGGTGTCCTTTGGGAATCTCTTTGGTATTTTAGCTTGCATTATTATTATTAGTAAGTCCAACAGTCCAACAAAGAGTTGCTCTTTTTCCTTTTTTTTTTCTTTCTTTTTTCTTGTGATCTGTAGAATCAATACAAAACTATTTATAGCAGCCATTATACATAATTCTCCTAACTAACTTTTTTAAGCAAAGTTGCAGCGTTCTTTATCATTCTCTTTATCTTCTTAGAAACATATATAAGGATGTTTTAATTTGCAGAATCACTTTACTACAATCAAGCGTGGCATTTTATTGTAGCTACTTTGGAAACACTTGTGTATAGTACAATCCTTTATCTGGATAGGTACTAAAAATATTACCTTTTCATTCTGAAACTATGTTATTTCTAGACTAGATTACAAATTGCGGTCTTATATTATTTGTTCTTTAATCACATTTTTTGTTGTTCACAAATTACTGAGTATTTCTTGCAAATTCATTCAGAGTTAGTCAATATTCTTGATGAAGAATGGATCGGAAGGACAATTGTAAATGTTGATGATTTGCTGGAATTCATCTTCTCCGGTAAATCATATATATTCTTTGACGTTGGATAGGCTCCATATGCTACTAGCAGCTTTTGTGGTACAAGATTCTAAGCAGACTATAGCCTTCAATAGAGCAGACTACAATGAAGTAATTCTTATACAATTTAATCCCCTAATAATTGAGGTACTTAAAAACTTTATTGATGGTAATTCAAGTAAGTTCATCGATTTATGTGATCAACTAATGTAGAAGCATACTTTAAGTCCTTGTGGATTAGTAGGAGTATTTTTTGGTGTATCTTTATTTTCTTTTGGTTGTCGGGTAATTTATTAAAAGAAAGTGGCAAGCCTAAATGAATTAGCTGGTTTTTCGCCTAATCAAAAAATTAAACATTTTTGAGGTTAATTCTTCTTCTTGCTGCTAAGTTTTTAACTCATAATGAGGAACAAATCCTTTACCGATCAACAAGAAGACAAAATATTTCATGGTCAGACCCCTTTTTAACAAGTCACTTGGGATTGGTGGTCCTTGGCAACAATAATATAGAGACTACATGATGAAATTCTTATATTTATTTTTTGTTTTAATTGTTTTGATTGTGATCGATAAATTTAATCTGCAATATACATGCATTTTTATTATCTCTCTCCGCTCTTTTGTTTTTCTTTGAATCGATACGCGCATCGCGCGGGTACGTATACTAGTTAATATATTAAAGGAGAAGCAAATCCATGAAATTATACCAAGTGTCAACACCAAATATCAACACATGTCATATTTTAGGACAAAAATCCAATACTTTTGGAGATTCAAAAAATTTTAAAATAGAAAAGAAATTACAAAATTTTAATAAACTAATTCAATTATTAATTAACATCATGGAGTCCCACGTTTTTTGGCAAATACTTTTAAAAACTGAAAACTAAAAAAATAAAAAAAATCATCACCTTAACTGCTACCGCAGTTTATCCATGTTATATCTCTTCCTAAAAAAATTCTCCTAAATTATAGGCACATGCATGTCTCTCCACTCAAAATAACAAAACAAGAAATTGAAACGCATTTCTTTTTTATCTTAACTAATTAACTAATTATAAAGATGACGATATAAATTTTCTTTAAAAAAGCGAGCAACATATAATTTGCGTAATTCAATTATGAATAGTAAATGTTCTTATAGTTGAATTATGAATTTAATAGATAAAATAAAGTAAAGAAAAAGAAAAAATTAAACCCCCCCCCCCCCCCCGGCAATAAGTGAGGTTTTATTGTTGAGAATTTTTCACAAAGCACCATCTTTTAGTCCTAATTAGCCATTAATAGAAACCCTTTGCTATATTACGTCCTATAGCTATCTTTTATGCAATTCTATAATGTATTTAATGTATTTAAGGTAGTGTATTTAATAATACAACAAAAATTAGCGGCGTACAAAAAGGAAATCTAGCTAATCCTGATATGTATTTACTTGTATTCAAACGTATGTAGCGCTAAATACGTAACGTATCTGCGCAATATCTGGGTCGACGAAGATGTTAAAAACGGAAGGAAATCAAATCAATTCTGATTTCCCTAATTTTACGCAACAAACTTAAAAGTTATCCCATCAATCTGTATTCTTCTCAAAGTCAGAAATACAGAAACGTGAAAGAAGCGAAGAAACAGAGCAACCTGCTTCTATATTGTGCGATTTTCTTCTCCTCTTTATCGATTGATACAAATTATATACAAAAGAAGGTATAACTCTTCTATATATATGGCAAGCTTGACAGTTTTGTTGCGTCATTCTGGAAAGTGGAACGATGAGGGCAATTATATCAACTTTTCCATTGAGGGAATACTGATTAAGGAGTATGCTTCCTTTAATGATCTAGTTGGTTCAATTTCTAATCAACTGGGTATAGATTTGAGCACAATTAACATTAAAATACAATACAACGTTGAAGGCAATCGCACGCCAATGGAAATACACAATGATATGGGTTACAGAGTGTATGTAAAATTGAAAAAAGAGAACAAAGAATTTGGGATGTATCCTCTGTGTATTACAACTATGGAAAAAGAGCTTATCTCCGGAGATGGTTTAAATCAAGGCGACATTGTACAGATAGACGAAGCAGTTCAAATGTACGATTCCGATACAGATGATACACTAGCTATAGAACTTGCCAATTCAGGAGAAGCGATTGGAGTGTTCGAACTCCACAAGGATTTGATAATTTCAAAAACTAATCAAAAGGAGGTTATGGCTGGACAAGTTTATAAGGATAAGGCTATATTGAAAGAGGTGATGAAGAATTATGCTATAGCTCAAAGGTTTCAATTCCGTGTTGATCGGTCTAATGCTGTCAGGTTTGATGTTTGTTTAACTTTGTTGTATTTAGTTGTAGTTGTGTGTTTCCTCCAGATGATGAACACCTTTGAAAATTTATATTTGTTTAGTATTCTTAATAATATGTATTCAGGTGTATTTTACTATTGAAAAAATACAACAGTGGCTATGATTATTTTCATATTATGTCTATAATGTTACTAAGTATTTGATTATTCATACGAATGTATTTAGTTGTATTTATTGTATTTAATCACATCTAACAATATTGGAATTCGTTAGTATACAAAATTACATATACACAGATATCAATTTGGTACTTTATGAATAGGAAGTATATATGTCAGATTCGTTGAGTTGTCTGATGTATGAACTTTTCTTTCCAGCTATGCATTAATATGTATTTCAGAAGATTGTGATTGGAGGTTTAAGGCTTCAAGCATTAACAAATCGGAATTATTCAAGGTGAGAGAATTCAATGACAACCATACATGTCTGCTGAAGGATAAAGTGTACGAGCAGCGGCAGGCTAGTAGCAGCATTATAAGTGGTATTATAAGGACAAAGCTTACAAACCATAAGAGGAAATACACTCCGAGGGACATTATTGATGACGTGAAATCAGATTTAGG
The DNA here is from genome assembly GCF_000715075.1 of Nicotiana tabacum. Classification (NCBI taxonomy): domain Eukaryota; kingdom Viridiplantae; phylum Streptophyta; class Magnoliopsida; order Solanales; family Solanaceae; genus Nicotiana; species Nicotiana tabacum. Next base: position 69,752,275 of record NC_134087.1, read on the forward strand.
TGTTGATGTTAGCTACATGTTGGCGTGGAGGGCTAAAGAAAAGGCAATGAATTTTCTTAGAGGTGAACCGGCTGATTCATACAAAAAATTACCAGGATACTTATATACAATGGATAAGACATATCCAGGTTCTCACATAAGAATGGAAAAATCGTCAAATAATGAATTCATGTACGTGTATATATCATTGTATGCATTTATAAGGGGGTTTGATCATTGTAGACCAATTGTTGTAGTGGACGGAAGTCATCTAAAATCCTACTACACCGGGACATTCGTTTCTGCAAGCACGTTGGATGGTGCAGGTGAGTACCTCAATAATAATACAATTTGTTAATATTTAAAGCATTGGAAAACATGTATTTAAAAACAATTATATTCAATTGTATTAAACATGTCATATATTGTCACTAGCATACGGTGTTATTGATTCAAAGAACGATGCTGCTTGGACGTGGTTCTTTGAGCAATTCAAGATAGCATACGGTGTAAGGGAAAACATGTGCATTGTTTCAAATAGAAATGAGAGCATCATTAAATCTGTATCGAGAGTGTATCCGGATTTACCGCATTGTGCTTGCATATGACATCTATGGAATAACGTATACAAGAAATTCAAAAAGAGCCATGCCAAGTTGAGTGAGATATACTTCTCGATGGCAAAAACATACACACAAACTGAATTTGATAGTCTGATGGAGAAGGTTGAGAAGGTAGATATTAGGGTGAAAGAATACTTAGAGTTAGCTGGTTACGAAAAGTGGGTTAGGTTGTATGCACCTGTTAACAGGGGATGAACAATGACGTCAAATATCGCTGAGTCAATCAATGCAGCACTAGTTTCAGCAAAGGAATTGCCAATATATGACTTCCTCGAAGAAGTTAGGAAAATGTTTGGTCGTTGGAATTGTAGTAACCGTAAAGAAGCTACTCAGACATACATGACGCTTGGGAAAAAATACCAGGAAATGCTGGAGTTGAATGAGACCATGTGTACCCGTATGACTGTAAGTTAATTTTTATGGAATTGCTGTATACAACTGAATACACTTTTTTTTAGGCAGAACTACCCGTTAATTTTTATGAATATTTGCTTGAACTAGTAAATAATATAGATGAATACAGTTAAATACATGTTATTATTAAGACTGTATGCACGTGATAATGATTACAATGGAATTCAGGTGATTGATACAGTTTAAATTGATTGGAAATACCTGAATACAGTTGCTCAAAAAAGGTTGAATACAAATGCATACAAATGCAGACTGTAGAGTAATACAGTTGAATACAGTTGCATACAGTTGCTGGAATCAGCTGAATTTAACTGAAATTGGATGAAATTACAATTTTCGAAGTTGATAGTAACCATTTAACTCAGTAGTATATATTTGTTAATTCATGTAAATGTGTTCAAAACTTATATTTCTGTTTTTAAATGTAGGTGGTACCCTCAACTGAATACTTACATACTGTTAACGATGGTGGGAGGAATTACACAGTCTGCCTGCTCGAGAGAAAATGTGTTTGTGGGAGATTCCAAATTGATGAATTGTCATGCTCACATGCCTGAGCTATATTGAAGAGCAAGTTTTTAATGCCTGAAGAATATTGCTCTAGCAATTACAAGCCAAGTACAATTGTAATGACATACGATGTGTCAGTGTACCCGCTACCGGACAAAAATGACTGGAATATACCAGAGCATGTTGCAGAGGAGGTTGTACTACCACCCAAATGGAAAAGACCTCCTGGAAGGCCAAAGAAGAAGCGCGACAAAAATTTAAGTGAATTGATGTTGCCGAAAAATCAACATTCATGTAGCATATGTGGGCAGGAAGGACATAACAAGCGAACTTGTAGGAATGCTCCACGTAATAAATAGTTGTATTCTGACATGTATTGGTGACTCGACAATTTCTCAACACTTATTATGACATTATCAGCTATAATAAATTCTTTTTTCGAAGTAATATATTGTGGAATGACTTTCGTTAATATTTTCTGAATTTATTTAGTTGAATTATTTTTATGTATATAAATATATATGAAGTGGCTGTGAGAGTATCTTAGTATAGTTGAATACAACTATATCAATTCCTTAATACAGGTGAATACAACATGTTGAACATAGTTGAATATAGGTTAATAATACAGTTTAATTCAATTGACTTTGGAGGAATACACTGTAATACAGTTGAATACAGATCTGGACAGCTGGTTGAAACAGTTGAATGGATGCAGCTAAATATACTTGCATACCAACTGTAGACAACTGATAAATACACTTTAATACAACTGAGTTGAACTGAATAATATAGATTAATACAATCAGCTAAACAGAATAATACAACTAAATACAACTGCTTAATACTGAAAGATAAAGCTGATCTTATGCAGCTGAATACAATTCAAAAATTGGCATTAACAAAAATCATTCAGCATACATAAAGTTTCAGAAATTGTAACTAACATGTGCGTTAACTAAAACCTGTTCAAGCAAACTTAACCAAATTTCAGCATGTAAGTAAATAGCATCTACGACCAAAACCACTACAATCAGTATCATTGTTCAAGCTAAACTCAAAAAAAAACTAAAGCTATTCTAAAACTATCTGCATCTTTGCCTCCGACTCAGAGATTTGCCTTTCAATCTTTGAAGGTGCTTCACTCTCGCTTATTGCATCAGCATCTATCTTGCGCATAACATAGTCCCATAACAGAGCACCATATCTTTGACGGAGAAGAGTGGCATCAAATGGTGTTTTTTGTGTAATCTCTCCAATAGTGCTCAGAAACTCCGCGAAGGCTGCAACATGCACTCCACAATCCCTAAAAATAATTGATTGAAACAAAATATAAAATAATTAATACAATTAGATTTGTATAAAACATATAAGAATGATGATTGGATACTTACATGCTGCCCGCTTTCTGTTGAGGCAGATTTGGAACGAAGATAACTTCAAAAGGTTCGTTATGATCCTTGTTTGTGTATGCGGGGTAAGCATACCAGTCAATGCCTTGACTATCTCTGTAAAAGCCACTAATTGACAGATACAGAGGTAGTAGCTTAGCTAGCTTTACAATCTCAGAGACTACGTATGCATCATGACCGGAAGACGTGTACGAGTCGTACACTTTGATACATCTATCTTTGAAAGTCACAACAACCAACACCCAATGAAGTTTTTCCTTCAAGTTCACTGGTATCAAGACATTATCCACTGTATGCCAGGGTACATTAGCATGTTATCTGTAGCCCCTAATATACTCACATACAACGTCTTCTTGTTTGGCTACATTAGCATTACTATCTGTATCTTCATACCTGTCATATATTTCAGCTATTCTTGTCTTGAATATACAATCAACAGTAGTAAACGTGAAGTCCCTATGCTGATTGTTCTTGCCCATCTTTCGCAAATAATAGAATATGACATCCATATGCTATAAACAAAAGAGGTTGGTAGATAGTGTGAGTTTTTTTTCTTGAACTAAGAAATAATATATATGAATACCTCAATATAGATGCTAAAAAAAAAGTTGAATACAAATGAATACAGAAAATAGAGGAATACACTGTAATACAGGTGAATACAACTGTATTCAGATTATGGACTACAGTTGAATTCAACTGACATTGAATGAATACAACTAATTCAATTCCTTAATATAGGTGAATACAACATGTAGAATAGAGTTGAATATAGGTTAATAATACAGTTCAATTCAACTGATTTTGGTGGAATACACTGTAATACAGTTAAATACAGATCTAGACAGCTGGTTGAAACAGTTGAATTTAACTGCCATTGGATGAATACAAGTAATTCAATTGTTCAATACAGTTGAATACAGCAGTTTCAATAAAGTTAACTATAGGTTAATAATACATTTCAATTCAATTGACTATAGCTGAATACATAGGAAATCAGAGAAAAATACAACTGAATACAGCTGAATAATACAACTAAATACAAGTTAATAAAATAGCATGTTATTATTTAAAGATAAGATTATCATTTTTGGGAAAGACTCACATTGTCATCCCATAACTTCCCATAAATGGATAGAAGTAAAACCAGTTTTTGGAATCAACTTGATCAACTCCAAAATCCAATGGAATGTGAAGTATAGACTTGTTTTTCTTGTAATGGTCGTCGAGATTACCTCTACAAGTATGATATAAAACTCATTATGTACATACCTTAAAAAAATGAAAACATAATACAATGAACGGGGGAAAACTCACTTCTGATCATGTCTTGCTAGAAGACTTTCACGAACCCACTTGTCATATTCTTGAATGAGTAACATAGGATGTGGCCCCATTATTGGATCTTCCTCAAACGGGTGTCTTTTCTCAAAGATGGGTGTCAACTTTACAGAGGAACATGTTGTTAATTGAATTTGTGTTTATGGACTACTATAAATGATTCAATCACGATGAATGTTGAATATTACGTTTGTAAAATCACTTACCTCCTGAGTCGAAGTTAGACTGATAAGGCGAAGAGTTCCATCTACTTGGTCGCCTATTTCGTTGAGGTTGCACTGGTGTGGCTTCATCTTTTTTTGCACTGGCGTGAACAACTATTCTAGTTTATGGAATTTGACTAGGTAGAAACTTGTCGTCCAGTTCAAATTGAGAAACATAGAATTCTTTAGATACATCCTCTTGGTTTGTGGTAGATGATATGATGGACGGTACCTCTGAAATAGTTTTCTGGTAGTTGTATGTATCATTGTTAGCATGGTAACTTAATGTTAGAAAAAAGATTAAATACATATAAGTAGCTAGTATACATTACAGAAAATACAGATTAACCAAGCAGAATACATGTAAATACAGTTGAAATAAAAATAAATACGGCAGTTTAAAGTGATATTACAGATTAAGTGTAACACAGTTATGAATACATCTAAAAAAATATGCTCAATATGTTAAGATTTAAAAGTCAAAATACATATATATAGAGCTGAATAACAGTTAAATACATCAGTAAAATGGCTAGATTAAAACATATATGAATACAGCTAAATACATATGTTCAATATGATAACTGCTTTTATACCTCATTATTATCTCCGACATCTGTGTCAATGCCACCATCATGTCTCACTATGGGTTCAGTTTGCTGATTTTGTTGAAGATGGTCTGAAAGCATCTTGAAGTTATCATTGATCAATGTCCTTAGAGACTTGAACTCTCCAACAACCTTAACAGTACAAAATAGTTAGAAAAATACTAAAACACATAGCTATCAAACTTTATTGATTAATCGGTGGGTAAATACTCACGTATTCTTTGAATGATTTTAGGTCTTTCCTCAAAGAAGATACTTCCTCATTTTGGCCTTCTGGGAGCTGATGGTCATGCACAAGTTTATGTCCAATGTCAGAAACACAAACAGGAGGGACTTTGGGCTGATATTCTGGTTCTTTTGTAGGAATCTTGGGTTGTTCCTTGACCTTCTTATGTGGCGGTGATGAAGATGGACCAACACTTTCAACATGTTTCTTCTTAGATTGAAGATTGGGTGTAGGAGAAAAGTCATCTATATCCTGTCCCGATTTGTCTGAATGCGCAGGAGTAGGTATTTTCTCAATATCGACGCACACTTGAGGAACCTGAATAACAGCAAGCTCTATATCTAGAGGAGTGATGTCCTTGAACACAATCTGTGAACAAAAATAAGTTATGACTTACAAAAAACATATTAATGCATAACTGTATAATGCTATATTCAGGTGTATTTAACTCTGTTGTATTTAGAATGTATTAAAATGTATTAATATGTATGCAAGTATTCATGTATATAAGCTTATGAATCCAATGTATATTACAGTAGGCTTCCCCTCTAACTGAATGCAAATGTATGCAAATTATAGATGTATTTGTGTTCAATTATCTTCAGAATATTGATAACATTTGTATATTACTGTGTTTCCGGTGTCTTTGAACATGCCGTTCGTTAGATAAGAAAATGTTGGTTGATTTCCGGTGGTTCTCCAATTGAGTATTCTGGGGACCACGTCGCAGACTCGGACTGCAATTTTGGAATCAATAGAAGAACAGCACTCATAAAACCACACCTGCATAGCTAGGGGCATCCCAGCTATCCTGTAATACTTCTTCAAAGCATCCATCTTCTTGCTAATCGAGTTTATCAACAGCTCAAATGCTTTAATACCCCAATGATATTCAGAATAGCGCCCACTCTCTACTAAGTCAAAATCTAGCCTCGGTATAGTTGCACTATTCTTCTCAGATGAAAATATAAAGGTGTGGATGAAATACAACAAAGATATCTTCAAAGCATCCTCATCATTGTCGGGGCCCCATGCCTTGTCATTGAAGCATTGTCTCAAGTATTTCTTCTTTACAATATTAGCACTTCCAAAATAAGTCGCAATAAGCCGGTTAGGAGGAGTTTCACTAAACTCAAAATCTTCATCTTTACCTACACATTTGAGGCCAGTCACAAGCGCAAACTCCCTTAATGTGAAATGTAATTCAGTACCATTGACGTATACTGCAAATACATTGTTTGGAGTGCCATTTAACTGTCGAGCCATGAAGCATCTGAAGAGTTGATGTTGAACATCAAATCGCTTCATTTGAAGAAATGAGCCAAAGCATGTATTGCCGAATTGTTGGAACTGATCGGGAGTAAGCTTATCTTTTAGCTGGGATACTATATCAATGTTAGTGTAACTACTAATATGGGGTGCTAATTTTGGCTGGTGTTTCACAAACAAATCAATTCCCTGCAATGAACATTGAAAGATACATGTTAATACAGATGAATATATTACAAAAATACATATTAAGTTTTTTTGGAATACATGTAAGACATGATACAGTGACAAGGCCAAATGCATGTCAGACAACTACAAACACTTACAGAAGACTAGATACAGTGACTAGGCTAAATATATGCTAACATACTTTGTAACATACAGATATAATACAAAATATTTAAGATGAATACACCTGAATACATATGAATGCATATGAATACATTTGAGGTCAAACTGGACAATTGAATTATCGCAAATATACATTAGCAAACGCTAAATACACATGAATACATATGAATACAGGTAAGATTACATTAAAAATGAACTGTTGGAAACAACCAAATACACATGAATACATAAACATACTATAGAAGAAACAGAATACACTATACAAAAAGGTACAAAAATACAAGAAGATACATATGAATACAACAGAATACATGTAACAAATACCAATTACCTTTTGGTTTCTTGAATCTTTCACAGGGTTTTTCCTCTTTGTGCCAACTTGATTTTTGGTTTCTTTTGAAGCTTCATCAACTTGGACTTCTTTCAACTTGTCATTGTGTAATTTACTTCTTCTTTCATCAACTTTGGATGCTGATAAACCTGCAAAATCTTTCTCCGCTTGAGTCAGTTGCAACGAGAAAGAGGGCCCATCAAAATAGAGAATTTTGGTGGGTATACCTCTGGGTAGTCTGTTGAGTGGAGTTGCATCCGACATTAGAGAGAAAACTCAAAGAATCCTGGTGATTAACAATACAAATGGAAGATATATCAGAAAATTGTGTAAATTCGGTAAAAAAACTTATAGAAACAAACTTATGAAAAAGCAATTTCGAAGTAGTTGAATTACCTATGGGGAGAAGATTTCCAAAATACAACTGTGAAGCTCTAAAAAACACTTGAGAACCAACTTGCCCGTCAAAATACGCTTGAGAACAGTTGCGAAGAAGAATGGCGTGTGGGGTGATAATGGCGGAGAAGTATACGCGATAATGACGGAGGAGGGTTTTTGAAGTGTATGGAACGTGTGTTTGTGGGAGAAGAGGGAAAAGTGTATTGAAGAAGAGAGAGAAAAGCTGATGAGAGGAGATATACGCTAATTAGGTGAGAGAAAATAAAAAAAAATGAGATAGAAAAATATTTTGTAGCATATATTAAGCCTTAATTTTAGGATGGAACTAAATTTAAATTTTTTGCTATAAACTAAAAAGGGTATTTATAGAATGTAATATTTTAAAAGGGTATTTATAGAATATAAATAGGGTACTAACCTATTCTATAGGTGGTAAAATTTCCTTTATTGTTTAATATGAGAAAAAAAGATCATGTTATGGATAAGGCCACATAATTCAAGTCTAATAGATTTAAAAAATAAAAATTTTAAATAATAAAAACATATTAGAGCTAAAGAGAGGATATTTATACAATAAATTAATTTATAAATAAAATAAAGTAAATATACAATACTTACAAATATTATTGGTAAATTTAAATAATTTAAGAATTTCGAGCAATACTTTTAAATAAAATAAATATTAAAGAACAATAATATTTAATAAAATGGTAAGTTAATAAAAAGTCACGTGAAAACATGTAATACTATAAGATTATTCTTAAAAATGGAAGGAAAAGATTATTTGAACTTGAAATTAGAAATTTCTTAAAATTATGATAAGAATGCTCAAACTATGAATAGAATCACGAAATTGAAGTCTTACTAGATTTTTTTAAAAAAATTGATAACAAATTCAAAATTTAACAATAAAAAATAAATGTCTAATGTAGGTAATTTTACTAGCGAACATTAGAAGTCAAATTTGTACCTTGAAACTAAAAGAGAAAGAAAATTTAATTGGATGTAATAGAAAAATAATTATAAGAAAATTCAAATAGATTTGGAACATAATAATCAAAGAACTTATGTATTAATATTTTAGACAATTCAAAGTTGTTGTTTAAAATAAAATATGATATTATTTTAATTATAGGCAAATATTAATGTTAAAAAACATAATTAAAATTTCATAGTAGGAAAGAGAATATATAAAAAGAAAAATAGAGAGCTTAAAAATATTATCAATATATTTAAATGATAAAAGAGTTCTGATTAAGAGGATAAAAGCATAAAATACATTAAAGTTCAATATATATATAAAGGGTAATACCAAACCCTACATGTGAGAATATACTAGGTATGTTGTTATTAAAAGGGTAATAAGTAAAATATTAAGTCAATTGGTAAGCTAATAAAAATCACATGATATTATACAATATTAAGTAATGAATAATGCAATAACTATAAGCTAAGAACGAAAAAACAGTCTAAATATGTAGAACAATAAGATTTATTTGAAGTTGAGTTGAAAAACAAAGTGATAGTTAAAATTTTGTTAAAATAACATGATCTAATGTGCTCAAACAACATATATTACAATATGATATGTTTAGTGTTTTTTAATATTGATTGCAAAACGAAATGAAAATACTAAAATCAAGGGGTTGGTTGTTACAGATATAAAAAAGAAAATAGATTATCGATTATGAGATTTGAGAAATAGTTTCATGTCCTGCTTCTTAATTAATATTTAATGGTTATATATATATTTTTAATTGGAAGGTTTATATTTTAAGGTTATTTCCACATAATTCAAATAGCCCAAGTCAGTTTTTACATGGTTTGTGTGGGTACTAATCTACTATATTAAAAGCACGAAGCCCCTTAGCGAAATGTCGTTCGCCTTTTTTAGCCTTTAAAAATAAAATCCTTATTGGACAAAATAGTAATTAGATTATTTTTCCTAATATTTATTACTTCAAAATCAATTAAAATATTTTATTATTAAATCTTTCCTTGTTTAAACTATGTAAGAATTTCTAATATTTAGGACTTTAATTTTTTCTATAACTTTACCGTGTATAAATCATTTTCTTAACTGAACAGTAACATAACCATAATACTTTTTCATGATAAATTTCCTAATATTTAGGATTTTGCAATATGAAATGTATAATTTAGCATTGTGATATGCACAACTTACGTCTCCAATTGCAAAAAGAGACTGAATTTTGTTTTTTTTCAATAGTTGTTTAATGAAACATCTTTTCTTTTTAGACTCTTACTATGGTTTTGAAAATTGAAATGCAAGAACTATGCATCTTACATCTCTAATAGTTTAAAAAAAATAAAAACTCCTTTATTTAGGAGTTAGGTTAGCTAAAGTTTATTGGCAATTAAATATTTCTAATTATTTTATTTAGGTAAAAATTCCTAACTTTTAAAAATTTAAAATTACAAATTGCTTGCTTAATATTAAAAACTTTAAAATTATCTAAGATTTTTATGGACAATTTTCAAAGGCATGTAATTGTGGATTCTGTGTTTGCAAAGGTAACGAAGTGTGCTAATAAATACTAAATTATCATCTACTATTAATACTCTTAAACTCAACATCGAATTTCAGAAATATTTTTGAAATGACATTTAACAATTGTACGTTAAGTATACATATCTTAAAAATATTTATATATGTTTCAGAATTTTATACTTATTGATATGGGGTACACGCGCAAAACACGTATCCAAAAATTAGCACTATATTAAAATTATAAAGTCTCTTAGCAAAATATCGTTTGCATATTTATGCCTTTAATAATAGGTTTAACTCTAAACAAAATAGTCATTTAATTATTTTTCTTAGGATATTTAATCATTTCCCTAATTCTTAGGATTTTGAAATCAATTAAATTTTATTTATTGAATCCTTCCTAATCAAAATTAGATAGGAAGTCTTAATATTAAAAGTTTAAATTCCATTTAGATTCTATCACTTCAATGGAAACACATCAAATTGAGCATGTAAATATTTGAACTTTTACGAAAGTTACCTTACATAAGTAAAAGTATATAAAAATTGTAGTTAAATATGTACTATATGAGTTCTAAAATAAAAGCACACTAATAATATTGCATATTTATAGGAAGATACATAGTGCAAAATTTCTTCCTAAATTGAGTAACTAGATAAATAGGACACAATAGTAATTAATTTAAAAAACTTATACCTTTTTTTAAAAAAAAATTCTTTTGCAATAACTCATAAATAATTTTTAATTTAAAATTTATATATATTAATAGGAGATACAAGACTAATACTAGTTAGTACTAGTAAGAAAAGAAAGGGATAATGTAAAATGAGGAAAATAAGAGGCGCGGGAAGTTTTCTCCAGTTTCTTCTCTCAAAAGCTTCCATAGTACGAAGTCACAGACAACAGCGGGAGGGAAAGCAAAGTAATTTTCCTGTCGTCAATGGGGTCAGCAAGTCCCAAACACACCTGCCTCAAACTGGAAATTTCCAGCAAGACGCAGAAGGAACGAATATTCGTGAAAGGCACGTGGTTTTCTTCTCACTTTGACCTCTTCATCACTGACGGTCTCGAAGCTTGGATTTGCCTTGGTATTTTCCCTTTTATTCAAACTCAAATTTACATCCCCAATTTGTTTAATTTATCTCCTGAACTTAGTTTAATTGCGATTCTTCACATTTACTTTGTAATTATTGGGGTTTTTTCCGTGTAGCGTCGGAGGAAGAGGTAGAAGAGAGAGCTTCTCAATGGGATCAACCCGTTTCTGAGTATATTGATTTGGGTGAAAAGTATTTGGGATTTCAACAACCCGGTTCTGTTTATGGCTTTGATGATGCTGGCCCTGGCCATAAAAGGGTCAGCTGTTCCTGATTTTCTTTAAAACCTAGTTTATTGCACATTCAATTATTTCCTACAGTGATATCTCTGCGTTGAGTAAATTTCTTAAAAGAACAGAAATGACACCCTAAATATGAGATTTTAGTTTAATCATGTAACACTGACTTGTTGATGAAGCCCCTTAATGTTGTAATTTTAAGACTCGTGACTGACTCTCTATACTCTTGAATTTTTTTCAGTATATCTGTCATTTCTTTGTTAATTTGAGCATATTGTAGGAATTGTTGGTTCAGACTTTGTGTTGTTGATTCACGAATTGCTCAATTTGATTTGAGATGTTGCAGTAGCCTTGTATATAAGTTAATTCCTGGTTCAGTTTGCGCTCATTGAAACACCCTTCATAAGACAGTCCTACTGCTAGAACTCAATAGCTTGGAGCAAGAGGGCGGGGTCAGCTTGGAGGCTTGACAAATTAGTGATTTTAGCCATATGCACCAACTGTTTATTGTTCTTGCTTCTTAAGTCTATTGTGGTGCGTCGTAGGTTTATAGTACATCTCACATACTTTGCTTTGAATTGCTTCATGAATGCCTAAAGAGCAAGAAATTTATCTAGCTTGAAGTCGATGTAGCTGAGATACATATATCTTTATGGCATTATTGCAAGTCTGAAAAGCTATGATGTGCTTACATACCCTGTTACTTCCTTTTGATCTTTATAGCTCTCATGGACATTTGAGAAAGAAGGCACAAAGCTGGAGTGGCGGTGGAAATGCCAACTGTCTCATAATAGCAAGAAAACTACCGCAGACATCTTGGACTTTCTCATGGATGCAAACATTAGACTGAGTGTAAGGATCATGATTCCTGTACTGTCTCTTATTCACAATATTTTAATCCAATTTTGTAGTTTATTTCAATTCTATTGATCTGTCATCTAATTATCTATTTGCTGATAATCAGATAAACTTAAGTAATTAGGATCTTTTATGCATAACATGAGTTACAGCCAGTGTTAACTTTCGTCCATGGATGATGACGGAAAACCGTTCTTAGAAATGTTGGGAGAGGATGTAATACTTCTGCACGAGTTCCTATAGTTTCCTATTGTATTCTTGTTGATTCGAATAGTTTGGCAGCGGTTAGTTGCACTGTTACTGCATGGTTGGTTTCCCCCAAGGGCGGATTTATAGGCTTAAATATGGGGCACGTGAACCCATGGTCTCTTCGTAAAATTAGATATTTTATGTACATATTTTCAGAAATTGGTATAATATTAACTGTTGGCACTTATGCTCCAAGAAGATTGAATGGTCCATTTGGTTGAATGTTGAGTTATTGTCCAAGAGATATAGGGATCAAATCCCACTAGATACATTTTTTCTTCCTTTTTTTAGTAGTGCACCCATGTACTAGAAATCCTAGATCCGCCTCTGGTTTCCCCCAATGATTTTCTAGATGAGTACTGTTGCTACTTTACCAAGAAAGTTTAGATCTGTACCCATTCAAGCTTGGTGCCTGGTTGTATCTTGGAACATGAAAGTGGAATCATATTGGACCGATAGATCACCTGCAGTATGATATGAGAATATGCTTGGAAGTTTGTGATTTTTTATAGTGGACAGTAAGTTGCAACGTTTTCCCATCTGAATATGCCTAGGCATTTTTAAAGAAGGGGAACTTGTGTATCTGTCCCTAAGAGACGTTTTAGGACTGCACTAAATTCATCCTCATCTTGAATAATTGAATTTGAGAACAATCCGAAGACATCCTCATTTCTGGTGGTGTTACCTACCTCTTGTTAATTGATTTCCTTTTTTCTTCTTTCCGGTGCAAGGAAAAAATTAGTGTATATATAATAATATATATTCAGTGAATATTCAAGATACTACAGCTTCGATTCCTGCTTTTGCATTACCAGCATATCATACCTATAATATTTAACATGGTAAATTGAAATATTTTCTGTCATCTTGATTCTCTGTTATCTTTGCTTTAGAAAATGTCAGCACTCTTCTTTTCTTCCATCTAGACAGCATTTTATATGGTTCTGCAGTTAGTATGCTCTCACAATTTTTTAAATTTGATTGAGAAATGATGAGGTTTTGATCAATTCATGTTGAGACACTGCTTTGAAAATATTAATTACGATCTGTTTGTTTCATCTAAAAGTTCTAGGTACATTGTTATGCTGTGTGAAAGCCCTTGCCAGTTTATTTGATTTAACTTCTCACGAGTTATTTGATTTAATAGGATGAAGTTGTCAGTAAAACTCAATCATTTGAGAGGCTGAGAGAGGAGGCTGAAAAATGTTTAACACAAAGCGAGAAACTCAGCAAAGAGAAAGAAGAATTTGAATCTGCAATATATGCAAAGGTGCTGTTTTTAGTCCAAGCACTAGGATCTGTTATTATTTCACTGTTGGTTGCGATATATTAATATTTTGATCTTTCTTTTAACATCATACAAGGTATATCCTGCTACCCTTTGTTTTCTTGGCAACGGTTTAATTAGGCTTAGGAGAGAACATCCCAAAAGAGTTGGTTTATAATTGGTCATGACTGTGGTCCTTTTACTTCCAGTTTGTTGGAGTCCTGAATTCAAAGAAGAAAAAACTCAGAGAACTTCGCGATAAGCTCTCTAAACAGGGACCTGCTGTTCAAGAGCCGGTAGAAGAGGAGGACACACAATCTACAGACAGAACTGAGACCTTTGATGAGGGAAGCGATGACGAAAAAAGTGAGGAGGAGGTTGAGAAGGAAGATGTTGGCACTTCAAAAGATGTTCCAGCCAGAAGGGGAAGGGGTCGTGGGCGAAAGAGAAAGTAAATATCGAAGCAGCATTAGCACCATTTACAGTATCCTAATCATCCTTTGCCTCTTTGTCTGAATGCTTTCAATTTTATCTTTCTTTTCACGGAGAATGAGGATGATATGCACTGTTGAACTTGTGAATATTTCAGATATTCGGCATTTGTCTGATATCGTCTCGATGCCCACTGTTTCCCAAAGCATCGATACCAAATTCTGCGTTTTTTGTTTTGGAAAAAAAAGAGAGACAATTCATGCAACAAACTTCGAAAAGAGAAAGAGTAAAACCAAGCATAAAAACCCTCGGAATTATAAAATAATTAGAATTCTCCATTGTATCACTTACGAAGACAGTGAAAGGGTAAAACCAAGCACAAAAGCCCACGAAAATTATAAAATAATTAGAATTCTCCACTGTGTCACTTACAAAGACCATGTATCCCGTACAAAATTCAGGTGTAAACCCCTTTTACTTCTACTCTTCTCCCTTCTCCATGCTGACAAATTAAGACACCCGCATCTAAATCTAGAGTGTTGCTCTAAGAACGGACCAGTTTCCTAATTATACCATTGGATGAGAAGTGTTCTCAGCATGTAATTTTGACCTATAAGTGCTCCTAAAAATAATTTATTTATTATTATTAACTTTATTGAATTTTAGGAATTTTATTTTATTCAATTAGTTTGCATATTAATTGCATTATATGCATGCATAATTACAAAAAAAAAAAAAAAACTGTCTTTTGAAGCATTTTAGGATAGTTAAGAAGCATAATTAGTTAATTAATTAGTTCATTAGTGGATTAGATATTTATTTTGTTTAAATAATTAATTAAATAGGCCATTAGTGCAAAATAAGTTTAAATTAGGGATGTCTAAAGGGAGGGAATTTCTCGGAACTGGTCCATACCAATACCGATCCATCCCGGTCTGATTGAGGGATAGGGGTAGGGGATTTAGGCAAAGGGAACGGGGAGTGGGAGGGTACCGGAAAAAGTATCGGTAGACCGGTCCGTGTTATACCCTTAAGTTACCAAACTAGTATTGGTCTGATACCGAACCGGTACCCTACATTTAATATTGTTTTTAAATGTAGCCATTTTTTTTACCGTCAGCCAAATGCTATTTTTAAAAAAATAGTCATTGGCAACAGCCAAAAATTGCTATTTTTGCTTCCCTAGCCCCCTAACATCCTCTACCCCCTAATTTATGTTTTTAACCCCTAAGTTTGTAAAAATACGCTTTGACTCTATTTAAAAACTATAATACCCCATTTCATTCTTTCAGTTTGCACACAAAACTCTCCTATCTCTCCAATTCTTTATTTCTCTCTATCTCTAATTGCAATTGACGTTTTAGCATTATATTATTTTGATATAAAATTTTTAAGCATCAATATCAAATATATGGAGGCGTATGTTTTTCTTGGCACTATACTACTAGTTGGAGAAATTGTCTTACATCAACATCAATTATATGTCGGCGTTTGGTACATTCATACCAACTTTTATTAATTTTTTCATTTATTTTCGTTATATTTATGTTGCTATTTATTTTTATTTAATTATTTATTATTAGAAATGACTCCTGAAATAGTAAAAAACATGTTTAAAAATTGACTAAGGGTAATGCTAGTTTTAGTAATCCTAATCCTCTTGATGACGTTATCTAAGTAAATGAAACACCTCTCTATCATGATGTTAATATTAATTATCAACCACTATATCACGAAGCACTGCAAGCACAATATGATGATTATGAAAATTTAAGTGAGGATGAAGAGAACTTAGATGAAATACCCACTAGTCCTGCTCCTGCAACTCTAACTTAGAGTCAATCTCAGTTTGGAGCTGATATTCGGTACCTCCCATTAGACAACCAATTGAACATAAAAAAGGATTAATTTTTTGGCAATGGTTTACGCATGATACAGGTAATGAAAAACTATTTGTAAAATTTGCAACAATGATTATCTTTTAAAGATAAATTTGCTCATGGCGGAACGGGAGGTTACAGAAGCATATGGAACTTCATCATAAAGCTTTTTGGCTTGCTAGGGAGGGGGATCTCCATTCTAAAATAAATCCTACTCATTCCGGGCAGGGCTCATACTGTACAACTACAAATTAACCCAGTGATGGGAAGTCTTCTCCATTATAATCTAAAAAAAGTACAGAGAAAATATAACAAAAAATGGTTGTTGTAGAGGGTTTGACTTTTAGTTTTCCGTCATCTAACGGGTTTCTTTGTTACATACAATAAACGTATAATCATGATTTTTAAGGTTTTTCTAGAACAACTATTAGAAATGATGAAAACGGTTCATATTAAATACTCATATAATAGAAAGACACGTGGAACCAGATACAGATGAAAAGCGAGGCAGATAGAAGTCAAGACCAGAGGCAACAATCTTGGTTAGCACTAGGAAGCCCTTGAAGGGAATATTGCTCATAAAGACAAATGAATGACTATCATCCGATAGCATTCAATGAAGAATATTCTGCATTATTATATGCATAGTCCGCTATAGAGAATATGGTATTCGTAGCCTGCCGTTGAATGGCCCCGATAATTGTCATTTAAGAGAGGCTTGATCCTAGGACCTTATTCCTTAGGTGCCATTATAAATAGGGATTTCAACAACCACTGTAAGAACATAAATTTTCTGACAAACTTATGCTATGCACATTATTCTAAGCTCAATGACATTTTATTTCTCGTTTATGGTTATTACTATTGTCTTCAGAAGCTCTGCACCCGGAACCGAGCTATCTGCTATCTCATCTTGATTTCAATGCTAAGTCTTGTATTTTATTTAATTTATGTATCATTTTGGGATCAAATTAATTCGCTTGTCTATAAATTACGTATAAATTCACTGTACCATTTTACGAGTAAACAGTTTGGCCCCCATTGTAGGGTTTAGACAATTGCATAATTGGGTTGATCCTTGCATCTATTAATAACCTGTTTAAATTCTTTGTCTCTTAGCAAACAATCATAAAAAATGGCAGATAATAATGTCAACAACACACACAACATGGAGGCCCAAGGAAATCAGCCTTAACACGAAGATTCAATAAGCGATATCTGCAATGAGGAGGGCGTAGCCACGCTGGTCCATGGGGGACAGTATCCACAACACGTTCGTGAGGCAACTCCTGATGATACTGAAGATACGTTATGGAAATAGTGAAAATCTTATAGGAGCAACAAATGGCTATTATGGGCCACCTCTCACGATAAGACCAGGTCATGGCAGAGTTGAAGTAAGCGTTGTCGGGCACTTTGAACAACGTGAATAGAAGAGGTCCAATTCCTCCCACAAACCAAAAAACATAAAGGGTTGATAACAACACCCCGAGGGGTGAGGTCGACATCAGACCTGGTAACAATAAGGAGAATGATACCTTTAAATCGAATTTGTGCAGTTATGAGGGAAATAAACACCCGAATGGATCAAATCCCGGGTGCACTGCCGGTGTTGAAAGGACCAGACTCAAAGAAGTACACCCAATTGCCGTTCAAACCAAGTGAGGCACTAGAATTGATCCTAAAACGGTTAAAAATCCCAGATGTGCCGAAATATGATGGGACTTCGGATCCTCAGGAACACATCACCAACTATACAATGGCGGTAAAAGGAAACGACCTGGCTCCGCACGAGATTGAATCAGTCTTGTTGAAGAAGTTTAGGGAGACTTTCACAAAAGGGGCCCTGGCATGGTATTCACTTCTGCCTGAGCACTCAATAGATTCCTTCGAGATGCTTGCGGATTCTTTAATCAAGGCCCACGCCGGGGCCTGGAAGGTACATGCCCGAAAAGCTGATATATTCAGAATTTCACAAGGAGAGTCTGAATTGCTGCGGGAGTTAGTGAGCAGATTTTAGAAGGAGAGGATGATGCTCCCGGTCATCCTGGACGAATGGGCAACAGAGGCATTTACTAAGGGGATAAATCTGAGGAGTGCTGATGCTTCCCGGAAATTAAAAGAAAGTCTGCTCGAGTTCCAGGCAACGACATGGGCAAATTTTCACAATCGTTACGAGTAAAAGATAAGAATTGAGGATGACCAGCTCGATTTCCCGGCATCAACCAATGGTCGGGACCGATATAAAAATAAGGAAAAGTTGAAGGATGATTTCGACGCAGATCAACGGTCTTCCAAAGGTCGATATTTTCCCTACGAGAGGGCCGAAAGACGTGACAGAGGTTTCCGATCGTGGATAGATTTGCTATCAATAGAAGAGCTGATCGCAGCTGGAATAATAGGTCATTACAAATTAAGAGTTATCGGGCCCCCGAGACTCTCCCTATCCCAAGCTGTCCGAATACAATTTCAACGTCAACGTAGTGGAACTGGTTTCGGCAATGAGAAATATTAAAGTAGCTCGATTCCCAAGGCCGATGAGATCTGATCCTAGTTAGAGGGATCCCAATCAATGGTGTAAATATCACGGGACTAACGACCATCGGATAGGGGACTATCGTCATTTGCGGGAGGAGGTAGAGACAATGCTAAAAATGGTCATCTGAAAGAATTCTTAAGCGACCGGGCTAAGAATACCTACAGCCACAATCGGGATAAGGCGGAACCCACAAAAGCAGGAGAAGATCCCTCTCGTCTAACAATCAACATGAAGGGAATGAGATTAATGGTGTAATTTTTTCGACAGCAAAACAGACAAAGGTATCAGTGACCCATAACAAGAGACTCCGGGAAGTCGCCGAGGACGACATCACCTTCACGGAGGAAGATACAGATGGACACTTACTACCGCACAACGATGCCCTAGTAATTTCTCTTAATGTTTTATATTTTAAAATTAAACTGTTTTGGTGGACCTAGGAAGTTCAGCCAATATTATCCAATGGAGAGAGATGGAACAAGCCAAGCTGACTGGAAGTATCAATCCATTTACAAAGCTCCTCACCGGGTTCAATTTAGCAAGCGTAACCACCCGAGGGGATATTCTGCTGCCTACGAATGCCGAAGGGTTAATGAAGATGACCCCCTTTGAAGTAGTAGACGGCGATAAGGGCTATAATATTATTCTTGGAAGACCATGGATACATGAGATGAAGGTTATGCCATCAACATACCATCAACTTTTGAAATTCCCAGCTCCGAAGGGAATTACACAAATAAGAGGAGACCAACCGACAGCAAGGAGATGAACACGATCTCGGTTTTCAGTAGCAAAGGGAAAGAGCATGCGACGTAGCAATTACAGGGACCGACGCCCGATCCCGAGCCAAATGAAGACAAGAAGTGGGAGGAGTTGTCGGACTCTTATCCGATACCAAGATATTTCTAGGTACCGAAGGAAATGGACGTAACCAAATCCACAACGGAAGAAATCGAGCAGGTCGCACTGTTTGAGAAATTCCTGAAGAGGAAGTTCCACTCGGGGACAGGATTAAACCCCAAGCTCAATTCAAGATTTATAGAATTTCTTAAATTTAATTTTGACTGTTTTGCATGGTCGCATGCAGATATGACAGGTATTATTCCAGAGGTGGCCGTGCATAAATTAAGCTTAGATCCAAGCATCCCTCTGGTAAGGCAGAAGAAACGCCTTATTGCTGTGGTTAGAAATAAATTTGTCAAAGAAGAGGTAACTCAATTGCTTGAAGACGAAGGTACATAATCTCCTGTTTATTATGTTAGTAAAATTTTAACGGGAGCGGAAACTAGCTACCCACACCTCAAAAAAATGTCCTTAGTTCTCTTAGTCGCCGCTCAAAAGCTTAGACCTTATTTTCAATGTCACCCGATAGCTATGGTGATAACCTTTCCCCTACGAAATCTCTTTCACAAACCTGAACTTTCAGGTCGACTAGCCAAGTGGGCAGTCGAAATAAGTGAATTTGACATAGAGTATAAATCTAGGACTGTGATCAAGTTACTAGTTTTGGCTGAATTTGTGGCTGATTTTAGTCCTGGACTGCTGCCTTTGGCCACCAAAGAAGCAGTGATGGTATCAAAATCGACATCAGGAGTCTGGATCTTGTTCACGGATAGAGCTTCCAATGTAAAAGGGTTCGGGATCGGTATAATATTAATCACACCTTTGGGAGAACCTCTAAGGTAGGCCATAAGGACTATTACCTTAACTAACAATAAAGCGGAGTATGATGCCTTGATTACATATCTCGAGTTGGCCCGGGGATTGGACTCTGAGGTCATAGAAATCAAATGTGATTCCCAGCTGGTAGTAAATCAGGTCTACAGAATCTTCAACGCTAAAGAAGAGCGCATGCAATAATATGTAATTAAAGTCCAGGCTTAATTTTCACGATTCAGGGAATGGTCAATAACCCATATCCCGAGGGAGGAAAACACAGAAGTAGATGCGCTAGCCAATCTAGGCTCGTCCATGGAAATAAAGGGGTCAGACTCCAGTACGGTCGAACAACTTATGCATTTGGTATCTGATGTGGACGGCTATTGTGAAGTAAATGCGACCAATTTTGTCTTGGACTGGAGAAATGAGATCATTGACTATCTCGAGCACGAAAAACTACCTGATGATCCCAAGGCATCCTGGGCGTTGCACACTAAAACAACTCGATACTGCTTCAAGGGAGGTCAATTATATAGAAGATCTTTCCAAGGCCCATTGGACCGATATTTGGGAGCTTCCGAAGCTAACTACGTCATGAGAGAAGTTCACGAAGGAATATGCGGAAATCACTCGGGCGCGGATCCCTTGGTATTAAAGCTAATTAGGGCATGATATTATTGGCCCTAAATGGAACAAGACGCTAAGGCTTATATTCAGAAATGTGATAAGTGTCAACGCCATGCACCATTGGTGCATCAACCAGCAGAGCTATTGCACTCGGTTTTGTCGCCCTGGGCATTCATGAAATAGGGGATGAACATAGTCGGTATGTTGCCGCTAGCTCCCGGTAAGGTAGATTTTTTTTGATTTTAGCTGACTACTTTTCTAAGTGGGTTGAAGCAGGTCCGTACCAGAAAAATTATGAGCACGAAGCAGTCGATTTCCTGTGGGAGAACATAATTTCCAGGTTTGGGATACCAAAAAAAATAGCCTGCGACAATGTGCCACAATTTATAGGCGCAAATGTCACAAAATTCCTTGAAGACCTGAAAATCAAAAAAATCACATCATCGATGTACCATCTGAGCGCAAACGGACAAGCAAAATCGATAAACAAAGTAATTATTCAAAATCTCAAAAAGAGATTGGAAGCAGCCAAAGGCAAATGGCCCGAAGAGCTACCCGGGGTGCTATGGGCATACCTCACACCTACTAAATTAAGCACGGGGGAGGAACGTTTCTCTATTGTATATGGAGTAGAAAACCTTGATCCCGGTGGAAGTAGGAGAACCTACCATGAGATACTTCCGAGCGGGCGAAGAAGCAAACAACGAAGCATTAATGGTCAGATTGGAGCTGCTCGACGAACGCAGGGACTTGGCGCATATAAGGATGGCGGCCCAAAAACAAAGAATGTAAAGATATTACAACCAAAGAGCCAATCTCCATTTTTTTAAAGTGGGAGATTTGGTTTTAAGAAAAGTGACTCAAAATAGCCAAGAGATCAACAACGTAGGGAAGTTGGGTCCAACGTGGGAAAGCCCCTACCGGGTTTTAGCTGTCACCTGAAAAGGATCATACGAATTGGAAAATCAAGACGGAGTAAAATTTCCGAGCAACTGCAATGTGCCACACCTTAAAAGATACTATTGTTGATGAGCACCGCCTATATTGAAAGTATGTGCTGCACTCTTTTTCCCTTCATCTAGTTTTTGTCCTAATTGGATTTTTCTGGAAAGGCTTTTAACAAGGCAATAACAAAAAGAATACTACGAAGAAAGCACCATCACCAGAAGTAAGACCTTTAAATGACAGGGAATGGAAGCAATAAGATACTACGGGATGTTTAGATAGTCTTTTGCTCGATCGCAAAATTCCTACCGGGAAATAAAGCTTGCTATTGGGCCCAAGGTTACCCTGTCATTCACGAGTGCAAGTCACTAGGGGTGGTTAGGTAATCTTTGGCTTTATAGAAAAATTTCTAATGGGAAATGAAGCTTGCTATCAGACCAAAGATTATCCAACCATTCACTAGTGAGATATTCAAAGGAGCAAGATATCCAGTGTTCAAATTCGCATTTTTTGTATTCGAACACTAGTGGGAATGATATGAGAATATGGAAATATGACTACCACATACACCAGGGCTACGAAATCCGGGAACAAAGATATATCATCGGGATCGGGGACTGCGCGGCTAGCCCCAAAGAAACAAGTTGTACAAATGAGCCACAAGTAATGGCAATTTCTTTTTCAACACAACGATTGCTTATGTACTTTAGAAAATGGAGGGAATAAAGTAAAGTCCTTTTATTTTTATCTTGTTTCTTGTCCGAACAATAAATTAATTTTATCATTTGAAAGTTAATCAAGTACTTCAAATGCTAGTGCCATAATGAACAGGAGACGTCCTCTTCAAAAGCATTGTAAACATGAGAGAGACCTCTCTTATGAAACCCTCACAATAAAGGGTTGGTTCCGGAAGAACCTATACCCGGAATCCAAATGCCATCGGGGAAAAATACACTTGACGCCTTGCATAACTCGACACAAAAAAGTAAAATTTACATAATGCTTAAACGAAAAAGCACTTTTATATACAACAAACGTGACACGTAGAACAAGTACAAAATATTGGAAAGAAAAACAAAGTGAAAAGAAAGCAAAAAGCTAAACAACTGCATCACCGGAATTCGGGGAAAGGGAAGCATCTGCGCCCCAGGAGAAGTAGGTGGATCTATCACCAGGTAAAGATCTTGGCCTCTATCATCATCCCCTTAAGGTTCTTCTTTAGTTCCCGAGAACTCAGAACTGGAACCAGAAGAGTCAGTTGTATCAGGTTGGATCGGGAGAGCAGTTGAATCCAACTCACGAGCCTTGGCAATTTCGGCATCAAAGTCAATAACGCTAGCTTTGGCCTCTTCCAAGGTGTTTATCCTCATGCTATACATAGAATATATTTTCTCAACAATGAGGGAAGCTGCTTGATGCTGAAATTCTTCCTTAAGTTGGTCAACCTCGGTCGAAAAGTTATTCCCCTCAGATCTAGTGGCTTGGAGGCTAATATCAAGGTTATGGATAGTGGAGTTATAAACTTTATTATGCTCTATGACCTTCCTATGCCTCTCTTCCAACCGGACATGCTTTTCGGCAGCAGTAGTAACCTCTTCAGCTTTGGAGTTCAAGGCTGCCTCCAAATTATTCAGTCTTTTAGTAGAGGCAGCCTCGCGATCAGCAACAACAAGAATAACATTTTGGACCTCAACCCACTTTGCCTTGGCCTCTTCAAATTGTACCCTTAACAGGGCGGCCTATTGGGCTGAGGGTCACCACCTCTTGCTCACTTTGCTGCAACCAAGCCTCCAACTCAACGGCCTCAGCAGCCTGTGCTTCCAGTGTAGGGAGGCAAGCAACAATTTGATCCCACTCGGCCAACAATTGATCACGCTCGGATGTGAGTTTTTCTTTATCAAGGATCAACCTCTGAAGGCCCCCAGAAGCAAGGAAGTTAGTCTGCAAAGAAAAAGTTCAAATTAAAAATCTTGCCATAGCAAAGATACAAGGAACAAAAAGGGAACAAATATCGTACTGCTGTAGCATTGTGCATGGCATTGTTTCCCATACATTCTCCCGAGAGACTCTATTTTATTCCTATTTCTCTGAAGCCAGAGGCTTCAAGTAATTGGCAAGTTTCACTGGACGGGATAGTAGATGGCACCTAGTAAAGATAGAGAGGGAAACGCTCCTCTTCCTCTGGGGATCTTCGGAGGGGGACGAATAGTTATGCCCAAATTCCCATGGACTGAGGACTGGGGAGGAGGGACATCCTCCTCTCGGGTGTCCACGACCGGTGGAGATGATGTAGCAGTTGCTGGCAGAGAAGACATGATTGGTGAGGAAGGAGATAAAGCTGATGGAGTTGTAGGTTGAGAAGCAGCTGCATCAAAGGCATTGCTCGTTATTTGTTGCTCGCCAACCGAAAATGGAAATGACCCGGTACCCGACCTCATGGTACTAGGAGAAGCGTCGGGGTCCCGGAAGCGAGAGTTGGAATCTTCCACTCTATCACACTCTCCCCAGAGTGCCTGGACATCGTTCTTGGTTCAAGTAACTAGCTCAACAAATTGGGCAGTCTGTTGAGTTGATGAAGGTCGTCGTCTTCTATGTAGAGAAGCCCCTTCATCACTGGCTCCTCCATCATCGTCGATCACCATGGTGTCTGTGGCTGGTTCGGGCATGGCGCTCTTCACCTTTTTATTTTTACCCTCGGCCGTTGAGGAGTGTTGTCTTTTTTGTTGCTTGTTCTTTGGTCGTGGACTCCGAGGGTAAGCATTCCTACCGAAGCATATCTGGCGACACCCATTAGGACGAAGGCCTCCTGCAACAACCTCGCCGCGTCTAGGATATTAGCCAAAACGTCCTCCTTAGGGACGGTAACAGAGCCCTGAGGAAGACATAAATTCAACAAAAGGAGAAGTTAGCCAATTTTCTTATATGTGAGATAAAGAACAAGATAAACTCAAGAATCAACTTACCATGATTTTTGGACTTCCACCCATATTTGAGGGCCAGTTCTTTCCATCGACAAGTCTTAATTTCTAACATCCAAAATTTTCTGAACCCACTGATCCGAGCCTTCAACCCTTGGTGGTGTCCACCGAGTTGCTGAAATAATGGAAAAAAGAAGGATCAGTGATAGCATGGAATAACCTTTAACTAGAAGAAAGGATAGACGTTGAACTTACATGTACGATTCTATGATTCAGGAAAGGATGGAGTTGTGGCCGGGATGATGTGCCTGGTGGCAACTATAATGAACCGATCCATCTAGCCATAGCCATTATCGTCAAACATGCTGGTGAGCAAATCATGATGACCACATTTGCTGAAGTTTATCATCCCCCCACGGAAAATCTTGGGGGAATAAAGGTTCATCAACCGAGGCAGGGAGAGTTCCTCCCCTATCTCCTGGCATAACCGCCGAAGACAAGCTACCATCCACCACTCAGAAGGGCTCACCTGAGCCAAGAATACTTGATAGTGGAGGAAAAACTCCAAGATTATGGAGTCAAGTCCCCCGCTCAATGAAAATGGGCCCAAAGTGAAGGGGTGTGTCTAAACATACATAAAACCCTTCTTGGGGAAGGTTACCCGCTCCACTAGGTCGGGAGCGATGATGTTCAAATCATGGAAACCACATTCTTCCTTCACAGCAGGGATGCTAGAAGGACGAATGGAAGAAGGGTATACACCAACAGCCCATGTGCGTGAGTTAGCAGAAGGGAACTTCTCTTCGAAGTCCTTTGCCGTAGTAAGCTTTTTGGGGATAATTGTGCTCACCATAGAAGGAGCATCATCATCAGTGCTTTCTTTGTTCTTTGAAGAACTAGAGTTTCTGGAAGAGGAGGCCATAATTAGCAGAAGGAAGTAAGGATTTCTCTGAAGAAGGAGGTTAAAATCAAAAGTGAGTTGAATAAAGAAAGTTTGAGAGAGTTCGAAAAATTATGAAGTGTAAGAGAAGAAGATTGAATCGTATAATTAAAGAAATAGGCGAATAAAATCGTGGCCATGATTACCTCGAGAACCGGCGAAAGTATTGCTGAATCATGGGATAACGCATGTTTGGGGCATTAAATGCGGAGAGACGTGCATCTAATCAACCGTTAGAAACTTTTCAGAGGGAGTTAGTAAATTTTTCGCTAAGAAAGGTATCTTTACCAACTTCTTGATGACACGAGGATATGACACCGAAAGTAGGGGTACTATCTATATAGGGTGAAAACGGTTCATATTAAATGCTCGTATAAAAGAACGACACGTGGAACCAGAGACAGATGAAAAGTGAGACGGGTGGAAGTCAAGACCGGAGGCAGCAATCTTGGTTGGCACCGGGAAGCCCCCAAAAGGAATGTTGCTCATGAAGGCAAATGAATGTCTGTCACCGGATAGTATTCAATTAAGAATATTCTGTAGTATTAAATATATAGACCGTTATAAAGAATATGGCATTCATAATCTGATGTTACACATTCTTCAATGGCCCCCATAATTATCATTTAAGAGGGGCTTGATCCTAGGACCTTGTTCCCTTGGTGCCACTATAAATAGGGATTTCAACAACCATTATAAGGATAGGAATTTTCTGACAAACTTACGCAATACACATTATTCTAAGCTCAACAATATTTATTTCTCGCTTATTGTTATTACTATTGTCTTCGTAAGCTCTGCTCCCAGAACCGAGCTATCTGCTATCTCATCTTGATTTCAATGATAAGTCTTGCATTTTATTTAATTTATTTATCATTTTGGGATCAAATCGATTCGCTTGTCTATAAACCACGTATAAATTCAACTATATCGTTTTATGGGTAAACAAGGTCGTACTGTTAATGGTTATGATTACTTAACAATTACATGCCATTGGATAGATGACAACTGGTTATGCAAAAATGCATTATTGGTTATAGATCTGTTGATGACTGACACACTAGTATTTTTACTTCTAAAAAAATTAAATAAATTCATACTTTTTTATGGACGGTCTAACAAAACTATTATTGTTACTTTAGACAATGCTTCTAGTAACACTTCTGCTATAGGAGTGAATTACAAGAAAATACACTTGACTTCACACCATAACAAAAAATGGCCCATGTTTTTAAGTTTTACCCGACCTAGCCCATATTGTATATATTTTAAAAGCACTAGCAAATTCAAAATCTTTGTTCTTACAACTATTGCTTCTAAAAGCTATGAAGTTAAATATGTATTCTCACAACCATTTCTTTCACTCTCTTTTCTTCTCACATCTTCTACATATACTTCAAGGGGTCGTCCGCCATTACTGCTTCTCCCCTGTGTCACTTGGTTGCAATATAAGAAAATTGAAGAGTAGAAGTCCACCATTGAAGGTCATTCAAAGCTTTGCTTTCGAAAATAAGATTTTTTGAGGTTGTTAGTTGTTTGATTGGGTATTGTCCCAATTGAATAAAAATATCAAAAGGAGTTCAAAATTTAAATTTGAAGTGATTTGGAGTAGATTTGAGCAACATTTGAGTTAAATTTCATAAAAGACGCAAGAAAGAAGATGAAGTCTGTTTTTTTTGTATAATTATGTATAATCTTGTATATATAGTGTATATGAGTGTATAAAGGCATCTTATACACTATTATACACTTTTATACACCTTTATACAAGCGTCTGTAGACAAACTTCTTCTACGATTTTCAGTTGTAGTTCTTGTTCAAAACCAGTCCAAATCACCATTAAATGACTTCAAATTTATATACAACCTCCTTATACTATTTCTAACAATTCAAGATAACACCCACTCCAAATTTCTCACAAATCAAATTCAGAATCTAAATCCACATATTTAAGCTTGTTAAAAATCTAATTTTCACCACCCAAATAGATTTGCTTTGTTGAACTAATATTTGAGTTACAGTTACTGATTCAAAAATTAACTTAAAAGCTTGAGCAGTCTTTTTTAAAATTTAAATAGTAATTTCGAGAACCTATTGGAGTTGGATATTGAATCTTAGCATATTATTTTTGGGCTAGTTGATTGTAAATTAAAATATGAGATATAAAATTAAAAAGTAAGGATCCTAGTTCTTATGTGAAATTTTTCCTTTTGAAAACTAGATTAACTCCACCTTTTTCGAAATTATTTCTTATTAGATGTGCATGTCATATTTATAATTTGGTTGTTCAAGATGGACTTACTTTATTTGACACTACTCTTGACAAAATTCAATTTGTAGTTGGTTATATTTTTCGCTCTCAAATACCTGCTAGGCATAAAGAATTTAAGATGCATTGTGAATCTTGTGAATTTCCCTTTAGAAAAATTCCTAAACAAGTTACAACTAGATAGAATTCAGTATATGATATGTTGTCTGTTGCTTATGAATATTGATTGCCTATTACCAACATGTTTCATGCACATGTTTCTTCTATTTAAGATATTATAATAGATGATGATTGGGATACCACTTTTTATCTTATTCAATTTTTAGAAAATTTTTCTATGCTACAAAAGAATATTTTAGGGTATATTATCCAACTATTTCTAGCATGTTACTTTATATAGCTGGAATTTTGATGTTATTTTTTTAAATATAAACAAGAAGAAAAATATGAAGATGCTATTAAAATAATGGATGAAATATTTTAAAAAAATATTTTTTTTCCTATCCTTGTTATTTATGTTGTTGATGCTGTTTTACATCCTTAAATCAAAGTTATTGGTTCATAAAAGCTTATTGAAACGATTTATGTTAATTTAGAAATTAAAGAAATACAAATACCATCTCTTTCTACTGGTTTGGTTAGCATTCAACCAAATATTAAAGTTGTGTATAACTATTACCAAAGACTGATGAACGTTGTTGCACCAACTACGTCTCAACCTCTTAAAAAGACTGCTACACAAATACCTTTTGGTGCAATTTGAAAAACGATTAGTTAATCACAACCTTCAATAATTAACGAGCTTGATGTTTATTTACTTGCAGGATTTATTGTGCAACGATGCGATCGATCATTTTGCTTTCTAGATCTTCGTTCTCCTTCTTAAGACTTTTCATATGTGCTTTTACTGTTTTATGACTTCCGGAGATAATTGATTTGGGTTTGAAAGGGTTCGGGTTGAATTCAGAACACTTAGTTCTATAATAGTAGCCTAAGGTGACAAAGTTTGACTTGAGTCAACATTTTGAGTAAACGACCCGAAACCGGTATTTGAAGGTCTCAATAGGTCCGTATAATAATTTGGACTTGGGCATATGTTCAGATTGAGTTTCGGGTGATCTAGGAGCATTTCAGTGCTTAATTTTGAAAGTTGGCGCCTTGAAGGTTTTAGAGTTTCTAAAATTTGGTTTGATGTAGACTTTGGCATTATTGATGCCCTTGTGATTTCGAGCCTGAGAATAAGTTCGTATGGTGATTGTAACTTGTGCGTAAAAGTTGGCATCATTTCGAGTTGTCTAAGTATGATTCGTCGTGTTCGGAGCTAGTTGAAGAAGTTTGAAGTTCATAAGTTAATTAATTTGATTTTAGGGTATGATTCTTGATTTCGATGTTGTTATACGTGTTTCGATACTTTGAGTAGGTCTGTATTATGTAAATGAACTTGTTGGTGCATTTCGGGGTCCCGGGTTGCTCGAGTGTATTTCGGACCACCTAGAGTTAAGTCCAAAATAGTAGATTTTCTGCTACTGGTTTCCTTCTTCGGGAACGCGGAAGGTGCGCTGTGTTCACATTGAAGGATTTGGGCTGAGGGATCTTTGTTCTTTGCATTCGCATTAGTGGGGTCGCGATCGTGCAATTTTGGGGCCACTAGTCTTCGTGTTTGCGATCCTTGGGTTGCGTTCGCATAGAGGGAGGCCAGCTGAGGAGAGATGCAGGCTTTGGCCTTCGAGTTCACGAAGGGCAGCTCACGTTCACGACGGGTCAGTCAGGTTAGGCATCACGATCGCGAGTGCCCTATCGCGTTCATGATGAAGCCTTTTGTGGCCAGAGGCAGGTTTGCCTTCGCGATTGCGAGGGTCTTTTCGCGATTGCGAAGAAGGACCACTGGGCAGAACACTTAATAAAAGTCAGGACTTAGGCCATTTTTTTTTATTTTCCACTTCTTTAGGCCGATTTTGGAGCTCTTTGAGGGATATTTTTCATCTAGGATTTTAAGGTAATTGATTCCTACCCATTATGAGTTTAATACATATTAGGTAGATTTTAACATAGAAATTGTAGAAATTATGGGATTATGTTAAAAAATCTAGGGTCTGGTAATAATGAAATTAGACCATGAAATTAATTATAGAATTGAGTATAAATTATATATTTGAGTTCGTAAGGTCATGGATAATATTTACCTACGAAAATTTCCGGAATCCGGGAACATAGGTCCGAGGGTGATTTTAGGAACTTTTCGATTTGGATTGGGTAATTACTCTAATAGATCAATTATGAACTTTTGATCATATATTTATTAGTTTGTACGACTTTTGACTAGTTTCAGGTTGCTCGACATTATTTTGAGGCTATAAGTGTGGTCGAAGAGCCGAGTAGTGAACTTGGAAGCGAGGTAAGTCTCTTGCCTAATCTTGTAAGAGGGAACTATCTCCGTAGGTGATTAAATTATTATGTGCTACTAGTTGTGGGTGCTATGTAAGCACGAGGTGACGAGAGTCTGTACGTAGCTAAAAACATGTTTATGTCAGTGTAGACTTAGGACTTTATCGTGCAATATTTGTATTATTTGAACGAAATTTATTAGTTTACTTAGTTGAATTTATAATTGAAATTTGATTTGGGATTATGTTAGGCCGAGCTTCATTACCTTGAGTTTTGGCAGAATACTAGATTGTTGGTGAAAAATGCTTTCTTTGAGTGCCATCCTTGTGTTGTAGTTTTCTTAACCCGTAGTTCGAACAATTTTTCTATTCCTGTGGATTGGGCCGAACGCCTCGGCAATACATATATATTGAGATTCATTCTTGGATTGGGCCGTACGACCTCGGTAGTGTATGTATATGACTATTATTGATCGGACCGTACGACCTCGACATAACTCGTGCATAAAGTTAGGAATCCGAATATACATGATATTTCCTTCATGACTTGAGGTTGATATTTATTTGATGATTCTTATTTATTGAGATGGAATGTGATATTTGGAGAGTTTAAATTAATTTTTTGATAAAGGATCACATTATTTGCCGTTTCTTATTTCATTGTTACTGTTCTATTTCATGCCTATTCACAATTCTTGCACTTTATTTATTGACCACTAGTAAGTGTCGATATCGGCCCCTCGTTACTACTTCTTTGAGGTTAGCCTAGATACTTACTGGGTACATGTTGATTACGTACTCATGCTACACTTATGTACAAATTATGCAGATACTGAGGCAGGTACATCTAGTATCTGTCCGGATGCGTATCCATATTATCTGGAGATTTAGTAGTTAGCTGCCCCCATACTCCGATCTACAGCACCCGGAGTCTCCTCCTTGTTGTATTTACTATTTCTGTCTATTTTATTTCAAACAGTAGTATATAAATTTTGTAGATTCTACTAGATTGCTCGTGCACTTGTGAAACCGGACTTTGAAAAATTTTAGTAGATATTTATGGTTTATGCCTAATATTATTACCATATCATTTTTATGCTTTATTCATGCGTTATCATCATGATCTTTTATACTTAGTTTCTTTATTAAACAAAATTCATGATTTCAAAAGCAATAAAATAATAATTAATTTGATAGTTCACCGTTGGCTGGCCTAACGGCGATGTTGGGCACCATCATGGCCTATAGCGGGTTTTGGGTTGTGACATATTTATATTTCCGATGATGAAGAAAATGAAGACTTGCGAAAATATTAGAGAATGAATGAACAAACATTTGCGATTCTTCCAAAAATGGCACGAGATGTGCTAACTATTCATGCTTCATCAGTAGCCTTCGAAAGCGCTTTCGGTGCAGCACGATTTCAACTTGGAGACTATAGACATTCATTGACAGAAGACACCTTCGAGACTATCAGTTTATTCAGAGATTGGATTAAAGCGGAGAGAAGAAACTTTGGCCTTCCAGAAATAATTCAAGAAGACGACGATGCATATAATGAAATACTATCAACCGGAGATGGCAGAGACTCAAAAGAACAAGTACTACCAATTCCAAGTGAAGAACCATAAAAAATTATTGAAAAATTACGTAAATCGTTCAAAAGAAATATGTAATTTTATTTTTACAAGTATTGAAATACAAATAAATATTTGTAACTTGTATTAAAAATTTAATGTTTATACTGCATTAAATCAAATAAAAGGCACTCCATAGCCTTGAATTTTATCCCTTAAAGTTTGTGTGTATTTAAATATAATAATTTTTAAAAAATACACTTAAGTGCCCTCACCTCCCCCTTAAGTAACCATAGGATCGGTAGTGGTATTGATACGGTACCCCCAAAAATCCCCTTACCTCATACCCTTAATTTCCCTTAACCACAGTCCCCTTAAGGAACCCCCATACCGGTACCCTCCCCTCTTCATAACCAGTACCCTTAAGTACTTAGAAACCTTTTCCTTAGAAAGCCCTAGTTTAAATTAGGAATTAAAATTAGAGAATTTTTCATAAAGCACCATCTTTTAGGCCTAAATAGCCATTTATAGATACCATTTGCTATATTACGTGTTATAGATATCATTTATGTTTTTATACAATGTATTTCATGTATTTAAGATGTTGTATTCAATAATACAACAAAAAAAATAGGTGTAACAACAGGAATGCCAGCTAATGTAGATATGTATTTACCTGTATTTAAGTGTATTTAACCTTAAATGTAGTAACGTAACTGCGCAATATCTGAAAGGTTAAACAGAAGGAAATCAAATCACACGATTCTCTCCTAATTTTACTCAACTCAAATAATCCATCACTAATCTGTATTCTGCACTAAGAAAGAAACCCAGAAAGTGAAAAAAACTAAAATACAGAGCAACAGCTGATCGATTTTCTTCCATTCTCTTTTCCTCCTTTTCGATTGATACAAATTATATACAAGCGAAGGTATAACTACTCCATACATATGACATGTTTAACAGTTTTGTTGCGTCATTCTGACAAGTGGAGCGATGAGGACAATTACATCGACTTTTCAATTGAGGGAATACTGATAAAGGAGTATGCCTCCTTTAATAATCTGGTTGCTTCAATTTCTAATCAACTTGGCATCGATTTGAGCTCAAAGATGATTAAAATACAATACAAAGTAGAGGAAAATTCCACGCCAATGAAAATAAACAATGATATGGGTTACAGAGTATATGTACAATTGAAAAAGGAGAATAGAGAATTTGGGATGTATCCTTTATGCATAACAGCTATCGAAAAAGATCTTATATCCGGAGGTAGTTTAAATCAAGGGGATATTGTGCTAATAGATGAAGCAGTTCAAAGGTGCGAGTCTGATACAGATGATACAATGGCCCTAGATGTTTTCAATTCAGGTGAAGCGATCGGAGTGTTCGAAATCCACAAAGATTTGATAATTTCAAGAACTGATCAAAAGTAGGTTTTTGCTGGACAAGTTTATAAGAATAAGGCTACATTGAAAGAGGTGATGGAGAATTATGCTATAGCTCAAAGGTTTCAATTCCGGGTGTCACACCTCCTTTTTGCGCGCCCGGCCCCGAAGGGTTAAATGCGCGAGGGGGGTTTTTCCAATTTAAGTGACAATATTCGAAATGGGATTATTTATTTAATTCAGAGTCGCCACTTGGGAAAGGTTTGGCTTTTGGTGTCCCAAGTCACCGGTTTATCTTGAATCCCAAATCGAGGAAATCTTCGACTTTTCCAAATGAAGTCTGCGAACCAGAAATTCTAAGTAAGGAATTCTGTTGACCCGAGGGAAGGTGTTAGGCACCCTCGAATCCCGTGGTTCTAGCACGGTCGCTTAAATTGTTATAATGGCTAAATATCTGATTTAAATACATGTTATGACTTACGTGCTTTTATTAAGTTTAAAACTGCTTTTATTATTATCATTTATTTTTATAGAATTGCAACGTCGTGAAAATGCATCTCGAACCACGTCACAATCAATGCACCCGTAGTTGTTAACGCACTTCGACTCCGTTGAGATTTGGATTTGGGTCACATCAATGTGCACCCGAGTTTAAGAATGTAATTAGGTCGCGCCTAAAGAGTCTAGCGCATTATTATTTTGGAGGAAGCCATGAAATTCACTAAACGGCCTATTCTGAATTCTGCATATTTATTATGATTATTTATTGAGGGCCCTGCAATTTGCATTTTATTTGGTGAGGCTCGTCTCATTATTTTAGAAGGGTATCCTACAGTGACTACATTTCTACTACGTTTGTCTCTAAAAAAGAAAGATGATACCGGACTTACTTGTTTGAACAAATACAGACTGAATCTTTATTATGTTTGCCGAACCTAAATTTGTTTGATTACCTGATTGATTGTTTATGAGGTGAGAGTTACCTCATGCTTTGTCTTCATCGAGTGAATACGCTTATTAATTTGCTAAGTGAGATTGCAAGCAAACTAACAACATATACTGAGTTATATTTAACGACCTCCAAGTTTTATTTTTAAACTCTAACCTATTTGAATCTTGATAAATGAAATTGGCTGTTTATTAGGAAAATTACTACTAATTGAACTCAAAACGCCTATTAGTTTTCCTCAACAGTCATCGCATTATTTCGAAACAAGGAATCTATACCGAGACCCGATATCGAACCTATATCGGAACAAATAATCTGACAGGAGAGCTGGCATTCATAGCCAGACTCTTAATGTGACTGCATGAGAGTTGGTTTGGGATACATTTATCCCAGACCAAGTACCACAGATTTGTCAATTCAGTGGTCTAGGCAAAATACATACAGGTGCTTGCCATGACTCTATGTTATACTATCATAATTAAATCAAACAGAATGTTGTACTGAACTGAATGTATACTAAATCAAACATACTGTCTATGTCATACTGTCATTACTATTAAACAATGCTATCTAATAGTTCATCTCAAACAGAATGTATGTTAGTTTATACAGAATGTTTGCAGTTTGCAGTTAAACAAATACAGGCTAAACTAGCATTCAACCTATTTTGACCACCAGTATTATAACATAAACAGATGTTCATTTCTTTATTTCTGCTTCAACTTCAAACTTTCAACAACACATGGTTTCAGGAGTTGTGTACCTGGAAATATTTGACAATTGAAGAAGAGGGCAATCAGCAGAGTAACAATGACAACAAGTGCAGCAGCAGTAACAGCAGGTAACAAAATCCCAATGCAAGATGCAGTTATAGCCAATGGGAAGAGGTAACAAAATGACAGCAACAAGCAGGGGAGTGGGCTCAGAACTCAAACGGTCTAACTCCAAAAGAAAACAAACCAATAAGAACCAAACAACAGAAACCTGACTGATACTTGAGAGGAAATCAACACTTATTTGAAACAGGTCAAACAAACTGGGGATCGAACAATTAGCAGGAAGAAAAGACAGTTTATGCTTTCTGTATAGCCACCCTCTATCTCCTTTCTTTCCAAAATCCAAAATCAATGTTCAGTTTTGAACTTATGCTTGAATTATCAAAAGGAACCTTTTCCAGTTCCCTCTATCTCCTTTCCTAACATCAGGTGGTATTCTTTTCCTCTCCTCCTATATTGTCTGTCTGTGTCTGTTTGTATGTATTTCAGCTCTCTCTTTTTCTCTTATATCCTCATAGTGTATGTCCTCTTTTTCCTTCCCTCTCCTAGGTCTGTATCTCTGTCTTCTCCCTTTCTAATCTTAGGGTCCTCTCCTTTTATAAGCCTTAACACTACCCCTTTTAACAGCCTGTTTAGAATATATCAAACACCCCTCCCATGTGCCTTCACATTTTCAGATTCCAATTAGTTATTTAAGTATTAACCCCCATCAACATTCCCTGGTAGACTTGTCCTTTAAAAGGTTTAATATTTCTTAAACTAAAGCAACGTATGGGCAGTAGAATATATCTGACAGCATATGCTGTCAAACCATTTTTTAAATCAAAAGCCTTTTTATGCAGGAAAACAGGCTGTGCACAATGCACATGCTGTGCACAAGTGCACATGCCATCAACTCAGATTTCAATTACAGACCAAGCCTTAGGTTTCTGAAATCATATTAACAACTATAAGTAACTGAACTTGGTTCTTAATTGATTCAGGCAATGTTCAACAGAAGCAAATCGATTTATTTTTGTTCAGACAGTTGAAACTAATTGACGACATATGTCGACTCGACTATATTAGCATTAACATATACAATCGTAGCCAAAATCAGACACCTAAACAGTATCGATACATGATTCGAATTATACTGACTGAGCAAAGTGGTACTCGAGGAACCAATTGATCAGTCAACATTTGAAGCTCAATTATTACACAACAAATACATACGTACACACTATCAGAACAAGTAGCAGAAGATACTCAATCAAGCAACAAAAGTTCAGGCAAAGTGGACAGGACACAGTTGATAAAAACTCAAAACAACAGATTTCAATAATCATGAACAACTTTTAAAAACAAATCACACGGACTAAAACAAGTAAAGAAAAGAAAGCAAACTCACCTTAAAACTCGAAAAATCAAAAGTCTTGACTTGGATTCGAACAGACCTTTCTTAAAGCTGAACGGACTTTAATCGAAGTGTTTCTCAGATGAGAAACACTTCGATTAAGGTCCATTAGACCTTAATCTCTTTGGCTCGGACGGACATGGACCAGTGTTGAGGAACCTTATGGTTTCAAAAAAATCAGATCTGGGATTCATGCCTCCCTGGTCAGATTCGGACCAAACCAAACATGGTTTGGTCACGAGGGGGGTCTGGGGAGTGTCTGGTGTGAAGCTGGGGTCGGTTGGTATAAATCGGGTTCCGACTCGAATCTTCAAATGAAGATTCGAGAAGGTGGGGTGGGATTCGAGGTATGTGGTTGACAGATCCATGTTTAGGATGGTAAGGGGATTCTAGGGTGTTAAGGGCGAGGTCACCGGCGTTCATGCCGCCGGTTTTCATGGTGGAGGATACAGGGGCGGCTCTAGGGTTTGATGGGGATGAGGTTGAAGACGGAAGCTGGGGTATCAGATGGGGGGGCAGGGTAAGGTTAGAGACTTATATAGTTAGTGGGTGGGCAGATCCTGGCCGTTGGATGAAATGTGATGAAGGGCCAGGATTCTTCAGCTTGAAGGAAACGGTGTCGTTTCATCTTTTAGAGGGTTTGGGTCAATCCGGGTGGAAACGGGTCGGGTTCCTTAGTGGGTTGTGGGGAATTGATCTTGACCGTTGATCAATTTGAGATCAACGGCCCAGATCGACCTGTATTAATACGACGTCGTTTGGACTCTCTGGGTGTTCAGCTGGTGTGGACCGGGCAGGCTTGGTTTTGGGTTGTTTGTTTGGGACAATTTTAATAAATTGGCTTAATCCGGAAGAAGAAACCCCCCTTTTTTTTATTGTTATTTCTTTTTCTTCTTTATTTTAAAAACAAAACTAAGCAACAAAAATCAAATTGAAATTAAATACACACTCAATACAATTATTTGCACACACACTAAAATATTTCAAAGCAGGTAAAATCAAACAAAACAACATTACGGACGACGATGCCTATTTATGATTTTCTATTTAACGACCGGATTATGGTTCTAATTATGCATGACCCACACATTTTTTGTATTTTGTTTTAAATAGATAAATAAATAAAAATGGGCAAAAGTCACAAATAAATCAACAAAGTGCCGCACATAAATCCAAAAATTGTACAGCAGGACCAATTTTATTCTTTTGGAGCGACTGTCGCGCAAAACAAAAATCACGTGCTCACAGCTGCCCCTCTTTGTTCGGAAACACGAAGTGTTTTCGTGCAAAGATAAAATGAGCGGATATGAGCGATATTTGCTTATGGACTACTCCGTGTGAAGCATGTTTTGAAAGACCTGACCGAATCTAGTTTCAAAGATTTCCTACATATCCTGGGCTAAACAGGAATCAGGTCAATGTAGTTCGGAAAATTTTGGCAGCTGGGACTACCATGGGATTGCAATGCTTGTTGCTACTGCTGTTGCTGTTGTCACTGCTGCGTCACTGACCGCCTTATTACAACCAAACGAAAATTGGAAACTGAACTAACTACTTATATGCATGTCAACTGCTAGTTACAAGATTCCTATCTATGATTCTTTTACGACTTGATCTTAGGTCTTAGCCGATTCTACTTGTAGACTCCGATCTGAATCTTGATGCTTGCGAGTTGCGGCGACTTGTTCAATCTCTGGGATACTTAGTGAGACGCGATCGGCAGGGTTCAGGACCTTAATCAAATGTTGGAGTCAATCCACCTTCCATTTACTCCGATATCTCGGGACATCTTCTCTCTTTTTTCTTCTTTTTCTTCGTTGATTCCGAACCGGGACTCATCTCGTGGGTCATTTCGATCCATGTGGCTCGAGGTTAGACCTGCGGGAGAAAACAAACAAATGAACGAAATTTTCTGCCCCAATTTTACTAGGAAAATTTCGTTAGTTAGTCGCCAGGAAGTTCATAAAATTGATGAAGGAAGATAAAAATGTTCAGTTCAGGGTTGGAGCCTTAATACCGACTAGCTGGGGAAAGGTTCAGCTTAGGGTTTTAAAACCCTAATGCCGAACAAAAGAAAGATTCAGTTTAGGGTTTAAAACCCTAATGCTGATGGAAAAGCTCAGTTTAGGGTTTAAAACCCTAATGCTGGCTGAAATGGAAAAAGTTCAGTTTAGGGTTTAAAACCCTAATGCTGACTAAAGGAAAAAGTTCAGTTTAGGGTTTAAAACCCTAATGCTGATTGCATGAAAAAGCTCAGTTTAGGGTTTAAAACCCTAATGCTGGCTGAATGGAAAAAGTTCAGTTTAGGGTTTAAAACCCTAATGCCGACTAAAAGGAAAATTCAGTTTAGGGTTTAAAACCCTAATGCTGATTGCATGGAAAAGCTCAGTTTAGGGTTTAAAACCCTAATGCAGGCTGAAAGGGAAAAGTTCAGTTTAGGGTTTAAAACCCTAATGCTAACTAAAGAAAAAATTCAGTTTAGGGTTTAAAACCCTAATGCTGATTGCATGAAAAAACTCAGTTTAGGGTTTAAAACCCTAATGCTGGCTGAAAGGGAAAAGTTCAGTTTAGGGTTTAAAACCCTAATGTCTGACTAAAGGAAAAAGTTCAGTTTAGGGTTTAAAACCCTAATGCTGACTAAAGGAAAAATTCAGTTTAGGGTTTAAAACCCTAATGCTGATTGCATGAAAAAGCTCAGTTTAGGGTTTAAAACCCTAATGCTGGCTGAAAGGGAAAAAGTTCAGTTTAGGGTTTAAAACCCTAATGCTGACTAAAGGAAAAAGTTCAGTTTAGGGTTTAAAACCCTAATGCTGACTAAAGGAAAAATTCAGTTTAGGGTTTAAAACCCTAATGCTGATTGCATGAAAAAGCTCAGTTTAGGGTTTAAAACCCTAATGCTGGTTGAAAGGAAAAAGTTCAGTTTAGGGTTTAAAACCCTAATGCTGACTAAAAGAAAAATTCAGTTTAGGGTTTAAAACCCTAATGCTGATTGCATGGAAAAGCTCAGTTTAGGGTTTAAAACCCTAATGCTGGCTGAAAGGAAAAAGTTCAGTTTAGGGTTTAAAACCCTAATGCTGACTAAAAAGGAAAATTCAGTTTAGGGTTTAAAACCCTAATGCTGATTGCATGGAAAAGCTCAGTTTAGGGTTTAAAACCCTAATGCTGGATGGAAGGAAAAAGTTCAGTTTAGGGTTTAAAACCCTAATGCTGACTAAAAGGAAAATTCAGTTTAGGGTTTAAAACCCTAATGCTGATTGCATGGAAAAGCTCAGTTTAGGGTTTAAAACCCTAATGCTGGCTGAAAGGAAAAAGTTCAGTTTAGAGTTTAAAACCCTAATGCCGACTAAAAGGAAAATTCAGTTTAGGGTTTAAAACCCTAATGCTAATTGAATGGAAAAAGTTCAGTTTAGGGTTTTAAAACCCTAATGCTGACTAAAGGAAAAAGTTCAGTTTAGGGTTTAAAACCCTAATGCTGATTACATGGAAAAGCTCAGTTTAGGGTTTAAAACCCTAATGCTGGCTGAATGGAAAAGTTCAGTTTAGGGTTTAAAACCCTAATGCTGACTAAAAGGAAAATTCAGTTTAGGGTTTAAAACCCTAATGCTGATTACATGGAAAAGCTCAGTTTAGGGTTTAAAACCCTAATGCTGGCTGAATGGAAAAGTTCAGTTTAGGGTTTAAAACCCTAATGCTGACTAAAAGGAAAATTCAGTTTAGGGTTTAAAACCCTAATGCTGACTAAAAGGAAAATTCAGTTTAGGGTTTAAAACCCTAATGCTGGCTGAATGGAAAAGTTCAGTTTAGGGTTTAAAACCCTAATGCTGACTAAAAGGAAAATTCAGTTTAGGGTTTAAAACCCTAATGCTGATTACATGGAAAAGCTCAGTTTAGGGTTTAAAACCCTAATGCTGGCTGAATGGAAAAAGTTCAGTTTAGGGTTTAAAACCCTAATGCTGACTAAAAGGAAAATTCAGTTTATGGTTTAAAACCCTAATGCTGATTACATGGAAAAGCTCAGTTTAGGGTTTAAAACCCTAATGCTGGCTGAATGGAAAAAGTTCAGTTTAGGGTTTAAAACCCTAATGCTGACAAAAAGGAAAATTCAGTTTAGGGTTTAAAACCCTAATGCTGATTGCATGGAAAAGCTCAGTTTAGGGTTTAAAACCCTAATGCTGGCTGAAAGGAAAAGTTCAGTTTAGGGTTTAAAACCCTAATGCTGACTAAAAGGAAAATTCAGTTTAGGGTTTAAAACCCTAATGCTGATTACATGGAAAAGCTCAGTTTAGGGTTTAAAACCCTAATGCTGGCTGAATGGAAAAGTTCAGTTTAGGGTTTAAAACCCTAATGCTGACTAAAAGGAAAATTCAGTTTAGGGTTTAAAACCCTAATGCTGATTACATGGAAAAGCTCAGTTTAGGGTTTAAAACCCTAATGCTGGCTGAATGGAAAAAGTTCAGTTTAGGGTTTAAAACCCTAATGCTGACTAAAAGGAAAATTCAGTTTAGGGTTTAAAACCCTAATGCTGATTGCATGGAAAAGCTCAGTTTAGGGTTTAAAACCCTAATGCTGGCTGAATGGAAAAAGTTCAGTTTAGGGTTTAAAACCCTAATGCTGACTAAAAGGAAAATTCAGTTTAGGGTTTAAAACCCTAATGCTGATTACATGGAAAAGCTCAGTTTAGGGTTTAAAACCCTAATGCTGGCTGAAAGGAAAAAGTTCAGTTTAGGGTTTAAAACCCTAATGCTGACTAAAAGGAAAAGTTCAGTTTAGGGTTTAAAACCCTAATGCTGACTGAAAGAAAAAGTTCA
The DNA here is from genome assembly GCF_000715075.1 of Nicotiana tabacum. NCBI lineage: Eukaryota > Viridiplantae > Streptophyta > Magnoliopsida > Solanales > Solanaceae > Nicotiana > Nicotiana tabacum. The sequence continues at coordinate 69,793,648 of NC_134087.1, forward strand.
GTTTAGGGTTTAAAACCATAATGCTGATTAAAGGAAAAATTCAGTTTAGGGTTTAAAACCCTAATGCTGATGGCTGGGGACAAAATTCGAGAACAACCACTGACTTCTTTTTTTGAGTTTTCTTGTTTTAATAGAAGATAAAAGGGAGTTTTGCGGGAACTTACCTTTTGAGTGAATTCCTTATTGCCAAAATGTTTCTTGTACCCGTGTACCTTCTTCTTTGGGCGACACCTGCTTCTTGCACGGTTGTCTTGGATTATACCTGTTTCAACTTTTCAGACAAAGAACAATTGTTAGTTCGGAAATGACGGTCGGTTCGGTGACCTTGATCATTCCCAATTGCTTTGTTGCGTCTCTGTTTCTGTTGCGAAGTCCCGCCATTGATTTGATTCGAATGGCGAAACCTTTAGACTGCTCAGGCTTGTATTTTCGGATTCTGTGATGACTTGCTTCGTAAGGCTCTCTTTTTTCCTTTTTTTTTCTTTTCCTTTTTTTTCTTTTTTTGTCCCGTTTTGCTTGGAGGTTCTCAACGGGGATTTTATTGGAGGTATTTTGTGGGAATTTGTACAAAAGGAAGCTCTGTGGGGGAATATTTACAAAGTGAATTCTTTGTGTGGATTTTGTTCAATGGGGAATGCTGGGGATTTATTTCAAAGCGGGCTTTCTAGGATTTGTTGGGGTAAGCTTGCTGGGGAATTTTTACAAAGGGACTCGCTGGGATGTGCTGGGGAGATTCCATTTTTTTTTTGAGGAGACTCTGTGGGAGATTGTACAAAAGGAGAGACTCTGTGGGGATTTGTACAGGGGGAGACTCTGTGGGGATTTGTCCGAAGGCGGACTTGCTGGGGAAGATTTCTCTCTTTCCTCTTAAAACACCATCAAACGTCATGATCCATCAGGCTTGGGCAATCGTACCAACGAAATGAGGCGCTTTCTTTCATGAGACGGGATTCCGTGCAAACAAACCTGCCACCTGCCCTTTCCGGTGTGTCCTGAACTCGGGGTTAAAACACAAAAGGGATTCGAAAGAAACAAAGAAAGGAGAAAACAAATCAGAAAAAGAGTGTCCTTTTTAGGACGAGAAAGACTTATCTGAGGAAGATGACGCTGGCTTTAAATGACATGACATGCTCTTTGGACTGGACGTTTGACCTTCTAAGAACTTGCGTTTTCCTGAACCAGAACGGATCTGTGATTCCAAACCGGTGGCACCTTGCCGAAACCTTCTTGGGGTGGAGTCATTCTTTTTCGGCCAACAACGCCCTTTGCGGGTTTTCGCTGGCTGACCTCTCTCATTTCTCTTCCTGTCATCGCTTGATAGCACTCTTTGTGAGTTTTTTACTAAACAAGCTCTCTCATTTTGGTTTCTCTACTCCCGTCGCCTCGTGGTGCCCGAAGGTTTTCACCGACGAGACTCTCTCATTTTATCTCTATCAATTCAGAGTGTACTGATCTCCATTTGCGACGCTTATTGGTTCCCCACCATCTTCGATAATTGATTTGAAGGTTTGTGCTTGGTAAAGAAGGGTAGATAATACTAACTTCTCAACTGCTCGACCTGCCCCGGTTTCAATTTCAGGGTGAATGGGATCTTATTGTTGGTGTGACTGAACCTCAAGGAGAGGCTGCCTACGTATCCTTTCGGAATCAAGTCAAACGTAGTTCAGGCCTCAATCAATGTTTTGTTTTGTTTTGTTTTGTTTTCGTCTTTCTTTTTTTTTGTAGAGAGGATTGGGTAGTGTTTGGGAGTAGTGGGGGATAAAACCTTCGCCATTTTCAAATGTGTCAGGATCACGGGAGTATGATCTAGACGTAGTATCTCTTGACTGCATCTGCATTTACCGCTGTGTCGGGGTCATTTCCTTCGATATCACCTAAATACAAGGCTCCTCTCGGCAATATCTTCCTTACGATGTATGGGCCTTTCCAATTTGGGGCAAACTTTCCTTTTGCTTCTTCATGATGCGGTAGAATACGCCTTAGTACCAGCTGACCTACTTCGAAATTCTGGGGTCGGACTTTCTTGTTGTAAGCACGGGCCATCCTTCGTTGGTATAACTGCCCGTGACAAACTGCGGCCATTCGCTTTTCATCAATCAACGTCAATTGCTCCAGTCGAGCCTTGACCCACTCGCTGTCTTCGATTTCTGCTTCGACAATGATTTGAAGCGAAGGAATTTCTACCTCTGCCGGTATTACAGCCTCGGTCCCATAAACCAAAAGATAAGGAGTCGCTCCCACCGATGTGCGTACCGTAGTGCGGTACCCCAATAATGCAAAAGGTAACTGCTCATGCCACTGTCGGGAACTTTGGATCGTTTTCCTCAAAATCTTCTTGATGTTTTTGTTTGCCGCTTCCACAGCACCATTGGCTTTTGGCCGATAAGAAGTGGAATTCCTATGCGTTATCTTGAATTGCTCGCATACATCTCCCATCAAGTGACTGTTCAAGTTTGCTGCGTTATCTGTAATGATAGTCGCAGGAATACCGAAGCGACAGATAAGATTTGAGTGTACAAAATCCACCACAGCTTTCTTAGTGACCGACTTAAGAGTGACAGCTTCTACCCATTTTGTGAAGTAATCGATGGCAACCAGTATAAACCTGTGTCCATTCGAAGCCTTCGGTTCGATTGGTCCAATGACGTCCATGCCCCATGCGACAAATGGCCAAGGTGCGGACATGGGATGCAACTCCGTGGGAGGTGCATGAATCAAATCACCGTGCACCTGACACTGATGACACTTCCGGACAAAGCTAAAGCAATCTTTTTCCATGGTCATCCAGTAATAACCTGCTCGAAGGATTTTCTTCGCTAAGACATACCCGTTCATGTGAGGTCCGCACACACCTGCGTGTACTTCGTGCATGATCTTTCTCGATTCCTCGATATCGACACATCTTAGGAGATTGAGGTCCGGGGTCCTCTTATATAACAATTCACCGCTTAGAAAGAAACCATTTGCATGTCGCCTAATGGTCCTCTTCTGATCTCCAGTAGCATGCTCGGGGTATTCTGCGTCTTCAGGAATTTCCTGATGTCATGGTACCAAGGCTGCGTATTTGATCCTGCCTCGATTACATTGCAGTAACCGTGTCTTTCCTTGATTTGGATTTCCAAAGGATCGACGTGGGCGTTGCCCAGGTTTGGTAGCATTGAAGCCAAAGTAGCAAGTGCATCTGCCAGTTCATTGTGACACCTCGGAATATACCTGAACTCTATTGATGTAAAGCGCTTGCTGAGGTCCTCCACATGTTGTCGGTATGGGATAAGTTTGACATCCCAAGTTTCCCATTCACCTTGGGCTTGTCGGATGATCAGGTCTGAATCTCCCATAATCAGTAAGTCTTCGACATCCTGATCGATTGCCATATGCATGCCCATGATGCAAGCTTCATACTCAGCTGTATTATTTGTGCAAAAGAAACGAAGTCTAGCTGTGGCGGGATAATGCTGACCAGAAGGCGAGATCAAAATTGCCCCAATCCCTACACCCTTGGCGTTCACGGCTCCGTCAAAGAACATCTTCCAAACATGAGCTTCCTCCGAGATCACTTCTACGGTGTTTACTTCTTCATCTGGAAAGTAGGTATCCAATGGCTGGTATTCTTCATCGACCGGATTTTCGGCCAAATGATCTGCTAACGCCTGGGCTTTCATTGCCGTGCGAGTGACATAAACTATGTCGAATTCCGTAAGCAAGATTTGCCATTTAGCCAATCTCCCCGTGGGCATTGGTTTCTGAAATATATACTTCAAAGGATCCAACCTGCTTATGAGGAATGTAGTGTGGGCTTGGAGATAATGTCTCAGCTTTTGAGCAACCCATGTGAGAGCGCAACATGTCCTTTCCAGCAGAGTGTATTTGGCCTCGTAGCCGGTGAATTTCTTGCTCAAGTAGTAGATTGCTTGCTCCTTCTTTCCGGTTACGTCGTGTTGCCCGAGGACGCAGCCGAAAGAGTTCTCCAAGACTGTTAGATATAAGAAAAGTGGCCTTCCCGGTTCTGGAGGGACCAAGACCGGGGGATTCGAAAGGTATTCTTTGACTTTATCAAAGGCTTCTTGACACTCAGTTGTCCACTTAATCGCCGCATCTTTCCTTAATAGCTTGAATATGGGCTCACACGTGCTTTTCAGCTGGGCAATAAACCGACTGATGTAGTTCAACCTGCCCAAAAGACTCATCAAGTCTTTCTTTGTTCTTGGGGGAGGCAGATCTCTGATGGATTTTATCTTAGTTGGATCTAGCTCGATACCTCTCCTGCTTACAATGAAGCCCAAAAGTTTGCCCGACGGAACTCCGAAAGCACATTTGGCTGGGTTTAGTTTCAAGTCATACTTCCTTAGCCTCTCGAAGAATTTCCTCAAGTCTTGGATGTGATTATCCTGCGTCCTGGACTTGACTATCACGTCATCCACGTACACCTCTATTTCCTGATGCATCATGTCATGGAAAATGGCAGTCATGGCCCTCATGTAAGTAGCCCCCGCATTCTTCAAACCAAATGGCATGACCCGGTAGCAGTAGGTGCCCCAAGGCGTGGTGAAGGCAGTTTTCTCGGCGTCCTCTTCATCCATCAATACCTGATGATACCCAGCATAACAATCTACAAAAGACTGTATCTCGTGTTTGGCGCAATTATCAACGAGGATGTGGATGTTGGGCAGCGGGAAATTATCTTTAGGACTTGCTCTGTTCAGATCTCGGTAATCTACACATACTCGAGTTTTCCCGTCCTTCTTTGGTACGGGAACCACATTCGCCAACCATGTTGTATATTGGACTACCCGAATCACTCCCGTTTTCAGTTGTTTGGTGATCTCCTCTTTAATCTTGTCACTGACCTCAGTTTTGAACTTTCGTTGCTTTTGTTGAACTGGGAGACAGTCAGGATGAATCGGTAATTTATGAACCACTAGATCAACACCTAGCCCCGGCATGTCATCATATGACCAAGCAAACACGTCTTTAAATTCAAAAAGAAGTTGAATTATTGCCTCTCGCGTTTTCTTGTCCGTGTGAATGCTTATCTTGGTCTCCCGGATTTCTTCCGGGGTTCCTAAGTTTACCGGTTCAGTGTCATTCAGATTTGGCTTAGGTTTATTCTCGAAATATTCCAACTCTCGGTTTATCTCCCTAAAAGCCTTTTCCGCATCATATCCTGGTTCTGGGTTCATTAATTCGCAGTTAAATAGCTCATTGTGATCTGGGCGTGAAGTCCGCAAGCATGTCATATTTAAAGCCGCATTATTAGGACTGAAAATAAAGATAAAAGGAAAAAAATAATAAAAATCAGAACAAAAGAAAGAATGGGAAAGCAATGATGATTTTTTTTTTATATTTTCTTTGGAAAGATGGAAGACAACAATGTTTACAACTAGGAATTCAAAGCAACAATTGAAAAGAAGAAAACGTTCAAGTTATATCCTGGAGATAACTTGTGACACAGGAAGGGTGGCAAGACAGGTCTACCCGGACTTCCGTCTAGTCGGGAATGGCGTAGCCTCCCAGTTTTGGAGTTGGGCGCTCGGCCCCATGTACAGCATCTCAGCAGTGCTCGTTCCTTCACTTGGTTGAACCATGTGGATCTCGTAGAGCATTTCCCTCATTGCCCCACATATCTCCTCGATTTCCTCAGCTGTGAAGACCTCATCATCTTCTTCAACGTACCTTGGCCTGATGAAAGTTGCATATAAATCCGGCAGTGGTTGAGGTAACTTCCAACCCTCATTTCTCCTTTTCTTTGCCCACTCTTCGTCTGCTGGAGTAGGTTTGAAACCTAGTCCAAAAGGTTTCTTGATGACTGGCAAAGTAATGGGTTCTGTTATTCCTTGGAGGGTTCGTCCAAGTCCTTTCCCTAGCCTAAATCCATGTCGGATCATCTCTTTGGCTACCATAACCGAGGCGTTAGATAAGAAAGGCTGGGGGCAGGGTATTCCCTCTTCGTGCTGCTCGGCCAGTACAATCTCGAAAGCTTGATAGACCGTATGTTCGCTCCCTTCTTTCGGTTCAAGATACGGGACGGATGGGTCTCGATAAATGGCATGCTCATCTTCCCCATGGACCACGACCTCTCGGTCTTCGTACTCGAACTTCACCATCTGGTGAAGAGTGGAAGGCACGGCTCCTACTGCATGAATCCAAGGCCTGCCAAGGAGAAAATTGTAGGATGTATCCATGTCGATCACCTGGAAGGTTACTTGAAATTCGACTGGTCCTATGACCAACAACAGGTCTATTTCTCCCAGGGTGTCTCTCTTGATGCCGTCGAAAGCTCTTACGCAGACATTGTTGGGTCGGATTCTTCTGGTCCCAATTTCCATCCTTTGTAGCGTGGAGAGCGGGCAAATGTCAACACCTAATCCCCCATCCAACATTACCCGCTTGACATAGTAGTCCTCACATTTAACTGTTAAATGCAAAGCCTTGTTGTGTGCCGCTCCTTCCGGGGGTAAATCGTTCTTGCTGAAAGAGATTTGGTTGACGGCGAAGAATCTTTCTGTCATTCGCTCTAGTTGTTCCACCGAGGTTTCAACTGGTACATATGCTTCATTCAGGGTTTTCAGCAGGATCTTTTGATGCTCGGTTGACCTCATCAATAATGACAGCATGGATACTTGCTCAGGGTACTTGCGCAGCTGATCTATCACTTCGTAATCCGACATTTTCATTTGTTGGAAGAACACTTCCGCTTCCTCAACACTCACGGGCTTCTTTGGCGGGAAGCGCCTTTGTGTGGCGTTGTTCAGTTCCTGGGTATTTGAATACCTTCCAATGAAAGTATTTTCTGGAAGTTCTCCCATGACCTCTTTACCTTTGTACATTACCAAAGTCTTTTGATAATTCCACGGCACTGTGGACGGGTTGGTCATTGGCTTTTGTGGCACGCGTCCGATAACCACTGGCTCATTCAGCCGAGGTGGTTGAATCGTCCCCCGGACCACATAGGCCCCTTTTGGCACGTACATAGGCTTTGTCTTTTTGATCCCGAAGTTCTGCGTCTTCTCAGCTCGACCTCGTGGTATGTAAAGAACTTCATTTTTTACAGGTACCACTTTCTTCTCTACCTTCCTTTCAGGCTTGTTCTTTATAGCCTTGACCTCTTCCCCCTTTTCTGGTTTCTGGTCCATTTCGGGCCTCTTCCCCGTGTCGACAATGGCAATTATGGCTTTCAGAGCAGGGTCGAACTCTTTGTCTTCACAAATCATTCCGATCAGCGGCCCATTATTGTGAGCGGGCAATGGATTGTTAGTCACATTTGGGATCTCTTCGTCCCTTAGCACTATTTTCCCCTGCTCTATCAAATTTTCGACCACTCTTTTCAACGACCAACAGTCATTTGTATCATGTCCCTCGGCCCCTGAATGATAGGCGCATCTAACTCCGGCTTTGTAAGAAGGTGATGTTGGGTTTTGCCTCGTTTGAGGGATTGGTTGTAAGAAACCCAACTGGACTAGCTTCGGGAACAAAGTAGAGTATTGTTCACCGATGGGCGTGAAAGTTCGCCTTCGAGGTGGCTCCTGAGGGCGAAAGTTATTCTGCGGGGGTTGTGGGTTATAGTGGTTGCGGTAAGGAGGCTGATTTCTGGGAGGTGGAGCTGGGCCTCGGTTGGCTTGTTGTGGTGGATGGTTATAAGGTTGGGCATTCATGACCATATAAGGTTGATGAGCATATGCCAAATTTGAGTGGGGGTAGTAGTGTTGTGGGGCTCTTTCCGGAAAATGGGGCCTGGGATGACGACACTCCCTTGCTTCAGAGGCTGCCATAGTCGTTTCTTCCTTCTTCTTCCCCCTTGTCGTTCCTCCGGACCCGCTTTGGACGGCCTGGGAGGTCGCCCTTATGGCTGCTTGACTCAGAATCCTACCTGTTTTCAAACCATTTTCCACCATCTCTCCAATCTTGATCGCTTCCGCGAATGGCTTACCCATGGCTGACATCATGTTTTGGAAATAGTCAGACTCTTGAGCCTGGAGAAAGGTAGTGACCATTTCCACTTCATCCATGGGAGGCTTCACTCTCGACGCCTGTTCACGCCACTTAATAGCATATTCTCTGAAGCTTTCCGAAGGTTTCTTCTTTAAATTCGACAGAGAGTTTCGGTCTGGCGCAATGTCGATGTTATACTGGAATTGTTTTACAAAATCTCTAGCGAATTCATCCCATATATGCCATCGGGACATTTCCTGATCCATATACCATTCCGAAGCTATCCCTACTAGACTTTCCCCAAAATACGCCATCAGCAGTTCTTCTTTTCCGCCGGCTCCCCGTAATTGGTTGCAGTATTTCTTAAGATGTGCAATGGGGTCACCGTGCCCATCGTATTTCTCGAACTTTGGGGTCTTGAAACCCGTTGGCAGGTGCACGTGACAGAACATGCACAGGTCGGCGTAAGAGACGCTCTTTTGTCCGCTCAATCCTTGCATATTCTTCAAACTTTGTTCAAGGCTTCTCATTCTCTTGGCAATCTCATTTTGTTCTGCAATTCTGGGGTTCTGATCCTGCCCGGGTGCAAGTTCGTACTGAGGCGGTAGAGGATTAGTACTGGTGGTGAACCTAGTTGGTTCCATTGAGAACGACGGTGCTTGGAATGTAAAGGAGGATGAGTCAAAGCTTGGCTTGTACGTGGTAGGCTGTGCCGTAATCGGGCAAGGCGATGCAGTAAAGATGTTCATGCTTGCATCAGTGGGCGACATTCGGGGATGAGGCTCAGAAGGCGATCCAGCAGAGAAGGCTGAGGTGGCTGGGTACCCGAACGGGGTAGCAGGATAATTTATGGGGACATTAGACGTTCCACTTGACCTGGAGAATAATTCCGGGAATCCGGGGACGACACTTGGCGACTCTTTCCCATTATTCCAGTCGTCCAGCATTTCCAACATGCGGAGCCGTAGGATTCTATTTTCTTCCGCAGTTGCGGATTCAGGTGTGAGGACGGATGAGATTGAGCTCTCCTCAGAAACAGGGATCGTTTGCAATGGGATTTCTGAAGACATTCCCACACTTCCTTTTGACCTGGTGAAATAAGTGTGAGTACCGCTTTTGGCCTTATCAACAGGTAGTTGAATGCTTCTCCTTGACCTCGTGAAATATGAGTGCGAGGCCAGACTTTCGCCAAACCAACCGTCTTTTCAAAAAACCCTGGAGGTACTCAACGACAAACGCACGATTAATTTGTAGCAAATAACAGATAGTTAATCTCACGTTGGGCATGATGCACCTATACAGTTAAGTGGATTACTATATGTTTGCTACGAGAACATGTGTCATTCCGGCATTTTTTTTTTCTTTTCTTTTTCTTTTTCTCTTTTGTTTTTCTTTTATGTTTTTTTTGCAGTAAAAGAAATGCGACCGGATCCGATGAGGATTGCCTACGTATCACGATGCCTACGTGAATCAGATCATTACGTAGTTCGAAAAACACAAATGATCGTAAAAGAAACAACCTCTTTATTGTTGAAAATGTTCTATTACAAACTACATTTTGCAAAAGAAAAAGCGAACTTTGAAAATAAACCTAGATTCAAAATAGACTAAAAATTACCCGGATGGGAAAAACAAGCAGAAGATGCTAAGATACAGATTTGACCTATGAATGCATTATGGTTTTGAAAATTGGTGTCCGCGGGGCATCGTTCGGCCTTGCCGCGGTCCTAGGCGTGAGATCCCTCTCAAGTTGCTCCAGCTCATGCATAGTCTGTTTGACATAACCCATTACTGCCGAGAGGATGGTAACGTTGGACATGTTCTCGCATCGTAGACATCGTCTGGTGATGGCATGGGCGATGGCTTTGATCCTATCTCTGGCTTGCTTCTTCTCTATGAGTAGGCATTTTATCTGACCGCTACATATCTTGAATACTTGAGCATCCTGTATATGCTGGTGCTTCAGTCGTCGTACTTCCAACTTCATCTGGGCTATTGAGTCGTTCCAGTATTTGCTCTCAATTTGGAAACCCTTGGCTTGATTAGCTGCTTTGATCTCAAGTGTAGCCATCTCTCTCTTTATCTTAGCAACAGTTTTCTCGTGGTCGCCTTCCAATTGATTCAGGTATCGGCGATGTTTATCTGCTCTTGTATCCCACTGTGCCCTGAGCTCTGCTATGATGTTTTCAGATTTCTCCAAACTATCTTGCCATTCCCTGATTTCACCTTTTAGCCTCTTTATCATCTGCTCGTCTGATCGACGCCTTGGTTGTTTATCCGCATCCACCCTTATCTGTTTGATCTGGGCTCTGAGCATTTCATTTTCTTGAATTAACCTGTTCCGCTCTCCTAGATCGGTAGCAACTTGCACGTTGTGTTCATATTTCAAGCTTTCCACTTGTTGCTTTAACCTGCTGATTTCGGCGCAATAGCCTCTTTCCTTTGCTAACCAATCCCACTGCCTTTGTGATGATTCGGTAAAATTCCGGATGTGGGGTCTCTTAGCCGGTCTTTCATGCTCGAATTCCCTTCTATACCATGCAAGGTAACCTGGCGCCGTCTCTCCTTTGGCTCGATCCCGTACGCGAGTATCTGATTTCAAATATTGACACTCACTCCAGATTTGGCGAATCTTTGCTTCTGGGAATTGTCCGTTAGGACTTATCTCAACTGCTTGAGCGCTAAGATCTTCCTCATGAGGTACTGTCTGGCATCTTCCGAACTGTCTCAAAACTCGGCAAGGTGCATAAGGTTGAATGCTCTTAAGCCCCATCAGCAAGAAATGAGTTTTAGCCGCCGACATATATAAGATCTCATCAACAGGCAATCATCCCAACGTCCATTGTATTTGGCTGGCAGTAAGAGCTTGAAAGAACGAGGTCCATGCCAGGACTCCTTTGGGCAAAATGATCTCTTTGGTTCTCGTGTAAGATTCTTCTATGCGGGTCTTTTTCGGGGAACCATAGCTCAAAATCTCGGAATGATGGCAGAGGTGCTCGGTCATCCATATCTATAGGAGCAAGTTACAACCTTCGAAGAAATTTCCCCCAGCTTTACAAGCTGTGAGAGCTCGAAAGATGTCGGATACCACCATAGGCGCGAGAGTACTGTCACTTTGCGTGAGTAAAGTGCTGACGACCCCAGATATCTTCAAATCAATGTTACCATCTTTCCTTGGAAATACCAGAAGGCCCAGGAATATTATCATGAACGCTACCCGTCTGTGCTCGTCCCACTTCTGACGAACTCCTTTGCTGCACAGTTTGTTGATTGGATTATTGAATCCCCCCTCATGACCGTACCTATCATATATGAAGCATGGAGTACAGAATCCGGCTGCTAGATCCGGGTTATGGACTATTCTAGGTATTTTCAATGAATCTAGGAACCGATGTACCGTGACGACTCTCGGGGCGACCAAGTATTTTTCCCTCAACGGAAGTTCAGTATTCCCGATGTATCCGGCCATTTCTTCCAAAGTCGGGGTGAGCTCAAAATCAGAGAAATGGAAAACATTGTGCGCCGGGTCCCAATAGGTAACCAAAGCTCTTATGATATCTCCCCGAGGCTGGATTTCCAACAGACCCACAAGACCTTTCAGATATTTCTTAACCTCATTTTGTCCTTCAACACCTAGATCATTCCACCATAGCCGTAACTTGACAGGGATTTTGGTCATTATTGAAAAATGTTCATTTTGTATCGTGCTCATCCTGCACATTTATTAAGGTGATTTTAACAAAACGTATTGACTCAAAAAATTTTATTTTTTTTACAGAGGGGATCGAGTTTTAAAACACGACCTTTAAACATTTCGGGGACGAAGATTTTAAGGTTGTGTGGGTCTACTGGATAAAAATGCTAAACAAGACCCAAAGGTGGCTATTTATGCAAAGTCAGCCTTCCGGCGTCCCTTTCGGGAACATTCGGCTATTTATGACAAAACAGCGTCACCCGATTTATTTACGACTCTTTTTTTTTTTAAAGTTTGATTTTGGCTATTTTAGCAAAAATGGGGGTTGAACCCGACGAGGGTTGCCTACGTATCTCACATCCGGTGAGAATCAAACCGGCGTAGTTCGGGCATATCATGAATAGAGAAAATCAAATAAACCTAGAAATCAAGAATACGTATTTTTGTTATTTTTTGAAAAGAGATAAAGATTAAAGAAAATATTTATCACTAATTTTTTTTTTGGAAATATTTGGACTATTAGTCTGAATTTATAAAAGGGGTACTACAAAAGAAACAACGTTTTTTTTTTGAATTATGAATTTCCGTTTTTTTTTCTTTTAAATAAATACCTTTTTTTTTTGGAAATAAAAAAGAAATTTTTTGTATTATTTTATTTTTAATTCAAACTAAGAAGACAAACTTTGTTTTTATTCTTTTTTTTTAGAAAAATTCCGGCGAGGTTCTGACACCACTTGGACATTGGTTTTATTTTTCCAAAATGAGTAATTATCTCCCTACGCTGCTATTTTTCCTCTTTTTTTTTTAGAAACCGGTCAGCATGCGGAACCGAAGCAAATAAATACGCAAAACAAATAGGATGCAGCAGGGTGGTCTTTTCATTTCAGGCTGCCTGTCCTAGATGGACCCAACCCCTGTGTTGAGTCCCCTAAGTCAAATGCAACATGATGCAGATAAGCGTTCCTACTAGGGATCCGGTATGAAGTCGAGTTATTCTAGGTTCGTAACCTGGGGTATTTATTCTAGACTGTGTACCCGAGCGGACAGCTCGAGTCGAGGAGGGGGCTACGTACCGGGGACCCGCGAGATCGTCCGGCTTTGTAACTTGTCCGACCTCTTTCTTATTTCAGGTATTGACACTAACAGAATAGGGAGTCTCGACCAGCGAGCTTCTCCCCGGAGGTAAGAAGAGAGGGGTTTCGGCACAGTTTATATACAGTTCAGATAATATCAAAGCGGTAAAAGACAACATTTAGCACGTTATGCAAAAACATGTAATAAAGATCAGAATAAAGCCAAATATAACAATTATTCTAAGCTCGAATTCTTGAACCCTGAACCAGTGGTTCTGGGTTTTGTCCCCAGCAGAGTCGCCAGAGCTGTCACACCTCCTTTTTGCGCGCCCGGCCCCGAAGGGTTAAATGCGCGAGGGGAGTTTTTCCAATTTAAGTGACAATATTCGAAATGGGATTATTTATTTAATTCAGAGTCGCCACTTGGGAAAGGTTTGGCTTTTGGTGTCCCAAGTCACCGGTTTATCTTGAATCCCAATCGACTTTTCCAAATGAAGTCTGCGAACCAGAAATTCTAAGTAAGGAATTCTGTTGACCCGAGGGAAGGTGTTAGGCACCCTCGAATCCCGTGGTTCTAGCACGGTCGCTTAAATTGTTATAATGGCTAAATATCTGATTTAAATATATGTTATGACTTACGTGCTTTTATTAAGTTTAAAACCGCTTTTATTATTATCATTTATTTTTATAGAATTGCAACGTCGTGAAAATGCATCTCGAACCACGTCACAATCAATGCACCCGTAGTTGTTAACGCACTTCGACTCCGTTGAGATTTGGATTTGGGTCACATCAATGTGCACCCGAGTTTAAGAATGTAATTAGGTCGCGCCTAAAGAGTCTAGCGCATTATTATTTTGGAGGAAGCCATGAAATTCACTAAACGGCCTATTCTGAATTCTGCATATTTATTATGATTATTTATTGAGGGCCCCGCAATTTGCATTTTATTTGGCGAGGCTCGTCTCATTATTTTAGAAGGGTATCCTACAGTGACTACATTTCTACTACGTTTGTCTCTAAAAAAGAAAGATGATACCGAACTTACTTGTTTGAACAAATACAGACTGAATCTTTATTATGTTTGCCGAACCTAAATTTGTTTGATTACCTGATTGATTGTTTATGAGGTGAGAGTTACCTCATGCTTTGTCTTCATCGAGTGAATACGCTTATTAATTTGCTAAGTGAGATTGCAAGCAAACTAACAACATATACTGAGTTATATTTAACGACCTCCAAGTTTTATTTTTAAACTCTAACCTATTTGAATCTTGATAAATGAAATTGGCTGTTTATTAGGAAAATTACTACTAATTGAACTCAAAACGCCTATTAGTTTTCCTCAACAGTCATCGCATTATTTCAAAACAAGGAATCTATACCGAGACCCGATATCGAACCTATATCGGAACAAATAATATGACAGGAGAGCTGGCATTCATAGCCAGACTCTCAATGTGACTGCATGAGAGTTGGTTTGGGATACATTTATCCCGGACCTAGTACCACAGACTTGTCAATTCAGTGGTCTAGGCAAAATACATACAGGTGCTTGCCATGACTCTATGTTATACTGTCATAACTAAATCAAACAGAATGTTATACTGAACTGAATGTATACTAAATCAAACATACTGTCTATGTCATACTGTCATTACTATTAAACAATGCTATCTAATAGTTCATCTCAAACAGAATGTATGTTAGTTTATACAGAATGTTTGCAGTTTGCAGTTAAACAAATACAGGCTAAACTAGCATTCAACCTATTTTGACCACCAGTATTATAACATAAACAGATGTTCATTTCTTTATTTCTGCTTCAACTTCAAACTTTCAACAATACATGGTTTCAGAGGTTGTGTACCTGGAAATATTTGACAATTGAAGAAGAGGGCAATCAGCAGAGTAACAATGACAACAAGTGCAGCAGCAGTAACAGCAGGTAACAAAATCCCAATGCAAGATGCAGTTATAGCCAATGGGAAGAGGTAACAAAATGACAGCAACAAGCAGGGGAGTGGGCTCAGAACTCAAACGGTCTAACTCCAAAAGAAAACAAACCAATAAGAACCAAACAGCAGAAACCTGACTGATACTTGAGAGGAAATCAACACTTATTTGAAACAGGTCAAACAAACTGGGGATCGAACAATTAGCAGGAAGAAAAGACAGTTTATGCTTTCTGTATAGCCACCCTCTATCTCCTTTCTTTCCAAAATCCAAAATCAATGTTCAGTTTTGAACTTATGCTTGAATTATCAAAAGGAACCT